>NC_060109.1:7781115-8401487 GCF_021155765.1 Diprion similis | reverse complement strand
TTTTTCAGATATCGGTTGATAACTTTTTTTCTATACATGCTAGCGACCGAAAACTTGTTTTATCGCATTCAGCGCGTCAAATCACGCCGGAAACGGTCGTCTTTGTTTTGATATTGCTTAAAACACGAAGTCGAAGTCCGTTTGTTTGTTTTTCAGATATCGGTTGATAACTTTTTTTCTATACATGCTGGCGACCTAAAACTTGTTTAATCGCATTCAGCGCGTCAAATTACGCCGGAAACGGTCGTCTTTGTTTCGATATTGCTTGAAACACGAAGTCGAAGTCCGTTTGTTTGTTTTTCAGATATCGGTTGATAACTTTTTTTCTATACATGCTAGCGACCTAAAACTTGTTTCATCGCATTCAGCGCGTCAAATTACGCCGTAAACGGTCGTCTTTGTTTTGATATTGCTTAAAACACGAAGTCGAAGTCCGTTTGTTTGTTTTTCAGATATCGGTTGATAACGTCTTTTCTATACATGCTGGCGACCTCAAACTTGTTTTATCGCATTCAGCGCGTCAAATTACGCCGAAAACGGTCGTCTTTGTTCTGATATTGCTCAAAACACGGAGTCGAATTCCGTTTGTTTGTTTCGTGGATATCGGTTGGTAACTTTTTTTCTATACATGCTAGCGACCTAAAACTTGTTTTATCGCATTCAGCGCGTCAAATTACGCCGGAAACGGTCGTCTTTGTTCTGATATTGCTCAAAACACGAAGTCGAATTTCGTTTGTTTGTTTCGTGGATATCGGTGAGTAACTTTCTTTCTATACATGCTAGCGACCTAAAACTTGTTTTATCGCATTCAGCGCGTTAAATTACGCCGGAAACGGTCGTCTTTGTTCTGATATTGCTCAAAACACGAAGTCGAAGTCCGTTTGTTTGTTTTTCAGATATCGGTTGATAACTTTTTTTCTATACATGCTAGCGACCTAAAACTTGTTTCATCGCATTCAACGCGTCAAATTACGCCGGAAACGGTCGTCTTTGTTCTGATATTGCTCAAAACACGAAGTCGAATTCCGTTCGTTTGTTTCGTGGATATCGGTGAGTAACTTTTTTTCTATACATGCTAGCGACCTAAAACTTGTTTTATCGCATTCAGCGCGTCAAATTACGCCGGAAACGGCCGTCTTTGTTTCGATATTGCTCGAAACACGAAGTCGAAGTCCGTTTGTTTGTTTTTCAGATATCGGTTGGAAACTTTTTTTCTATACATGCTAGCGACCTGAAACTTGTTTTATCGCATTCAGCGCGTCAAACTACGCCGAAAACGGTCGTCTTCGTTCTGATATTGCTCAAAACACGGAGTCGAATTCCGTTTGTTTGTTCCGTGGATATCGGTGAGTAACTTTTTTTCTATACATGCTAGCGACCTAAAACTTGTTTTATCGCATTCAGCGCGTCAAACTACGCCGGAAACGGTCGTCTTTTTTCTGATATTGCTCAAAACACGGAGTCGAATTCCGTTTGTTTGTTTCGTGGATATCGGTTGGTAACTTTTTTTCTATACATGCTAGCGACCTAAAACTTGTTTTATCGCATTCAGCGCGTCAAATTACGCCGGAAACGGTCGTCTTTGTTTTGATATTGCTTAAAACACGAAGTCGAAGTCCGTTTGTTTGTTTTTCAGATATCGGTTGATAACTTTTTTTCTATACATGCTAGCGACCGAAAACTTGTTTTATCGCATTCAGCGCGTCAAATTACGCCGGAAACGGTCGTCTTTGTTTTGATATTGCTTAAAACACGAAGTCGAAGTCCGTTTGTTTGTTTTTCAGATATCGGTTGATAACTTTTTTTCTATACATGCTGGCGACCTAAAACTTGTTTAATCGCATTCAGCGCGTCAAATTACGCCGGAAACGGTCGTCTTTGTTTCGATATTGCTTGAAACACGAAGTCGAAGTCCGTTTGTTTGTTTTTCAGATATCGGTTGATAACTTTTTTTCTATACATGCTAGCGACCTAAAACTTGTTTCATCGCATTCAGCGCGTCAAATTACGCCGTAAACGGTCGTCTTTGTTTTGATATTGCTTAAAACACGAAGTCGAAGTCCGTTTGTTTGTTTTTCAGATATCGGTTGATAACTTCTTTTCTATACATGCTGGCGACCTCAAACTTGTTTTATCGCATTCAGCGCGTCAAATTACGCCGAAAACGGTCGTCTTTGTTCTGATATTGCTCAAAACACGGAGTCGAATTCCGTTTGTTTGTTTCGTGGATATCGGTTGGTAACTTTTTTTCTATACATGCTAGCGACCTAAAACTTGTTTCATCGCATTCAACGCGTCAAATTACGCCGGAAACGGTCGTCTTTGTTCTGATATTGCTCAAAACACGAAGTCGAATTCCGTTCGTTTGTTTCGTGGATATCGGTGAGTAACTTTTTTTCTATACATGCTAGCGACCTAAAACTTGTTTTATCGCATTCAGCGCGTCAAATTACGCCGGAAACGGCCGTCTTTGTTTCGATATTGCTCGAAACACGAAGTCGAAGTCCGTTTGTTTGTTTTTCAGATATCGGTTGGAAACTTTTTTTCTTTACATGCTAGCGACCTGAAACTTGTTTTATCGCATTCAGCGCGTCAAACTACGCCGAAAACGGTCGTCTTCGTTCTGATATTGCTCAAAACACGGAGTCGAATTCCGTTTGTTTGTTCCGTGGATATCGGTGAGTAACTTTTTTTCTATACATGCTAGCGTCCTAAAACTTGTTTTATCGCATTCAGCGCGTCAAACTACGCCGGAAACGGTCGTCTTTTTTCTGATATTGCTCAAAACACGGAGTCGAATTCCGTTTGTTTGTTTCGTGGATATCGGTTGGTAACTTTTTTTCTATACATGCTAGCGACCTAAAACTTGTTTTATCGCATTCAGCGCGTCAAATTACGCCGGAAACGGTCGTCTTCGTTTTGATATTGCTTAAAACACGAAGTCGAAGTCCGTTTGTTTGTTTTTCAGATATCGGTTGATAACTTTTTTTCTATACATGCTAGCGACCGAAAACTTGTTTTATCGCATTCAGCGCGTCAAATTACGCCGGAAACGGTCGTCTTTGTTTTGATATTGCTTAAAACACGAAGTCGAAGTCCGTTTGTTTGTTTTTCAGATATCGGTTGATAACTTTTTTTCTATACATGCTGGCGACCTAAAACTTGTTTAATCGCATTCAGCGCGTCAAATTACGCCGGAAACGGTCGTCTTTGTTTCGATATTGCTTGAAACACGAAGTCGAAGTCCGTTTGTTTGTTTTTCAGATATCGGTTGATAACTTTTTTTCTATACATGCTAGCGACCTAAAACTTGTTTCATCGCATTCAGCGCGTCAAATTACGCCGTAAACGGTCGTCTTTGTTTTGATATTGCTTAAAACACGAAGTCGAAGTCCGTTTGTTTGTTTTTCAGATATCGGTTGATAACTTCTTTTCTATACATGCTGGCGACCTCAAACTTGTTTTATCGCATTCAGCGCGTCAAATTACGCCGAAAACGGTCGTCTTTGTTCTGATATTGCTCAAAACACGGAGTCGAATTCCGTTTGTTTGTTTCGTGGATATCGGTTGGTAACTTTTTTTCTATACATGCTAGCGACCTAAAACTTGTTTTATCGCATTCAGCGCGTCAAATTACGCCGGAAACGGTCGTCTTTGTTCTGATATTGCTCAAAACACGAAGTCGAATTTCGTTTGTTTGTTTCGTGGATATCGGTGAGTAACTTTCTTTCTATACATGCTAGCGACCTAAAACTTGTTTTATCGCATTCAGCGCGTTAAATTACGCCGGAAACGGTCGTCTTTGTTCTGATATTGCTCAAAACACGAAGTCGAAGTCCGTTTGTTTGTTTTTCAGATATCGGTTGATAACTTTTTTTCTATACATGCTAGCGACCTAAAACTTGTTTCATCGCATTCAACGCGTCAAATTACGCCGGAAACGGTCGTCTTTGTTCTGATATTGCTCAAAACACGAAGTCGAATTCCGTTTGTTTGTTTCGTGGATATCGGTGAGTAACTTTTTTTCTATACATGCTAGCGACCTAAAACTTGTTTTATCGCATTCAGCGCGTCAAATTACGCCGGAAACGGCCGTCTTTGTTTCGATATTGCTCGAAACACGAAGTCGAAGTCCGTTTGTTTGTTTTTCAGATATCGGTTGGAAACTTTTTTTCTATACATGCTAGCGACCTGAAACTTGTTTTATCGCATTCAGCGCGTCAAACTACGCCGAAAACGGTCGTCTTCGTTCTGATATTGCTCAAAACACGGAGTCGAATTCCGTTTGTTTGTTCCGTGGATATCGGTGAGTAACTTTTTTTCTATACATGCTAGCGACCTAAAACTTGTTTTATCGCATTCAGCGCGTCAAATTACGCCGGAAACGGCCGTCTTCGTTTTGATATTGCTCGAAACACGAAGTCGAAGTCCGTTTGTTTGTTTTTCAGATATCGGTTGAAAACTTTTTTTCTATACATGCTAGCGACCTGAAACTTGTTTTATCGCATTCAGCGCGTCAAATTACGCCGGAAACGGTCGTCTTTGTTTTGATATTGCTTAAAACACGAAGTCGAATTCCGTTCGTTTGTTTCGTGGATATCGGTGAGTAACTTTTTTTCTATACATGCTGGCGACCTCAAACTTGTTTTATCGCATTCAGCGCGTCAAATTACGCCGGAAGCGGTCGTCTTTGTTCTGATATTGCTCAAAACACGGAGTCGAATTCCGTTTGTTTGTATCGTGGATATCGGTTGGTAAATTTTTTTCTATACATGCTAGCGACCTAAAACTTGTTTTATCGCATTCAGCGCGTCAAATTACGCCGGAAACGGTCGTCTTTGTTCTGATATTGCTCAAAACACGAAGTCGAATTTCGTTTGTTTGTTTCGTGGATATCGGTGAGTAACTTTTTTTCTATACATGCTAGCGACCTAAAACTTGTTTTATCGCATTCAGCGCGTTAAATTACGCCGAAAACGGCCGTCTTTGTTTTGATATTGCTCGAAACACGAAGTCGAAGTCCGTTTGTTTGTTTTTCAGATATCGGTTGGAAACTTTTTTTCTATACATGCTAGCGACCTGAAACTTGTTTTATCGCATTCAGGGCGTCAAACTACGCCGGAAACGGTCGTCTTCGTTCTGATATTGCTCAAAACACGGAGTCGAATTCCGTTTGTTTGTTCCGTGGATATCGGTGAGTAACTTTTTTTCTATACATGCTAGCGACCTAAAACTTGTTTTATCGCATTCAGCGCGTCAAACTACGCCGGAAACGGTCGTCTTTGTTCTGATATTGCTCAAAACACGGAGTCGAATTCCGTTTGTTTGTTCCGTGGATATCGGTGAGTAACTTTTTTTTTATACATGCTAGCGACCTCAAACTTGTTTTATCGCATTCAGCGCGTCAAACTACGCCGGAAACGGTCGTCTTTGTTCTGATATTGCTCAAAACACGGAGTCGAATTCCGTTTGTTTGTTTCGTGGATATCGGTGAGTAACTTTTTTTCTATACATGCTAGCGACCTCAAACTTGTTTTATCGCATTCAGCGCGTCAAATTACGCCGGAAACGGTCGTCTTTGTTTTGATATTGCTTTAAACACGAAGTCGAAGTCCGTTTGTTTGTTTTTCAGATATCGGTTGATAACTTCTTTTCTATACATGCTGGCGACCTAAAACTTGTTTTATCGCATTCAGCGCGTCAAATTACGCCGGAAACGGTCGTCTTTGTTTCGATATTGCTTAAAACACGAAGTCGAAGTCCGTTTGTTTGTTTTTCAGATATCGGTTGATAACTTTTTTTCTATACATGCTAGCGACCTAAAACTTGTTTCATCGCATTCAGCGCGTCAAATTACGCCTTAAACGGTCGTCTTTGTTTTGATATTGCTTAAAACACGAAGTCGAAGTCCGTTTGTTTGTTTTTCAGATATCGGTTGATAACTTTCTTTCTATACATGCTGGCGACCTCAAACTTGTTTTATCGCATTCAGCGCGTCAAATTACGCCGAAAACGGTCGTCTTTGTTCTGATATTGCTCAAAACACGGAGTCGAATTCCGTTTGTTTGTTTCGTGGATATCGGTCGGTAACTTTTTTTCTATACATGCTAGCGACCTAAAACTTGTTTTATCGCATTCAGCGCGTCAAATTACGCCGGAGACGGTCGTCTTTGTTCTGATATTGCTCAAAACACGAAGTCGAATTCCGTTTGTTTGTTTCGTGGATATCGGTGAGTAACTTTTTTTCTATACATGCTAGCGACCTAAAACTTGTTTTATCGCATTCAGCGCGTCAAATTACGCCGGAAACGGTCGTCTTTGTTTTGATATTGCTTAAAACACGAAGTCGAAGTCCGTTTGTTTGTTTTTCAGATATCGGTTGATAACTTTTTTTCTATACATGCTAGCGACCGAAAACTTGTTTTATCGCATTCAGCGCGTCAAATTACGCCGGAAACGGTCGTCTTTGTTTTGATATTGCTTAAAACACGAAGTCGAAGTCCGTTTGTTTGTTTTTCAGATATCGGTTGATAACTTTTTTTCTATACATGCTGACGACCTAAAACTTGTTTTATCGCATTCGGCGCGTCAAATTACGCCGGAAACGGTCGTCTTTGTTCTGATATTGCTCAAAACACGGAGTCGAATTCCGTTTGTTCGTTTCGTGGATATCGGTTGGTAACTTTTTTTCTATACATGCTAGCGACCTAAAACTTGTTTTATCGCATTCAGCGCGTCAAATTACGCCGAAAACGGTCGTCTTTGTTCTGATATTGCTCAAAACACGAAGTCGAATTCCGTTTGTTTGTTTCGTGGATATCGGTGAGTAACTTTTTTTCTTTACATGCTAGCGACCTAAAACTTGTTTTATCGCATTCAGCGCGTCAAATTACGCCGGAAACGGTCGTCTTTGTTTCGATATTGCTTAAAACACGAAGTCGAAGTCCGTTTGTTTGTTTTTCAG
This sequence comes from Diprion similis, assembly GCF_021155765.1. Taxonomy (NCBI): domain Eukaryota; kingdom Metazoa; phylum Arthropoda; class Insecta; order Hymenoptera; family Diprionidae; genus Diprion; species Diprion similis. The sequence continues at coordinate 8,394,523 of NC_060109.1, read as the reverse complement.
ATATCGGTTGATAACTTTTTTTCTATACATGCTAGCGACCTAAAACTTGTTTCATCGCATTCAGCGCGTCAAATTACGCCGTAAACGGTCGTCTTTGTTTTGATATTGCTTAAAACACGAAGTCGAAGTCCGTTTGTTTGTTTTTCAGATATCGGTTGATAACTTTCTTTCTATACATGCTGGCGACCTCAAACTTGTTTTATCGCATTCAGCGCGTCAAATTACGCCGAAAACGGTCGTCTTTGTTCTGATATTGCTCAAAACACGGAGTCGAATTCCGTTTGTTTGTTTCGTGGATATCGGTTGGTAACTTTTTTTCTATACATGCTAGCGACCTAAAACTTGTTTTATCGCATTCAGCGCGTCAAATTACGCCGGAGACGGTCGTCTTTGTTCTGATATTGCTCAAAACACGAAGTCGAATTCCGTTTGTTTGTTTCGTGGATATCGGTGAGTAACTTTTTTTCTATACATGCTAGCGACCTAAAACTTGTTTTATCGCATTCAGCGCGTCAAATTACGCCGGAAACGGTCGTCTTTGTTTTGATATTGCTTAAAACACGAAGTCGAAGTCCGTTTGTTTGTTTTTCAGATATCGGTTGATAACTTTTTTTCTATACATGCTAGCGACCGAAAACTTGTTTTATCGCATTCAGCGCGTCAAATTACGCCGGAAACGGTCGTCTTTGTTTTGATATTGCTTAAAACACGAAGTCGAAGTCCGTTTGTTTGTTTTTCAGATATCGGTTGATAACTTTTTTTCTATACATGCTGACGACCTAAAACTTGTTTTATCGCATTCGGCGCGTCAAATTACGCCGAAAACGGTCGTCTTTGTTCTGATATTGCTCAAAACACGGAGTCGAATTCCGTTTGTTTGTTTCGTGGATATCGGTTGGTAACTTTTTTTCTATACATGCTAGCGACCTAAAACTTGTTTTATCGCATTCAGCGCGTCAAATTACGCCGGAGACGGTCGTCTTTGTTCTGATATTGCTCAAAACACGAAGTCGAATTCCGTTTGTTTGTTTCGTGGATATCGGTGAGTAACTTTTTTTCTATACATGCTAGCGACCTAAAACCTGTTTTATCGCATTCAGCGCGTCAAATTACGCCGGAAACGGTCGTCTTTGTTTTGATATTGCTTAAAACACGAAGTCGAAGTCCGTTTGTTTGTTTTTCAGATATCGGTTGATAACTTTTTTTCTATACATGCTGACGACCTAAAACTTGTTTTATCGCATTCGGCGCGTCAAATTACGCCGGAAACGGTCGTCTTTGTTCTGATATTGCTCAAAACACGGAGTCGAATTCCGTTTGTTCGTTTCGTGGATATCGGTTGGTAACTTTTTTTCTATACATGCTAGCGACCTAAAACTTGTTTTATCGCATTCAGCGCGTCAAATTACGCCGAAAACGGTCGTCTTTGTTCTGATATTGCTCAAAACACGAAGTCGAATTCCGTTTGTTTGTTTCGTGGATATCGGTGAGTAACTTTTTTTCTTTACATGCTATCGACCTAAAACTTGTTTTATCGCATTCAGCGCGTTAAATTACGCCGGAAACGGTCGTCTTTGTTCTGATATCGCTCGAAACACGAAGTCGAAGTCCGTTTGTTTGTTTTTCAGATTTCGGTTGATAACTTTTTTTCTATACATGCTAGCGACCTAAAACTTGTTTTATCGCATTCAGCGCGTCAAATTACGCTGGAAACGGTCGTCTTTGTTTTGATATTGCTTAAAACACGAAGTCGAAGTCCGTTTGTTTGTTTTTCAGATATCGGTTGATAACTTTTTTTCTATACATGCTAGCGACCGAAAACTTGTTTTATTGCATTCAGCGCGTCAAATTACGCCGGAAACGGTCGTCTTTGTTTTGATATTGCTTAAAACACGAAGTCGAAGTCCGTTTGTTTGTTTTTCAGATATCGGTTGATAACTTTTTTTCTATACATGCTGACGACCTAAAACTTGTTTTATCGCATTCGGCGCGTCAAATTACGCCGGAAACGGTCGTCTTTGTTCTGATATTGCTCAAAACACGGAGTCGAATTCCGTTTGTTTGTTTCGTGGATATCGGTTGGTAACTTTTTTTCTATACATGCTAGCGACCTAAAACTTGTTTTATCGCATTCAGCGCGTCAAATTACGCCGAAAACGGTCGTCTTTGTTCTGATATTGCTCAAAACACGAAGTCGAATTCCGTTTGTTTGTTTCGTGGATATCGGTGAGTAACTTTTTTTCTATACATGCTAGCGACCTAAAACTTGTTTTATCGCATTCAGCGCGTTAAATTACGCCGGAAACGGTCGTCTTTGTTCTGATATCGCTCAAAACACGAAGTCGAAGTCCGTTTGTTTGTTTTTCAGATATCGGTTGATAACTTTTTTTCTATACATGCTAGCGACCTAAAACTTGTTTCATCGCATTCAGCGCGTCAAATTACGCCGGAAACGGTCGTCTTTGTTTTGATATTGCTTAAAACACGAAGTCGAAGTCCGTTTGTTCGTTTTTCAGATATCGGTTGATAACTTTTTTTCTATACATGCTGGCGACCTCAAACTTGTTTTATCGCATTCAGCGCGTCAAATTACGCCGGAAACGGTCGTCTTTGTTCTGATATTGCTCAAAACACGGAGTCGAATTCCGTTTGTTTGTTTCGTGGATATCGGTTGGTAACTTTTTTTCTATACATGCTAGCGACCTAAAACTTGTTTTATCGCATTCAGCGCGTCAAATTACGCCGGAAACGGTCGTCTTTGATCTGATATTGCTCAAAACACGAAGTCGAATTCCGTTTGTTTGTTTCGTGGATATCGGTGAGTAACTTTTTTTCTATACATGCTAGCGACCTAAAACTTGTTTTATCGCATTCAGCGCGTCAAATTACGCCGGAAACGGTCGTCTTTGTTTTGATATTGCTTAAAACACGAAGTCGAATTCCGTTCGTTTGTTTCGTGGATATCGGTGAGTAACTTTTTTTCTATACATGCTAGCGACCTAAAACTTGTTTTATCGCATTCAGCGCGTCAAATTACGCCGGAAACGGTCGTCTTTGTTCTGATATCGCTCAAAACACGAAGTCGAAGTCCGTTTGTTTGTTTTTCAGATATCGGTTGGAAACTTTTTTTCTATACATGCTAGCGACCTGAAACTTGTTTTATCGCATTCAGCGCGTCAAATTACGCCGGAAACGGTCGTCTTTGTTCTGATATTGCTCAAAACACGGAGTCGAATTCCGTTTGTTTGTTCCGTGGATATCGGTGAGTAACTTTTTTTCTATACATGCTAGCGACCTGAAACTTGTTTTATCGCATTCAGCGCGTCAAACTACGCCGGAAACGGTCGTCTTTGTTCTGATATTGCTCAAAACACGGAGTCGAATTCCGTTTGTTTGTTTCGTGGATATCGGTGAGTAACTTTTTTTCTATACATGCTAGCGACCTCAAACTTGTTTTATCGCATTCAGCGCGTCAAATTACGCCGGAAACGGTCGTCTTTGTTTTGATATCGCTTAAAACACGAAGTCGAATTTCGTTCGTTTGTTTCGTGGATATCGGTTGGTAACTTTTTTTCTATACATGCTAGCGACCGAAAACTTTTTTTATCGCATTCAGCGCGTCGAATTACGCCGGAAACGGTCGTCTTTGTTTTGATATTGCTTAAAACACGAAGTCGAAGTCCGTTTGTTTGTTTTTCAGATATCGGTTGATAACTTTTTTTCTATACATGCTGGCGACCTAAAACTTGTTTTATCGCATTCAGCGCGTCAAATTACGCCGGAAACGGTCGTCTTTGTTTCGATATTGCTTAAAACACGAAGTCGAAGTCCGTTTGTTTGTTTTTCAGATATCGGTTGATAACTTTTTTTCTATACATGCTGGCGACCTCAAACTTGTTTTATCGCATTCAGCGCGTCAAATTACGCCGAAAACGGTCGTCTTTGTTCTGATATTGCTCAAAACACGGAGTCGAATTCCGTTCGTTTGTTTCGTGGATATCGGTGAGTAACTTTTTTTCTATACATGCTAGCGACCTAAAACTTGTTTTATCGCATTCAGCGCGTCAAATTACGCCGGAGACGGCCGTCTTTGTTTTGATATTGCTCGAAACACGAAGTCGAAGTCCGTTTGTTTGTTTTTCAGATATCGGTTGGAAACTTTTTTTCTATACATGCTAGCGACCTGAAACTTGTTTTATCGCATTCAGCGCGTCAAATTACGCCGGAAACGGTCGTCTTTGTTCTGATATTGCTCAAAACACGGAGTCGAATTCCGTTTGTTTGTTCCGTGGATATCGGTGAGTAACTTTTTTTCTATACATGCTAGCGACCTGAAACTTGTTTTATCGCATTCAGCGCGTCAAACTACGCCGGAAACGGTCGTCTTTGTTCTGATATTGCTCAAAACACGGAGTCGAATTCCGTTTGTTTGTTTCGTGGATATCGGTGAGTAACTTTTTTTCTATACATGCTAGCGACCTCAAACTTGTTTTATCGCATTCAGCGCGTCAAATTACGCCGGAAACGGTCGTCTTTGTTTTGATATCGCTTAAAACTCGAAGTCGAATTTCGTTCGTTTGTTTCGTGGATATCGGTTGGTAACTTGTTTTCTATACATGCTAGCGACCTAAAACTTGTTTTATCGCATTCAGCGCGTCAAATTACGCCGGAAACGGTCGTCTTTGTTTTGATATTGCTTGAAACACAAAGTCGAAGTCCGTTTGTTTGTTTTTCAGATATCGGTTGATAACTTTTTTTCTATACATGCTAGCGACCGAAAACTTTTTTTATCGCATTCAGCACGTCGAATTACGCCGGAAACGGTCGTCTTTGTTTTGATATTGCTTAAAACACGAAGTCGAAGTCCGTTTGTTTGTTTTTCAGATATCGGTTGATAACTTTTTTTCTATACATGCTGGCGACCTAAAACTTGTTTTATCGCATTCAGCGCGTCAAATTACGCCGGAAACGGTCGTCTTTGTTTCGATATTGCTCAAAACACGAAGTCGAAGTCCGTTTGTTTGTTTTTCAGATATCGGTTGATAACTTTTTTTCTATACATGCTGGCGACCTCAAACTTGTTTTATCGCATTCAGCGCGTCAAATAACGCCGAAAACGGTCGTCTTTGTTCTGATATTGCTCAAAACACGGAGTCGAATTCCGTTTGTTTGTTTCGTGGATATCGGTTGGTAACTTTTTTTCTATACATGCTAGCGACCTAAAACTTGTTTTATCGCATTCAGCGCGTCAAATTACGCCGGAAACGGTCGTCTTTGTTCTGATATTGCTCAAAACACGAAGTCGAATTCCGTTTGTTTGTTTCGTGGATATCGGTGAGTAACTTTTTTTCTTTACATGCTAGCGACCTAAAACTTGTTTTATCGCATTCAGCGCGTTAAATTACGCCGAAAACGGTCGTCTTTGTTCTGATATCGCTCAAAACACGAAGTCGAAGTCCGTTTGTTTGTTTTTCAGATATCGGTTGATAACTTTTTTTCTATACATGCTAGCGACCTAAAACTTGTTTTATCGCATTCAGCGCGTCAAATTACGCGGGAAACGGTCGTCTTTGTTTTGATATTGCTTAAAACACGAAGTCGAAGTCCGTTTGTTTGTTTTTCAGATATCGGTTGATAACTTTTTTTCTATACATGCTAGCGACCGAAAACTTGTTTTATTGCATTCAGCGCGTCAAATTACGCCGGAAACGGTCGTCTTTGTTTTGATATTGCTTAAAACACGAAGTCGAAGTCCGTTTGTTTGTTTTTCAGATATCGGTTGATAACTTTTTTTCTATACATGCTGACGACCTAAAACTTGTTTTATCGCATTCGGCGCGTCAAATTACGCCGGAAACGGTCGTCTTTGTTCTGATATTGCTCAAAACACGGAGTCGAATTCCGTTTGTTTGTTTCGTGGATATCGGTTGGTAACTTTTTTTCTATACATGCTAGCGACCTAAAACTTGTTTTATCGCATTCAGCGCGTCAAATTACGCCGAAAACGGTCGTCTTTGTTCTGATATTGCTCAAAACACGAAGTCGAATTCCGTTTGTTTGTTTCGTGGATATCGGTGAGTAACTTTTTTTCTATACATGCTAGCGACCTAAAACTTGTTTTATCGCATTCAGCGCGTTAAATTACGCCGGAAACGGTCGTCTTTGTTTTGATATTGCTTAAAACACGAAGTCGAAGTATGTTTGTTTGTTTTTCAGATATCGGTTGATAACTTTTTTTCTATACATGCTAGCGACCGAAAACTTGTTTTATCGCATTCAGCGCGTCAAATTACGCCGGAAACGGTCGTCTTTGTTTTGATATTGCTTAAAACACGAAGTCGAAGTCCGTTTGTTTGTTTTTCAGATATCGGTTGATAACTTTTTTTCTATACATGCTGACGACCTAAAACTTGTTTTATCGCATTCGGCGCGTCAAATTACGCCGGAAACGGTCGTCTTTGTTCTGATATTGCTCAAAACACGGAGTCGAATTCCGTTTGTTCGTTTCGTGGATATCGGTTGGTAACTTTTTTTCTATACATGCTAGCGACCTAAAACTTGTTTTATCGCATTCAGCGCGTCAAATTACGCCGAAAACGGTCGTCTTTGTTCTGATATTGCTCAAAACACGAAGTCGAATTCCGTTTGTTTGTTTCGTGGATATCGGTGAGTAACTTTTTTTCTTTACATGCTAGCGACCTAAAACTTGTTTTATCGCATTCAGCGCGTTAAATTACGCCGGAAACGGTCGTCTTTGTTCTGATATCGCTCAAAACACGAAGTCGAAGTCCGTTTGTTTGTTTTTCAGATATCGGTTGATAACTTTTTTTCTATACATGCTAGCGACCTAAAACTTGTTTTATCGCATTCAGCGCGTCAAATTACGCTGGAAACGGTCGTCTTTGTTTTGATATTGCTTAAAACACGAAGTCGAAGTCCGTTTGTTTGTTTTTCAGATATCGGTTGATAACTTTTTTTCTATACATGCTAGCGACCGAAAACTTGTTTTATTGCATTCAGCGCGTCAAATTACGCCGGAAACGGTCGTCTTTGTTTTGATATTGCTTAAAACACGAAGTCAAAGTCCGTTTGTTTGTTTTTCAGATATCGGTTGATAACTTTTTTTCTATACATGCTGACGACCTAAAACTTGTTTTATTGCATTCGGCGCGTCAAATTACGCCGGAAACGGTCGTCTTTGTTCTGATATTGCTCAAAACACGGAGTCGAATTCCGTTTGTTTGTTTCGTGGATATCGGTTGGTAACTTTTTTTCTATACATGCTAGCGACCTGAAACTTGTTTTATCGCATTCAGCGCGTCAAATTACGCCGAAAACGGTCGTCTTTGTTCTGATATTGCTCAAAACACGAAGTCGAATTCCGTTTGTTTGTTTCGTGGATATCGGTGAGTAACTTTTTTTCTATACATGCTAGCGACCTAAAACTTGTTTTATCGCATTCAGCGCGTTAAATTACGCCGGAAACGGTCGTCTTTGTTCTGATATTGCTTTAAACACGAAGTCGAAGTCCGTTTGTTTGTTTTTCAGATATCGGTTGATAACTTCTTTTCTATACATGCTGGCGACCTAAAACTTGTTTTATCGCATTCAGCGCGTCAAATTACGCCGGAAACGGTCGTCTTTGTTTCGATATTGCTTAAAACACGAAGTCGAAGTCCGTTTGTTTGTTTTTCAGATATCGGTTGATAACTTTTTTTCTATACATGCTAGCGACCTAAAACTTGTTTCATCGCATTCAGCGCGTCAAATTACGCCGTAAACGGTCGTCTTTGTTTTGATATTGCTTAAAACACGAAGTCGAAGTCCGTTTGTTTGTTTTTCAGATATCGGTTGATAACTTTCTTTCTATACATGCTGGCGACCTCAAACTTGTTTTATCGCATTCAGCGCGTCAAATTACCCCGAAAACGGTCGTCTTTGTTCTGATATTGCTCAAAACACGAAGTCGAATTCCGTTTGTTTGTTTCGTGGATATCGGTGAGTAACTTTTTTTCTATACATGCTAGCGACCTAAAACTTGTTTTATCGCATTCAGCGCGTCAAATTACGCCGGAAACGGTCGTCTTTGTTTTGATATTGCTTAAAACACGAAGTCGAAGTCCGTTTGTTTGTTTTTCAGATATCGGTTGATAACTTTTTTTCTATACATGCTAGCGACCGAAAACTTGTTTTATCGCATTCAGCGCGTCAAATTACGCCGGAAACGGTCGTCTTTGTTTTGATATTGCTTAAAACACGAAGTCGAAGTCCGTTTGTTTGTTTTTCAGATATCGGTTGATAACTTTTTTTCTATACATGCTGACGACCTAAAACTTGTTTTATCGCATTCGGCGCGTCAAATTACGCCGGAAACGGTCGTCTTTGTTCTGATATTGCTCAAAACACGGAGTCGAATTCCGTTTGTTTGTTCCGTGGATATCGGTGAGTAACTTTTTTTCTATACATGCTAGCGACCTGAAACTTGTTTTATCGCATTCAGCGCGTCAAACTACGCCGGAAACGGTCGTCTTTGTTCTGATATTGCTCAAAACACGGAGTCGAATTCCGTTTGTTTGTTTCGTGGATATCGGTGAGTAACTTTTTTTCTATACATGCTAGCGACCTCAAACTTGTTTTATCGCATTCAGCGCGTCAAATTACGCCGGAAACGGTCGTCTTTGTTTTGATATCGCTTAAAACACGAAGTCGAATTTCGTTCGTTTGTTTCGTGGATATCGGTTGGTAACTTTTTTTCTATACATGCTAGCGACCGAAAACTTTTTTTATCGCATTCAGCGCGTCGAATTACGCCGGAAACGGTCGTCTTTGTTTTGATATTGCTTAAAACACGAAGTCGAAGTCCGTTTGTTTGTTTTTCAGATATCGGTTGATAACTTTTTTTCTATACATGCTGGCGACCTAAAACTTGTTTTATCGCATTCAGCGCGTCAAATTACGCCGGAAACGGTCGTCTTTGTTTCGATATTGCTTAAAACACGAAGTCGAAGTCCGTTTGTTTGTTTTTCAGATATCGGTTGATAACTTTTTTTCTATACATGCTGGCGACCTCAAACTTGTTTTATCGCATTCAGCGCGTCAAATTACGCCGAAAACGGTCGTCTTTGTTCTGATATTGCTCAAAACACGGAGTCGAATTCCGTTCGTTTGTTTCGTGGATATCGGTGAGTAACTTTTTTTCTATACATGCTAGCGACCTAAAACTTGTTTTATCGCATTCAGCGCGTCAAATTACGCCGGAGACGGCCGTCTTTGTTTTGATATTGCTCGAAACACGAAGTCGAAGTCCGTTTGTTTGTTTTTCAGATATCGGTTGGAAACTTTTTTTCTATACATGCTAGCGACCTGAAACTTGTTTTATCGCATTCAGCGCGTCAAATTACGCCGGAAACGGTCGTCTTTGTTCTGATATTGCTCAAAACACGGAGTCGAATTCCGTTTGTTTGTTCCGTGGATATCGGTGAGTAACTTTTTTTCTATACATGCTAGCGACCTGAAACTTGTTTTATCGCATTCAGCGCGTCAAACTACGCCGGAAACGGTCGTCTTTGTTCTGATATTGCTCAAAACACGGAGTCGAATTCCGTTTGTTTGTTTCGTGGATATCGGTGAGTAACTTTTTTTCTATACATGCTAGCGACCTCAAACTTGTTTTATCGCATTCAGCGCGTCAAATTACGCCGGAAACGGTCGTCTTTGTTTTGATATCGCTTAAAACTCGAAGTCGAATTTCGTTCGTTTGTTTCGTGGATATCGGTTGGTAACTTGTTTTCTATACATGCTAGCGACCTAAAACTTGTTTTATCGCATTCAGCGCGTCAAATTACGCCGGAAACGGTCGTCTTTGTTTTGATATTGCTTGAAACACAAAGTCGAAGTCCGTTTGTTTGTTTTTCAGATATCGGTTGATAACTTTTTTTCTATACATGCTAGCGACCGAAAACTTTTTTTATCGCATTCAGCACGTCGAATTACGCCGGAAACGGTCGTCTTTGTTTTGATATTGCTTAAAACACGAAGTCGAAGTCCGTTTGTTTGTTTTTCAGATATCGGTTGATAACTTTTTTTCTATACATGCTGGCGACCTAAAACTTGTTTTATCGCATTCAGCGCGTCAAATTACGCCGGAAACGGTCGTCTTTGTTTCGATATTGCTCAAAACACGAAGTCGAAGTCCGTTTGTTTGTTTTTCAGATATCGGTTGATAACTTTTTTTCTATACATGCTGGCGACCTCAAACTTGTTTTATCGCATTCAGCGCGTCAAATAACGCCGAAAACGGTCGTCTTTGTTCTGATATTGCTCAAAACACGGAGTCGAATTCCGTTTGTTTGTTTCGTGGATATCGGTTGGTAACTTTTTTTCTATACATGCTAGCGACCTAAAACTTGTTTTATCGCATTCAGCGCGTCAAATTACGCCGGAAACGGTCGTCTTTGTTCTGATATTGCTCAAAACACGAAGTCGAATTCCGTTTGTTTGTTTCGTGGATATCGGTGAGTAACTTTTTTTCTTTACATGCTAGCGACCTAAAACTTGTTTTATCGCATTCAGCGCGTTAAATTACGCCGAAAACGGTCGTCTTTGTTCTGATATCGCTCAAAACACGAAGTCGAAGTCCGTTTGTTTGTTTTTCAGATATCGGTTGATAACTTTTTTTCTATACATGCTAGCGACCTAAAACTTGTTTTATCGCATTCAGCGCGTCAAATTACGCGGGAAACGGTCGTCTTTGTTTTGATATTGCTTAAAACACGAAGTCGAAGTCCGTTTGTTTGTTTTTCAGATATCGGTTGATAACTTTTTTTCTATACATGCTAGCGACCGAAAACTTGTTTTATTGCATTCAGCGCGTCAAATTACGCCGGAAACGGTCGTCTTTGTTTTGATATTGCTTAAAACACGAAGTCGAAGTCCGTTTGTTTGTTTTTCAGATATCGGTTGATAACTTTTTTTCTATACATGCTGACGACCTAAAACTTGTTTTATCGCATTCGGCGCGTCAAATTACGCCGGAAACGGTCGTCTTTGTTCTGATATTGCTCAAAACACGGAGTCGAATTCCGTTTGTTTGTTTCGTGGATATCGGTTGGTAACTTTTTTTCTATACATGCTAGCGACCTAAAACTTGTTTTATCGCATTCAGCGCGTCAAATTACGCCGAAAACGGTCGTCTTTGTTCTGATATTGCTCAAAACACGAAGTCGAATTCCGTTTGTTTGTTTCGTGGATATCGGTGAGTAACTTTTTTTCTATACATGCTAGCGACCTAAAACTTGTTTTATCGCATTCAGCGCGTTAAATTACGCCGGAAACGGTCGTCTTTGTTTTGATATTGCTTAAAACACGAAGTCGAAGTATGTTTGTTTGTTTTTCAGATATCGGTTGATAACTTTTTTTCTATACATGCTAGCGACCGAAAACTTGTTTTATCGCATTCAGCGCGTCAAATTACGCCGGAAACGGTCGTCTTTGTTTTGATATTGCTTAAAACACGAAGTCGAAGTCCGTTTGTTTGTTTTTCAGATATCGGTTGATAACTTTTTTTCTATACATGCTGACGACCTAAAACTTGTTTTATCGCATTCGGCGCGTCAAATTACGCCGGAAACGGTCGTCTTTGTTCTGATATTGCTCAAAACACGGAGTCGAATTCCGTTTGTTCGTTTCGTGGATATCGGTTGGTAACTTTTTTTCTATACATGCTAGCGACCTAAAACTTGTTTTATCGCATTCAGCGCGTCAAATTACGCCGAAAACGGTCGTCTTTGTTCTGATATTGCTCAAAACACGAAGTCGAATTCCGTTTGTTTGTTTCGTGGATATCGGTGAGTAACTTTTTTTCTTTACATGCTAGCGACCTAAAACTTGTTTTATCGCATTCAGCGCGTTAAATTACGCCGGAAACGGTCGTCTTTGTTCTGATATCGCTCAAAACACGAAGTCGAAGTCCGTTTGTTTGTTTTTCAGATATCGGTTGATAACTTTTTTTCTATACATGCTAGCGACCTAAAACTTGTTTTATCGCATTCAGCGCGTCAAATTACGCTGGAAACGGTCGTCTTTGTTTTGATATTGCTTAAAACACGAAGTCGAAGTCCGTTTGTTTGTTTTTCAGATATCGGTTGATAACTTTTTTTCTATACATGCTAGCGACCGAAAACTTGTTTTATTGCATTCAGCGCGTCAAATTACGCCGGAAACGGTCGTCTTTGTTTTGATATTGCTTAAAACACGAAGTCAAAGTCCGTTTGTTTGTTTTTCAGATATCGGTTGATAACTTTTTTTCTATACATGCTGACGACCTAAAACTTGTTTTATTGCATTCGGCGCGTCAAATTACGCCGGAAACGGTCGTCTTTGTTCTGATATTGCTCAAAACACGGAGTCGAATTCCGTTTGTTTGTTTCGTGGATATCGGTTGGTAACTTTTTTTCTATACATGCTAGCGACCTGAAACTTGTTTTATCGCATTCAGCGCGTCAAATTACGCCGAAAACGGTCGTCTTTGTTCTGATATTGCTCAAAACACGAAGTCGAATTCCGTTTGTTTGTTTCGTGGATATCGGTGAGTAACTTTTTTTCTATACATGCTAGCGACCTAAAACTTGTTTTATCGCATTCAGCGCGTTGAATTACGCCGGAAACGGTCGTCTTTGTTCTGATATTGCTTTAAACACGAAGTCGAAGTCCGTTTGTTTGTTTTTCAGATATCGGTTGATAACTTCTTTTCTATACATGCTGGCGACCTAAAACTTGTTTTATCGCATTCAGCGCGTCAAATTACGCCGGAAACGGTCGTCTTTGTTTCGATATTGCTTAAAACACGAAGTCGAAGTCCGTTTGTTTGTTTTTCAGATATCGGTTGATAACTTTTTTTCTATACATGCTAGCGACCTAAAACTTGTTTCATCGCATTCAGCGCGTCAAATTACGCCGTAAACGGTCGTCTTTGTTTTGATATTGCTTAAAACACGAAGTCGAAGTCCGTTTGTTTGTTTTTCAGATATCGGTTGATAACTTTCTTTCTATACATGCTGGCGACCTCAAACTTGTTTTATCGCATTCAGCGCGTCAAATTACCCCGAAAACGGTCGTCTTTGTTCTGATATTGCTCAAAACACGAAGTCGAATTCCGTTTGTTTGTTTCGTGGATATCGGTGAGTAACTTTTTTTCTATACATGCTAGCGACCTAAAACTTGTTTTATCGCATTCAGCGCGTCAAATTACGCCGGAAACGGTCGTCTTTGTTTTGATATTGCTTAAAACACGAAGTCGAAGTCCGTTTGTTTGTTTTTCAGATATCGGTTGATAACTTTTTTTCTATACATGCTAGCGACCGAAAACTTGTTTTATCGCATTCAGCGCGTCAAATTACGCCGGAAACGGTCGTCTTTGTTTTGATATTGCTTAAAACACGAAGTCGAAGTCCGTTTGTTTGTTTTTCAGATATCGGTTGATAACTTTTTTTCTATACATGCTGACGACCTAAAACTTGTTTTATCGCATTCGGCGCGTCAAATTACGCCGGAAACGGTCGTCTTTGTTCTGATATTGCTCAAAACACGGAGTCGAATTCCGTTTGTTCGTTTCGTGGATATCGGTTGGTAACTTTTTTTCTATACATGCTAGCGACCTAAAACTTGTTTTATCGCATTCAGCGCGTCAAATTACGCCGAAAACGGTCGTCTTTGTTCTGATATTGCTCAAAACACGAAGTCGAATTCCGTTTGTTTGTTTCGTGGATATCGGTGAGTAACTTTTTTTCTATACATGCAAGCGACCTAAAACTTGTTTTATCGCATTCAGCGCGTCAAATTACGCCGAAAACGGTCGTCTTTGTTCTGATATTGCTCAAAACACGAAGTCGAATTCCGTTTGTTTGTTTCGTGGATATCGGTGAGTAACTTTTTTTCTATACATGCTAGCGACCTAAAACTTGTTTTATCGCATTCAGCGCGTTAAATTACGCCGGAAACGGTCGTCTTTGTTCTGATATCGCTCAAAACACGAAGTCGAAGTCCGTTTGTTTGTTTTTCAGATATCGGTTGATAACTTTTTTTCTATACATGCTAGCGACCTAAAACTTGTTTCATCGCATTCAGCGCGTCAAATTACGCCGGAAACGGTCGTCTTTGTTTTGATATTGCTTAAAACACGAAGTCGAAGTCCGTTTGTTCGTTTTTCAGATATCGGTTGATAACTTTTTTTCTATACATGCTGGCGACCTCAAACTTGTTTTATCGCATTCAGCGCGTCAAATTACGCCGGAAACGGTCGTCTTTGTTCTGATATTGCTCAAAACACGGAGTCGAATTCCGTTTGTTTGTTTCGTGGATATCGGTTGGTAACTTTTTTTCTATACATGCTAGCGACCTAAAACTTGTTTTATCGCATTCAGCGCGTCAAATTACGCCGGAAACGGTCGTCTTTGATCTGATATTGCTCAAAACACGAAGTCGAATTCCGTTTGTTTGTTTCGTGGATATCGGTGAGTAACTTTTTTTCTATACATGCTAGCGACCTAAAACTTGTTTTATCGCATTCAGCGCGTCAAATTACGCCGGAAACGGTCGTCTTTGATCTGATATTGCTCAAAACACGAAGTCGAATTCCGTTTGTTTGTTTCGTGGATATCGGTGAGTAACTTTTTTTCTATACATGCTAGCGACCTAAAACTTGTTTTATCGCATTCAGCGCGTCAAATTACGCCGGAAACGGTCGTCTTTGTTTTGATAGTGCTTAAAACACGAAGTCGAATTCCGTTCGTTTGTTTCGTGGATATCGGTGAGTAACTTTTTTTCTATACATGCTAGCGACCTAAAACTTGTTTTATCGCATTCAGCGCGTCAAATTACGCCGGAAACGGCCGTCTTTGTTTTGATATTGCTCGAAACACGAAGTCGAAGTCCGTTTGTTTGTTTTTCAGATATCGGTTGATAACTTTTTTTCTATACGTGCTGGCGACCTAAAACTTGATTATTGAATTCAGCGCGTCAAATTACGCCGGAAACGGTCGTCTTTGTTCTGATATTGCTCAAAACACGAAGTCAAATTCCGTTTGTTTGTTTCGTGGATATCGGTGAGTAACTTTTTTTCTATACATGCTAGCGACCTAAAACTTGTTTTATCGCATTCAGCGCGTCAAATTACCCCGGAAACGGTCGTCTTTGTTTTGATATTGCTTAAAACACGAAGTCGAAGTCCGTTTGTTTGTTTTTCAGATATCGGTTGATAACTTTTTTTCTATACGTGCTGGCGACCTAAAACTTGATTATTGAATTCAGCGCGTCAAATTACGCCGGAGACGGTCGTCTTTGTTCTGATATTGCTCAAAACACGAAGTCGAATTCCGTTTGTTTGTTTCGTGGATATCGGTGAGTAACTTTTTTTCTATACATGCTAGCGACCTAAAACTTGTTTTATCGCATTCAGCGCGTCAAATTACGCCGGAAACGGTCGTCTTTGTTTTGATATTGCTTAAAACACGAAGTCGAATTCCGTTCGTTTGTTTCGTGGATATCGGTTGATAACTTTTTTTCTATACGTGCTGGCGACCTAAAACTTGATTATTGAATTCAGCGCGTCAAATTACGCCGGAAACGGTCGTCTTTGTTCTGATATTGCTCAAAACACGAAGTCGAATTCCGTTTGTTTGTTTCGTGGATATCGGTGAGTAACTTTTTTTCTATACATGCTAGCGACCTAAAACTTGTTTTATCGCATTCAGCGCGTCAAATTACGCCGGAAACGGTCGTCTTTGTTTTGATATTGCTTAAAACACGAAGTCGAATTCCGTTCGTTTGTTTTTCAGATATCGGTTGATAACTTTCTTTCTATACATGCTGGCGACCTCAAACTTGTTTTATCGCATTCAGCGCGTCAAATTACGCCGAAAACGGTCGTCTTTGTTCTGATATTGCTCAAAACACGATGTCGAATTCCGTTTGTTTGTTTCGTGGATATCGGTGAGTAACTTTTTTTCTTTACATGCTATCGACCTAAAACTTGTTTTATCGCATTCAGCGCGTTAAATTACGCCGGAAACGGTCGTCTTTGTTCTGATATCGCTCGAAACACGAAGTCGAATTCCGTTTGTTTGTTTCGTGGATATCGGTGAGTAACTTTTTTTCTATACATGCTAGCGACCTCAAACCTGTTTTATCGCATTCAGCGCGTCAAATTACGCCGGAAACGGTCGTCTTTGTTTTGATATTGCTTAAAACACGAAGTCGAAGTCCGTTTGTTTGTTTTTCAGATATCGGTTGATAACTTTTTTTCTATACATGCTGACGACCTAAAACTTGTTTTATCGCATTCGGCGCGTCAAATTACGCCGGAAACGGTCGTCTTTGTTCTGATATTGCTCAAAACACGGAGTCGAATTCCGTTTGTTCGTTTCGTGGATATCGGTTGGTAACTTTTTTTCTATACATGCTAGCGACCTAAAACTTGTTTTATCGCATTCAGCGCGTCAAATTACGCCGAAAACGGTCGTCTTTGTTCTGATATTGCTCAAAACACGATGTCGAATTCCGTTTGTTTGTTTCGTGGATATCGGTGAGTAACTTTTTTTCTTTACATGCTATCGACCTAAAACTTGTTTTATCGCATTCAGCGCGTTAAATTACGCCGGAAACGGTCGTCTTTGTTCTGATATCGCTCGAAACACGAAGTCGAAGTCCGTTTGTTTGTTTTTCAGATATCGGTTGATAACTTTTTTTCTATACATGCTAGCGACCTAAAACTTGTTTTATCGCATTCAGCGCGTCAAATTACGCTGGAAACGGTCGTCTTTGTTTTGATATTGCTTAAAACACGAAGTCGAAGTCCGTTTGTTTGTTTTTCAGATATCGGTTGATAACTTTTTTTCTATACATGCTAGCGACCGAAAACTTGTTTTATTGCATTCAGCGCGTCAAATTACGCCGGAAACGGTCGTCTTTGTTTTGATATTGCTTAAAACACGAAGTCGAAGTCCGTTTGTTTGTTTTTCAGATATCGGTTGATAACTTTTTTTCTATACATGCTGACGACCTAAAACTTGTTTTATCGCATTCGGCGCGTCAAATTACGCCGGAAACGGTCGTCTTTGTTCTGATATTGCTCAAAACACGGAGTCGAATTCCGTTTGTTTGTTTCGTGGATATCGGTTGGTAACTTTTTTTCTATACATGCTAGCGACCTAAAACTTGTTTTATCGCATTCAGCGCGTCAAATTACGCCGAAAACGGTCGTCTTTGTTCTGATATTGCTCAAAACACGAAGTCGAATTCCGTTTGTTTGTTTCGTGGATATCGGTGAGTAACTTTTTTTCTATACATGCTAGCGACCTAAAACTTGTTTTATCGCATTCAGCGCGTTAAATTACGCCGGAAACGGTCGTCTTTGTTCTGATATCGCTCAAAACACGAAGTCGAAGTCCGTTTGTTTGTTTTTCAGATATCGGTTGATAACTTTTTTTCTATACATGCTAGCGACCTAAAACTTGTTTCATCGCATTCAGCGCGTCAAATTACGCCGGAAACGGTCGTCTTTGTTTTGATATTGCTTAAAACACGAAGTCGAAGTCCGTTTGTTCGTTTTTCAGATATCGGTTGATAACTTTTTTTCTATACATGCTGGCGACCTCAAACTTGTTTTATCGCATTCAGCGCGTCAAATTACGCCGGAAACGGTCGTCTTTGTTCTGATATTGCTCAAAACACGGAGTCGAATTCCGTTTGTTCGTTTCGTGGATATCGGTTGGTAACTTTTTTTCTATACATGCTAGCGACCTAAAACTTGTTTTATCGCATTCAGCGCGTCAAATTACGCCGAAAACGGTCGTCTTTGTTCTGATATTGCTCAAAACACGATGTCGAATTCCGTTTGTTTGTTTCGTTGATATCGGTGAGTAACTTTTTTTCTTTACATGCTATCGACCTAAAACTTGTTTTATCGCATTCAGCGCGTTAAATTACGCCGGAAACGGTCGTCTTTGTTCTGATATCGCTCGAAACACGAAGTCGAAGTCCGTTTGTTTGTTTTTCAGATATCGGTTGATAACTTTTTTTCTATACATGCTAGCGACCTAAAACTTGTTTTATCGCATTCAGCGCGTCAAATTACGCTGGAAACGGTCGTCTTTGTTTTGATATTGCTTAAAACACGAAGTCGAAGTCCGTTTGTTTGTTTTTCAGATATCGGTTGATAACTTTTTTTCTATACATGCTAGCGACCGAAAACTTGTTTTATTGCATTCAGCGCGTCAAATTACGCCGGAAACGGTCGTCTTTGTTTTGATATTGCTTAAAACACGAAGTCGAAGTCCGTTTGTTTGTTTTTCAGATATCGGTTGATAACTTTTTTTCTATACATGCTGACGACCTAAAACTTGTTTTATCGCATTCGGCGCGTCAAATTACGCCGGAAACGGTCGTCTTTGTTCTGATATTGCTCAAAACACGGAGTCGAATTCCGTTTGTTTGTTTCGTGGATATCGGTTGGTAACTTTTTTTCTATACATGCTAGCGACCTAAAACTTGTTTTATCGCATTCAGCGCGTCAAATTACGCCGAAAACGGTCGTCTTTGTTCTGATATTGCTCAAAACACGAAGTCGAATTCCGTTTGTTTGTTTCGTGGATATCGGTGAGTAACTTTTTTTCTATACATGCTAGCGACCTAAAACTTGTTTTATCGCATTCAGCGCGTTAAATTACGCCGGAAACGGTCGTCTTTGTTCTGATATCGCTCAAAACACGAAGTCGAAGTCCGTTTGTTTGTTTTTCAGATATCGGTTGATAACTTTTTTTCTATACATGCTAGCGACCTAAAACTTGTTTCATCGCATTCAGCGCGTCAAATTACGCCGGAAACGGTCGTCTTTGTTTTGATATTGCTTAAAACACGAAGTCGAAGTCCGTTTGTTCGTTTTTCAGATATCGGTTGATAACTTTTTTTCTATACATGCTGGCGACCTCAAACTTGTTTTATCGCATTCAGCGCGTCAAATACGCCGGAAACGGTCGTCTTTGTTCTGATATTGCTCAAAACACGGAGTCGAATTCCGTTTGTTTGTTTCGTGGATATCGGTTGGTAACTTTTTTTCTATACATGCTAGCGACCTAAAACTTGTTTTATCGCATTCAGCGCGTCAAATTACGCCGGAAACGGTCGTCTTTGATCTGATATTGCTCAAAACACGAAGTCGAATTCCGTTTGTTTGTTTCGTGGATATCGGTGAGTAACTTTTTTTCTATACATGCTAGCGACCTAAAACTTGTTTTATCGCATTCAGCGCGTCAAATTACGCCGGAAACGGTCGTCTTTGTTTTGATATTGCTTAAAACACGAAGTCGAATTCCGTTCGTTTGTTTCGTGGATATCGGTGAGTAACTTTTTTTCTATACATGCTAGCGACCTAAAACTTGTTTTATCGCATTCAGCGCGTCAAATTACGCCGGAAACGGCCGTCTTTGTTTTGATATTGCTCGAAACACGAAGTCGAAGTCCGTTTGTTTGTTTTTCAGATATCGGTTGATCACTTTTTTTCTATACATGCTAGCGACCTAAAACTTGTTTCATCGCATTCAGCGCGTCAAATTACGCCGGAAACGGTCGTCTTTGTTCTGATATTGCTCAAAACACGAAGTCGAATTCCGTTTGTTTGTTTCGTGGATATCGGTGAGTAACTTTTTTTCTATACATGCTAGCGACCTAAAACTTGTTTTATCGCATTCAGCGCGTCAAATTACCCCGGAAACGGTCGTCTTTGTTTTGATATTGCTTAAAACACGAAGTCGAAGTCCGTTTGTTTGTTTTTCAGATATCGGTTGATAACTTTTTTTCTATACGTGCTGGCGACCTAAAACTTGATTATTGAATTCAGCGCGTCAAATTACGCCGGAAACGGTCGTCTTTGTTCTGATATTGCTCAAAACACGAAGTCGAATTCCGTTTGTTTGTTTCGTGGATATCGGTGAGTAACTTTTTTTCTATACATGCTAGCGACCTAAAACTTGTTTTATCGCATTCAGCGCGTCAAATTACGCCGGAAACGGTCGTCTTTGTTTTGATATTGCTTAAAACACGAAGTCGAATTCCGTTCGTTTGTTTCGTGGATATCGGTGAGTAACTTTTTTTCTATACATGCTAGCGACCTAAAACTTGTTTCATCGCATTCAGCGCGTCAAATCACGCCGGAAACGGTCATCTTTGTTCTGATATTGCTCAAAACACGAAGTCGAATTCCGTTTGTTTGTTTCGTGGATATCGGTGAGTAACTTTTTTTCTATACATGCTAGCGACCTAAAACTTGTTTTATCGCATTCAGCGCGTCAAATTACCCCGGAAACGGTCGTCTTTGTTTTGATATTGCTTAAAACACGAAGTCGAAGTCCGTTTGTTTGTTTTTCAGATATCGGTTGATAACTTTTTTTCTATACGTGCTGGCGACCTAAAACTTGATTATTGAATTCAGCGCGTCAAATTACGCCGGAAACGGTCGTCTTTGTTCTGATATTGCTCAAAACACGAAGTCGAATTCCGTTTGTTTGTTTCGTGGATATCGGTGAGTAACTTTTTTTCTATACATGCTAGCGACCTAAAACTTGTTTTATCGCATTCAGCGCGTCAAATTACCCCGGAAACGGTCGTCTTTGTTTTGATATTGCTTAAAACACGAAGTCGAAGTCCGTTTGTTTGTTTTTCAGATATCGGTTGATAACTTTTTTTCTATACATGCTGACGACCTAAAACTTGTTTTATCGCATTCGGCGCGTCAAATTACGCCGGAAACGGTCGTCTTTGTTCTGATATTGCTCAAAACACGGAGTCGAATTCCGTTTGTTTGTTTCGTGGATATCGGTTGGTAACTTTTTTTCTATACATGCTAGCGACCTAAAACTTGTTTTATCGCATTCAGCGCGTCAAATTACGCCGAAAACGGTCGTCTTTGTTCTGATATTGCTCAAAACACGAAGTCGAATTCCGTTTGTTTGTTTCGTGGATATCGGTGAGTAACTTTTTTTCTTTACATGCTAGCGACCTAAAACTTGTTTTATCGCATTCAGCGCGTCAAATTACGCCGAAAACGGTCGTCTTTGTTCTGATATTGCTCAAAACACGGAGTCGAATTCCGTTTGTTTGTTTCGTGGATATCGGTTGGTAACTTTTTTTCTATACATGCTAGCGACCTAAAACTTGTTTTATCGCATTCAGCGCGTCAAATTACGCCGGAGACGGTCGTCTTTGTTCTGATATTGCTCAAAACACGAAGTCGAATTCCGTTTGTTTGTTTCGTGGATATCGGTGAGTAACTTTTTTTCTATACATGCTAGCGACCTAAAACTTGTTTTATCGCATTCAGCGCGTCAAATTACGCCGGAAACGGTCGTCTTTGTTTTGATATTGCTCAAAACACGAAGTCGAAGTCCGTTTGTTTGTTTTTCAGATATCGGTTGATAACTTTTTTTCTATACATGCTAGCGACCGAAAACTTGTTTTATCGCATTCAGCGCGTCAAATTACTCCGGAAACGGTCGTCTTTGTTTTGATATTGCTTAAAACACGAAGTCGAAGTCCGTTTGTTTGTTTTTCAGATATCGGTTGATAACTTTTTTTCTATACATGCTGACGACCTAAAACTTGTTTTATCGCATTCGGCGCGTCAAATTACGCCGGAAACGGTCGTCTTTGTTCTGATATTGCTCAAAACACGGAGTCGAATTCCGTTTGTTTGTTTCGTGGATATCGGTTGGTAACTTTTTTTCTATACATGCAAGCGACCTAAAACTTGTTTTATCGCATTCAGCGCGTCAAATTACGCCGAAAACGGTCGTCTTTGTTCTGATATTGCTCAAAACACGAAGTCGAATTCCGTTTGTTTGTTTCGTGGATATCGGTGAGTAACTTTTTTTCTTTACATGCTAGCGACCTAAAACTTGTTTTATCGCATTCAGCGCGTCAAATTACGCCGAAAACGGTCGTCTTTGTTCTGATATTGCTCAAAACACGGAGTCGAATTCCGTTTGTTTGTTTCGTGGATATCGGTTGGTAACTTTTTTTCTATACATGCTAGCGACCTAAAACTTGTTTTATCGCATTCAGCGCGTCAAATTACGCCGGAGACGGTCGTCTTTGTTCTGATATTGCTCAAAACACGAAGTCGAATTCCGTTTGTTTGTTTCGTGGATATCGGTAAGTAACTTTTTTTCTATACATGCTAGCGACCTAAAACTTGTTTTATCGCATTCAGCGCGTCAAATTACGCCGGAAACGGTCGTCTTTGTTTTGATATTGCTTAAAACACGAAGTCGAAGTCCGTTTGTTTGTTTTTCAGATATCGGTTGATAACTTTTTTTCTATACATGCTAGCGACCGAAAACTTGTTTTATCGCATTCAGCGCGTCAAATTACGCCGGAAACGGTCGTCTTTGTTTTGATATTGCTTAAAACACGAAGTCGAAGTCCGTTTGTTTGTTTTTCAGATATAGGTTGATAACTTTTTTTCTATACATGCTGACGACCTAAAACTTGTTTTATCGCATTCGGCGCGTCAAATTACGCCGGAAACGGTCGTCTTTGTTCTGATATTGCTCAAAACACGGAGTCGAATTCCGTTTGTTTGTTTCGTGGATATCGGTTGGTAACTTTTTTTCTATACATGCTAGCGACCTAAAACTTGTTTTATCGCATTCAGCGCGTCAAATTACGCCGAAAACGGTCGTCTTTGTTCTGATATTGCTCAAAACACGAAGTCGAATTCCGTTTGTTTGTTTCGTGGATATCGGTGAGTAACTTTTTTTCTTTACATGCTAGCGACCTAAAACTTGTTTTATCGCATTCAGCGCGTTAAATTACGCCGGAAACGGTCGTCTTTGTTCTGATATCGCTCAAAACACGAAGTCGAAGTCCGTTTGTTTGTTTTTCAGATATCGGTTGATAACTTTTTTTCTATACATGCTAGCGACCTAAAACTTGTTTTATCGCATTCAGCGCGTCAAATTACGCCGAAAACGGTCGTCTTTGTTTTGATATTGCTTAAAACACGAAGTCGAAGTCCGTTTGTTTGTTTTTCAGATATCGGTTGATAACTTTTTTTCTATACATGCTAGCGACCGAAAACTTGTTTTATCGCATTCAGCGCGTCAAATTACGCCGGAAACGGTCGTCTTTGTTTTGATATTGCTTAAAACACGAAGTCGAAGTCCGTTTGTTTGTTTTTCAGATATCGGTTGATAACTTTTTTTCTATACATGCTGACGACCTAAAACTTGTTTTATCGCATTCGGCGCGTCAAATTACGCCGGAAACGGTCGTCTTTGTTCTGATATTGCTCAAAACACGGAGTCGAATTCCGTTTGTTTGTTTCGTGGATATCGGTTGGTAACTTTTTTTCTATACATGCTAGCGACCTAAAACTTGTTTTATCGCATTCAGCGCGTCAAATTACGCCGAAAACGGTCGTCTTTGTTCTGATATTGCTCAAAACACGAAGTCGAATTCCGTTTGTTTGTTTCGTGGATATCGGTGAGTAACTTTTTTTCTATACATGCTAGCGACCTAAAACTTGTTTTATCGCATTCAGCGCGTTAAATTACGCCGGAAACGGTCGTCTTTGTTCTGATATCGCTCAAAACACGAAGTCGAAGTCCGTTTGTTTGTTTTTCAGATATCGGTTGATAACTTTTTTTCTATACATGCTAGCGACCTGAAACTTGTTTCATCGCATTCAGCGCGTCAAATTACGCCGGAAACGGTCGTCTTTGTTTTGATATTGCTTAAAACACGAAGTCGAAGTCCGTTTGTTTGTTTTTCAGATATCGGTTGATAACTTTTTTTCTATACATGCTGGCGACCTCAAACTTGTTTTATCGCATTCAGCGCGTCAAATTACGCCGGAAACGGTCGTCTTTGTTCTGATATTGCTCAAAACACGGAGTCGAATTCCGTTTGTTTGTTTCGTGGATATCGGTTGGTAACTTTTTTTCTATACATGCTAGCGACCTAAAACTTGTTTCATCGCATTCAGCGCGTCAAATTACGCCGGAATCGGTCGTCTTTGTTCTGATATTGCTCAAAACACGGAGTCGAATTCCGTTTGTTTGTTTCGTGGATATCGGTTGGTAACTTTTTTTCTATACATGCAAGCGACCTAAAACTTGTTTTATCGCATTCAGCGCGTCAAATTACGCCGAAAACGGTCGTCTTTGTTCTGATATTGCTCAAAACACGAAGTCGAATTCCGTTTGTTTGTTTCGTGGATATCGGTGAGTAACTTTTTTTCTTTACATGCTAGCGACCTAAAACTTGTTTTATCGCATTCAGCGCGTCAAATTACGCCGAAAACGGTCGTCTTTGTTCTGATATTGCTCAAAACACGGAGTCGAATTCCGTTTGTTTGTTTCGTGGATATCGGTTGGTAACTTTTTTTCTATACATGCTAGCGACCTAAAACTTGTTTTATCGCATTCAGCGCGTCAAATTACGCCGGAGACGGTCGTCTTTGTTCTGATATTGCTCAAAACACGAAGTCGAATTCCGTTTGTTTGTTTCGTGGATATCGGTGAGTAACTTTTTTTCTATACATGCTAGCGACCTAAAACTTGTTTTATCGCATTCAGCGCGTCAAATTACGCCGGAAACGGTCGTCTTTGTTTTGATATTGCTTAAAACACGAAGTCGAAGTCCGTTTGTTTGTTTTTCAGATATCGGTTGATAACTTTTTTTCTATACATGCTAGCGACCGAAAACTTGTTTTATCGCATTCAGCGCGTCAAATTACGCCGGAAACGGTCGTCTTTGTTTTGATATTGCTTAAAACACGAAGTCGAAGTCCGTTTGTTTGTTTTTCAGATATAGGTTGATAACTTTTTTTCTATACATGCTGACGACCTAAAACTTGTTTTATCGCATTCGGCGCGTCAAATTACGCCGGAAACGGTCGTCTTTGTTCTGATATTGCTCAAAACACGGAGTCGAATTCCGTTTGTTTGTTTCGTGGATATCGGTTGGTAACTTTTTTTCTATACATGCTAGCGACCTAAAACTTGTTTTATCGCATTCAGCGCGTCAAATTACGCCGAAAACGGTCGTCTTTGTTCTGATATTGCTCAAAACACGAAGTCGAATTCCGTTTGTTTGTTTCGTGGATATCGGTGAGTAACTTTTTTTCTTTACATGCTAGCGACCTAAAACTTGTTTTATCGCATTCAGCGCGTTAAATTACGCCGGAAACGGTCGTCTTTGTTCTGATATCGCTCAAAACACGAAGTCGAAGTCCGTTTGTTTGTTTTTCAGATATCGGTTGATAACTTTTTTTCTATACATGCTAGCGACCTAAAACTTGTTTTATCGCATTCAGCGCGTCAAATTACGCCGAAAACGGTCGTCTTTGTTTTGATATTGCTTAAAACACGAAGTCGAAGTCCGTTTGTTTGTTTTTCAGATATCGGTTGATAACTTTTTTTCTATACATGCTAGCGACCGAAAACTTGTTTTATCGCATTCAGCGCGTCAAATTACGCCGGAAACGGTCGTCTTTGTTTTGATATTGCTTAAAACACGAAGTCGAAGTCCGTTTGTTTGTTTTTCAGATATCGGTTGATAACTTTTTTTCTATACATGCTGACGACCTAAAACTTGTTTTATCGCATTCGGCGCGTCAAATTACGCCGGAAACGGTCGTCTTTGTTCTGATATTGCTCAAAACACGGAGTCGAATTCCGTTTGTTTGTTTCGTGGATATCGGTTGGTAACTTTTTTTCTATACATGCTAGCGACCTAAAACTTGTTTTATCGCATTCAGCGCGTCAAATTACGCCGAAAACGGTCGTCTTTGTTCTGATATTGCTCAAAACACGAAGTCGAATTCCGTTTGTTTGTTTCGTGGATATCGGTGAGTAACTTTTTTTCTATACATGCTAGCGACCTAAAACTTGTTTTATCGCATTCAGCGCGTTAAATTACGCCGGAAACGGTCGTCTTTGTTCTGATATCGCTCAAAACACGAAGTCGAAGTCCGTTTGTTTGTTTTTCAGATATCGGTTGATAACTTTTTTTCTATACATGCTAGCGACCTGAAACTTGTTTCATCGCATTCAGCGCGTCAAATTACGCCGGAAACGGTCGTCTTTGTTTTGATATTGCTTAAAACACGAAGTCGAAGTCCGTTTGTTTGTTTTTCAGATATCGGTTGATAACTTTTTTTCTATACATGCTGGCGACCTCAAACTTGTTTTATCGCATACAGCGCGTCAAATTACGCCGGAAACGGTCGTCTTTGTTCTGATATTGCTCAAAACACGGAGTCGAATTCCGTTTGTTTGTTTCGTGGATATCGGTTGGTAACTTTTTTTCTATACATGCTAGCGACCTAAAACTTGTTTTATCGCATTCAGCGCGTCAAATTACGCCGGAAACAGTCGTCTTTGATCTGATATTGCTCAAAACACGAAGTCGAATTCCGTTTGTTTGTTTCGTGGATATCGGTGAGTAACTTTTTTTCTATACATGCTAGCGACCTAAAACTTGTTTTATCGCATTCAGCGCGTCAAATTACGCCGGAAACGGTCGTCTTTGTTTTGATATTGCTTAAAACACGAAGTCGAATTCCGTTCGTTTGTTTCGTGGATATCGGTTGATAACTTTTTTTCTATACGTGCTGGCGACCTAAAACTTGATTATTGAATTCAGCGCGTCAAATTACGCCGGAAACGGTCGTCTTTGTTCTGATATTGCTCAAAACACGAAGTCGAATTCCGTTTGTTTGTTTCGTGGATATCGGTGAGTAACTTTTTTTCTATACATGCTAGCGACCTAAAACTTGTTTTATCGCATTCAGCGCGTCAAATTACGCCGGAAACGGTCGTCTTTGTTTTGATATTGCTTAAAACACGAAGTCGAATTCCGTTCGTTTGTTTTTCAGATATCGGTTGATAACTTTCTTTCTATACATGCTGGCGACCTCAAACTTGTTTTATCGCATTCAGCGCGTCAAATTACGCCGAAAACGGTCGTCTTTGTTCTGATATTGCTCAAAACACGGAGTCGAATTCCGTTTGTTTGTTTCGTGGATATCGGTTGGTAACTTTTTTTCTATACATGCTAGCGACCTAAAACTTGTTTTATCGCATTCAGCGCGTCAAATTACGCCGGAGACGGTCGTCTTTGTTCTGATATTGCTCAAAACACGAAGTCGAATTCCGTTTGTTTGTTTCGTGGATATCGGTGAGTAACTTTTTTTCTATACATGCTAGCGACCTAAAACCTGTTTTATCGCATTCAGCGCGTCAAATTACGCCGGAAACGGTCGTCTTTGTTTTGATATTGCTTAAAACACGAAGTCGAAGTCCGTTTGTTTGTTTTTCAGATATCGGTTGATAACTTTTTTTCTATACATGCTGACGACCTAAAACTTGTTTTATCGCATTCGGCGCGTCAAATTACGCCGGAAACGGTCGTCTTTGTTCTGATATTGCTCAAAACACGGAGTCGAATTCCGTTTGTTCGTTTCGTGGATATCGGTTGGTAACTTTTTTTCTATACATGCTAGCGACCTAAAACTTGTTTTATCGCATTCAGCGCGTCAAATTACGCCGAAAACGGTCGTCTTTGTTCTGATATTGCTCAAAACACGATGTCGAATTCCGTTTGTTTGTTTCGTGGATATCGGTGAGTAACTTTTTTTCTTTACATGCTATCGACCTAAAACTTGTTTTATCGCATTCAGCGCGTTAAATTACGCCGGAAACGGTCGTCTTTGTTCTGATATCGCTCGAAACACGAAGTCGAAGTCCGTTTGTTTGTTTTTCAGATATCGGTTGATAACTTTTTTTCTATACATGCTAGCGACCTAAAACTTGTTTTATCGCATTCAGCGCGTCAAATTACGCTGGAAACGGTCGTCTTTGTTTTGATATTGCTTAAAACACGAAGTCGAAGTCCGTTTGTTTGTTTTTCAGATATCGGTTGATAACTTTTTTTCTATACATGCTAGCGACCGAAAACTTGTTTTATTGCATTCAGCGCGTCAAATTACGCCGGAAACGGTCGTCTTTGTTTTGATATTGCTTAAAACACGAAGTCGAAGTCCGTTTGTTTGTTTTTCAGATATCGGTTGATAACTTTTTTTCTATACATGCTGACGACCTAAAACTTGTTTTATCGCATTCGGCGCGTCAAATTACGACGGAAACGGTCGTCTTTGTTCTGATATTGCTCAAAACACGGAGTCGAATTCCGTTTGTTTGTTTCGTGGATATCGGTTGGTAACTTTTTTTCTATACATGCTAGCGACCTAAAACTTGTTTTATCGCATTCAGCGCGTCAAATTACGCCGAAAACGGTCGTCTTTGTTCTGATATTGCTCAAAACACGAAGTCGAATTCCGTTTGTTTGTTTCGTGGATATCGGTGAGTAACTTTTTTTCTATACATGCTAGCGACCTAAAACTTGTTTTATCGCATTCAGCGCGTTAAATTACGCCGGAAACGGTCGTCTTTGTTCTGATATCGCTCAAAACACGAAGTCGAAGTCCGTTTGTTTGTTTTTCAGATATCGGTTGATAACTTTTTTTCTATACATGCTAGCGACCTAAAACTTGTTTCATCGCATTCAGCGCGTCAAATTACGCCGGAAACGGTCGTCTTTGTTTTGATATTGCTTAAAACACGAAGTCGAAGTCCGTTTGTTCGTTTTTCAGATATCGGTTGATAACTTTTTTTCTATACATGCTGGCGACCTCAAACTTGTTTTATCGCATTCAGCGCGTCAAATTACGCCGGAAACGGTCGTCTTTGTTCTGATATTGCTCAAAACACGGAGTCGAATTCCGTTTGTTTGTTTCGTGGATATCGGTTGGTAACTTTTTTTCTATACATGCTAGCGACCTAAAACTTGTTTTATCGCATTCAGCGCGTCAAATTACGCCGGAAACGGTCGTCTTTGTTCTGATATTGCTCAAAACACGGAGTCGAATTCCGTTTGTTTGTTTCGTGGATATCGGTTGGTAACTTTTTTTCTATACATGCTAGCGACCTAAAACTTGTTTTATCGCATTCAGCGCGTCAAATTA
This sequence comes from Diprion similis, assembly GCF_021155765.1. Classification (NCBI taxonomy): domain Eukaryota; kingdom Metazoa; phylum Arthropoda; class Insecta; order Hymenoptera; family Diprionidae; genus Diprion; species Diprion similis. The sequence continues at coordinate 8,365,446 of NC_060109.1, read as the reverse complement.
CGCCGGAAACGGTCGTCTTTGATCTGATATTGCTCAAAACACGAAGTCGAATTCCGTTTGTTTGTTTCGTGGATATCGGTGAGTAACTTTTTTTCTATACATGCTAGCGACCTAAAACTTGTTTTATCGCATTCAGCGCGTCAAATTACGCCGGAAACGGTCGTCTTTGTTTTGATATTGCTTAAAACACGAAGTCGAATTCCGTTCGTTTGTTTCGTGGATATCGGTGAGTAACTTTTTTTCTATACATGCTAGCGACCTAAAACTTGTTTTATCGCATTCAGCGCGTCAAATTACGCCGGAAACGGCCGTCTTTGTTTTGATATTGCTCGAAACACGAAGTCGAAGTCCGTTTGTTTGTTTTTCAGATATCGGTTGATCACTTTTTTTCTATACATGCTAGCGACCTAAAACTTGTTTCATCGCATTCAGCGCGTCAAATTACGCCGGAAACGGTCGTCTTTGTTCTGATATTGCTCAAAACACGAAGTCGAATTCCGTTTGTTTGTTTCGTGGATATCGGTGAGTAACTTTTTTTCTATACATGCTAGCGACCTAAAACTTGTTTTATCGCATTCAGCGCGTCAAATTACCCCGGAAACGGTCGTCTTTGTTTTGATATTGCTTAAAACACGAAGTCGAAGTCCGTTTGTTTGTTTTTCAGATATCGGTTGATAACTTTTTTTCTATACGTGCTGGCGACCTAAAACTTGATTATTGAATTCAGCGCGTCAAATTACGCCGGAAACGGTCGTCTTTGTTCTGATATTGCTCAAAACACGAAGTCGAATTCCGTTTGTTTGTTTCGTGGATATCGGTGAGTAACTTTTTTTCTATACATGCTAGCGACCTAAAACTTGTTTTATCGCATTCAGCGCGTCAAACTACGCCGGAAACGGTCGTCTTTGTTTTGATATTGCTTAAAACACGAAGTCGAATTCCGTTCGTTTGTTTCGTGGATATCGGTGAGTAACTTTTTTTCTATACATGCTAGCGACCTAAAACTTGTTTCATCGCATTCAGCGCGTCAAATCACGCCGGAAACGGTCATCTTTGTTCTGATATTGCTCAAAACACGAAGTCGAATTCCGTTTGTTTGTTTCGTGGATATCGGTGAGTAACTTTTTTTCTATACATGCTAGCGACCTAAAACTTGTTTTATCGCATTCAGCGCGTCAAATTACCCCGGAAACGGTCGTCTTTGTTTTGATATTGCTTAAAACACGAAGTCGAAGTCCGTTTGTTTGTTTTTCAGATATCGGTTGATAACTTTTTTTCTATACGTGCTGGCGACCTAAAACTTGATTATTGAATTCAGCGCGTCAAATTACGCCGGAAACGGTCGTCTTTGTTCTGATATTGCTCAAAACACGAAGTCGAATTCCGTTTGTTTGTTTCGTGGATATCGGTGAGTAACTTTTTTTCTATACATGCTAGCGACCTAAAACTTGTTTTATCGCATTCAGCGCGTCAAATTACCCCGGAAACGGTCGTCTTTGTTTTGATATTGCTTAAAACACGAAGTCGAAGTCCGTTTGTTTGTTTTTCAGATATCGGTTGATAACTTTTTTTCTATACATGCTGACGACCTAAAACTTGTTTTATCGCATTCGGCGCGTCAAATTACGCCGGAAACGGTCGTCTTTGTTCTGATATTGCTCAAAACACGGAGTCGAATTCCGTTTGTTTGTTTCGTGGATATCGGTTGGTAACTTTTTTTCTATACATGCTAGCGACCTAAAACTTGTTTTATCGCATTCAGCGCGTCAAATTACGCCGAAAACGGTCGTCTTTGTTCTGATATTGCTCAAAACACGAAGTCGAATTCCGTTTGTTTGTTTCGTGGATATCGGTGAGTAACTTTTTTTCTTTACATGCTAGCGACCTAAAACTTGTTTTATCGCATTCAGCGCGTCAAATTACGCCGAAAACGGTCGTCTTTGTTCTGATATTGCTCAAAACACGGAGTCGAATTCCGTTTGTTTGTTTCGTGGATATCGGTTGGTAACTTTCTTTCTATACATGCTAGCGACCTAAAACTTGTTTTATCGCATTCAGCGCGTCAAATTACGCCGGAGACGGTCGTCTTTGTTCTGATATTGCTCAAAACACGAAGTCGAATTCCGTTTGTTTGTTTCGTGGATATCGGTGAGTAACTTTTTTTCTATACATGCTAGCGACCTAAAACTTGTTTTATCGCATTCAGCGCGTCAAATTACGCCGGAAACGGTCGTCTTTGTTTTGATATTGCTCAAAACACGAAGTCGAAGTCCGTTTGTTTGTTTTTCAGATATCGGTTGATAACTTTTTTTCTATACATGCTAGCGACCGAAAACTTGTTTTATCGCATTCAGCGCGTCAAATTACGCCGGAAACGGTCGTCTTTGTTTTGATATTGCTTAAAACACGAAGTCGAAGTCCGTTTGTTTGTTTTTCAGATATCGGTTGATAACTTTTTTTCTATACATGCTGACGACCTAAAACTTGTTTTATCGCATTCGGCGCGTCAAATTACGCCGGAAACGGTCGTCTTTGTTCTGATATTGCTCAAAACACGGAGTCGAATTCCGTTTGTTTGTTTCGTGGATATCGGTTGGTAACTTTTTTTCTATACATGCAAGCGACCTAAAACTTGTTTTATCGCATTCAGCGCGTCAAATTACGCCGAAAACGGTCGTCTTTGTTCTGATATTGCTCAAAACACGAAGTCGAATTCCGTTTGTTTGTTTCGTGGATATCGGTGAGTAACTTTTTTTCTTTACATGCTAGCGACCTAAAACTTGTTTTATCGCATTCAGCGCGTCAAATTACGCCGAAAACGGTCGTCTTTGTTCTGATATTGCTCAAAACACGGAGTCGAATTCCGTTTGTTTGTTTCGTGGATATCGGTTGGTAACTTTTTTTCTATACATGCTAGCGACCTAAAACTTGTTTTATCGCATTCAGCGCGTCAAATTACGCCGGAGACGGTCGTCTTTGTTCTGATATTGCTCAAAACACGAAGTCGAATTCCGTTTGTTTGTTTCGTGGATATCGGTGAGTAACTTTTTTTCTATACATGCTAGCGACCTAAAACTTGTTTTATCGCATTCAGCGCGTCAAATTACGCCGGAAACGGTCGTCTTTGTTTTGATATTGCTTAAAACACGAAGTCGAAGTCCGTTTGTTTGTTTTTCAGATATCGGTTGATAACTTTTTTTCTATACATGCTAGCGACCGAAAACTTGTTTTATCGCATTCAGCGCGTCAAATTACGCCGGAAACGGTCGTCTTTGTTTTGATATTGCTTAAAACACGAAGTCGAAGTCCGTTTGTTTGTTTTTCAGATATAGGTTGATAACTTTTTTTCTATACATGCTGACGACCTAAAACTTGTTTTATCGCATTCGGCGCGTCAAATTACGCCGGAAACGGTCGTCTTTGTTCTGATATTGCTCAAAACACGGAGTCGAATTCCGTTTGTTTGTTTCGTGGATATCGGTTGGTAACTTTTTTTCTATACATGCTAGCGACCTAAAACTTGTTTTATCGCATTCAGCGCGTCAAATTACGCCGAAAACGGTCGTCTTTGTTCTGATATTGCTCAAAACACGAAGTCGAATTCCGTTTGTTTGTTTCGTGGATATCGGTGAGTAACTTTTTTTCTTTACATGCTAGCGACCTAAAACTTGTTTTATCGCATTCAGCGCGTTAAATTACGCCGGAAACGGTCGTCTTTGTTCTGATATCGCTCAAAACACGAAGTCGAAGTCCGTTTGTTTGTTTTTCAGATATCGGTTGATAACTTTTTTTCTATACATGCTAGCGACCTAAAACTTGTTTTATCGCATTCAGCGCGTCAAATTACGCCGAAAACGGTCGTCTTTGTTTTGATATTGCTTAAAACACGAAGTCGAAGTCCGTTTGTTTGTTTTTCAGATATCGGTTGATAACTTTTTTTCTATACATGCTAGCGACCGAAAACTTGTTTTATCGCATTCAGCGCGTCAAATTACGCCGGAAACGGTCGTCTTTGTTTTGATATTGCTTAAAACACGAAGTCGAAGTCCGTTTGTTTGTTTTTCAGATATCGGTTGATAACTTTTTTTCTATACATGCTGACGACCTAAAACTTGTTTTATCGCATTCGGCGCGTCAAATTACGCCGGAAACGGTCGTCTTTGTTCTGATATTGCTCAAAACACGGAGTCGAATTCCGTTTGTTTGTTTCGTGGATATCGGTTGGTAACTTTTTTTCTATACATGCTAGCGACCTAAAACTTGTTTTATCGCATTCAGCGCGTCAAATTACGCCGAAAACGGTCGTCTTTGTTCTGATATTGCTCAAAACACGAAGTCGAATTCCGTTTGTTTGTTTCGTGGATATCGGTGAGTAACTTTTTTTCTATACATGCTAGCGACCTAAAACTTGTTTTATCGCATTCAGCGCGTTAAATTACGCCGGAAACGGTCGTCTTTGTTCTGATATCGCTCAAAACACGAAGTCGAAGTCCGTTTGTTTGTTTTTCAGATATCGGTTGATAACTTTTTTTCTATACATGCTAGCGACCTGAAACTTGTTTCATCGCATTCAGCGCGTCAAATTACGCCGGAAACGGTCGTCTTTGTTTTGATATTGCTTAAAACACGAAGTCGAAGTCCGTTTGTTTGTTTTTCAGATATCGGTTGATAACTTTTTTTCTATACATGCTGGCGACCTCAAACTTGTTTTATCGCATTCAGCGCGTCAAATTACGCCGGAAACGGTCGTCTTTGTTCTGATATTGCTCAAAACACGGAGTCGAATTCCGTTTGTTTGTTTCGTGGATATCGGTTGGTAACTTTTTTTCTATACATGCTAGCGACCTAAAACTTGTTTTATCGCATTCAGCGCGTCAAATTACGCCGGAAACGGTCGTCTTTGTTCTGATATTGCTCAAAACACGGAGTCGAATTCCGTTTGTTTGTTCCGTGGATATCGCGGAGTAACTTTTTTTCTATACATGCTAGCGACCTAAAACTTGTTTTATCGCATTCAGCGCGTCAAACTACGCCGGAAACGGTCGTCTTTGTTTTGATATTGCTTAAAACACGAAGTCGAAGTCCGTTTGTTTGTTTTTCAGATATCGGTTGATAACTTTTTTTCTATACATGCTAGCGACCTAAAACTTGTTTTATCGCATTCAGCGCGTCAAATTACGCCGGAAACGGTCGTCTTTGTTCTGATATTGCTCAAAACACGGAGTCGAATTCCGTTTGTTTGTTTCGTGGATATCGGTTGGTAACTTTTTTTCTATACTTGCTAGCGACCTAAAACTTGTTTTATCGCATTCAGCGCGTCAAATTACGCCGGAAACGGTCGTCTTTGATCTGATATTGCTCAAAACACGAAGTCGAATTCCGTTTGTTTGTTTCGTGGATATCGGTGAGTAACTTTTTTTCTATACATGCTAGCGACCTAAAACTTGTTTTATCGCATTCAGCGCGTCAAATTACGCCGGAAACGGTCGTCTTTGTTTTGATATTGCTTAAAACACGAAGTCGAATTCCGTTCGTTTGTTTCGTGGATATCGGTGAGTAACTTTTTTTCTATACATGCTGACGACCTAAAACTTGTTTTATCGCATTCGGCGCGTCAAATTACGCCGGAAACGGTCGTCTTTGTTCTGATATTGCTCAAAACACGGAGTCGAATTCCGTTTGTTTGTTTCGTGGATATCGGTTGGTAACTTTTTTTCTATACATGCTAGCGACCTGAAACTTGTTTTATCGCATTCAGCGCGTCAAATTACGCCGGAAACGGTCGTCTTTGTTTTGATATTGCTGAAAACACGAAGTCGAATTCCGTTCGTTTGTTTCGTGGATATCGGTGAGTAACTTTTTTTCTATACATGCTGACGACCTAAAACTTGTTTTATCGCATTCGGCGCGTCAAATTACGCCGGAAACGGTCGTCTTTGTTCTGATATTGCTCAAAACACGGAGTCGAATTCCGTTTGTTTGTTTCGTGGATATCGGTTGATAACTTTTTTTCTATACATGCTAGCGACCTAAAACTTGTTTTATCGCATTCAGCGCGTCAAATTACGCCGGAAACGGTCGTCTTTGTTTTGATATTGCTTAAAACACGAAGTCGAAGTCCGTTTGTTTGTTTTTCAGATATCGGTTGATAACTTTTTTTCTATACATGCTGACGACCTAAAACTTGTTTTATCGCATTCGGCGCGTCAAATTACGCCGGAAACGGTCGTCTTTGTTCTGATATTGCTCAAAACACGGAGTCGAATTCCGTTTGTTTGTTTCGTGGATATCGGTTGGTAACTTTTTTTCTATACATGCTAGCGACCTAAAACTTGTTTTATCGCATTCAGCGCGTCAAATTACGCCGAAAACGGTCGTCTTTGTTCTGATATTGCTCAAAACACGAAGTCGAATTCCGTTTGTTTGTTTCGTGGATATCGGTGAGTAACTTTTTTTCTATACATGCTAGCGACCTAAAACTTGTTTTATCGCATTCAGCGCGTTAAATTACGCCGGAAACGGTCGTCTTTGTTCTGATATCGCTCAAAACACGAAGTCGAAGTCCGTTTGTTTGTTTTTTAGATATCGGTTGATAACTTTTTTTCTATACATGCTAGCGACCTAAAACTTGTTTCATCGCATTCAGCGCGTCAAATTACGCCGGAAACGGTCGTCTTTGTTTTGATATTGCTTAAAACACGAAGTCGAAGTCCGTTTGTTTGTTTTTCAGATATCGGTTGATAACTTTTTTTCTATACATGCTAGCGACCTAAAACTTGTTTTATCGCATTCAGCGCGTCAAATTACGCCGGAAACGGTCGTCTTTGTTCTGATATTGCTCAAAACACGGAGTCGAATTCCGTTTGTTTGTTTCGTGGATATCGGTTGGTAACTTTTTTTCTATACATGCTAGCGACCTAAAACTTGTTTTATCGCATTCAGCGCGTCAAATTACGCCGGAAACGGTCGTCTTTGATCTGATATTGCTCAAAACACGAAGTCGAATTCCGTTTGTTTGTTTCGTGGATATCGGTGAGTAACTTTTTTTCTATACATGCTAGCGACCTAAAACTTGTTTTATCGCATTCAGCGCGTCAAATTACGCCGGAAACGGTCGTCTTTGTTTTGATATTGCTTAAAACACGAAGTCGAATTCCGTTCGTTTGTTTCGTGGATATCGGTGAGTAACTTTTTTTCTATACATGCTGACGACCTAAAACTTGTTTTATCGCATTCGGCGCGTCAAATTACGCCGGAAACGGTCGTCTTTGTTCTGATATTGCTCAAAACACGGAGTCGAATTCCGTTTGTTTGTTTCGTGGATATCGGTTGGTAACTTTTTTTCTATACATGCTAGCGACCTAAAACTTGTTTTATCGCATTCAGCGCGTCAAATTACGCCGAAAACGGTCGTCTTTGTTCTGATATTGCTCAAAACACGAAGTCGAATTCCGTTTGTTTGTTTCGTGGATATCGGTGAGTAACTTTTTTTCTATACATGCTAGCGACCTAAAACTTGTTTTATCGCATTCAGCGCGTTAAATTACGCCGGAAACGGTCGTCTTTGTTCTGATATCGCTCAAAACACGAAGTCGAAGTCCGTTTGTTTGTTTTTTAGATATCGGTTGATAACTTTTTTTCTATACATGCTAGCGACCTAAAACTTGTTTCATCGCATTCAGCGCGTCAAATTACGCCGGAAACGGTCGTCTTTGTTTTGATATTGCTTAAAACACGAAGTCGAAGTCCGTTTGTTTGTTTTTCAGATATCGGTTGATAACTTTTTTTCTATACATGCTAGCGACCTAAAACTTGTTTTATCGCATTCAGCGCGTCAAATTACGCCGGAAACGGTCGTCTTTGTTTTGATATTGCTTAAAACACGAAGTCGAAGTCCGTTTGTTTGTTTTTCAGATATCGGTTGATAACTTTTTTTCTATACATGCTGGCGACCTCAAACTTGTTTTATCGCATTCAGCGCGTCAAATTACGCCGGAAACGGTCGTCTTTGTTCTGATATTGCTCAAAACACGGAGTCGAATTCCGTTTGTTTGTTTCGTGGATATCGGTTGGTAACTTTTTTTCTATACATGCTAGCGACCTAAAACTTGTTTTATCGCATTCAGCGCGTCAAATTACGCCGGAAACGGTCGTCTTTGTTCTGATATTGCTCAAAACACGAAGTCGAATTCCGTTTGTTTGTTTCGTGGATATCGGTGAGTAACTTTTTTTCTATACATGCTAGCGACCTAAAACTTGTTTTATCGCATTCAGCGCGTCAAATAACGCCGGAAACGGTCGTCTTTGTTTTGATATTGCTCAAAACACGGAGTCGAATTCCGTTTGTTTGTTTCGTGGATATCGGTTGGTAACTTTTTTTCTATACATGCTAGCGACCTAAAACTTGTTTTATCGCATTCAGCGCGTCAAATTACGCCGAAAACGGTCGTCTTTGTTCTGATATTGCTCAAAACACGAAGTCGAATTCCGTTTGTTTGTTTCGTGGATATCGGTGAGTAACTTTTTTTCTATACATGCTAGCGACCTAAAACTTGTTTTATCGCATTCAGCGCGTTAAATTACGCCGGAAACGGTCGTCTTTGTTTTGATATTGCTCGAAACACGAAGTCGAAGTCCGTTTGTTTGTTTTTCAGATATCGGTTGATCACTTTTTTTCTATACATGCTAGCGACCTAAAACTTGTTTCATCGCATTCAGCGCGTCAAATTACGCCGGAAACGGTCGTCTTTGTTCTGATATTGCTCAAAACACGAAGTCGAATTCCGTTTGTTTGTTTCGTGGATATCGGTGAGTAACTTTTTTTCTATACATGCTAGCGACCTAAAACTTGTTTTATCGCATTCAGCGCGTCAAATTACCCCGGAAACGGTCGTCTTTGTTTTGATATTGCTTAAAACACGAAGTCGAAGTCCGTTTGTTTGTTTTTCAGATATCGGTTGATAACTTTTTTTCTATACGTGCTGGCGACCTAAAACTTGATTATTGAATTCAGCGCGTCAAATTACGCCGGAAACGGTCGTCTTTGTTCTGATATTGCTCAAAACACGAAGTCGAATTCCGTTTGTTTGTTTCGTGGATATCGGTGAGTAACTTTTTTTCTATACATGCTAGCGACCTAAAACTTGTTTTATCGCATTCAGCGCGTCAAATTACGCCGGAAACGATCGTCTTTGTTTTGATATTGCTTAAAACACGAAGTCGAAGTCCGTTTGTTTGTTTTTCAGATATCGGTTGATAACTTTTTTTCTATACGTGCTGGCGACCTAAAACTTGATTATTGAATTCAGCGCGTCAAATTACGCCGGAAACGGTCGTCTTTGTTCTGATATTGCTCAAAACACGAAGTCGAATTCCGTTTGTTTGTTTCGTGGATATCGGTGAGTAACTTTTTTTCTATACATGCTAGCGACCTAAAACTTGTTTTATCGCATTCAGCGCGTCAAATTACCCCGGAAACGGTCGTCTTTGTTTTGATATTGCTTAAAACACGAAGTCGAAGTCCGTTTGTTTGTTTTTCAGATATCGGTTGATAACTTTTTTTCTATACATGCTGACGACCTAAAACTTGTTTTATCGCATTCGGCGCGTCAAATTACGCCGGAAACGGTCGTCTTTGTTCTGATATTGCTCAAAACACGGAGTCGAATTCCGTTTGTTTGTTTCGTGGATATCGGTTGGTAACTTTTTTTCTATACATGCTAGCGACCTAAAACTTGTTTTATCGCATTCAGCGCGTCAAATTACGCCGAAAACGGTCGTCTTTGTTCTGATATTGCTCAAAACACGAAGTCGAATTCCGTTTGTTTGTTTCGTGGATATCGGTGAGTAACTTTTTTTCTTTACATGCTAGCGACCTAAAACTTGTTTTATCGCATTCAGCGCGTCAAATTACGCCGAAAACGGTCGTCTTTGTTCTGATATTGCTCAAAACACGGAGTCGAATTCCGTTTGTTTGTTTCGTGGATATCGGTTGGTAACTTTTTTTCTATACATGCTAGCGACCTAAAACTTGTTTTATCGCATTCAGCGCGTCAAATTACGCCGGAGACGGTCGTCTTTGTTCTGATATTGCTCAAAACACGAAGTCGAATTCCGTTTGTTTGTTTCGTGGATATCGGTGAGTAACTTTTTTTCTATACATGCTAGCGACCTAAAACTTGTTTTATCGCATTCAGCGCGTCAAATTACGCCGGAAACGGTCGTCTTTGTTTTGATATTGCTCAAAACACGAAGTCGAAGTCCGTTTGTTTGTTTTTCAGATATCGGTTGATAACTTTTTTTCTATACATGCTAGCGACCGAAAACTTGTTTTATCGCATTCAGCGCGTCAAATTACGCCGGAAACGGTCGTCTTTGTTTTGATATTGCTTAAAACACGAAGTCGAAGTCCGTTTGTTTGTTTTTCAGATATCGGTTGATAACTTTTTTTCTATACATGCTGACGACCTAAAACTTGTTTTATCGCATTCGGCGCGTCAAATTACGCCGGAAACGGTCGTCTTTGTTCTGATATTGCTCAAAACACGGAGTCGAATTCCGTTTGTTTGTTTCGTGGATATCGGTTGGTAACTTTTTTTCTATACATGCAAGCGACCTAAAACTTGTTTTATCGCATTCAGCGCGTCAAATTACGCCGAAAACGGTCGTCTTTGTTCTGATATTGCTCAAAACACGAAGTCGAATTCCGTTTGTTTGTTTCGTGGATATCGGTGAGTAACTTTTTTTCTTTACATGCTAGCGACCTAAAACTTGTTTTATCGCATTCAGCGCGTCAAATTACGCCGAAAACGGTCGTCTTTGTTCTGATATTGCTCAAAACACGGAGTCGAATTCCGTTTGTTTGTTTCGTGGATATCGGTTGGTAACTTTTTTTCTATACATGCTAGCGACCTAAAACTTGTTTTATCGCATTCAGCGCGTCAAATTACGCCGGAGACGGTCGTCTTTGTTCTGATATTGCTCAAAACACGAAGTCGAATTCCGTTTGTTTGTTTCGTGGATATCGGTGAGTAACTTTTTTTCTATACATGCTAGCGACCTGAAACTTGTTTTATCGCATTCAGCGCGTCAAATTACGCCGGAAACGGTCGTCTTTGTTTTGATATTGCTTAAAACACGAAGTCGAAGTCCGTTTGTTTGTTTTTCAGATATCGGTTGATAACTTTTTTTCTATACATGCTAGCGACCGAAAACTTGTTTTATCGCATTCAGCGCGTCAAATTACGCCGGAAACGGTCGTCTTTGTTTTGATATTGCTTAAAACACGAAGTCGAAGTCCGTTTGTTTGTTTTTCAGATATAGGTTGATAACTTTTTTTCTATACATGCTGACGACCTAAAACTTGTTTTATCGCATTCGGCGCGTCAAATTACGCCGGAAACGGTCGTCTTTGTTCTGATATTGCTCAAAACACGGAGTCGAATTCCGTTTGTTTGTTTCGTGGATATCGGTTGGTAACTTTTTTTCTATACATGCTAGCGACCTAAAACTTGTTTTATCGCATTCAGCGCGTCAAATTACGCCGAAAACGGTCGTCTTTGTTCTGATATTGCTCAAAACACGAAGTCGAATTCCGTTTGTTTGTTTCGTGGATATCGGTGAGTAACTTTTTTTCTTTACATGCTAGCGACCTAAAACTTGTTTTATCGCATTCAGCGCGTTAAATTACGCTGGAAACGGTCGTCTTTGTTCTGATATCGCTCAAAACACGAAGTCGAAGTCCGTTTGTTTGTTTTTCAGATATCGGTTGATAACTTTTTTTCTATACATGCTAGCGACCTAAAACTTGTTTTATCGCATTCAGCGCGTCAAATTACGCCGAAAACGGTCGTCTTTGTTTTGATATTGCTTAAAACACGAAGTCGAAGTCCGTTTGTTTGTTTTTCAGATATCGGTTGATAACTTTTTTTCTATACATGCTAGCGACCGAAAACTTGTTTTATCGCATTCAGCGCGTCAAATTACGCCGGAAACGGTCGTCTTTGTTTTGATATTGCTTAAAACACGAAGTCGAAGTCCGTTTGTTTGTTTTTCAGATATCGGTTGATAACTTTTTTTCTATACATGCTGACGACCTAAAACTTGTTTTATCGCATTCGGCGCGTCAAATTACGCCGGAAACGGTCGTCTTTGTTCTGATATTGCTCAAAACACGGAGTCGAATTCCGTTTGTTTGTTTCGTGGATATCGGTTGGTAACTTTTTTTCTATACATGCTAGCGACCTAAAACTTGTTTTATCGCATTCAGCGCGTCAAATTACGCCGAAAACGGTCGTCTTTGTTCTGATATTGCTCAAAACACGAAGTCGAATTCCGTTTGTTTGTTTCGTGGATATCGGTGAGTAACTTTTTTTCTATACATGCTAGCGACCTAAAACTTGTTTTATCGCATTCAGCGCGTTAAATTACGCCGGAAACGGTCGTCTTTGTTCTGATATCGCTCAAAACACGAAGTCGAAGTCCGTTTGTTTGTTTTTCAGATATCGGTTGATAACTTTTTTTCTATACATGCTAGCGACCTGAAACTTGTTTCATCGCATTCAGCGCGTCAAATTACGCCGGAAACGGTCGTCTTTGTTTTGATATTGCTTAAAACACGAAGTCGAAGTCCGTTTGTTTGTTTTTCAGATATCGGTTGATAACTTTTTTTCTATACATGCTGGCGACCTCAAACTTGTTTTATCGCATTCAGCGCGTCAAATTACGCCGGAAACGGTCGTCTTTGTTCTGATATTGCTCAAAACACGGAGTCGAATTCCGTTTGTTTGTTTCGTGGATATCGGTTGGTAACTTTTTTTCTATACATGCTAGCGACCTAAAACTTGTTTTATCGCATTCAGCGCGTCAAATTACGCCGGAAACAGTCGTCTTTGATCTGATATTGCTCAAAACACGAAGTCGAATTCCGTTTGTTTGTTTCGTGGATATCGGTGAGTAACTTTTTTTCTATACATGCTAGCGACCTAAAACTTGTTTTATCGCATTCAGCGCGTCAAATTACCCCGGAAACGGTCGTCTTTGTTTTGATATTGCTTAAAACACGAAGTCGAAGTCCGTTTGTTTGTTTTTCAGATATCGGTTGATAACTTTTTTTCTATACGTGCTGGCGACCTAAAACTTGATTATTGAATTCAGCGCGTCAAATTACGCCGGAAACGGTCGTCTTTGTTCTGATATTGCTCAAAACACGAAGTCGAATTCCGTTTGTTTGTTTCGTGGATATCGGTGAGTAACTTTTTTTCTATACATGCTAGCGACCTAAAACTTGTTTTATCGCATTCAGCGCGTCAAATTACCCCGGAAACGGTCGTCTTTGTTTTGATATTGCTTAAAACACGAAGTCGAAGTCCGTTTGTTTGTTTTTCAGATATCGGTTGATAACTTTTTTTCTATACATGCTGACGACCTAAAACTTGTTTTATCGCATTCGGCGCGTCAAATTACGCCGGAAACGGTCGTCTTTGTTCTGATATTGCTCAAAACACGGAGTCGAATTCCGTTTGTTTGTTTCGTGGATATCGGTTGGTAACTTTTTTTCTATACATGCTAGCGACCTAAAACTTGTTTTATCGCATTCAGCGCGTCAAATTACGCCGAAAACGGTCGTCTTTGTTCTGATATTGCTCAAAACACGAAGTCGAATTCCGTTTGTTTGTTTCGTGGATATCGGTGAGTAACTTTTTTTCTTTACATGCTAGCGACCTAAAACTTGTTTTATCGCATTCAGCGCGTCAAATTACGCCGAAAACGGTCGTCTTTGTTCTGATATTGCTCAAAACACGGAGTCGAATTCCGTTTGTTTGTTTCGTGGATATCGGTTGGTAACTTTTTTTCTATACATGCTAGCGACCTAAAACTTGTTTTATCGCATTCAGCGCGTCAAATTACGCCGGAGACGGTCGTCTTTGTTCTGATATTGCTCAAAACACGAAGTCGAATTCCGTTTGTTTGTTTCGTGGATATCGGTGAGTAACTTTTTTTCTATACATGCTAGCGACCTAAAACTTGTTTTATCGCATTCAGCGCGTCAAATTACGCCGGAAACGGTCGTCTTTGTTTTGATATTGCTCAAAACACGAAGTCGAAGTCCGTTTGTTTGTTTTTCAGATATCGGTTGATAACTTTTTTTCTATACATGCTAGCGACCGAAAACTTGTTTTATCGCATTCAGCGCGTCAAATTACGCCGGAAACGGTCGTCTTTGTTTTGATATTGCTTAAAACACGAAGTCGAAGTCCGTTTGTTTGTTTTTCAGATATCGGTTGATAACTTTTTTTCTATACATGCTGACGACCTAAAACTTGTTTTATCGCATTCGGCGCGTCAAATTACGCCGGAAACGGTCGTCTTTGTTCTGATATTGCTCAAAACACGGAGTCGAATTCCGTTTGTTTGTTTCGTGGATATCGGTTGGTAACTTTTTTTCTATACATGCAAGCGACCTAAAACTTGTTTTATCGCATTCAGCGCGTCAAATTACGCCGAAAACGGTCGTCTTTGTTCTGATATTGCTCAAAACACGAAGTCGAATTCCGTTTGTTTGTTTCGTGGATATCGGTGAGTAACTTTTTTTCTTTACATGCTAGCGACCTAAAACTTGTTTTATCGCATTCAGCGCGTCAAATTACGCCGAAAACGGTCGTCTTTGTTCTGATATTGCTCAAAACACGGAGTCGAATTCCGTTTGTTTGTTTCGTGGATATCGGTTGGTAACTTTTTTTCTATACATGCTAGCGACCTAAAACTTGTTTTATCGCATTCAGCGCGTCAAATTACGCCGGAGACGGTCGTCTTTGTTCTGATATTGCTCAAAAGACGAAGTCGAATTCCGTTTGTTTGTTTCGTGGATATCGGTGAGTAACTTTTTTTCTATACATGCTAGCGACCTAAAACTTGTTTTATCGCATTCAGCGCGTCAAATTACGCCGGAAACGGTCGTCTTTGTTTTGATATTGCTTAAAACACGAAGTCGAAGTCCGTTTGTTTGTTTTTCAGATATCGGTTGATAACTTTTTTTCTATACATGCTAGCGACCGAAAACTTGTTTTATCGCATTCAGCGCGTCAAATTACGCCGGAAACGGTCGTCTTTGTTTTGATATTGCTTAAAACACGAAGTCGAAGTCCGTTTGTTTGTTTTTCAGATATAGGTTGATAACTTTTTTTCTATACATGCTGACGACCTAAAACTTGTTTTATCGCATTCGGCGCGTCAAATTACGCCGGAAACGGTCGTCTTTGTTCTGATATTGCTCAAAACACGGAGTCGAATTCCGTTTGTTTGTTTCGTGGATATCGGTTGGTAACTTTTTTTCTATACATGCTAGCGACCTAAAACTTGTTTTATCGCATTCAGCGCGTCAAATTACGCCGAAAACGGTCGTCTTTGTTCTGATATTGCTCAAAACACGAAGTCGAATTCCGTTTGTTTGTTTCGTGGATATCGGTGAGTAACTTTTTTTCTTTACATGCTAGCGACCTAAAACTTGTTTTATCGCATTCAGCGCGTTAAATTACGCCGGAAACGGTCGTCTTTGTTCTGATATCGCTCAAAACACGAAGTCGAAGTCCGTTTGTTTGTTTTTCAGATATCGGTTGATAACTTTTTTTCTATACATGCTAGCGACCTAAAACTTGTTTTATCGCATTCAGCGCGTCAAATTACGCCGAAAACGGTCGTCTTTGTTTTGATATTGCTTAAAACACGAAGTCGAAGTCCGTTTGTTTGTTTTTCAGATATCGGTTGATAACTTTTTTTCTATACATGCTAGCGACCGAAAACTTGTTTTATCGCATTCAGCGCGTCAAATTACGCCGGAAACGGTCGTCTTTGTTTTGATATTGCTTAAAACACGAAGTCGAAGTCCGTTTGTTTGTTTTTCAGATATCGGTTGATAACTTTTTTTCTATACATGCTGACGACCTAAAACTTGTTTTATCGCATTCGGCGCGTCAAATTACGCCGGAAACGGTCGTCTTTGTTCTGATATTGCTCAAAACACGGAGTCGAATTCCGTTTGTTTGTTTCGTGGATATCGGTTGGTAACTTTTTTTCTATACATGCTAGCGACCTAAAACTTGTTTTATCGCATTCAGCGCGTCAAATTACGCCGAAAACGGTCGTCTTTGTTCTGATATTGCTCAAAACACGAAGTCGAATTCCGTTTGTTTGTTTCGTGGATATCGGTGAGTAACTTTTTTTCTATACATGCTAGCGACCTAAAACTTGTTTTATCGCATTCAGCGCGTTAAATTACGCCGGAAACGGTCGTCTTTGTTCTGATATCGCTCAAAACACGAAGTCGAAGTCCGTTTGTTTGTTTTTCAGATATCGGTTGATAACTTTTTTTCTATACATGCTAGCGACCTGAAACTTGTTTCATCGCATTCAGCGCGTCAAATTACGCCGGAAACGGTCGTCTTTGTTTTGATATTGCTTAAAACACGAAGTCGAAGTCCGTTTGTTTGTTTTTCAGATATCGGTTGATAACTTTTTTTCTATACATGCTGGCGACCTCAAACTTGTTTTATCGCATTCAGCGCGTCAAATTACGCCGGAAACGGTCGTCTTTGTTCTGATATTGCTCAAAACACGGAGTCGAATTCCGTTTGTTTGTTTCGTGGATATCGGTTGGTAACTTTTTTTCTATACATGCTAGCGACCTAAAACTTGTTTTATCGCATTCAGCGCGTCAAATTACGCCGGAAACAGTCGTCTTTGATCTGATATTGCTCAAAACACGAAGTCGAATTCCGTTTGTTTGTTTCGTGGATATCGGTGAGTAACTTTTTTTCTATACATGCTAGCGACCTAAAACTTGTTTTATCGCATTCAGCGCGTCAAATTACGCCGGAAACGGTCGTCTTTGTTTTGATATTGCTTAAAACACGAAGTCGAATTCCGTTCGTTTGTTTCGTGGATATCGGTGAGTAACTTTTTTTCTATACATGCTAGCGACCTAAAACTTGTTTTATCCCATTCAGCGCGTCAAATCACGCCGGAAACGGCCGTCTTTGTTTTGATATTGCTCGAAACACGAAGTCGAAGTCCGTTTGTTTGTTTTTCAGATATCGGTTGATCACTTTTTTTCTATACATGCTAGCGACCTAAAACTTGTCTCATCGCATTCAGCGCGTCAAATTACGCCGGAAACGGTCGTCTTTGTTCTGATATTGCTCAAAACACGGAGTCGAATTCCGTTTGTTTGTTTCGTGGATATCGGTGAGTAACTTTTTTTCTATACATGCTAGCGACCTAAAACTTGTTTTATCGCATTCAGCGCGTCAAATTACGCCGGAAACGGTCGTCTTTGATCTGATATTGCTCAAAACACGAAGTCAAATTCCGTTTGTTTGTTTCGTGGATATCGGTGAGTAACTTTTTTTCTATACATGCTAGCGACCTGAAACTTGTTTTATCGCATTCAGCGCGTCAAATTACGCCGGAAACGGTCGTCTTTGTTTTGATATTGCTGAAAACACGAAGTCGAATTCCGTTCGTTTGTTTCGTGGATATCGGTGAGTAACTTTTTTTCTATACATGCTGACGACCTAAAACTTGTTTTATCGCATTCGGCGCGTCAAATTACGCCGGAAACGGTCGTCTTTGTTCTGATATTGCTCAAAACACGGAGTCGAATTCCGTTTGTTTGTTTCGTGGATATCGGTTGGTAACTTTTTTTCTATACATGCTAGCGACCTAAAACTTGTTTTATCGCATTCAGCGCGTCAAATTACGCCGGAAACGGTCGTCTTTGTTTTGATATTGCTTAAAACACGAAGTCGAAGTCCGTTTGTTTGTTTTTCAGATATCGGTTGATAACTTTTTTTCTATACATGCTGACGACCTAAAACTTGTTTTATCGCATTCGGCGCGTCAAATTACGCCGGAAACGGTCGTCTTTGTTCTGATATTGCTCAAAACACGGAGTCGAATTCCGTTTGTTTGTTTCGTGGATATCGGTTGGTAACTTTTTTTCTATACATGCTAGCGACCTAAAACTTGTTTTATCGCATTCAGCGCGTCAAATTACGCCGAAAACGGTCGTCTTTGTTCTGATATTGCTCAAAACACGAAGTCGAATTCCGTTTGTTTGTTTCGTGGATATCGGTGAGTAACTTTTTTTCTATACATGCTAGCGACCTAAAACTTGTTTTATCGCATTCAGCGCGTTAAATTACGCCGGAAACGGTCGTCTTTGTTCTGATATCGCTCAAAACACGAAGTCGAAGTCCGTTTGTTTGTTTTTTAGATATCGGTTGATAACTTTTTTTCTATACATGCTAGCGACCTAA
Organism: Diprion similis; assembly: GCF_021155765.1. NCBI lineage: Eukaryota > Metazoa > Arthropoda > Insecta > Hymenoptera > Diprionidae > Diprion > Diprion similis. The sequence goes on along the minus strand of NC_060109.1, from coordinate 8,347,132 downwards.
AACTTGTTTCATCGCATTCAGCGCGTCAAATTACGCCGGAAACGGTCGTCTTTGTTTTGATATTGCTTAAAACACGAAGTCGAAGTCCGTTTGTTTGTTTTTCAGATATCGGTTGATAACTTTTTTTCTATACATGCTAGCGACCTAAAACTTGTTTTATCGCATTCAGCGCGTCAAATTACGCCGGAAACGGTCGTCTTTGTTCTGATATTGCTCAAAACACGGAGTCGAATTCCGTTTGTTTGTTTCGTGGATATCGGTTGGTAACTTTTTTTCTATACATGCTAGCGACCTAAAACTTGTTTTATCGCATTCAGCGCGTCAAATTACGCCGGAAACGGTCGTCTTTGATCTGATATTGCTCAAAACACGAAGTCGAATTCCGTTTGTTTGTTTCGTGGATATCGGTGAGTAACTTTTTTTCTATACATGCTAGCGACCTAAAACTTGTTTTATCGCATTCAGCGCGTCAAATTACGCCGGAAACGGTCGTCTTTGTTTTGATATTGCTTAAAACACGAAGTCGAATTCCGTTCGTTTGTTTCGTGGATATCGGTGAGTAACTTTTTTTCTATACATGCTGACGACCTAAAACTTGTTTTATCGCATTCGGCGCGTCAAATTACGCCGGAAACGGTCGTCTTTGTTCTGATATTGCTCAAAACACGGAGTCGAATTCCGTTTGTTTGTTTCGTGGATATCGGTTGGTAACTTTTTTTCTATACATGCTAGCGACCTAAAACTTGTTTTATCGCATTCAGCGCGTCAAATTACGCCGAAAACGGTCGTCTTTGTTCTGATATTGCTCAAAACACGAAGTCGAATTCCGTTTGTTTGTTTCGTGGATATCGGTGAGTAACTTTTTTTCTATACATGCTAGCGACCTAAAACTTGTTTTATCGCATTCAGCGCGTTAAATTACGCCGGAAACGGTCGTCTTTGTTCTGATATCGCTCAAAACACGAAATCGAAGTCCGTTTGTTTGTTTTTTAGATATCGGTTGATAACTTTTTTTCTATACATGCTAGCGACCTAAAACTTGTTTCATCGCATTCAGCGCGTCAAATTACGCCGGAAACGGTCGTCTTTGTTTTGATATTGCTTAAAACACGAAGTCGAAGTCCGTTTGTTTGTTTTTCAGATATCGGTTGATAACTTTTTTTCTATACATGCTGGCGACCTCAAACTTGTTTTATCGCATTCAGCGCGTCAAATTACGCCGGAAACGGTCGTCTTTGTTCTGATATTGCTCAAAACACGGAGTCGAATTCCGTTTGTTTGTTTCGTGGATATCGGTTGGTAACTTTTTTTCTATACATGCTAGCGACCTAAAACTTGTTTTATCGCATTCAGCGCGTCAAATTACGCCGGAAACGGTCGTCTTTGTTCTGATATTGCTCAAAACACGAAGTCGAATTCCGTTTGTTTGTTTCGTGGATATCGGTGAGTAACTTTTTTTCTATACATGCTAGCGACCTAAAACTTGTTTTATCGCATTCAGCGCGTTAAATTACGCCGGAAACGGTCGTCTTTGTTCTGATATCGCTCAAAACACGAAGTCGAAGTCCGTTTGTTTGTTTTTTAGATATCGGTTGATAACTTTTTTTCTATACATGCTAGCGACCTAAAACTTGTTTCATCGCATTCAGCGCGTCAAATTACGCCGGAAACGGTCGTCTTTGTTTTGATATTGCTTAAAACACGAAGTCGAAGTCCGTTTGTTTGTTTTTCAGATATCGGTTGATAACTTTTTTTCTATACATGCTAGCGACCTAAAACTTGTTTTATCGCATTCAGCGCGTCAAATTACGCCGGAAACGGTCGTCTTTGTTCTGATATTGCTCAAAACACGGAGTCGAATTCCGTTTGTTTGTTTCGTGGATATCGGTTGGTAACTTTTTTTCTATACATGCTAGCGACCTAAAACTTGTTTTATCGCATTCAGCGCGTCAAATTACGCCGGAAACGGTCGTCTTTGATCTGATATTGCTCAAAACACGAAGTCGAATTCCGTTTGTTTGTTTCGTGGATATCGGTGAGTAACTTTTTTTCTATACATGCTAGCGACCTAAAACTTGTTTTATCGCATTCAGCGCGTCAAATTACGCCGGAAACGGTCGTCTTTGTTTTGATATTGCTTAAAACACGAAGTCGAATTCCGTTCGTTTGTTTCGTGGATATCGGTGAGTAACTTTTTTTCTATACATGCTGACGACCTAAAACTTGTTTTATCGCATTCGGCGCGTCAAATTACGCCGGAAACGGTCGTCTTTGTTCTGATATTGCTCAAAACACGGAGTCGAATTCCGTTTGTTTGTTTCGTGGATATCGGTTGGTAACTTTTTTTCTATACATGCTAGCGACCTAAAACTTGTTTTATCGCATTCAGCGCGTCAAATTACGCCGAAAACGGTCGTCTTTGTTCTGATATTGCTCAAAACACGAAGTCGAATTCCGTTTGTTTGTTTCGTGGATATCGGTGAGTAACTTTTTTTCTATACATGCTAGCGACCTAAAACTTGTTTTATCGCATTCAGCGCGTTAAATTACGCCGGAAACGGTCGTCTTTGTTCTGATATCGCTCAAAACACGAAATCGAAGTCCGTTTGTTTGTTTTTTAGATATCGGTTGATAACTTTTTTTCTATACATGCTAGCGACCTAAAACTTGTTTCATCGCATTCAGCGCGTCAAATTACGCCGGAAACGGTCGTCTTTGTTTTGATATTGCTTAAAACACGAAGTCGAAGTCCGTTTGTTTGTTTTTCAGATATCGGTTGATAACTTTTTTTCTATACATGCTGGCGACCTCAAACTTGTTTTATCGCATTCAGCGCGTCAAATTACGCCGGAAACGGTCGTCTTTGTTCTGATATTGCTCAAAACACGGAGTCGAATTCCGTTTGTTTGTTTCGTGGATATGGGTTGGTAACTTTTTTTCTATACATGCTAGCGACCTAAAACTTGTTTTATCGCATTCAGCGCGTCAAATTACGCCGGAAACGGTCGTCTTTGTTCTGATATTGCTCAAAACACGAAGTCGAATTCCGTTTGTTTGTTTCGTGGATATCGGTGAGTAACTTTTTTTCTATACATGCTAGCGACCTAAAACTTGTTTTATCGCATTCAGCGCGTTAAATTACGCCGGAAACGGTCGTCTTTGTTCTGATATCGCTCAAAACACGAAATCGAAGTCCGTTTGTTTGTTTTTTAGATATCGGTTGATAACTTTTTTTCTATACATGCTAGCGACCTAAAACTTGTTTCATCGCATTCAGCGCGTCAAATTACGCCGGAAACGGTCGTCTTTGTTTTGATATTGCTTAAAACACGAAGTCGAAGTCCGTTTGTTTGTTTTTCAGATATCGGTTGATAACTTTTTTTCTATACATGCTGGCGACCTCAAACTTGTTTTATCGCATTCAGCGCGTCAAATTACGCCGGAAACGGTCGTCTTTGTTCTGATATTGCTCAAAACACGGAGTCGAATTCCGTTTGTTTGTTTCGTGGATATCGGTTGGTAACTTTTTTTCTATACATGCTAGCGACCTAAAACTTGTTTTATCGCATTCAGCGCGTCAAATTACGCCGGAAACGGTCGTCTTTGTTCTGATATTGCTCAAAACACGAAGTCGAATTCCGTTTGTTTGTTTCGTGGATATCGGTGAGTAACTTTTTTTCTATACATGCTAGCGACCTAAAACTTGTTTTATCGCATTCAGCGCGTCAAATAACGCCGGAAACGGTCGTCTTTGTTTTGATATTGCTCAAAACACGGAGTCGAATTCCGTTTGTTTGTTTCGTGGATATCGGTTGGTAACTTTTTTTCTATACATGCTAGCGACCTAAAACTTGTTTTATCGCATTCAGCGCGTCAAATTACGCCGAAAACGGTCGTCTTTGTTCTGATATTGCTCAAAACACGAAGTCGAATTCCGTTTGTTTGTTTCGTGGATATCGGTGAGTAACTTTTTTTCTATACATGCTAGCGACCTAAAACTTGTTTTATCGCATTCAGCGCGTTAAATTACGCCGGAAACGGTCGTCTTTGTTCTGATATCGCTCAAAACACGAAGTCGAAGTCCGTTTGTTTGTTTTTTAGATATCGGTTGATAACTTTTTTTCTATACATGCTAGCGACCTAAAACTTGTTTTATCGCATTCAGCGCGTCAAATTACGCCGAAAACGGTCGTCTTTGTTCTGATATTGCTCAAAACACGAAGTCGAATTCCGTTTGTTTGTTTCGTGGATATCGGTGAGTAACTTTTTTTCTCACATGCTAGCGACCTAAAACTTGTTTCATCGCATTCAGCGCGTCAAATTACGCCGGAAACGGTCGTCTTTGATCTGATATTGCTCAAAACACGAAGTCGAATTCCGTTTGTTTGTTTCGTGGATATCGGTAAGTAACTTTTTTTCTATACATGCTAGCGACCTAAAACTTGTTTTATCGCATTCAGCGCGTCAAATTACGCCGGAAACGGTCGTCTTTGTTTTGATATTGCTTAAAACACGAAGTCGAATTCCGTTCGTTTGTTTCGTGGATATCGGTGAGTAACTTTTTTTCTATACATGCTGACGACCTAAAACTTGTTTTATCGCATTCGGCGCGTCAAATTACGCCGGAAACGGTCGTCTTTGTTCTGATATTGCTCAAAACACGGAGTCGAATTCCGTTTGTTTGTTTCGTGGATATCGGTTGGTAACTTTTTTTCTATACATGCTAGCGACCTAAAACTTGTTTTATCGCATTCAGCGCGTCAAATTACGCCGAAAACGGTCGTCTTTGTTCTGATATTGCTCAAAACACGAAGTCGAATTCCGTTTGTTTGTTTCGTGGATATCGGTGAGTAACTTTTTTTCTATACATGCTAGCGACCTAAAACTTGTTTTATCGCATTCAGCGCGTTAAATTACGCCGGAAACGGTCGTCTTTGTTCTGATATCGCTCAAAACACGAAATCGAAGTCCGTTTGTTTGTTTTTTAGATATCGGTTGATAACTTTTTTTCTATACATGCTAGCGACCTAAAACTTGTTTCATCGCATTCAGCGCGTCAAATTACGCCGGAAACGGTCGTCTTTGTTTTGATATTGCTTAGAACACGAAGTCGAAGTCCGTTTGTTTGTTTTTCAGATATCGGTTGATAACTTTTTTTCTATACATGCTGGCGACCTCAAACTTGTTTTATCGCATTCAGCGCGTCAAATTACGCCGGAAACGGTCGTCTTTGTTCTGATATTGCTCAAAACACGGAGTCGAATTCCGTTTGTTTGTTTCGTGGATATCGGTTGGTAACTTTTTTTCTATACATGCTAGCGACCTAAAACTTGTTTTATCGCATTCAGCGCGTCAAATTACGCCGGAAACGGTCGTCTGTGTTCTGATATTGCTCAAAACACGAAGTCGAATTCCGTTTGTTTGTTTCGTGGATATCGGTGAGTAACTTTTTTTCTATACATGCTAGCGACCTAAAACTTGTTTTATCGCATTCAGCGCGTCAAATTACGCCGGAAACGGTCGTCTTTGTTTTGATATTGCTCAAAACACGGAGTCGAATTCCGTTTGTTTGTTTCGTGGATATCGGTTGGTAACTTTTTTTCTATACATGCTAGCGACCTAAAACTTGTTTTATCGCATTCAGCGCGTCAAATTACGCCGAAAACGGTCGTCTTTGTTCTGATATTGCTCAAAACACGAAGTCGAATTCCGTTTGTTTGTTTCGTGGATATCGGTGAGTAACTTTTTTTCTATACATGCTAGCGACCTAAAACTTGTTTTATCGCATTCAGCGCGTTAAATTACGCCGGAAACGGTCGTCTTTGTTCTGATATCGCTCAAAACACGAAGTCGAAGTCCGTTTGTTTGTTTTTTAGATATCGGTTGATAACTTTTTTTCTATACATGCTAGCGACCTAAAACTTGTTTCATCGCATTCAGCGCGTCAAATTACGCCGGAAACGGTCGTCTTTGATCTGATATTGCTCAAAACACGAAGTCGAATTCCGTTTGTTTGTTTCGTGGATATCGGTGAGTAACTTTTTTTCTATACATGCTAGCGACCTAAAACTTGTTTTATCGCATTCAGCGCGTCAAATTACGCCGGAAACGGTCGTCTTTGTTTTGATATTGCTTAAAACACGAAGTCGAATTCCGTTCGTTTGTTTCGTGGATATCGGTGAGTAACTTTTTTTCTATACATGCTGACGACCTAAAACTTGTTTTATCGCATTCGGCGCGTCAAATTACGCCGGAAACGGTCGTCTTTGTTCTGATATTGCTCAAAACACGGAGTCGAATTCCGTTTGTTTGTTTCGTGGATATCGGTTGGTAACTTTTTTTCTATACATGCTAGCGACCTAAAACTTGTTTTATCGCATTCAGCGCGTCAAATTACGCCGAAAACGGTCGTCTTTGTTCTGATATTGCTCAAAACACGAAGTCGAATTCCGTTTGTTTGTTTCGTGGATATCGGTGAGTAACTTTTTTTCTATACATGCTAGCGACCTAAAACTTGTTTTATCGCATTCAGCGCGTTAAATTACGCCGGAAACGGTCGTCTTTGTTCTGATATCGCTCAAAACACGAAATCGAAGTCCGTTTGTTTGTTTTTTAGATATCGGTTGATAACTTTTTTTCTATACATGCTAGCGACCTAAAACTTGTTTCATCGCATTCAGCGCGTCAAATTACGCCGGAAACGGTCGTCTTTGTTTTGATATTGCTTAAAACACGAAGTCGAAGTCCGTTTGTTTGTTTTTCAGATATCGGTTGATAACTTTTTTTCTATACATGCTGGCGACCTCAAACTTGTTTTATCGCATTCAGCGCGTCAAATTACGCCGGAAACGGTCGTCTTTGTTCTGATATTGCTCAAAACACGGAGTCGAATTCCGTTTGTTTGTTTCGTGGATATCGGTTGGTAACTTTTTTTCTATACATGCTAGCGACCTAAAACTTGTTTTATCGCATTCAGCGCGTCAAATTACGCCGGAAACGGTCGTCTTTGTTCTGATATTGCTCAAAACACGAAGTCGAATTCCGTTTGTTTGTTTCGTGGATATCGGTGAGTAACTTTTTTTCTATACATGCTAGCGACCTAAAACTTGTTTTATCGCATTCAGCGCGTCAAATTACGCCGAAAACGGTCGTCTTTGTTCTGATATTGCTCAAAACACGAAGTCGAATTCCGTTTGTTTGTTTCGTGGATATCGGTGAGTAACTTTTTTTCTATACATGCTAGCGACCTAAAACTTGTTTTATCGCATTCAGCGCGTTAAATTACGCCGGAAACGGTCGTCTTTGTTCTGATATCGCTCAAAACACGAAATCGAAGTCCGTTTGTTTGTTTTTTAGATATCGGTTGATAACTTTTTTTCTATACATGCTAGCGACCTAAAACTTGTTTCATCGCATTCAGCGCGTCAAATTACGCCGGAAACGGTCGTCTTTGTTTTGATATTGCTTAAAACACGAAGTCGAAGTCCGTTTGTTTGTTTTTCAGATATCGGTTGATAACTTTTTTTCTATACATGCTGGCGACCTCAAACTTGTTTTATCGCATTCAGCGCGTCAAATTACGCCGGAAACGGTCGTCTTTGTTCTGATATTGCTCAAAACACGGAGTCGAATTCCGTTTGTTTGTTTCGTGGATATCGGTTGGTAACTTTTTTTCTATACATGCTAGCGACCTAAAACTTGTTTTATCGCATTCAGCGCGTCAAATTACGCCGGAAACGGTCGTCTTTGTTCTGATATTGCTCAAAACACGAAGTCGAATTCCGTTTGTTTGTTTCGTGGATATCGGTGAGTAACTTTTTTTCTATACATGCTAGCGACCTAAAACTTGTTTTATCGCATTCAGCGCGTTAAATTACGCCGGAAACGGTCGTCTTTGTTCTGATATCGCTCAAAACACGAAGTCGAAGTCCGTTTGTTTGTTTTTTAGATATCGGTTGATAACTTTTTTTCTATACATGCTAGCGACCTAAAACTTGTTTCATCGCATTCAGCGCGTCAAATTACGCCGGAAACGGTCGTCTTTGTTTTGATATTGCTTAAAACACGAAGTCGAAGTCCGTTTGTTTGTTTTTCAGATATCGGTTGATAACTTTTTTTCTATACATGCTAGCGACCTAAAACTTGTTTTATCGCATTCAGCGCGTCAAATTACGCCGGAAACGGTCGTCTTTGTTCTGATATTGCTCAAAACACGGAGTCGAATTCCGTTTGTTTGTTTCGTGGATATCGGTTGGTAACTTTTTTTCTATACATGCTAGCGACCTAAAACTTGTTTTATCGCATTCAGCGCGTCAAATTACGCCGGAAACGGTCGTCTTTGATCTGATATTGCTCAAAACACGAAGTCGAATTCCGTTTGTTTGTTTCGTGGATATCGGTGAGTAACTTTTTTTCTATACATGCTAGCGACCTAAAACTTGTTTTATCGCATTCAGCGCGTCAAATTACGCCGGAAACGGTCGTCTTTGTTTTGATATTGCTTAAAACACGAAGTCGAATTCCGTTCGTTTGTTTCGTGGATATCGGTGAGTAACTTTTTTTCTATACATGCTGACGACCTAAAACTTGTTTTATCGCATTCGGCGCGTCAAATTACGCCGGAAACGGTCGTCTTTGTTCTGATATTGCTCAAAACACGGAGTCGAATTCCGTTTGTTTGTTTCGTGGATATCGGTTGGTAACTTTTTTTCTATACATGCTAGCGACCTAAAACTTGTTTTATCGCATTCAGCGCGTCAAATTACGCCGAAAACGGTCGTCTTTGTTCTGATATTGCTCAAAACACGAAGTCGAATTCCGTTTGTTTGTTTCGTGGATATCGGTGAGTAACTTTTTTTCTATACATGCTAGCGACCTAAAACTTGTTTTATCGCATTCAGCGCGTTAAATTACGCCGGAAACGGTCGTCTTTGTTCTGATATCGCTCAAAACACGAAATCGAAGTCCGTTTGTTTGTTTTTTAGATATCGGTTGATAACTTTTTTTCTATACATGCTAGCGACCTAAAACTTGTTTCATCGCATTCAGCGCGTCAAATTACGCCGGAAACGGTCGTCTTTGTTTTGATATTGCTTAAAACACGAAGTCGAAGTCCGTTTGTTTGTTTTTCAGATATCGGTTGATAACTTTTTTTCTATACATGCTGGCGACCTCAAACTTGTTTTATCGCATTCAGCGCGTCAAATTACGCCGGAAACGGTCGTCTTTGTTCTGATATTGCTCAAAACACGGAGTCGAATTCCGTTTGTTTGTTTCGTGGATATCGGTTGGTAACTTTTTTTCTATACATGCTAGCGACCTAAAACTTGTTTTATCGCATTCAGCGCGTCAAATTACGCCGGAAACGGTCGTCTTTGTTCTGATATTGCTCAAAACACGAAGTCGAATTCCGTTTGTTTGTTTCGTGGATATCGGTGAGTAACTTTTTTTCTATACATGCTAGCGACCTAAAACTTGTTTTATCGCATTCAGCGCGTTAAATTACGCCGGAAACGGTCGTCTTTGTTCTGATATCGCTCAAAACACGAAATCGAAGTCCGTTTGTTTGTTTTTTAGATATCGGTTGATAACTTTTTTTCTATACATGCTAGCGACCTAAAACTTGTTTCATCGCATTCAGCGCGTCAAATTACGCCGGAAACGGTCGTCTTTGTTTTGATATTGCTTAAAACACGAAGTCGAAGTCCGTTTGTTTGTTTTTCAGATATCGGTTGATAACTTTTTTTCTATACATGCTGGCGACCTCAAACTTGTTTTATCGCATTCAGCGCGTCAAATTACGCCGGAAACGGTCGTCTTTGTTCTGATATTGCTCAAAACACGGAGTCGAATTCCGTTTGTTTGTTTCGTGGATATCGGTTGGTAACTTTTTTTCTATACATGCTAGCGACCTAAAACTTGTTTTATCGCATTCAGCGCGTCAAATTACGCCGGAAACGGTCGTCTTTGTTCTGATATTGCTCAAAACACGAAGTCGAATTCCGTTTGTTTGTTTCGTGGATATCGGTGAGTAACTTTTTTTCTATACATGCTAGCGACCTAAAACTTGTTTTATCGCATTCAGCGCGTCAAATAACGCCGGAAACGGTCGTCTTTGTTTTGATATTGCTCAAAACACGGAGTCGAATTCCGTTTGTTTGTTTCGTGGATATCGGTTGGTAACTTTTTTTCTATACATGCTAGCGACCTAAAACTTGTTTTATCGCATTCAGCGCGTCAAATTACGCCGAAAACGGTCGTCTTTGTTCTGATATTGCTCAAAACACGAAGTCGAATTCCGTTTGTTTGTTTCGTGGATATCGGTGAGTAACTTTTTTTCTATACATGCTAGCGACCTAAAACTTGTTTTATCGCATTCAGCGCGTTAAATTACGCCGGAAACGGTCGTCTTTGTTCTGATATCGCTCAAAACACGAAGTCGAAGTCCGTTTGTTTGTTTTTTAGATATCGGTTGATAACTTTTTTTCTATACATGCTAGCGACCTAAAACTTGTTTTATCGCATTCAGCGCGTCAAATTACGCCGAAAACGGTCGTCTTTGTTCTGATATTGCTCAAAACACGAAGTCGAATTCCGTTTGTTTGTTTCGTGGATATCGGTGAGTAACTTTTTTTCTCACATGCTAGCGACCTAAAACTTGTTTCATCGCATTCAGCGCGTCAAATTACGCCGGAAACGGTCGTCTTTGATCTGATATTGCTCAAAACACGAAGTCGAATTCCGTTTGTTTGTTTCGTGGATATCGGTAAGTAACTTTTTTTCTATACATGCTAGCGACCTAAAACTTGTTTTATCGCATTCAGCGCGTCAAATTACGCCGGAAACGGTCGTCTTTGTTTTGATATTGCTTAAAACACGAAGTCGAATTCCGTTCGTTTGTTTCGTGGATATCGGTGAGTAACTTTTTTTCTATACATGCTGACGACCTAAAACTTGTTTTATCGCATTCGGCGCGTCAAATTACGCCGGAAACGGTCGTCTTTGTTCTGATATTGCTCAAAACACGGAGTCGAATTCCGTTTGTTTGTTTCGTGGATATCGGTTGGTAACTTTTTTTCTATACATGCTAGCGACCTAAAACTTGTTTTATCGCATTCAGCGCGTCAAATTACGCCGAAAACGGTCGTCTTTGTTCTGATATTGCTCAAAACACGAAGTCGAATTCCGTTTGTTTGTTTCGTGGATATCGGTGAGTAACTTTTTTTCTATACATGCTAGCGACCTAAAACTTGTTTTATCGCATTCAGCGCGTTAAATTACGCCGGAAACGGTCGTCTTTGTTCTGATATCGCTCAAAACACGAAATCGAAGTCCGTTTGTTTGTTTTTTAGATATCGGTTGATAACTTTTTTTCTATACATGCTAGCGACCTAAAACTTGTTTCATCGCATTCAGCGCGTCAAATTACGCCGGAAACGGTCGTCTTTGTTTTGATATTGCTTAGAACACGAAGTCGAAGTCCGTTTGTTTGTTTTTCAGATATCGGTTGATAACTTTTTTTCTATACATGCTGGCGACCTCAAACTTGTTTTATCGCATTCAGCGCGTCAAATTACGCCGGAAACGGTCGTCTTTGTTCTGATATTGCTCAAAACACGGAGTCGAATTCCGTTTGTTTGTTTCGTGGATATCGGTTGGTAACTTTTTTTCTATACATGCTAGCGACCTAAAACTTGTTTTATCGCATTCAGCGCGTCAAATTACGCCGGAAACGGTCGTCTTTGTTCTGATATTGCTCAAAACACGAAGTCGAATTCCGTTTGTTTGTTTCGTGGATATCGGTGAGTAACTTTTTTTCTATACATGCTAGCGACCTAAAACTTGTTTTATCGCATTCAGCGCGTCAAATTACGCCGGAAACGGTCGTCTTTGTTTTGATATTGCTCAAAACACGGAGTCGAATTCCGTTTGTTTGTTTCGTGGATATCGGTTGGTAACTTTTTTTCTATACATGCTAGCGACCTAAAACTTGTTTTATCGCATTCAGCGCGTCAAATTACGCCGAAAACGGTCGTCTTTGTTCTGATATTGCTCAAAACACGAAGTCGAATTCCGTTTGTTTGTTTCGTGGATATCGGTGAGTAACTTTTTTTCTATACATGCTAGCGACCTAAAACTTGTTTTATCGCATTCAGCGCGTTAAATTACGCCGGAAACGGTCGTCTTTGTTCTGATATCGCTCAAAACACGAAGTCGAAGTCCGTTTGTTTGTTTTTTAGATATCGGTTGATAACTTTTTTTCTATACATGCTAGCGACCTAAAACTTGTTTCATCGCATTCAGCGCGTCAAATTACGCCGGAAACGGTCGTCTTTGATCTGATATTGCTCAAAACACGAAGTCGAATTCCGTTTGTTTGTTTCGTGGATATCGGTGAGTAACTTTTTTTCTATACATGCTAGCGACCTAAAACTTGTTTTATCGCATTCAGCGCGTCAAATTACGCCGGAAACGGTCGTCTTTGTTTTGATATTGCTTAAAACACGAAGTCGAATTCCGTTCGTTTGTTTCGTGGATATCGGTGAGTAACTTTTTTTCTATACATGCTGACGACCTAAAACTTGTTTTATCGCATTCGGCGCGTCAAATTACGCCGGAAACGGTCGTCTTTGTTCTGATATTGCTCAAAACACGGAGTCGAATTCCGTTTGTTTGTTTCGTGGATATCGGTTGGTAACTTTTTTTCTATACATGCTAGCGACCTAAAACTTGTTTTATCGCATTCAGCGCGTCAAATTACGCCGAAAACGGTCGTCTTTGTTCTGATATTGCTCAAAACACGAAGTCGAATTCCGTTTGTTTGTTTCGTGGATATCGGTGAGTAACTTTTTTTCTATACATGCTAGCGACCTAAAACTTGTTTTATCGCATTCAGCGCGTTGAATTACGCCGGAAACGGTCGTCTTTGTTCTGATATCGCTCAAAACACGAAATCGAAGTCCGTTTGTTTGTTTTTTAGATATCGGTTGATAACTTTTTTTCTATACATGCTAGCGACCTAAAACTTGTTTCATCGCATTCAGCGCGTCAAATTACGCCGGAAACGGTCGTCTTTGTTTTGATATTGCTTAAAACACGAAGTCGAAGTCCGTTTGTTTGTTTTTCAGATATCGGTTGATAACTTTTTTTCTATACATGCTGGCGACCTCAAACTTGTTTTATCGCATTCAGCGCGTCAAATTACGCCGGAAACGGTCGTCTTTGTTCTGATATTGCTCAAAACACGGAGTCGAATTCCGTTTGTTTGTTTCGTGGATATCGGTTGGTAACTTTTTTTCTATACATGCTAGCGACCTAAAACTTGTTTTATCGCATTCAGCGCGTCAAATTACGCCGGAAACGGTCGTCTTTGTTCTGATATTGCTCAAAACACGAAGTCGAATTCCGTTTGTTTGTTTCGTGGATATCGGTGAGTAACTTTTTTTCTATACATGCTAGCGACCTAAAACTTGTTTTATCGCATTCAGCGCGTCAAATAACGCCGGAAACGGTCGTCTTTGTTTTGATATTGCTCAAAACACGGAGTCGAATTCCGTTTGTTTGTTTCGTGGATATCGGTTGGTAACTTTTTTTCTATACATGCTAGCGACCTAAAACTTGTTTTATCGCATTCAGCGCGTCAAATTACGCCGAAAACGGTCGTCTTTGTTCTGATATTGCTCAAAACACGAAGTCGAATTCCGTTTGTTTGTTTCGTGGATATCGGTGAGTAACTTTTTTTCTATACATGCTAGCGACCTAAAACTTGTTTTATCGCATTCAGCGCGTTAAATTACGCCGGAAACGGTCGTCTTTGTTCTGATATCGCTCAAAACACGAAATCGAAGTCCGTTTGTTTGTTTTTTAGATATCGGTTGATAACTTTTTTTCTATACATGCTAGCGACCTAAAACTTGTTTCATCGCATTCAGCGCGTCAAATTACGCCGGAAACGGTCGTCTTTGTTTTGATATTGCTTAAAACACGAAGTCGAAGTCCGTTTGTTTGTTTTTCAGATATCGGTTGATAACTTTTTTTCTATACATGCTGGCGACCTCAAACTTGTTTTATCGCATTCAGCGCGTCAAATTACGCCGGAAACGGTCGTCTTTGTTCTGATATTGCTCAAAACACGGAGTCGAATTCCGTTTGTTTGTTTCGTGGATATCGGTTGGTAACTTTTTTTCTATACATGCTAGCGACCTAAAACTTGTTTTATCGCATTCAGCGCGTCAAATTACGCCGGAAACGGTCGTCTTTGTTCTGATATTGCTCAAAACACGAAGTCGAATTCCGTTTGTTTGTTTCGTGGATATCGGTGAGTAACTTTTTTTCTATACATGCTAGCGACCTAAAACTTGTTTTATCGCATTCAGCGCGTCAAATAACGCCGGAAACGGTCGTCTTTGTTTTGATATTGCTCAAAACACGGAGTCGAATTCCGTTTGTTTGTTTCGTGGATATCGGTTGGTAACTTTTTTTCTATACATGCTAGCGACCTAAAACTTGTTTTATCGCATTCAGCGCGTCAAATTACGCCGAAAACGGTCGTCTTTGTTCTGATATTGCTCAAAACACGAAGTCGAATTCCGTTTGTTTGTTTCGTGGATATCGGTTGATAACTTTTTTTCTATACATGCTAGCGACCTAAAACTTGTTTTATCGCATTCAGCGCGTCAAATTACGCCGAAAACGGTCGTCTTTGTTCTGATATTGCTCAAAACACGAAGTCGAATTCCGTTTGTTTGTTTCGTGGATATCGGTGAGTAACTTTTTTTCTCACATGCTAGCGACCTAAAACTTGTTTCATCGCATTCAGCGCGTCAAATTACGCCGGAAACGGTCGTCTTTGATCTGATATTGCTCAAAACACGAAGTCGAATTCCGTTTGTTTGTTTCGTGGATATCGGTAAGTAACTTTTTTTCTATACATGCTAGCGACCTAAAACTTGTTTTATCGCATTCAGCGCGTCAAATTACGCCGGAAACGGTCGTCTTTGTTTTGATATTGCTTAAAACACGAAGTCGAATTCCGTTCGTTTGTTTCGTGGATATCGGTGAGTAACTTTTTTTCTATACATGCTGACGACCTAAAACTTGTTTTATCGCATTCGGCGCGTCAAATTACGCCGGAAACGGTCGTCTTTGTTCTGATATTGCTCAAAACACGGAGTCGAATTCCGTTTGTTTGTTTCGTGGATATCGGTTGGTAACTTTTTTTCTATACATGCTAGCGACCTAAAACTTGTTTTATCGCATTCAGCGCGTCAAATTACGCCGAAAACGGTCGTCTTTGTTCTGATATTGCTCAAAACACGAAGTCGAATTCCGTTTGTTTGTTTCGTGGATATCGGTGAGTAACTTTTTTTCTATACATGCTAGCGACCTAAAACTTGTTTTATCGCATTCAGCGCGTTAAATTACGCCGGAAACGGTCGTCTTTGTTCTGATATCGCTCAAAACACGAAATCGAAGTCCGTTTGTTTGTTTTTTAGATATCGGTTGATAACTTTTTTTCTATACATGCTAGCGACCTAAAACTTGTTTCATCGCATTCAGCGCGTCAAATTACGCCGGAAACGGTCGTCTTTGTTTTGATATTGCTTAGAACACGAAGTCGAAGTCCGTTTGTTTGTTTTTCAGATATCGGTTGATAACTTTTTTTCTATACATGCTGGCGACCTCAAACTTGTTTTATCGCATTCAGCGCGTCAAATTACGCCGGAAACGGTCGTCTTTGTTCTGATATTGCTCAAAACACGGAGTCGAATTCCGTTTGTTTGTTTCGTGGATATCGGTTGGTAACTTTTTTTCTATACATGCTAGCGACCTAAAACTTGTTTTATCGCATTCAGCGCGTCAAATTACGCCGGAAACGGTCGTCTTTGTTCTGATATTGCTCAAAACACGAAGTCGAATTCCGTTTGTTTGTTTCGTGGATATCGGTGAGTAACTTTTTTTCTATACATGCTAGCGACCTAAAACTTGTTTTATCGCATTCAGCGCGTCAAATTACGCCGGAAACGGTCGTCTTTGTTTTGATATTGCTCAAAACACGGAGTCGAATTCCGTTTGTTTGTTTCGTGGATATCGGTTGGTAACTTTTTTTCTATACATGCTAGCGACCTAAAACTTGTTTTATCGCATTCAGCGCGTCAAATTACGCCGAAAACGGTCGTCTTTGTTCTGATATTGCTCAAAACACGAAGTCGAATTCCGTTTGTTTGTTTCGTGGATATCGGTGAGTAACTTTTTTTCTATACATGCTAGCGACCTAAAACTTGTTTTATCGCATTCAGCGCGTTAAATTACGCCGGAAACGGTCGTCTTTGTTCTGATATCGCTCAAAACACGAAGTCGAAGTCCGTTTGTTTGTTTTTTAGATATCGGTTGATAACTTTTTTTCTATACATGCTAGCGACCTAAAACTTGTTTCATCGCATTCAGCGCGTCAAATTACGCCGGAAACGGTCGTCTTTGTTTTGATATTGCTTAAAACACGAAGTCGAAGTCCGTTTGTTTGTTTTTCAGATATCGGTTGATAACTTTTTTTCTATACATGCTGGCGACCTCAAACTTGTTTTATCGCATTCAGCGCGTCAAATTACGCCGGAAACGGTCGTCTTTGTTCTGATATTGCTCAAAACACGGAGTCGAATTCCGTTTGTTTGTTTCGTGGATATCGGTTGGTAACTTTTTTTCTATACATGCTAGCGACCTAAAACTTGTTTTATCGCATTCAGCGCGTCAAATTACGCCGGAAACGGTCGTCTTTGTTCTGATATTGCTCAAAACACGAAGTCGAATTCCGTTTGTTTGTTTCGTGGATATCGGTGAGTAACTTTTTTTCTATACATGCTAGCGACCTAAAACTTGTTTTATCGCATTCAGCGCGTCAAATTACGCCGGAAACGGTCGTCTTTGTTTTGATATTGCTTAAAACACGAAGTCGAATTCCGTTCGTTTGTTTCGTGGATATCGGTGAGTAACTTTTTTTCTATACATGCTAGCGACCTAAAACTTGTTTTATCGCATTCAGCGCGTCAAATTACGCCGGAAACGGCCGTCTTTGTTTTGATATTGCTCGAAACACGAAGTCGAAGTCCGTTTGTTTGTTTTTCAGATATCGGTTGATCACTTTTTTTCTATACATGCTAGCGACCTAAAACTTGTTTCATCGCATTCAGCGCGTCAAATTACGCCGGAAACGGTCGTCTTTGTTCTGATATTGCTCAAAACACGGAGTCGAATTCCGTTTGTTTGTTTCGTGGATATCGGTGAGTAACTTTTTTTCTATACATGCTAGCGACCTAAAACTTGTTTTATCGCATTCAGCGCGTCAAATTACGCCGGAAACGGTCGTCTTTGTTTTGATATTGCTTAAAACACGAAGTCGAATTCCGTTCGTTTGTTTCGTGGATATCGGTGAGTAACTTTTTTTCTATACATGCTAGCGACCTAAAACTTGTTTTATCGCATTCAGCGCGTCAAATTACGCCGGAAACGGCCGTCTTTGTTTTGATATTGCTCGAAACACGAAGTCGAAGTCCGTTTGTTTGTTTTTCAGATATCGGTTGATCACTTTTTTTCTATACATGCTAGCGACCTAAAACTTGTTTCATCGCATTCAGCGCGTCAAATTACGCCGGAAACGGTCGTCTTTGTTCTGATATTGCTCAAAACACGGAGTCGAATTCCGTTTGTTTGTTTCGTGGATATCGGTGAGTAACTTTTTTTCTATACATGCTAGCGACCTAAAACTTGTTTTATCGCATTCAGCGCGTCAAATTACGCCGAAAACGGTCGTCTTTGTTTTGATATTGCTCAAAACACGAAGTCGAATTCCGTTTGTTTGTTTCGTGGATATCGGTGAGTAACTTTTTTTCTATACATGCTAGCGACCTAAAACTTGTTTTATCGCATTCAGCGCGTCAAATTACGCCGGAAACGGTCGTCTTTGTTTTGATATTGCTTAAAACACGAAGTCGAATTCCGTTCGTTTGTTTCGTGGATATCGGTGAGTAACTTTTTTTCTATACATGCTAGCGACCTAAAACTTGTTTTATCGCATTCAGCGCGTTAAATTACGCCGGAAACGGTCGTCTTTGTTCTGATATCGCTCAAAACACGAAGTCGAAGTCCGTTTGTTTGTTTTTTAGATATCGGTTGATAACTTTTTTTCTATACATGCTAGCGACCTAAAACTTGTTTTATCGCATTCAGCGCGTCAAATTACGCCGGAAACGGTCGTCTTTGTTTTGATATTGCTTAAAACACGAAGTCGAATTCCGTTCGTTTGTTTCGTGGATATCGGTGAGTAACTTTTTTTCTATACATGCTAGCGACCTAAAACTTGTTTTATCGCATTCAGCGCGTTAAATTACGCCGGAAACGGTCGTCTTTGTTCTGATATCGCTCAAAACACGAAGTCGAAGTCCGTTTGTTTGTTTTTTAGATATCGGTTGATAACTTTTTTTCTATACATGCTAGCGACCTAAAACTTGTTTTATCGCATTCAGCGCGTCAAATTACGCCGAAAACGGTCGTCTTTGTTCTGATATTGCTCAAAACACGAAGTCGAATTCCGTTTGTTTGTTTCGTGGATATCGGTGAGTAACTTTTTTTCTCACATGCTAGCGACCTAAAACTTGTTTCATCGCATTCAGCGCGTCAAATTACGCCGGAAACGGTCGTCTTTGATCTGATATTTCTCAAAACACGAAGTCGAATTCCGTTTGTTTGTTTCGTGGATATCGGTAAGTAACTTTTTTTCTATACATGCTAGCGACCTAAAACTTGTTTTATCGCATTCAGCGCGTCAAATTACGCCGGAAACGGTCGTCTTTGTTTTGATATTGCTTAAAACACGAAGTCGAATTCCGTTCGTTTGTTTCGTGGATATCGGTGAGTAACTTTTTTTCTATACATGCTGACGACCTAAAACTTGTTTTATCGCATTCGGCGCGTCAAATTACGCCGGAAACGGTCGTCTTTGTTCTGATATTGCTCAAAACACGGAGTCGAATTCCGTTTGTTTGTTTCGTGGATATCGGTTGGTAACTTTTTTTCTATACATGCTAGCGACCTAAAACTTGTTTTATCGCATTCAGCGCGTCAAATTACGCCGAAAACGGTCGTCTTTGTTCTGATATTGCTCAAAACACGAAGTCGAATTCCGTTTGTTTGTTTCGTGGATATCGGTGAGTAACTTTTTTTCTATACATGCTAGCGACCTAAAACTTGTTTTATCGCATTCAGCGCGTCAAATTACGCCGGAAACGGTCGTCTTTGTTTTGATATTGCTCAAAACACGGAGTCGAATTCCGTTTGTTTGTTTCGTGGATATCGGTTGGTAACTTTTTTTCTATACATGCTAGCGACCTAAAACTTGTTTTATCGCATTTAGCGCGTCAAATTACGCCGAAAACGGTCGTCTTTGTTCTGATATTGCTCAAAACACGAAGTCGAATTCCGTTTGTTTGTTTCGTGGATATCGGTGAGTAACTTTTTTTCTATACATGCTAGCGACCTAAAACTTGTTTTATCGCATTCAGCGCGTTAAATTACGCCGGAAACGGTCGTCTTTGTTCTGATATCGCTCAAAACACGAAGTCGAAGTCCGTTTGTTTGTTTTTTAGATATCGGTTGATAACTTTTTTTCTATACATGCTAGCGACCTAAAACTTGTTTCATCGCATTCAGCGCGTCAAATTACGCCGGAAACGGTCGTCTTTGTTTTGATATTGCTTAAAACACGAAGTCGAAGTCCGTTCGTTTGTTTTTCAGATATCGGTTGATCACTTTTTTTCTATACATGCTAGCGACCTAAAACTTGTTTCATCGCATTCAGCGCGTCAAATTACGCCGGAAACGGTCGTCTTTGTTCTGATATTGCTCAAAACACGAAGTCGAATTCCGTTTGTTTGTTTCGTGGATATCGGTGAGTAACTTTTTTTCTATACATGCTAGCGACCTAAAACTTGTTTTATCGCATTCAGCGCGTCAAATTACGCCGGAAACGGTCGTCTTTGTTTTGATATTGCTTAAAACACGAAGTCGAAGTCCGTTTGTTTGTTTTTCAGATATCGGTTGATAACTTTTTTTCTATACATGCTGGCGACCTAAAACTTGATTATCGAATTCAGCGCGTCAAATTACGCCGGAAACGGTCGTCTTTGTTCTGATATTGCTCAAAACACGGAGTCGAATTCCGTTTGTTTGTTTCGTGGATATCGGTGAGTAACTTTTTTTCTATACATGCTAGCGACCTAAAACTTGTTTTATCGCCTTCAGCGCGTCAAATTACGCCGTAAACGGTCGTCTTTGTTCTGATATTGCTCAAAACACGGAGTCGAATTCCGTTTGTTTGTTTCGTGGATATCGGTGAGTAACTTTTTTTCTATACATGCTAGCGACCTAAAACTTGTTTTATCGCATTCAGCCCGTCAAATTACGCCGGAAACGGCCGTCTTTGTTTTGATATTGCCTAAAACACGAAGTCGAATTCCGTTTGTTTGTTTCGTGGATATCGGTGAGTAACTTCTTTTCTATACATGCTAGCGACCTAAAACTTGTTTTATCGCATTCAGCGCGTCAAATTACGCCGGAAACGGTCGTCTTTGTTTTGATATTGCTTAAAACACGAAGTCGAATTCCGTTCGTTTGTTTCGTGGATATCGGTGAGTAACTTTCTTTCTATACATGCTAGCGACCTAAAACTTGTTTTATCGCATTCAGCGCGTGAAATTACGCCGGAAACGGCCGTCTTTGTTTTGATATTGCTCGAAACACGAAGTCGAAGTCCGTTTGTTTGTTTTTCAGATATCGGTTGATAACTTTTTTTCTATACATGCTAGCGACCGAAAACTTGTTTGATCGCATTCAGCGCGTCAAATTACGCCGGAAACGGTCGTCTTTGTTTTGATATTGCTTAAAACACGAAGTCGAAGTCCGTTTGTTTGTTTTTCAGATATCGGTCGATAACTTTTTTTCTATACATGCTGGCGACCTCAAACTTGTTTTATCGCATTCAGCGCGTCAAATTACGCCGGAAACGGTCGTCTTTGTTCTGATATTGCTCAAAACACGGAGTCGAATTCCGTTTGTTTGTTTCGTGGATATCGGTTGGTAACTTTTTTTCTATACATGCTAGCGACCTAAAACTTGTTTTATCGCATTCAGCGCGTCAAATTACGCCGGAAACGGTCGTCTTTGTTCTGATATTGCTCAAAACACGAAGTCGAATTCCGTTTGTTTGTTTCGTGGATATCGGTGAGTAACTTTTTTTCTATACATGCTAGCGACCTAAAACTTGTTTTATCGCATTCAGCGCGTCAAATTACGCCGGAAACGGTCGTCTTTGTTTTGATATTGCTTAAAACACGAAGTCGAAGTCCGTTTGTTTGTTTTTCAGATATCGGTTGATAACTTTTTTTCTATACATGCTGGCGACCTAAAACTTGATTATCGAATTCAGCGCGTCAAATTACGCCGGAAACGGTCGTCTTTGTTTTGATATTGCTTAAAACACGAAGTCGAATTCCGTTTGTTTGTTTCGTGGATATCGGTGAGTAACTTTTTTTCTATACATGCTAGCGACCTAAAACTTGTTTTATCGCATTCAGCGCGTCAAATTACGCCGGAAACGGTCGTCTTTGTTTTGATATTGCTCAAAACACGGAGTCGAATTCCGTTTGTTTGTTTCGTGGATATCGGTTGGTAACTTTTTTTCTATACATGCTAGCGACCTAAAACTTGTTTTATCGCATTCAGCGCGTCAAATTACGCCGAAAACGGTCGTCTTTGTTCTGATATTGCTCAAAACACGAAGTCGAATTCCGTTTGTTTGTTTCGTGGATATCGGTGAGTAACTTTTTTTCTATACATGCTAGCGACCTAAAACTTGTTTTATCGCATTCAGCGCGTCAAATTACGCCGAAAACGGTCGTCTTTGTTTTGATATTGCTCAAAACACGAAGTCGAATTCCGTTTGTTTGTTTCGTGGATATCGGTGAGTAACTTTTTTTCTATACATGCTAGCGACCTAAAACTTGTTTTATCGCATTCAGCGCGTCAAATTACGCCGGAAACGGTCGTCTTTGTTTTGATATTGCTTAAAACACGAAGTCGAATTCCGTTCGTTTGTTTCGTGGATATCGGTGAGTAACTTTTTTTCTATACATGCTAGCGACCTAAAACTTGTTTTATCGCATTCAGCGCGTTAAATTACGCCGGAAACGGTCGTCTTTGTTCTGATATCGCTCAAAACACGAAGTCGAAGTCCGTTTGTTTGTTTTTTAGATATCGGTTGATAACTTTTTTTCTATACATGCTAGCGACCTAAAACTTGTTTTATCGCATTCAGCGCGTCAAATTACGCCGGAAACGGTCGTCTTTGTTTTGATATTGCTTAAAACACGAAGTCGAATTCCGTTCGTTTGTTTCGTGGATATCGGTGAGTAACTTTTTTTCTATACATGCTAGCGACCTAAAACTTGTTTTATCGCATTCAGCGCGTTAAATTACGCCGGAAACGGTCGTCTTTGTTCTGATATCGCTCAAAACACGAAGTCGAAGTCCGTTTGTTTGTTTTTTAGATATCGGTTGATAACTTTTTTTCTATACATGCTAGCGACCTAAAACTTGTTTTATCGCATTCAGCGCGTCAAATTACGCCGAAAACGGTCGTCTTTGTTCTGATATTGCTCAAAACACGAAGTCGAATTCCGTTTGTTTGTTTC
Source organism: Diprion similis (assembly GCF_021155765.1). Lineage (NCBI taxonomy): Eukaryota > Metazoa > Arthropoda > Insecta > Hymenoptera > Diprionidae > Diprion > Diprion similis. Next base: position 8,324,393 of record NC_060109.1, on the reverse strand, counting down.
GTGGATATCGGTGAGTAACTTTTTTTCTCACATGCTAGCGACCTAAAACTTGTTTCATCGCATTCAGCGCGTCAAATTACGCCGGAAACGGTCGTCTTTGATCTGATATTTCTCAAAACACGAAGTCGAATTCCGTTTGTTTGTTTCGTGGATATCGGTAAGTAACTTTTTTTCTATACATGCTAGCGACCTAAAACTTGTTTTATCGCATTCAGCGCGTCAAATTACGCCGGAAACGGTCGTCTTTGTTTTGATATTGCTTAAAACACGAAGTCGAATTCCGTTCGTTTGTTTCGTGGATATCGGTGAGTAACTTTTTTTCTATACATGCTGACGACCTAAAACTTGTTTTATCGCATTCGGCGCGTCAAATTACGCCGGAAACGGTCGTCTTTGTTCTGATATTGCTCAAAACACGGAGTCGAATTCCGTTTGTTTGTTTCGTGGATATCGGTTGGTAACTTTTTTTCTATACATGCTAGCGACCTAAAACTTGTTTTATCGCATTCAGCGCGTCAAATTACGCCGAAAACGGTCGTCTTTGTTCTGATATTGCTCAAAACACGAAGTCGAATTCCGTTTGTTTGTTTCGTGGATATCGGTGAGTAACTTTTTTTCTATACATGCTAGCGACCTAAAACTTGTTTTATCGCATTCAGCGCGTCAAATTACGCCGGAAACGGTCGTCTTTGTTTTGATATTGCTCAAAACACGGAGTCGAATTCCGTTTGTTTGTTTCGTGGATATCGGTTGGTAACTTTTTTTCTATACATGCTAGCGACCTAAAACTTGTTTTATCGCATTTAGCGCGTCAAATTACGCCGAAAACGGTCGTCATTGTTCTGATATTGCTCAAAACACGAAGTCGAATTCCGTTTGTTTGTTTCGTGGATATCGGTGAGTAACTTTTTTTCTATACATGCTAGCGACCTAAAACTTGTTTTATCGCATTCAGCGCGTTAAATTACGCCGGAAACGGTCGTCTTTGTTCTGATATCGCTCAAAACACGAAGTCGAAGTCCGTTTGTTTGTTTTTTAGATATCGGTTGATAACTTTTTTTCTATACATGCTAGCGACCTAAAACTTGTTTCATCGCATTCAGCGCGTCAAATTACGCCGGAAACGGTCGTCTTTGTTTTGATATTGCTTAAAACACGAAGTCGAAGTCCGTTCGTTTGTTTTTCAGATATCGGTTGATCACTTTTTTTCTATACATGCTAGCGACCTAAAACTTGTTTCATCGCATTCAGCGCGTCAAATTACGCCGGAAACGGTCGTCTTTGTTCTGATATTGCTCAAAACACGAAGTCGAATTCCGTTTGTTTGTTTCGTGGATATCGGTGAGTAACTTTTTTTCTATACATGCTAGCGACCTAAAACTTGTTTTATCGCATTCAGCGCGTCAAATTACGCCGGAAACGGTCGTCTTTGTTTTGATATTGCTTAAAACACGAAGTCGAAGTCCGTTTGTTTGTTTTTCAGATATCGGTTGATAACTTTTTTTCTATACATGCTGGCGACCTAAAACTTGATTATCGAATTCAGCGCGTCAAATTACGCCGGAAACGGTCGTCTTTGTTCTGATATTGCTCAAAACACGGAGTCGAATTCCGTTTGTTTGTTTCGTGGATATCGGTGAGTAACTTTTTTTCTATACATGCTAGCGACCTAAAACTTGTTTTATCGCCTTCAGCGCGTCAAATTACGCCGTAAACGGTCGTCTTTGTTCTGATATTGCTCAAAACACGGAGTCGAATTCCGTTTGTTTGTTTCGTGGATATCGGTGAGTAACTTTTTTTCTATACATGCTAGCGACCTAAAACTTGTTTTATCGCATTCAGCCCGTCAAATTACGCCGGAAACGGCCGTCTTTGTTTTCATATTGCCTAAAACACGAAGTCGAATTCCGTTTGTTTGTTTCGTGGATATCGGTGAGTAACTTCTTTTCTATACATGCTAGCGACCTAAAACTTGTTTTATCGCATTCAGCGCGTCAAATTACGCCGGAAACGGTCGTCTTTGTTTTGATATTGCTTAAAACACGAAGTCGAATTCCGTTCGTTTGTTTCGTGGATATCGGTGAGTAACTTTCTTTCTATACATGCTAGCGACCTAAAACTTGTTTTATCGCATTCAGCGCGTGAAATTACGCCGGAAACGGCCGTCTTTGTTTTGATATTGCTCGAAACACGAAGTCGAAGTCCGTTTGTTTGTTTTTCAGATATCGGTTGATAACTTTTTTTCTATACATGCTAGCGACCGAAAACTTGTTTGATCGCATTCAGCGCGTCAAATTACGCCGGAAACGGTCGTCTTTGTTTTGATATTGCTTAAAACACGAAGTCGAAGTCCGTTTGTTTGTTTTTCAGATATCGGTCGATAACTTTTTTTCTATACATGCTGGCGACCTCAAACTTGTTTTATCGCATTCAGCGCGTCAAATTACGCCGGAAACGGTCGTCTTTGTTCTGATATTGCTCAAAACACGGAGTCGAATTCCGTTTGTTTGTTTCGTGGATATCGGTTGGTAACTTTTTTTCTATACATGCTAGCGACCTAAAACTTGTTTTATCGCATTCAGCGCGTCAAATTACGCCGGAAACGGTCGTCTTTGTTCTGATATTGCTCAAAACACGAAGTCGAATTCCGTTTGTTTGTTTCGTGGATATCGGTGAGTAACTTTTTTTCTATACATGCTAGCGACCTAAAACTTGTTTTATCGCATTCAGCGCGTCAAATTACGCCGGAAACGGTCGTCTTTGTTTTGATATTGCTTAAAACACGAAGTCGAAGTCCGTTTGTTTGTTTTTCAGATATCGGTTGATAACTTTTTTTCTATACATGCTGGCGACCTAAAACTTGATTATCGAATTCAGCGCGTCAAATTACGCCGGAAACGGTCGTCTTTGTTTTGATATTGCTTAAAACACGAAGTCGAATTCCGTTTGTTTGTTTCGTGGATATCGGTGAGTAACTTTTTTTCTATACATGCTAGCGACCTAAAACTTGTTTTATCGCATTCAGCGCGTCAAATTACGCCGGAAACGGTCGTCTTTGTTTTGATATTGCTCAAAACACGGAGTCGAATTCCGTTTGTTTGTTTCGTGGATATCGGTTGGTAACTTTTTTTCTATACATGCTAGCGACCTAAAACTTGTTTTATCGCATTCAGCGCGTCAAATTACGCCGAAAACGGTCGTCTTTGTTCTGATATTGCTCAAAACACGAAGTCGAATTCCGTTTGTTTGTTTCGTGGATATCGGTGAGTAACTTTTTTTCTATACATGCTAGCGACCTAAAACTTGTTTTATCGCATTCAGCGCGTTAAATTACGCCGGAAACGGTCGTCTTTGTTCTGATATCGCTCAAAACACGAAGTCGAAGTCCGTTTGTTTGTTTTTTAGATATCGGTTGATAACTTTTTTTCTATACATGCTAGCGACCTAAAACTTGTTTCATCGCATTCAGCGCGTCAAATTACGCCGGAAACGGCGTCTTTGTTTTGATATTGCTTAAAACACGAAGTCGAAGTCCGTTTGTTTGTTTTTCAGATATCGGTTGATCACTTTTTTTCTATACATGCTAGCGACCTAAAACTTGTTTCATCGCATTCAGCGCGTCAAATTACGCCGGAAACGGTCGTCTTTGTTCTGATATTGCTCAAAACACGAAGTCGAATTCCGTTTGTTTGTTTCGTGGATATCGGTGAGTAACTTTTTTTCTATACATGCTAGCGACCTAAAACTTGTTTTATCGCATTCAGCGCGTCAAATTACGCCGGAAACGGTCGTCTTTGTTTTGATATTGCTTAAAACACGAAGTCGAAGTCCGTTTGTTTGTTTTTCAGATATCGGTTGATAACTTTTTTTCTATACATGCTGGCGACCTAAAACTTGATTATCGAATTCAGCGCGTCAAATTACGCCGGAAACGGTCGTCTTTGTTCTGATATTGCTCAAAACACGGAGCCGAATTCCGTTTGTTTGTTTCGTGGATATCGGTGAGTAACTTTTTTTCTATACATGCTAGCGACCTAAAACTTGTTTTATCGCATTCAGCGCGTCAAATTACGCCGTAAACGGTCGTCTTTGTTCTGATATTGCTCAAAACACGGAGTCGAATTCCGTTTGTTTGTTTCGTGGATATCGGTGAGTAACTTTTTTTCTATACATGCTAGCGACCTAAAACTTGTTTTATCGCATTCAGCCCGTCAAATTACGCCGGAAACGGCCGTCTTTGTTTTGATATTGCTCAAAACACGAAGTCGAATTCCGTTTGTTTGTTTCGTGGATATCGGTGAGTAACTTCTTTTCTATACATGCTAGCGACCTAAAACTTGTTTTATCGCATTCAGCGCGTCAAATTACGCCGGAAACGGTCGTCTTTGTTTTGATATTGCTTAAAACACGAAGTCGAATTCCGTTCGTTTGTTTCGTGGATATCGGTGAGTAACTTTCTTTCTATACATGCTAGCGACCTAAAACTTGTTTTATCGCATTCAGCGCGTCAAATTACGCCGGAAACGGCCGTCTTTGTTTTGATATTGCTCGAAACACGAAGTCGAAGTCCGTTTGTTTGTTTTTCAGATATCGGTTGATAACTTTTTTTCTATACATGCTAGCGACCGAAAACTTGTTTGATCGCATTCAGCGCGTCAAATTACGCCGGAAACGGTCGTCTTTGTTTTGATATTGCTTAAAACACGAAGTCGAAGTCCGTTTGTTTGTTTTTCAGATATCGGTCGATAACTTTTTTTCTATACATGCTGGCGACCTAAAACTTGTTTTATCGCATTCAGCGCGTCAAATTACGCCGGAAACGGTCGTCTTTGTTTTGATATTGCTTAAAACACGAAGTCGAAGTCCGTTTGTTTGTTTTTCAGATATCGGTTGATAACTTTTTTTCTATACATGCTGGCGACCTAAAACTTGTTTTATCGCATTCAGCGCGTCAAATTACGCCGGAAACGGTCGTCTTTGTTTTGATATTGCTTAAAACACGAAGTCGAAGTCCGTTTGTTTGTTTTTCAGATATCGGTTGATAACTTTTTTTCTATACATGCTAGCGACCTAAAACTTGTTTCATCGCATTCAGCGCGTCAAATTACGCCGGAAACGGTCGTCTTTGTTCTGATATTGCTCAAAACACGAAGTCGAATTCCGTTTGTTTGTTTCGTGGATATCGGTGAGTAACTTTTTTTCTATACATGCTAGCGACCTAAAACTTGTTTCATCGCATTCAGCGCGTCAAATTACGCCGAAAACGGTCGTCTTTGTTCTGATATTGCTCAAAACACGGAGTCGAATTCCGTTTGTTTGTTTCGTGGATATCGGTGAGTAACTTTTTTTCTATACATGCTAGCGACCTAAAACTTGTTTTATCGCATTCAGCGCGTCAAATTACGCCGGAAACGGCCGTCTTTGTTTTGATATTGCTCGAAACACGAAGTCGAAGTCCGTTTGTTTGTTTTTCAGATATCGGTTGATAACTTTTTTTCTATACATGCTGGCGACCTCAAACTTGTTTTATCGCATTCAGCGCGTCAAATAACGCCGGAAACGGTCGTCTTTGTTCTGATATTGCTCAAAACACGGAGTCGAATTCCGTTTGTTTGTTTCGTGGATATCGGTTGGTAACTTTTTTTCTATACATGCTAGCGACCTAAAACTTGTTTTATCGCATTCAGCGCGTTAAATTACGCCGGAAACGGTCGTCTTTGTTCTGATATTGCTCAAAACACGAAGTCGAATTCCGTTTGTTTGTTTCGTGGATATCGGTGAGTAACTTTTTTTCTATACATGCTAGCGACCTAAAACTTGTTTCATCGCATTCAGCGCGTCAAATTACGCCGGAAACGGTCGTCTTTGTTCTGATATTGCTCAAAACACGGAGTCGAATTCCGTTTGTTTGTTTCGTGGATATCGGTGAGTAACTTTTTTTCTATACATGCTAGCGACCTAAAACTTGTTTTATCGCATTCAGCGCGTCAAATTACGCCGGAAACGGCCGTCTTTGTTTTGATATTGCTCGAAACACGAAGTCGAAGTCCGTTTGTTTGTTTTTCAGATATCGGTTGATAACTTTTTTTCTATACATGCTGGCGACCTCAAACTTGTTTTATCGCATTCAGCGCGTCAAATAACGCCGGAAACGGTCGTCTTTGTTCTGATATTGCTCAAAACACGGAGTCGAATTCCGTTTGTTTGTTTCGTGGATATCGGTTGGTAACTTTTTTTCTATACATGCTAGCGACCTAAAACTTGTTTCATCGCATTCAGCGCGTCAAATTACGCCGGAAACGGTCGTCTTTGTTTTGATATTGCTTAAAACACGAAGTTGAATTCCGTTCGTTTGTTTCGTGGATATCGGTGAGTAACTTTTTTTCTATACATGCTAGCGACCTAAAACTTGTTTTATCGCATTCAGCGCGTTAAATTACGCCGGAAACGGTCGTCTTTGTTCTGATATTGCTCAAAACACGAAGTCGAATTCCGTTTGTTTGTTTCGTGGATATCGGTGAGTAACTTTTTTTCTATACATGCTAGCGACCTAAAACTTGTTTTATCGCATTCAGCGCGTCAAATTACGCCGGAAACGGTCGTCTTTGTTTTGATATTGCTTAAAACACGAAGTCGAATTCCGTTCGTTTGTTTCGTGGATATCGGTGAGTAACTTTTTTTCTATACATGCTAGCGACCTAAAACTTGTTTTATCGCATTCAGCGCGTCAAATTACGCCGGAAACGGCCGTCTTTGTTTTGATATTGCTCGAAACACGAAGTCGAAGTCCGTTTGTTTGTTTTTCAGATATCGGTTGATCACTTTTTTTCTATACATGCTAGCGACCTAAAACTTGTTTCATCGCATTCAGCGCGTCAAATTACGCCGGAAACGGTCGTCTTTGTTCTGATATTGCTCAAAACACGAAGTCGAATTCCGTTTGTTTGTTTCGTGGATATCGGTGAGTAACTTTTTTTCTATACATGCTAGCGACCTAAAACTTGTTTTATCGCATTCAGCGCGTCAAATTACGCCGGAAACGGCCGTCTTTGTTTTGATATTGCTCGAAACACGAAGTCGAAGTCCGTTTGTTTGTTTTTCAGATATCGGTTGATCACTTTTTTTCTATACATGCTAGCGACCTAAAACTTGTTTTATCGCATTCAGCGCGTCAAATTACGCCGGAAACGGTCGTCTTTGTTTTGATATTGCTTAAAACACGAAGTCGAATTCCGTTCGTTTGTTTCGTGGATATCGGTGAGTAACTTTTTTTCTATACATGCTAGCGACCTAAAACTTGTTTTATCGCATTCAGCGCGTCAAATTACGCCGGAAACGGCCGTCTTTGTTTTGATATTGCTCGAAACACGAAGTCGAAGTCCGTTTGTTTGTTTTTCAGATATCGGTTGATCACTTTTTTTCTATACATGCTAGCGACCTAAAACTTGTTTCATCGCATTCAGCGCGTCAAATTACGCCGGAAACGGTCGTCTTTGTTCTGATATTGCTCAAAACACGAAGTCGAATTCCGTTTGCTTGTTTCGTGGATATCGGTGAGTAACTTTTTTTCTATACATGCTAGCGACCTAAAACTTGTTTTATCGCATTCAGCGCGTCAAATTACGCCGGAAACGGCCGTCTTTGTTTTGATATTGCTCGAAACACGAAGTCGAAGTCCGTTTGTTTGTTTTTCAGATATCGGTTGATCACTTTTTTTCTATACATGCTAGCGACCTAAAACTTGTTTTATCGCATTCAGCGCGTCAAATTACGCCGGAAACGGTCGTCTTTGTTCTGATATTGCTCAAAACACGGAGTCGAATTCCGTTTGTTTGTTTCGTGGATATCGGTGAGTAACTTTTTTTCTATACATGCTAGCGACCTAAAACTTGTTTTATCGCATTCAGCCCGTCAAATTACGCCGGAAACGGCCGTCTTTGTTTTGATATTGCTCAAAACACGAAGTCGAATTCCGTTTGTTTGTTTCGTGGATATCGGTGAGTAACTTTTTTTCTATACATGCTAGCGACCTAAAACTTGTTTCATCGCATTCAGCGCGTCAAATTACGCCGGAAACGGTCGTCTTTGTTCTGATATTGCTCAAAACACGGAGTCGAATTCCGTTTGTTTGTTTCGTGGATATCGGTGAGTAACTTTTTTTCTATACATGCTAGCGACCTCAAACTTGTTTTATCGCATTCAGCGCGTCAAATTACGCCGGAAACGGCCGTCTTTGTTTTGATATTGCTCGAAACACGAAGTCGAAGTCCGTTTGTTTGTTTTTCAGATATCGGTTGATAACTTTTTTTCTATACATGCTGGCGACCTCAAACTTGTTTTATCGCATTCAGCGCGTCAAATAACGCCGGAAACGGTCGTCTTTGTTCTGATATTGCTCAAAACACGGAGTCGAAGTCCGTTTGTTTGTTTTTCAGATATCGGTTGGTAACTTTTTTTCTATACATGCTAGCGACCTAAAACTTGTTTTATCGCATTTAGCGCGTCAAATTACGCCGGAAACGGCCGTCTTTGTTTTGATATTGCTCGAAACACGAAGTCGAAGTCCGTTTGTTTGTTTTTCAGATATCGGTTGATCACTTTTTTTCTATACATGCTAGCGACCTAAAACTTGTTTTATCGCATTCAGCGCGTCAAATTACGCCGGAAACGGTCGTCTTTGTTCTGATATTGCTCAAAACACGGAGTCGAATTCCGTTTGTTTGTTTCGTGGATATCGGTGAGTAACTTTTTTTCTATACATGCTAGCGACCTAAAACTTGTTTTATCGCATTCAGCCCGTCAAATTACGCCGGAAACGGCCGTCTTTGTTTTGATATTGCTCAAAACACGAAGTCGAATTCCGTTTGTTTGTTTCGTGGATATCGGTGAGTAACTTTTTTTCTATACATGCTAGCGACCTAAAACTTGTTTCATCGCATTCAGCGCGTCAAATTACGCCGGAAACGGTCGTCTTTGTTCTGATATTGCTCAAAACACGGAGTCGAATTCCGTTTGTTTGTTTCGTGGATATCGGTGAGTAACTTTTTTTCTATACATGCTAGCGACCTCAAACTTGTTTTATCGCATTCAGCGCGTCAAATTACGCCGGAAACGGCCGTCTTTGTTTTGATATTGCTTAAAACACGAAGTTGAATTCCGTTCGTTTGTTTCGTGGATATCGGTGAGTAACTTTTTTTCTATACATGCTAGCGACCTAAAACTTGTTTTATCGCATTCAGCGCGTCAAATTACGCCGGAAACGGTCGTCTCTGTTTTGATATTGCTTAAAACACGAAGTCGAATTCCGTTCGTTTGTTTCGTGGATATCGGTGAGTAACTTTTTTTCTATACATGCTAGCGACCTAAAACTTGTTTCATCGCATTCAGCGCGTCAAATTACGCCGGAAACGGCCGTCTTTGTTTCGATATTTCTCGAAACACGAAGTCGAAGTCCGTTTGTTTGTTTTTCAGATATCGGTTGATAACTTTTTTTCTATACATGCTAGCGACCTAAAACTTGTTTCATCGCATTCAGCGCGTCAAATTACGCCGGAAACGGCCGTCTTTGTTTTGATATTTCTCGAAACACGAAGTCGAAGTCCGTTTGTTTGTTTTTCAGATATCGGTTGATAACTTTTTTTCTATACATGCTAGCGACCTGAAACTTGTTTTATCGCCTTCAGCGCGTCAAATTACGCCGGAAACGGTCGTCTTTGTTTTGATATTGCTTAAAACACGAAGTCGAAGTCCGTTTGTTTGTTTTTCAGATATCGGTTGATAACTTTTTTTCTATACATGCTGGCGACCTAAAACTTGTTTTATCGCATTCAGCGCGTCAAATAACGCCGGAAACGGTCGTCTTTGTTCTGATATTGCTCAAAACACGGAGTCGAAGTCCGTTTGTTTGTTTTTCAGATATCGGTTGGTAACTTTTTTTCTATACATGCTAGCGACCTAAAACTTGTTTTATCGCATTCAGCGCGTCAAATTACGCCGGAGACGGTCGTCTTTGTTTTGATATTGCTTAAAACACGAAGTTGAATTCCGTTCGTTTGTTTCGTGGATATCGGTGAGTAACTTTTTTTCGATACATGCTAGCGACCTAAAACTTGTTTTATCGCAATCAGCGCGTCAAATTACGCCGGAAACGGCCGTCTTTGTTTTGATATTGCTCGAAACACGAAGTCGAAGTCCGTTTGTTTGTTTTTCAGATATCGGTTGATAACTTTTTTTCTATACATGCTGGCGACCTAAAACTTGTTTTATTGCATTCAGCGCGTCAAATTACGCCGGAAACGGTCGTCTTTGTTTTGATATTGCTCAAAACACGAAGTCGAATTCCGTTCGTTTGTTTCGTGGATATCGGTGAGTAACTTTTTTTCTATACATGCTAGCGACCTAAAACTTGTTTTATCGCATTCAGCGCGTTAAATTACGCCGGAAACGGTCGTCTTTGTTCTGATATTGCTCAAAACACGAAGTCGAAGTCCGTTTGTTTGTTTTTCAGATATCGGTTGGAAACTTTTTTTCTATACATGCTAGCTACCTGAAACTTGTTTTATCGCATTCAGCGCGTCAAACTACGCCGGAAACGGTCGTCTTCGTTCTGATATTGCTCAAAACACGGAGTCGAATTCCGTTTGTTTGTTCCGTGGATATCGGTGAGTAACTTTTTTTCTATACATGCTAGCGACCTAAAACTTGGTTTATCGCATTCAGCGCGTCAAACTACGCCGGAAACGGTCGTCTTTGTTCTGATATTGCTCAAAACACGGAGTCGAATTCCGTTTGTTTGTTTCGTGGATATCGGTGAGTAACTTTTTTTCTATACATGCTAGCGACCTCAAACTTGTTTTATCGCATTCAGCGCGTCAAATTACGCCGGAAACGGTCGTCTTTGTTTTGATATTGCTTAAAACACGAAGTCGAATTCCGTTTGTTTGTTTCGTGGATATCGGTTGGTAACTTTTTTTCTATACATGCTAGCGACCTAAAACTTGTTTTATCGCATTCAGCGCGTCAAATTACGCCGGAAACGGTCGTCTTTGTTTCGATATTGCTTAAAACACGAAGTCGAATTCCGTTCGTTTGTTTCGTGGATATCGGTTGGTAACTTTTTTTCTATACATGCTAGCGACCTAAAACTTGTTTTATCGCATTCAGCGCGTCAAATCACGCCGGAAACGGCCGTCTTTGTTTTGATATTGCTCAAAACACGAAGTCGAATTCCGTTCGTTTGTTTCGTGGATATCGGTGAGTAACTTTTTTTCTATACATGCTGGCGACCTCAAACTTGTTTTATCGCATTCAGCGCGTCAAATTACGCCGAAAACGGTCGTCTTTGTTCTGATATTGCTCAAAACACGGAGTCGAATTCCGTTTGTTTGTTACGTGGATATCGGTTGATAACTTTTTTTCTATACATGCTGGCGACCTAAAACTTGTTTTATCGCATTCAGCGCGTCAAATTACGCCGGAAACGGCCGTCTTTGTTTTGATATTGCTCGAAACACGAAGTCGAAGTCCGTTTGTTTGTTTTTCAGATATCGGTTGATAACTTTTTTTCTATACATGCTGGCGACCTCAAACTTGTTTTATCGCATTCAGCGCGTCAAATAACGCCGGAAACGGTCGTCTTTGTTCTGATATTGCTCAAAACACGGAGTCGAAGTCCGTTTGTTTGTTTTTCAGATATCGGTTGGTAACTTTTTTTTTATACATGCTAGCGACCTAAAACTTGTTTTATCGCATTCAGCGCGTCAAATTACGCCGGAAACGGTCGTCTTTGTTTTGATATTGCTTAAAACACGAAGTTGAATTCCGTTCGTTTGTTTCGTGGATATCGGTGAGTAACTTTTTTTCTATACATGCTAGCGACCTAAAACTTGTTTTATCGCATTCAGCGCGTCAAATAACGCCGGAAACGGTCGTCTTTGTTCTGATATTGCTCAAAACACGGAGTCGAAGTCCGTTTGTTTGTTTTTCAGATATCGGTAGGTAACTTTTTTTCTATACATGCTAGCGACCTAAAACTTGTTTTATCGCATTCAGCGCGTCAAATTACGCCGGAAACGGTCGTCTTTGTTTTGATATTGCTTAAAACACGAAGTTGAATTCCGTTCGTTTGTTTCGTGGATATCGGTGAGTAACTTTTTTTCTATACATGCTAGCGACCTAAAACTTGTTTTATCGCATTCAGCGCGTCAAATTACGCCGGAAACGGTCGTCTCTGTTTTGATATTGCTTAAAACACGAAGTCGAATTCCGTTCGTTTGTTTCGTGGATATCGGTGAGTAACTTTTTTTCTATACATGCTAGCGACCTAAAACTTGTTTCATCGCATTCAGCGCGTCAAATTACGCCGGAAACGGCCGTCTTTGTTTCGATATTTCTCGAAACACGAAGTCGAAGTCCGTTTGTTTGTTTTTCAGATATCGGTTGATAACTTTTTTTCTATACATGCTAGCGACCTAAAACTTGTTTCATCGCATTCAGCGCGTCAAATTACGCCGGAAACGGCCGTCTTTGTTTTGATATTTCTCGAAACACGAAGTCGAAGTCCGTTTGTTTGTTTTTCAGATATCGGTTGATAACTTTTTTTCTATACATGCTAGCGACCTGAAACTTGTTTTATCGCCTTCAGCGCGTCAAATTACGCCGGAAACGGTCGTCTTTGTTTTGATATTGCTTAAAACACGAAGTCGAAGTCCGTTTGTTTGTTTTTCAGATATCGGTTGATAACTTTTTTTCTATACATGCTGGCGACCTAAAACTTGTTTTATCGCATTCAGCGCGTCAAATAACGCCGGAAACGGTCGTCTTTGTTCTGATATTGCTCAAAACACGGAGTCGAAGTCCGTTTGTTTGTTTTTCAGATATCGGTTGGTAACTTTTTTTCTATACATGCTAGCGACCTAAAACTTGTTTTATCGCATTCAGCGCGTCAAATTACGCCGGAAACGGTCGTCTTTGTTTTGATATTGCTTAAAACACGAAGTTGAATTCCGTTCGTTTGTTTCGTGGATATCGGTGAGTAACTTTTTTTCGATACATGCTAGCGACCTAAAACTTGTTTTATCGCAATCAGCGCGTCAAATTACGCCGGAAACGGCCGTCTTTGTTTTGATATTGCTCGAAACACGAAGTCGAAGTCCGTTTGTTTGTTTTTCAGATATCGGTTGATAACTTTTTTTCTATACATGCTGGCGACCTCAAACTTGTTCTATCGCATCCAGCGCGTCAAATTACGCCGGAAACGGTCGTCTTTGTTTTGATATTGCTTAAAACATGAAGTCGAAGTCCGTTTGTTTGTTTTTCAGATATCGGTTGATAACTTTTTTTCTATACATGCTGGCGACCTCAAACTTGTTTTATCGCATTCAGCGCGTCAAATTACGCCGGAAACGGTCGTCTTTGTTCTGATATTGCTCAAAACACGGAGTCGAATTCCGTTTGTTTGTTTCGTCGATATCGGTTGGTAACTTTTTTTCTATACATGCTAGCGACCTAAAACTTGTTTTATCGCATTCAGCGCGTCAAATTACGCCGGAAACGGCCGTCTTCGTTTTGATAATGCTCGAAACACGAAGTCGAAGTCCGTTTGTTTGTTTTTCAGATATCGGTTGGTAACTTTTTTTCTATACATGCTAGCGACCTAAAACTTGTTTTATCGCATTCAGCGCGTCAAATCACGCCGGAAACGGCCGTCTTTGTTTTGATATTGCTCAAAACACGAAGTCGAATTCCGTTCGTTTGTTTCGTGGATATCGGTGAGTAACTTTTTTTCTATACATGCTGGCGACCTCAAACTTGTTTTATCGCATTCAGCGCGTCAAATTACGCCGAAAACGGTCGTCTTTGTTCTGATATTGCTCAAAACACGGAGTCGAATTCCGTTTGTTTGTTACGTGGATATCGGTTGATAACTTTTTTTCTATACATGCTGGCGACCTAAAACTTGTTTTATCGCATTCAGCGCGTCAAATTACGCCGGAAACGGCCGTCTTTGTTTTGATATTGCTCGAAACACGAAGTCGAAGTCCGTTTGTTTGTTTTTCAGATATCGGTTGGAAACTTTTTTTCTATACATGCTAGCGACCTGAAACTTGTTTTATCGCATTCAGCGCGTCAAACTACGCCGGAAACGGTCGTCTTTGTTCTGATATTGCTCAAAACACGGAGTCGAATTCCGTTTGTTTGTTCCGTGGATATCGGTGAGTAACTTTTTTTCTATACATGCTAGCGACCTGAGACTTGTTTCATCGCATTCAGCGCGTCAAATTACGCCGGAAACGGTCGTCTTTGTTTTGATATTGCTTAAAACACGAAGTCGAAGTCCGTTTGTTTGTTTTTCAGATATCGGTTGATAACTTTTTTTCTATACATGCTGGCGACCTCAAACTTGTTTTATCGCATTCAGCGCGTCAAATTACGCCGAAAACGGTCGTCTTTGTTCTGATATTGCTCAAAACACGGAGTCGAATTCCGTTTGTTTGTTTCGTGGATATCGGTTGGTAACTTTTTTTCCATACATGCTAGCGACCTAAAACTTGTTTTATCGCATTCAGCGCGTCAAATTACGCCGGAAACGGTCGTCTTTGTTCTGATATTGCTCAAAACACGAAGTCGAATTCCGTTTGTTTGTTTCGTGGATATCGGTGAGTAACTTTTTTTCGATACATGCTAGCGACCTAAAACTTGTTTTATCGCATTCAGCGCGTCGAATTACGCCGGAAACGGCCGTCTTTGTTTTGATATTGCTCGAAACACGAAGTCGAAGTCCGTTTGTTTGTTTTTCAGATATCGGTTGGTCACTTTTTTTCTATACATGCTAGCGACCTAAAACTTGTTTTATTGCATTCAGCGCGTCAAATTACGCCGGAAACGGTCGTCTTTGTTTTGATATTGCTCAAAACACGAAGTCGAATTCCGTTCGTTTGTTTCGTGGATATCGGTGAGTAACTTTTTTTCTATACATGCTAGCGACCTAAAACTTGTTTTATCGCATTCAGCGCGTTAAATTACGCCGGAAACGGTCGTCTTTGTTCTGATATTGCTCAAAACACGAAGTCGAAGTCCGTTTGTTTGTTTTTCAGATATCGGTTGGAAACTTTTTTTCTATACATGCTAGCTACCTGAAACTTGTTTTATCGCATTCAGCGCGTCAAACTACGCCGGAAACGGTCGTCTTCGTTCTGATATTGCTCAAAACACGGAGTCGAATTCCGTTTGTTTGTTCCGTGGATATCGGTGAGTAACTTTTTTTCTATACATGCTAGCGACCTAAAACTTGGTTTATCGCATTCAGCGCGTCAAACTACGCCGGAAACGGTCGTCTTTGTTCTGATATTGCTCAAAACACGGAGTCGAATTCCGTTTGTTTGTTTCGTGGATATCGGTGAGTAACTTTTTTTCTATACATGCTAGCGACCTCAAACTTGTTTTATCGCATTCAGCGCGTCAAATTACGCCGGAAACGGTCGTCTTTGTTTTGATATTGCTTAAAACACGAAGTCGAATTCCGTTTGTTTGTTTCGTGGATATCGGTTGGTAACTTTTTTTCTATACATGCTAGCGACCTAAAACTTGTTTTATCGCATTCAGCGCGTCAAATTACGCCGGAAACGGTCGTCTTTGTTTCGATATTGCTTAAAACACGAAGTCGAATTCCGTTCGTTTGTTTCGTGGATATCGGTTGGTAACTTTTTTTCTATACATGCTAGCGACCTAAAACTTGTTTTATCGCATTCAGCGCGTCAAATCACGCCGGAAACGGCCGTCTTTGTTTTGATATTGCTCAAAACACGAAGTCGAATTCCGTTCGTTTGTTTCGTGGATATCGGTGAGTAACTTTTTTTCTATACATGCTGGCGACCTCAAACTTGTTTTATCGCATTCAGCGCGTCAAATTACGCCGAAAACGGTCGTCTTTGTTCTGATATTGCTCAAAACACGGAGTCGAATTCCGTTTGTTTGTTACGTGGATATCGGTTGATAACTTTTTTTCTATACATGCTGGCGACCTAAAACTTGTTTTATCGCATTCAGCGCGTCAAATTACGCCGGAAACGGCCGTCTTTGTTTTGATATTGCTCGAAACACGAAGTCGAAGTCCGTTTGTTTGTTTTTCAGATATCGGTTGGAAACTTTTTTTCTATACATGCTAGCGACCTGAAACTTGTTTTATCGCATTCAGCGCGTCAAACTACGCCGGAAACGGTCGTCTTTGTTCTGATATTGCTCAAAACACGGAGTCGAATTCCGTTTGTTTGTTCCGTGGATATCGGTGAGTAACTTTTTTTCTATACATGCTAGCGACCTGAGACTTGTTTCATCGCATTCAGCGCGTCAAATTACGCCGGAAACGGTCGTCTTTGTTTTGATATTGCTTAAAACACGAAGTCGAAGTCCGTTTGTTTGTTTTTCAGATATCGGTTGATAACTTTTTTTCTATACATGCTGGCGACCTCAAACTTGTTTTATCGCATTCAGCGCGTCAAATTACGCCGAAAACGGTCGTCTTTGTTCTGATATTGCTCAAAACACGGAGTCGAATTCCGTTTGTTTGTTTCGTGGATATCGGTTGGTAACTTTTTTTCCATACATGCTAGCGACCTAAAACTTGTTTTATCGCATTCAGCGCGTCAAATTACGCCGGAAACGGTCGTCTTTGTTCTGATATTGCTCAAAACACGAAGTCGAATTCCGTTTGTTTGTTTCGTGGATATCGGTGAGTAACTTTTTTTCGATACATGCTAGCGACCTAAAACTTGTTTTATCGCATTCAGCGCGTCGAATTACGCCGGAAACGGCCGTCTTTGTTTTGATATTGCTCGAAACACGAAGTCGAAGTCCGTTTGTTTGTTTTTCAGATATCGGTTGGTCACTTTTTTTCTATACATGCTAGCGACCTAAAACTTGTTTTATTGCATTCAGCGCGTCAAATTACGCCGGAAACGGTCGTCTTTGTTTTGATATTGCTCAAAACACGAAGTCGAATTCCGTTCGTTTGTTTCGTGGATATCGGTGAGTAACTTTTTTTCTATACATGCTAGCGACCTAAAACTTGTTTTATCGCATTCAGCGCGTTAAATTACGCCGGAAACGGTCGTCTTTGTTCTGATATTGCTCAAAACACGAAGTCGAAGTCCGTTTGTTTGTTTTTCAGATATCGGTTGGAAACTTTTTTTCTATACATGCTAGCTACCTGAAACTTGTTTTATCGCATTCAGCGCGTCAAACTACGCCGGAAACGGTCGTCTTCGTTCTGATATTGCTCAAAACACGGAGTCGAATTCCGTTTGTTTGTTCCGTGGATATCGGTGAGTAACTTTTTTTCTATACATGCTAGCGACCTAAAACTTGGTTTATCGCATTCAGCGCGTCAAATTACGCCGGAAACGGTCGTCTTTGTTTCGATATTGCTTAAAACACGAAGTCGAATTCCGTTCGTTTGTTTCGTGGATATCGGTTGGTAACTTTTTTTCTATACATGCTAGCGACCTAAAACTTGTTTTATCGCATTCAGCGCGTCAAATCACGCCGGAAACGGCCGTCTTTGTTTTGATATTGCTCAAAACACGAAGTCGAATTCCGTTCGTTTGTTTCGTGGATATCGGTGAGTAACTTTTTTTCTATACATGCTGGCGACCTCAAACTTGTTTTATCGCATTCAGCGCGTCAAATTACGCCGAAAACGGTCGTCTTTGTTCTGATATTGCTCAAAACACGGAGTCGAATTCCGTTTGTTTGTTACGTGGATATCGGTTGATAACTTTTTTTCTATACATGCTGGCGACCTAAAACTTGTTTTATCGCATTCAGCGCGTCAAATTACGCCGGAAACGGCCGTCTTTGTTTTGATATTGCTCGAAACACGAAGTCGAAGTCCGTTTGTTTGTTTTTCAGATATCGGTTGGAAACTTTTTTTCTATACATGCTAGCGACCTGAAACTTGTTTTATCGCATTCAGCGCGTCAAACTACGCCGGAAACGGTCGTCTTTGTTCTGATATTGCTCAAAACACGGAGTCGAATTCCGTTTGTTTGTTCCGTGGATATCGGTGAGTAACTTTTTTTCTATACATGCTAGCGACCTGAGACTTGTTTCATCGCATTCAGCGCGTCAAATTACGCCGGAAACGGTCGTCTTTGTTTTGATATTGCTTAAAACACGAAGTCGAAGTCCGTTTGTTTGTTTTTCAGATATCGGTTGATAACTTTTTTTCTATACATGCTGGCGACCTCAAACTTGTTTTATCGCATTCAGCGCGTCAAATTACGCCGAAAACGGTCGTCTTTGTTCTGATATTGCTCAAAACACGGAGTCGAATTCCGTTTGTTTGTTTCGTGGATATCGGTTGGTAACTTTTTTTCCATACATGCTAGCGACCTAAAACTTGTTTTATCGCATTCAGCGCGTCAAATTACGCCGGAAACGGTCGTCTTTGTTCTGATATTGCTCAAAACACGAAGTCGAATTCCGTTTGTTTGTTTCGTGGATATCGGTGAGTAACTTTTTTTCGATACATGCTAGCGACCTAAAACTTGTTTTATCGCATTCAGCGCGTCGAATTACGCCGGAAACGGCCGTCTTTGTTTTGATATTGCTCGAAACACGAAGTCGAAGTCCGTTTGTTTGTTTTTCAGATATCGGTTGGTCACTTTTTTTCTATACATGCTAGCGACCTAAAACTTGTTTTATTGCATTCAGCGCGTCAAATTACGCCGGAAACGGTCGTCTTTGTTTTGATATTGCTCAAAACACGAAGTCGAATTCCGTTCGTTTGTTTCGTGGATATCGGTGAGTAACTTTTTTTCTATACATGCTAGCGACCTAAAACTTGTTTTATCGCATTCAGCGCGTTAAATTACGCCGGAAACGGTCGTCTTTGTTCTGATATTGCTCAAAACACGAAGTCGAAGTCCGTTTGTTTGTTTTTCAGATATCGGTTGGAAACTTTTTTTCTATACATGCTAGCTACCTGAAACTTGTTTTATCGCATTCAGCGCGTCAAACTACGCCGGAAACGGTCGTCTTCGTTCTGATATTGCTCAAAACACGGAGTCGAATTCCGTTTGTTTGTTCCGTGGATATCGGTGAGTAACTTTTTTTCTATACATGCTAGCGACCTAAAACTTGGTTTATCGCATTCAGCGCGTCAAACTACGCCGGAAACGGTCGTCTTTGTTCTGATATTGCTCAAAACACGGAGTCGAATTCCGTTTGTTTGTTTCGTGGATATCGGTGAGTAACTTTTTTTCTATACATGCTAGCGACCTCAAACTTGTTTTATCGCATTCAGCGCGTCAAATTACGCCGGAAACGGTCGTCTTTGTTTTGATATTGCTTAAAACACGAAGTCGAATTCCGTTTGTTTGTTTCGTGGATATCGGTTGGTAACTTTTTTTCTATACATGCTAGCGACCTAAAACTTGTTTTATCGCATTCAGCGCGTCAAATTACGCCGGAAACGGTCGTCTTTGTTTCGATATTGCTTAAAACACGAAGTCGAATTCCGTTCGTTTGTTTCGTGGATATCGGTTGGTAACTTTTTTTCTATACATGCTAGCGACCTAAAACTTGATTTATCGCATTCAGCGCGTCAAATTACGCCGGAAACGGTCGTCTTTGTTTCGATATTGCTTAAAACACGAAGTCGAAGTCCGTTTGTTTGTTTTTCAGATATCGGTTGATAACTTTTTTTCTATACATGCTGGCGACCTCAAACTTGTTTTATCGCATTCAGCGCGTCAAATTACGCCGGAAGCGGTCGTCTTTGTTCTGATATTGCTCAAAACACGAAGTCGAATTCCGTTTGTTTGTATCGTTGATATCGGTTGGTAACTTTTTTTCTATACATGCTGGCGACCTAAAACTTGTTTTATCGCATCCAGCGCGTCAAATTACGCCGGAAACGGTCGTCTTTGTTCTGATATTGCTCAAAACACGAAGTCGAATTCCGTTCGTTTGTTTCGTGGATATCGGTGAGTAACTTTTTTTCTATACATGCTAGCGACCTAAAACTTGTTTTATCGCATTTAGCGCGTTAAATTACGCCGGAAACGGTCGTCTTTGTTCTGATATTGCTCAAAACACGGAGTCGAAGTCCGTTTGTTTGTTTTTCAGATATCGGTTGACAACTTTTTTTCTATACATGCTAGCGACCTAAAACTTGTTTCATCGCATTCAGCGCGTCAAATTACGCCGGAAACGGTCGTCTTTGTTCTGATATTGCTCAAAACACGAAGTCGACTTCCGTTTGTTTGTTTCGTGGATATCGGTGAGTAACTTTTTTTCTATACATGCTAGCGACCTAAAACTTGTTTTATCGCAATCAGCGCGTCAAATTACGCCGGAAACGGCCGTCTTTGTTTTGATATTGCTCGAAACACGAAGTCGAAGTCCGTTTGTTTGTTTTTCAGATATCGGTTGATAACTTTTTTTCTATACATGCTGGCGACCTCAAACTTGTTTTATCGCATTCAGCGCGTCAAATTACGCCGGAAACGGTCGTCTTTGTTCTGATATTGCTCAAAACACGGAGTCGAATTCTGTTTGTTTGTTACGTGGATATCGGTTGATAACTTTTTTTCTATACATGCTGGCGACCTAAAACTTGTTTTATCGCATTCAGCGCGTCAAATTACGCCGGAAACGGCCGTCTTTGTTTTGATATTGCTCGAAACACGAAGTCGAAGTCCGTTTGTTTGTTTTTCAGATATCGGTTGGAAACTTTTTTTCTATACATGCTAGCGACCTGAAACTTGTTTTATCGCATTCAGCGCGTCAAACTACGCCGGAAACGGTCGTCTTTGTTCTGATATTGCTCAAAACACGGAGTCGAATTCCGTTTGTTTGTTCCGTGGATATCGGTGAGTAACTTTTTTTCTATACATGCTAGCGACCTAAGACTTGTTTCATCGCATTCAGCGCGTCAAATTACGCCGGAAACGGTCGTCTTTGTTTTGATATTGCTTAAAACACGAAGTCGAAGTCCGTTTGTTTGTTTTTCAGATATCGGTTGATAACTTTTTTTCTATACATGCTGGCGACCTCAAACTTGTTTTATCGCATTCAGCGCGTCAAATTACGCCGAAAACGGTCGTCTTTGTTCTGATATTGCTCAAAACACGGAGTCGAATTCCGTTTGTTTGTTTCGTGGATATCGGTTGGTAACTTTTTTTCTATACATGCTAGCGACCTAAAACTTGTTTTATCGCATTCAGCGCGTCAAATTACGCCGGAAACGGTCGTCTTTGTTTCGATATTGCTTAAAACACGAAGTCGAAGTCCGTTTGTTTGTTTTTCAGATATCGGTTGATAACTTTTTTTCTATACATGCTGGCGACCTCAAACTTGTTTTATCGCATTCAGCGCGTCAAATTACGCCGGAAGCGGTCGTCTTTGTTCTGATATTGCTCAAAACACGAAGTCGAATTCCGTTTGTTTGTATCGTTGATATCGGTTGGTAACTTTTTTTCTATACATGCTGGCGACCTAAAACTTGTTTTATCGCATTCAGCGCGTCAAATTACGCCGGAAACGGTCGTCTTTGTTCTGATATTGCTCAAAACACGGAGTCGAATTCCGTTTGTTTGTTTCGTGGATATCGGTTGGTAACTTTTTTTCTATACATGCTAGCGACCTAAAACTTGTTTTATCGCATTCAGCGCGTTAAATTACGCCGGAAACGGTCGTCTTTGTTCTGATATTGCTCAAAACACGAAGTCGAAGTCCGTTTGTTTGTTTTTCAGATATCGGTTGGAAACTTTTTTTCGATACATGCTAGCGACCTGAAACTTGTTTAATCGCATTCAGCGCGTCAAACTACGCCGGAAACGGTCGTCTTCGTTCTGATATTGCTCAAAACACGGAGTCGAATTCCGTTTGTTTGTTCCGTGGATATCGGTGAGTAACTTTTTTTCTATACATGCTAGCGACCTAAAACTTGTTTTATCGCATTCAGCGCGTCAAACTACGCCGGAAACGGCCGTCTTTGTTTTGATATTGCTCGAAACACGAAGTCGAAGTCCGTTTGTTTGTTTTTCAGATATCGGTTGATAACTTTTTTTCTATACATGCTGGCGACCTCAAACTTGTTTTATCGCATTCAGCGCGTCAAATTACGCCGGAAACGGTCGTCTTTGTTCTGATATTGCTCAAAACACGGAGTCGAATTCCGTTTGTTTGTTACGTGGATATCGGTTGATAACTTTTTTTCTATACATGCTGGCGACCTAAAACTTGTTTTATCGCATTCAGCGCGTCAAATTACGCCGGAAACGGCCGTCTTTGTTTTGATATTGCTCGAAACACGAAGTCGAAGTCCGTTTGTTTGTTTTTCAGATATCGGTTGGAAACTTTTTTTCTATACATGCTAGCGACCTGAAACTTGTTTTATCGCATTCAGCGCGTCAAACTACGCCGGAAACGGTCGTCTTTGTTCTGATATTGCTCAAAACACGGAGTCGAATTCCGTTTGTTTGTTCCGTGGATATCGGTGAGTAACTTTTTTTCTATACATGCTAGCGACCTAAGACTTGTTTCATCGCATTCAGCGCGTCAAATTACGCCGGAAACGGTCGTCTTTGTTTTGATATTGCTTAAAACACGAAGTCGAAGTCCGTTTGTTTGTTTTTCAGATATCGGTTGATAACTTTTTTTCTATACATGCTGGCGACCTCAAACTTGTTTTATCGCATTCAGCGCGTCAAATTACGCCGAAAACGGTCGTCTTTGTTCTGATATTGCTCAAAACACGGAGTCGAATTCCGTTTGTTTGTTTCGTGGATATCGGTTGGTAACTTTTTTTCTATACATGCTAGCGACCTAAAACTTGTTTTATCTTATTCAGCGCGTCAAATTACGCCGGAAACGGTCGTCTTCGTTCTGATATTGCTCAAAACACGAAGTCGAATTCCGTTTGTTTGTTTCGTGGATATCGGTGAGTAACTTTTTTTCGATACATGCTAGCGACCTAAAACTTGTTTTATCGCATTCAGCGCGTCAAATTACGCCGGAAACGGCCGTCTTTGTTTTGATATTGCTTGAAACACGAAGTCGAAGTCCGTTTGTTTGTTTTTCAGATATCGGTTGGTCACTTTTTTTCCATACATGCTGGCGACCTCAAACTTGTTTTATCGCATTCAGCGCGTCAAATTACGCCGGAAACGGTCGTCTTTGTTCTGATATTGCTCAAAACACGGAGTCGAATTCCGTTTGTTTGTTTCGTGGATATCGGTTGGTAACTTTTTTTCTATACATGCTAGCGACCTAAAACTTGTTTTATCGCATTCAGCGCGTTAAATTACGCCGGAAACGGTCGTCTTTGTTCTGATATTGCTCAAAACACGAAGTCGAAGTCCGTTTGTTTGTTTTTCAGATATCGGTTGGAAACTTTTTTTCTATACATGCTGGCGACCTCAAACTTGTTTTATCGCATTCAGCGCGTCAAATTACGCCGAAAACGGTCGTCTTTGTTCTGATATTGCTCAAAACACGGAGTCGAATTCCGTTTGTTTGTTTCGTGGATATCGGTTGGTAACTTTTTTTCTATACATGCTAGCGACCTAAAACTTGTTTTATCGCATTCAGCGCGTCAAATTACGCCGGAAACGGTCGTCTTTGTTCTGATATTGCTCAAAACACGAAGTCGAATTCCGTTTGTTTGTTTCGTGGATATCGGTGAGTAACTTTTTTTCGATACATGCTAGCGACCTAAAACTTGTTTTATCGCATTCAGCGCGTCAAATTACGCCGGAAACGGCCGTCTTTGTTTTGATATTGCTTGAAACACGAAGTCGAAGTCCGTTTGTTTGTTTTTCAGATATCGGTTGGTCACTTTTTTTCCATACATGCTGGCGACCTCAAACTTGTTTTATCGCATTCAGCGCGTCAAATTACGCCGGAAACGGTCGTCTTTGTTCTGATATTGCTCAAAACACGGAGTCGAATTCCGTTTGTTTGTTTCGTGGATATCGGTTGGTAACTTTTTTTCTATACATGCTAGCGACCTAAAACTTGTTTTATCGCATTCAGCGCGTCAAATTACGCCGGAAACGGTCGTCTTTGTTCTGATATTGCTCAAGACACGAAGTCGAATTCCGTTTGTTTGTTTCGTGGATATCGGTGAGTAACTTTTTTTCGATACATGCTAGCGACCTAAAACTTGTTTTATCGCATTCAGCGCGTTAAATTACGCCGGAAACGGTCGTCTTTGTTCTGATATTGCTCAAAACACGAAGTCGAAGTCCGTTTGTTTGTTTTTCAGATATCGGTTGGAAACTTTTTTTCGATACATGCTAGCGACCTGAAACTTGTTTTATCGCATTCAGCGCGTCAAACTACGCCGGAAACGGTCGTCTTCGTTCTGATATTGCTCAAAACACGGAGTCGAATTCCGTTTGTTTGTTCCGTGGATATCGGTGAGTAACTTTTTTTCTATACATGCTAGCGACCTAAAACTTGTTTTATCGCATTCAGCGCGTCAAACTACGCCGGAAACGGTCGTCTTTGTTCTGATATTGCTCAAAACACGGAGTCGAATTCCGTTTGTTTGTTTCGTGGATATCGGTGAGTAACTTTTTTTCTATACATGCTAGCGACCTCAAACTTGTTTTATCGCATTCAGCGCGTCAAATTACGCCGGAAACGGTCGTCTTTGTTTAGATATTGCTTAAAACACGAAGTCGAATTCCGTTTGTTTGTTTCGTGGATATCGGTTGGTAACTTTTTTTCTATACATGCTAGCGACCTAAAACTTGTTTTATCGCATTCAGCGCGTCAAATTACGCCGGAAACGGTCGTCTTTGTTTCGATATTGCTTAAAACACGAAGTCGAATTCCGTTCGTTTGTTTCGTGGATATCGGTTGGTAACTTTTTTTCTATACATGCTAGCGACCTAAAACTCGTTTTATCGCATTCAGCGCGTCAAATTACGCCGGAAACGGTCGTCTTTGTTTCGATATTGCTTAAAACACGAAGTCGAAGTCCGTTTGTTTGTTTTTCAGATATCGGTTGATAACTTTTTTTCTATACATGCTGGCGACCTCAAACTTGTTTTATCGTATTCAGCGCGTCAAATTACGCCGGAAGCGGTCGTCTTTGTTCTGATATTGCTCAAAACACGGAGTCGAATTCCGTTTGTTTGTATCGTGGATATCGGTTGGTAAATTTTTTTCTATACATGCTAGCGACCTAAAACTTGTTTTATCGCATTCAGCGCGTCAAATTACGCCGGAAACGGTCGTCTTTGTTCTGATATTGCTCAAGACACGAAGTCGAATTCCGTTTGTTTGTTTCGTGGATATCGGTTGATAACTTTTTTTCTATACATGCTGGCGACCTAAAACTTGTTTTATCGCATTCAGCGCGTCAAATTACGCCGGAAACGGCCGTCTTTGTTTTGATATTGCTCGAAACACGAAGTCGAAGTCCGTTTGTTTGTTTTTCAGATATCGGTTGATAACTTTTTTTCTATACATGCTGGCGACCTCAAACTTGTTTTATCGCATTCAGCGCGTCAAATAACGCCGGAAACGGTCGTCTTTGTTCTGATATTGCTCAAAACACGGAGTCGAAGTCCGTTTGTTTGTTTTTCAGATATCGGTTGGTAACTTTTTTTTTATACATGCTAGCGACCTAAAACTTGTTTTATCGCATTCAGCGCGTCAAATTACGCCGGAAACGGTCGTCTTTGTTTTGATATTGCTCAAAACACGAAGTTGAATTCCGTTCGTTTGTTTCGTGGATATCGGTGAGTAACTTTTTTTCTATACATGCTAGCGACCTAAAACTTGTTTTATCGCATTCAGCGCGTCAAATAACGCCGGAAACGGTCGTCTTTGTTCTGATATTGCTCAAAACACGGAGTCGAAGTCCGTTTGTTTGTTTTTCAGATATCGGTAGGTAACTTTTTTTCTATACATGCTAGCGACCTAAAACTTGTTTTATCGCATTCAGCGCGTCAAATTACGCCGGAAACGGTCGTCTTTGTTTTGATATTGCTTAAAACACGAAGTTGAATTCCGTTCGTTTGTTTCGTGGATATCGGTGAGTAACTTTTTTTCTATACATGCTAGCGACCTAAAACTTGTTTTATCGCATTCAGCGCGTCAAATTACGCCGGAAACGGTCGTCTCTGTTTTGATATTGCTTAAAACACGAAGTCGAATTCCGTTCGTTTGTTTCGTGGATATCGGTGAGTAACTTTTTTTCTATACATGCTAGCGACCTAAAACTTGTTTCATCGCATTCAGCGCGTCAAATTACGCCGGAAACGGCCGTCTTTGTTTCGATATTTCTCGAAACACGAAGTCGAAGTCCGTTTGTTTGTTTTTCAGATATCGGTTGATAACTTTTTTTCTATACATGCTAGCGACCTAAAACTTTATTCATCACATTCAGCGCGTCAAATTACGCCGGAAACGGCCGTCTTTGTTTTGATATTTCTCGAAACACGAAGTCGAAGTCCGTTTGTTTGTTTTTCAGATATCGGTTGATAACTTTTTTTCTATACATGCTAGCGACCTGAAACTTGTTTTATCGCCTTCAGCGCGTCAAATTACGCCGGAAACGGTCGTCTTTGTTTTGATATTGCTTAAAACACGAAGTCGAAGTCCGTTTGTTTGTTTTTCAGATATCGGTTGATAACTTTTTTTCTATACATGCTGGCGACCTAAAACTTGTTTTATCGCATTCAGCGCGTCAAATAACGCCGGAAACGGTCGTCTTTGTTCTGATATTGCTCAAAACACGGAGTCGAAGTCCGTTTGTTTGTTTTTCAGATATCGGTTGGTAACTTTTTTTCTATACATGCTAGCGACCTAAAACTTGTTTTATCGCATTCAGCGCGTCAAATTACGCCGGAAACGGTCGTCTTTGTTTTGATATTGCTTAAAACACGAAGTTGAATTCCGTTCGTTTGTTTCGTGGATATCGGTGAGTAACTTTTTTTCGATACATGCTAGCGACCTAAAACTTGTTTTATCGCAATCAGCGCGTCAAATTACGCCGGAAACGGCCGTCTTTGTTTTGATATTGCTCGAAACACGAAGTCGAAGTCCGTTTGTTTGTTTTTCAGATATCGGTTGATAACTTTTTTTCTATACATGCTGGCGACCTCAAACTTGTTCTATCGCATTCAGCGCGTCAAATTACGCCGGAAACGGTCGTCTTTGTTTTGATATTGCTTAAAACATGAAGTCGAAGTCCGTTTGTTTGTTTTTCAGATATCGGTTGATAACTTTTTTTCTATACATGCTGGCGACCTCAAACTTGTTTTATCGCATTCAGCGCGTCAAATTACGCCGGAAACGGTCGTCTTTGTTCTGATATTGCTCAAAACACGGAGTCGAATTCCGTTTGTTTGTTTCGTCGATATCGGTTGGTAACTTTTTTTCTATACATGCTAGCGACCTAAAACTTGTTTTATCGCATTCAGCGCGTCAAATTACGCCGGAAACGGCCGTCTTCGTTTTGATAATGCTCGAAACACGAAGTCGAAGTCCGTTTGTTTGTTTTTCAGATATCGGTTGGTAACTTTTTTTCTATACATGCTAGCGACCTAAAACTTGTTTTATCGCATTCAGCGCGTCAAATCACGCCGGAAACGGCCGTCTTTGTTTTGATATTGCTCAAAACACGAAGTCGAATTCCGTTCGTTTGTTTCGTGGATATCGGTGAGTAACTTTTTTTCTATACATGCTGGCGACCTCAAACTTGTTTTATCGCATTCAGCGCGTCAAATTACGCCGAAAACGGTCGTCTTTGTTCTGATATTGCTCAAAACACGGAGTCGAATTCCGTTTGTTTGTTACGTGGATATCGGTTGATAACTTTTTTTCTATACATGCTGGCGACCTAAAACTTGTTTTATCGCATTCAGCGCGTCAAATTACGCCGGAAACGGCCGTCTTTGTTTTGATATTGCTCGAAACACGAAGTCGAAGTCCGTTTGTTTGTTTTTCAGATATCGGTTGGAAACTTTTTTTCTATACATGCTAGCGACCTGAAACTTGTTTTATCGCATTCAGCGCGTCAAACTACGCCGGAAACGGTCGTCTTTGTTCTGATATTGCTCAAAACACGGAGTCGAATTCCGTTTGTTTGTTCCGTGGATATCGGTGAGTAACTTTTTTTCTATACATGCTAGCGACCTGAGACTTGTTTCATCGCATTCAGCGCGTCAAATTACGCCGGAAACGGTCGTCTTTGTTTTGATATTGCTTAAAACACGAAGTCGAAGTCCGTTTGTTTGTTTTTCAGATATCGGTTGATAACTTTTTTTCTATACATGCTGGCGACCTCAAACTTGTTTTATCGCATTCAGCGCGTCAAATTACGCCGAAAACGGTCGTCTTTGTTCTGATATTGCTCAAAACACGGAGTCGAATTCCGTTTGTTTGTTTCGTGGATATCGGTTGGTAACTTTTTTTCCATACATGCTAGCGACCTAAAACTTGTTTTATCGCATTCAGCGCGTCAAATTACGCCGGAAACGGTCGTCTTTGTTCTGATATTGCTCAAAACACGAAGTCGAATTCCGTTTGTTTGTTTCGTGGATATCGGTGAGTAACTTTTTTTCGATACATGCTAGCGACCTAAAACTTGTTTTATCGCATTCAGCGCGTCGAATTACGCCGGAAACGGCCGTCTTTGTTTTGATATTGCTCGAAACACGAAGTCGAAGTCCGTTTGTTTGTTTTTCAGATATCGGTTGGTCACTTTTTTTCTATACATGCTAGCGACCTAAAACTTGTTTTATTGCATTCAGCGCGTCAAATTACGCCGGAAACGGTCGTCTTTGTTTTGATATTGCTCAAAACACGAAGTCGAATTCCGTTCGTTTGTTTCGTGGATATCGGTGAGTAACTTTTTTTCTATACATGCTAGCGACCTAAAACTTGTTTTATCGCATTCAGCGCGTTAAATTACGCCGGAAACGGTCGTCTTTGTTCTGATATTGCTCAAAACACGAAGTCGAAGTCCGTTTGTTTGTTTTTCAGATATCGGTTGGAAACTTTTTTTCTATACATGCTAGCTACCTGAAACTTGTTTTATCGCATTCAGCGCGTCAAACTACGCCGGAAACGGTCGTCTTCGTTCTGATATTGCTCAAAACACGGAGTCGAATTCCGTTTGTTTGTTCCGTGGATATCGGTGAGTAACTTTTTTTCTATACATGCTAGCGACCTAAAACTTGGTTTATCGCATTCAGCGCGTCAAACTACGCCGGAAACGGTCGTCTTTGTTCTGATATTGCTCAAAACACGGAGTCGAATTCCGTTTGTTTGTTTCGTGGATATCGGTGAGTAACTTTTTTTCTATACATGCTAGCGACCTCAAACTTGTTTTATCGCATTCAGCGCGTCAAATTACGCCGGAAACGGTCGTCTTTGTTTTGATATTGCTTAAAACACGAAGTCGAATTCCGTTTGTTTGTTTCGTGGATATCGGTTGGTAACTTTTTTTCTATACATGCTAGCGACCTAAAACTTGTTTTATCGCATTCAGCGCGTCAAATTACGCCGGAAACGGTCGTCTTTGTTTCGATATTGCTTAAAACACGAAGTCGAATTCCGTTCGTTTGTTTCGTGGATATCGGTTGGTAACTTTTTTTCTATACATGCTAGCGACCTAAAACTTGTTTTATCGCATTCAGCGCGTCAAATCACGCCGGAAACGGCCGTCTTTGTTTTGATATTGCTCAAAACACGAAGTCGAATTCCGTTCGTTTGTTTCGTGGATATCGGTGAGTAACTTTTTTTCTATACATGCTGGCGACCTCAAACTTGTTTTATCGCATTCAGCGCGTCAAATTACGCCGAAAACGGTCGTCTTTGTTCTGATATTGCTCAAAACACGGAGTCGAATTCCGTTTGTTTGTTACGTGGATATCGGTTGATAACTTTTTTTCTATACATGCTGGCGACCTAAAACTTGTTTTATCGCATTCAGCGCGTCAAATTACGCCGGAAACGGCCGTCTTTGTTTTGATATTGCTCGAAACACGAAGTCGAAGTCCGTTTGTTTGTTTTTCAGATATCGGTTGGAAACTTTTTTTCTATACATGCTAGCGACCTGAAACTTGTTTTATCGCATTCAGCGCGTCAAACTACGCCGGAAACGGTCGT
The DNA here is from genome assembly GCF_021155765.1 of Diprion similis. Taxonomy (NCBI): domain Eukaryota; kingdom Metazoa; phylum Arthropoda; class Insecta; order Hymenoptera; family Diprionidae; genus Diprion; species Diprion similis. Next base: position 8,294,258 of record NC_060109.1, on the reverse strand, counting down.
CTTTGTTCTGATATTGCTCAAAACACGGAGTCGAATTCCGTTTGTTTGTTCCGTGGATATCGGTGAGTAACTTTTTTTCTATACATGCTAGCGACCTGAGACTTGTTTCATCGCATTCAGCGCGTCAAATTACGCCGGAAACGGTCGTCTTTGTTTTGATATTGCTTAAAACACGAAGTCGAAGTCCGTTTGTTTGTTTTTCAGATATCGGTTGATAACTTTTTTTCTATACATGCTGGCGACCTCAAACTTGTTTTATCGCATTCAGCGCGTCAAATTACGCCGAAAACGGTCGTCTTTGTTCTGATATTGCTCAAAACACGGAGTCGAATTCCGTTTGTTTGTTTCGTGGATATCGGTTGGTAACTTTTTTTCCATACATGCTAGCGACCTAAAACTTGTTTTATCGCATTCAGCGCGTCAAATTACGCCGGAAACGGTCGTCTTTGTTTTGATATTGCTCAAAACACGAAGTCGAATTCCGTTCGTTTGTTTCGTGGATATCGGTGAGTAACTTTTTTTCTATACATGCTAGCGACCTAAAACTTGTTTTATCGCATTTAGCGCGTTAAATTACGCCGGAAACGGTCGTCTTTGTTCTGATATTGCTCAAAACACGAAGTCGAAGTCCGTTTGTTTGTTTTTCAGATATCGGTTGGAAACTTTTTTTCTATACATGCTAGCTACCTGAAACTTGTTTTATCGCATTCAGCGCGTCAAACTACGCCGGAAACGGTCGTCTTCGTTCTGATATTGCTCAAAACACGGAGTCGAATTCCGTTTGTTTGTTCCGTGGATATCGGTGAGTAACTTTTTTTCTATACATGCTAGCGACCTAAAACTTGGTTTATCGCATTCAGCGCGTCAAACTACGCCGGAAACGGTCGTCTTTGTTCTGATATTGCTCAAAACACGGAGTCGAATTCCGTTTGTTTGTTTCGTGGATATCGGTGAGTAACTTTTTTTCTATACATGCTAGCGACCTCAAACTTGTTTTATCGCATTCAGCGCGTCAAATTACGCCGGAAACGGTCGTCTTTGTTTTGATATTGCTTAAAACACGAAGTCGAATTCCGTTTGTTTGTTTCGTGGATATCGGTTGGTAACTTTTTTTCTATACATGCTAGCGACCTAAAACTTGTTTTATCGCATTCAGCGCGTCAAATTACGCCGGAAACGGTCGTCTTTGTTTCGATATTGCTTAAAACACGAAGTCGAATTCCGTTCGTTTGTTTCGTGGATATCGGTTGGTAACTTTTTTTCTATACATGCTAGCGACCTAAAACTTGTTTTATCGCATTCAGCGCGTCAAATCACGCCGGAAACGGCCGTCTTTGTTTTGATATTGCTCAAAACACGAAGTCGAATTCCGTTCGTTTGTTTCGTGGATATCGGTGAGTAACTTTTTTTCTATACATGCTGGCGACCTCAAACTTGTTTTATCGCATTCAGCGCGTCAAATTACGCCGAAAACGGTCGTCTTTGTTCTGATATTGCTCAAAACACGGAGTCGAATTCCGTTTGTTTGTTACGTGGATATCGGTTGATAACTTTTTTTCTATACATGCTGGCGACCTAAAACTTGTTTTATCGCATTCAGCGCGTCAAATTACGCCGGAAACGGCCGTCTTTGTTTTGATATTGCTCGAAACACGAAGTCGAAGTCCGTTTGTTTGTTTTTCAGATATCGGTTGGAAACTTTTTTTCTATACATGCTAGCGACCTGAAACTTGTTTTATCGCATTCAGCGCGTCAAACTACGCCGGAAACGGTCGTCTTTGTTCTGATATTGCTCAAAACACGGAGTCGAATTCCGTTTGTTTGTTCCGTGGATATCGGTGAGTAACTTTTTTTCTATACATGCTAGCGACCTGAGACTTGTTTCATCGCATTCAGCGCGTCAAATTACGCCGGAAACGGTCGTCTTTGTTTTGATATTGCTTAAAACACGAAGTCGAAGTCCGTTTGTTTGTTTTTCAGATATCGGTTGATAACTTTTTTTCTATACATGCTGGCGACCTCAAACTTGTTTTATCGCATTCAGCGCGTCAAATTACGCCGAAAACGGTCGTCTTTGTTCTGATATTGCTCAAAACACGGAGTCGAATTCCGTTTGTTTGTTTCGTGGATATCGGTTGGTAACTTTTTTTCCATACATGCTAGCGACCTAAAACTTGTTTTATCGCATTCAGCGCGTCAAATTACGCCGGAAACGGTCGTCTTTGTTCTGATATTGCTCAAAACACGAAGTCGAATTCCGTTTGTTTGTTTCGTGGATATCGGTGAGTAACTTTTTTTCGATACATGCTAGCGACCTAAAACTTGTTTTATCGCATTCAGCGCGTCGAATTACGCCGGAAACGGCCGTCTTTGTTTTGATATTGCTCGAAACACGAAGTCGAAGTCCGTTTGTTTGTTTTTCAGATATCGGTTGGTCACTTTTTTTCTATACATGCTAGCGACCTAAAACTTGTTTTATTGCATTCAGCGCGTCAAATTACGCCGGAAACGGTCGTCTTTGTTTTGATATTGCTCAAAACACGAAGTCGAATTCCGTTCGTTTGTTTCGTGGATATCGGTGAGTAACTTTTTTTCTATACATGCTAGCGACCTAAAACTTGTTTTATCGCATTCAGCGCGTTAAATTACGCCGGAAACGGTCGTCTTTGTTCTGATATTGCTCAAAACACGAAGTCGAAGTCCGTTTGTTTGTTTTTCAGATATCGGTTGGAAACTTTTTTTCTATACATGCTAGCTACCTGAAACTTGTTTTATCGCATTCAGCGCGTCAAACTACGCCGGAAACGGTCGTCTTCGTTCTGATATTGCTCAAAACACGGAGTCGAATTCCGTTTGTTTGTTCCGTGGATATCGGTGAGTAACTTTTTTTCTATACATGCTAGCGACCTAAAACTTGTTTTATCGCATTCAGCGCGTCAAACTACGCCGGAAACGGCCGTCTTTGTTTTGATATTGCTCGAAACACGAAGTCGAAGTCCGTTTGTTTGTTTTTCAGATATCGGTTGATAACTTTTTTTCTATACATGCTGGCGACCTCAAACTTGTTTTATCGCATTCAGCGCGTCAAATTACGCCGGAAACGGTCGTCTTTGTTCTGATATTGCTCAAAACACGGAGTCGAATTCCGTTTGTTTGTTACGTGGATATCGGTTGATAACTTTTTTTCTATACATGCTGGCGACCTAAAACTTGTTTTATCGCATTCAGCGCGTCAAATTACGCCGGAAACGGCCGTCTTTGTTTTGATATTGCTCGAAACACGAAGTCGAAGTCCGTTTGTTTGTTTTTCAGATATCGGTTGGAAACTTTTTTTCTATACATGCTAGCGACCTGAAACTTGTTTTATCGCATTCAGCGCGTCAAACTACGCCGGAAACGGTCGTCTTTGTTCTGATATTGCTCAAAACACGGAGTCGAATTCCGTTTGTTTGTTCCGTGGATATCGGTGAGTAACTTTTTTTCTATACATGCTAGCGACCTAAGACTTGTTTCATCGCATTCAGCGCGTCAAATTACGCCGGAAACGGTCGTCTTTGTTTTGATATTGCTTAAAACACGAAGTCGAAGTCCGTTTGTTTGTTTTTCAGATATCGGTTGATAACTTTTTTTCTATACATGCTGGCGACCTCAAACTTGTTTTATCGCATTCAGCGCGTCAAATTACGCCGAAAACGGTCGTCTTTGTTCTGATATTGCTCAAAACACGGAGTCGAATTCCGTTTGTTTGTTTCGTGGATATCGGTTGGTAACTTTTTTTCTATACATGCTAGCGACCTAAAACTTGTTTTATCTTATTCAGCGCGTCAAATTACGCCGGAAACGGTCGTCTTCGTTCTGATATTGCTCAAAACACGAAGTCGAATTCCGTTTGTTTGTTTCGTGGATATCGGTGAGTAACTTTTTTTCGATACATGCTAGCGACCTAAAACTTGTTTTATCGCATTCAGCGCGTCAAACTACGCCGGAAACGGCCGTCTTTGTTTTGATATTGCTTGAAACACGAAGTCGAAGTCCGTTTGTTTGTTTTTCAGATATCGGTTGGTCACTTTTTTTCCATACATGCTGGCGACCTCAAACTTGTTTTATCGCATTCAGCGCGTCAAATTACGCCGGAAACGGTCGTCTTTGTTCTGATATTGCTCAAAACACGGAGTCGAATTCCGTTTGTTTGTTTCGTGGATATCGGTTGGTAACTTTTTTTCTATACATGCTAGCGACCTAAAACTTGTTTTATCGCATTCAGCGCGTTAAATTACGCCGGAAACGGTCGTCTTTGTTCTGATATTGCTCAAAACACGAAGTCGAAGTCCGTTTGTTTGTTTTTCAGATATCGGTTGGAAACTTTTTTTCTATACATGCTGGCGACCTCAAACTTGTTTTATCGCATTCAGCGCGTCAAATTACGCCGAAAACGGTCGTCTTTGTTCTGATATTGCTCAAAACACGGAGTCGAATTCCGTTTGTTTGTTTCGTGGATATCGGTTGGTAACTTTTTTTCTATACATGCTAGCGACCTAAAACTTGTTTTATCGCATTCAGCGCGTCAAATTACGCCGGAAACGGTCGTCTTTGTTCTGATATTGCTCAAAACACGAAGTCGAATTCCGTTTGTTTGTTTCGTGGATATCGGTGAGTAACTTTTTTTCGATACATGCTAGCGACCTAAAACTTGTTTTATCGCATTCAGCGCGTCAAATTACGCCGGAAACGGCCGTCTTTGTTTTGATATTGCTTGAAACACGAAGTCGAAGTCCGTTTGTTTGTTTTTCAGATATCGGTTGGTCACTTTTTTTCCATACATGCTGGCGACCTCAAACTTGTTTTATCGCATTCAGCGCGTCAAATTACGCCGGAAACGGTCGTCTTTGTTCTGATATTGCTCAAAACACGGAGTCGAATTCCGTTTGTTTGTTTCGTGGATATCGGTTGGTAACTTTTTTTCTATACATGCTAGCGACCTAAAACTTGTTTTATCGCATTCAGCGCGTCAAATTACGCCGGAAACGGTCGTCTTTGTTCTGATATTGCTCAAAACACGGAGTCGAATTCCGTTTGTTTGTTTCGTGGATATCGGTTGGTAACTTTTTTTCTATACATGCTAGCGACCTAAAACTTGTTTTATCGCATTCAGCGCGTCAAATTACGCCGGAAACGGTCGTCTTTGTTCTGATATTGCTCAAGACACGAAGTCGAATTCCGTTTGTTTGTTTCGTGGATATCGGTGAGTAACTTTTTTTCGATACATGCTAGCGACCTAAAACTTGTTTTATCGCATTCAGCGCGTTAAATTACGCCGGAAACGGTCGTCTTTGTTCTGATATTGCTCAAAACACGAAGTCGAAGTCCGTTTGTTTGTTTTTCAGATATCGGTTGGAAACTTTTTTTCGATACATGCTAGCGACCTGAAACTTGTTTTATCGCATTCAGCGCGTCAAACTACGCCGGAAACGGTCGTCTTCGTTCTGATATTGCTCAAAACACGGAGTCGAATTCCGTTTGTTTGTTCCGTGGATATCGGTGAGTAACTTTTTTTCTATACATGCTAGCGACCTAAAACTTGTTTTATCGCATTCAGCGCGTCAAACTACGCCGGAAACGGTCGTCTTTGTTCTGATATTGCTCAAAACACGGAGTCGAATTCCGTTTGTTTGTTTCGTGGATATCGGTGAGTAACTTTTTTTCTATACATGCTAGCGACCTCAAACTTGTTTTATCGCATTCAGCGCGTCAAATTACGCCGGAAACGGTCGTCTTTGTTTAGATATTGCTTAAAACACGAAGTCGAATTCCGTTTGTTTGTTTCGTGGATATCGGTTGGTAACTTTTTTTCTATACATGCTAGCGACCTAAAACTTGTTTTATCGCATTCAGCGCGTCAAATTACGCCGGAAACGGTCGTCTTTGTTTCGATATTGCTTAAAACACGAAGTCGAATTCCGTTCGTTTGTTTCGTGGATATCGGTTGGTAACTTTTTTTCTATACATGCTAGCGACCTAAAACTTGTTTTATCGCATTCAGCGCGTCAAATTACGCCGGAAACGGTCGTCTTTGTTTCGATATTGCTTAAAACACGAAGTCGAAGTCCGTTTGTTTGTTTTTCAGATATCGGTTGATAACTTTTTTTCTATACATGCTGGCGACCTCAAACTTGTTTTATCGTATTCAGCGCGTCAAATTACGCCGGAAGCGGTCGTCTTTGTTCTGATATTGCTCAAAACACGGAGTCGAATTCCGTTTGTTTGTATCGTGGATATCGGTTGGTAAATTTTTTTCTATACATGCTAGCGACCTAAAACTTGTTTTATCGCATTCAGCGCGTCAAATTACGCCGGAAACGGTCGTCTTTGTTCTGATATTGCTCAAGACACGAAGTCGAATTCCGTTTGTTTGTTTCGTGGATATCGGTGAGTAACTTTTTTTCGATACATGCTAGCGACCTAAAACTTGTTTTATCGCATTCAGCGCGTCAAATTACGCCGGAAACGGTCGTCTTTGTTCTGATATTGCTCAAAACACGAAGTCGAAGTCCGTTTGTTTGTTTTTCAGATATCGGTTGGAAACTTTTTTTCGATACATGCTAGCGACCTGAAACTTGTTTTATCGCATTCAGCGCGTCAAACTACGCCGGAAACGGTCGTCTTCGTTCTGATATTGCTCAAAACACGGAGTCGAATTCCGTTTGTTTGTTCCGTGGATATCGGTGAGTAACTTTTTTTCTATACATGCTAGCGACCTAAAACTTGTTTTATCGCATTCAGCGCGTCAAACTACGCCGGAAACGGTCGTCTTTGTTCTGATATTGCTCAAAACACGGAGTCGAATTCCGTTTGTTTGTTTCGTGGATATCGGTGAGTAACTTTTTTTCTATACATGCTAGCGACCTCAAACTTGTTTTATCGCATTCAGCGCGTCAAATTACGCCGGAAACGGTCGTCTTTGTTTTGATATTGCTTAAAACACGAAGTCGAATTCCGTTTGTTTGTTTCGTGGATATCGGTTGGTAACTTTTTTTCTATACATGCTAGCGACCTAAAACTTGTTTTATCGCATTCAGCGCGTCAAATTACGCCGGAAACGGTCGTCTTTGTTTCGATATTGCTTAAAACACGAAGTCGAATTCCGTTCGTTTGTTTCGTGGATATCGGTTGGTAACTTTTTTTCTATACATGCTAGCGACCTAAAACTTGTTTTATCGCATTCAGCGCGTCAAATTACGCCGGAAACGGTCGTCTTTGTTTCGATATTGCTTAAAACACGAAGTCGAAGTCCGTTTGTTTGTTTTTCAGATATCGGTTGATAACTTTTTTTCTATACATGCTGGCGACCTCAAACTTGTTTTATCGTATTCAGCGCGTCAAATTACGCCGGAAGCGGTCGTCTTTGTTCTGATATTGCTCAAAACACGGAGTCGAATTCCGTTTGTTTGTATCGTGGATATCGGTTGGTAAATTTTTTTCTATACATGCTAGCGACCTAAAACTTGTTTTATCGCATTTAGCGCGTCAAATTACGCCGGAAACGGTCGTCTTTGTTCTGATATTGCTCAAAACACGAAGTCGAATTTCGTTTGTTTGTTTCGTGGATATCGGTGAGTAACTTTTTTTCTATACATGCTAGCGACCTAAAACTTGTTTTATCGCATTCAGCGCGTTAAATTACGCCGGAAACGGTCGTCTTTGTTCTGATATTGCTCAAAACACGAAGTCGAAGTCCGTTTGTTTGTTTTTCAGATATCGGTTGGTAACTTTTTTTCTATACATGCTAGCGACCTAAAACTTGTTTTATCGCATGCAGCGCGTCAAATTACGCCGGAAACGGTCGTCTTTGTTTTGATATTGCTTAAAACACGAAGTCGAATTCCGTTCGTTTGTTTCGTGGATATCGGTGAGTAACTTTTTTTCTATACATGCTAGCGACCTAAAACTTGTTTTATCGCATTCAGCGCGTCAAATTACGCCGGAAACGGTCGTCTTTGTTCTGATATTGCTCAAAACACGAAGTCGAATTCCGTTTGTTTGTTTCGTGGATATCGGTGAGTAACTTTTTTTCTATACATGCTAGCGACCTAAAACTTGTTTTATCGCATTCAGCGCGTCAAATTACCCCGGAAACGGTCGTCTTTGTTTTGATATTGCTTAAAACACGAAGTCGAAGTCCGTTTGTTTGTTTTTCAGATATCGGTTGATAACTTTTTTTCTATACATGCTAGCGACCGAAAACTTGTTTTATCGCATTCAGCGCGTCAAATTACGCCGGAAACGGTCGTCTTTGTTTTGATATTGCTTAAAACACGAAGTCGAAGTTCGTTTGTTTGTTTTTCAGATATCGGTTGATAACTTTTTTTCTATACATGCTGACGACCTAAAACTTGTTTTATCGCATTCGGCGCGTCAAATTACGCCGGAAACGGTCGTCTTTGTTCTGATATTGCTCAAAACACGGAGTCGAATTCCGTTTGTTTGTTTCGTGGATATCGGTTGGTAACTTTTTTTCTATACATGCTAGCGACCTAAAACTTGTTTTATCGCATTCAGCGCGTCAAATTACGCCGGAAACGGTCGTCTTTGATCTGATATTGCTCAAAACACGAAGTCGAATTCCGTTTGTTTGTTTCGTGGATATCGGTGAGTAACTTTTGTTCTATACATGCTAGCGACCTAAAACTTGTTTTATCGCATTCAGCGCGTCAAATTACGCCGGAAACGGTCGTCTTTGTTTTGATATTGCTTAAAACACGAAGTCGAATTCCGTTCGTTTGTTTCGTGGATATCGGTGAGTAACTTTTTTTCTATACATGCTGACGACCTAAAACTTGTTTTATCGCATTCGGCGCGTCAAATTACGCCGGAAACGGTCGTCTTTGTTCTGATATTGCTCAAAACACGGAGTCGAATTCCGTTTGTTTGTTTCGTGGATATCGGTTGGTAACTTTTTTTCTATACATGCTAGCGACCTAAAACTTGTTTTATCGCATTCAGCGCGTCAAATTACGCCGAAAACGGTCGTCTTTGTTCTGATATTGCTCAAAACACGAAGTCGAATTCCGTTTGTTTGTTTCGTGGATATCGGTTGGTAACTTTTTTTCTATACATGCTAGCGACCTAAAACTTGTTTTATCGCATTCAGCGCGTCAAATTACGCCGGAGACGGTCGTCTTTGTTCTGATATTGCTCAAAACACGAAGTCGAATTCCGTTTGTTTGTTTCGTGGATATCGGTGAGTAACTTTTTTTCTATACATGCTAGCGACCTAAAACTTGTTTTATCGCATTCAGCGCGTCAAATTACGCCGGAAACGGTCGTCTTTGTTCTGATATTGCTCAAAACACGAAGTCGAAGTCCGTTTGTTTGTTTTTCAGATATCGGTTGATAACTTTTTTTCTATACATGCTAGCGACCGAAAACTTGTTTTATCGCATTCAGCGCGTCAAATTACGCCGGAAACGGTCGTCTTTGTTCTGATATTGCTCAAAACACGAAGTCGAATTCCGTTTGTTTGTTTCGTGGATATCGGTGAGTAACTTTTTTTCTATACATGCTAGCGACCTAAAACTTGTTTTATCGCATTCAGCGCGTCAAATTACCCCGGAAACGGTCGTCTTTGTTTTGATATTGCTTAAAACACGAAGTCGAAGTCCGTTTGTTTGTTTTTCAGATATCGGTTGATAACTTTTTTTCTATACGTGCTGGCGACCTAAAACTTGATTATTGAATACAGCGCGTCAAATTACGCCGGAAACGGTCGTCTTTGTTCTGATATTGCTCAAAACACGAAGTCGAATTCCGTTTGTTTGTTTCGTGGATATCGGTTGGTAACTTTTTTTCTATACATGCTAGCGACCTAAAACTTGTTTTATCGCATTCAGCGCGTCAAATTACGCCGGAGACGGTCGTCTTTGTTCTGATATTGCTCAAAACACGAAGTCGAATTCCGTTTGTTTGTTTCGTGGATATCGGTGAGTAACTTTTTTTCTATACATGCTAGCGACCTAAAACTTGTTTTATCGCATTCAGCGCGTCAAATTACGCCGGAAACGGTCGTCTTTGTTTTGATATTGCTTAAAACACGAAGTCGAAGTCCGTTTGTTTGTTTTTCAGATATCGGTTGATAACTGTTTTTCTATACGTGCTGGCGACCTAAAACTTGATTATCGAATTCAGCGCGTCAAATTACGCCGGAAACGGTCGTCTTTGTTTTGATATTGCTTAAAACAAGAAGTCGAAGTCCGTTTGTTTGTTTTTCAGATATCGGTTGATAACTTTTTTTCTATACATGCTGGCGACCTCAAACTTGTTTTATCGCATTCAGCGCGTCAAATTACGCCGGAAACGGTCGTCTTTGTTCTGATATTGCTCAAAACACGGAGTCGAATTCCGTTTGTTTGTTTCGTGGATATCGGTTGGTAACTTTTTTTCTATACATGCTAGCGACCTAAAACTTGTTTTATCGCATTCAGCGCGTCAAATTACGCCGGAAACGGTCGTCTTTGTTCTGATATTGCTCAAAACACGAAGTCGAATTCCGTTTGTTTGTTTCGTGGATATCGGTGAGTAACTTTTTTTCTTTACATGCTAGCGACCTAAAACTTGTTTTATCGCATTCAGCGCGTCAAATTACGCCGGAAACGGTCGTCTTTGTTTTGATATTGCTTAAAACACGAAGTCGAAGTCCGTTTGTTTGTTTTTCAGATATCGGTTGATAACTTTTTTTCTATACATGCTAGCGACCGAAAACTTGTTTTATCGCATTCAGCGCGTCAAATTAAGCCGGAAACGGTCGTCTTTGTTTTGATATTGCTCAAAACACGGAGTCGAATTCCGTTTGTTTGTTTCGTGGATATCGGTTGGTAACTTTTTTTCTATACATGCTAGCGACCTAAAACTTGTTTTATCGCATTCAGCGCGTCAAATTACGCCGGAAACGGTCGTCTTTGATCTGATATTGCTCAAAACACGAAGTCGAATTCCGTTTGTTTGTTTCGTGGATATCGGTGAGTAACTTTTGTTCTATACATGCTAGCGACCTAAAACTTGTTTTATCGCATTCAGCGCGTCAAATTACGCCGGAAACGGTCGTCTTTGTTTTGATATTGCTTAAAACACGAAGTCGAATTCCGTTCGTTTGTTTCGTGGATATCGGTGAGTAACTTTTTTTCTATACATGCTGACGACCTAAAACTTGTTTTATCGCATTCGGCGCGTCAAATTACGCCGGAAGCGGTCGTCTTTGTTCTGATATTGCTCAAAACACGGAGTCGAATTCCGTTTGTTTGTTTCGTGGATATCGGTTGGTAACTTTTTTTCTATACATGCTAGCGACCTAAAACTTGTTTTATCGCATTCAGCGCGTCAAATTACGCCGAAAACGGTCGTCTTTGTTCTGATATTGCTCAAAACACGAAGTCGAATTCCGTTTGTTTGTTTCGTGGATATCGGTGAGTAACTTTTTTTCTTTACATGCTAGCGACCTAAAACTTGTTTTATCGCATTCAGCGCGTCAAATTACGCCGAAAACGGTCGTCTTTGTTCTGATATTGCTCAAAACACGGAGTCGAATTCCGTTTGTTTGTTTCGTGGATATCGGTTGGTAACTTTTTTTCTATACATGCTAGCGACCTAAAACTTGTTTTATCGCATTCAGCGCGTCAAATTACGCCGAAAACGGTCGTCTTTGTTCTGATATTGCTCAAAACACGAAGTCGAATTCCGTTTGTTTGTTTCGTGGATATCGGTGAGTAACTTTTTTTCTTTACATGCTAGCGACCTAAAACTTGTTTTATCGCATTCAGCGCGTCAAATTACGCCGAAAACGGTCGTCTTTGTTCTGATATTGCTCAAAACACGGAGTCGAATTCCGTTTGTTTGTTTCGTGGATATCGGTTGGTAACTTTTTTTCTATACATGCTAGCGACCTAAAACTTGTTTTATCGCATTCAGCGCGTCAAATTACGCCGGAGACGGTCGTCTTTGTTCTGATATTGCTCAAAACACGAAGTCGAATTCCGTTTGTTTGTTTCGTGGATATCGGTGAGTAACTTTTTTTCTATACATGCTAGCGACCTAAAACTTGTTTTATCGCATTCAGCGCGTGAAATTACGCCGAAAACGGTCGTCTTTGTTTTGATATTGCTTAAAACACGAAGTCGAAGTCCGTTTGTTTGTTTTTCAGATATCGGTTGATAACTTTTTTTCTATACATGCTAGCGACCGAAAACTTGTTTTATCGCATTCAGCGCGTCAAATTACGCCGGAAACGGTCGTCTTTGTTTTGATATTGCTTAAAACACGAAGTCGAAGTCCGTTTGTTTGTTTTTCAGATATCGGTTGATAACTTTTTTTCTATACATGCTGACGACCTAAAACTTGTTTTATCGCATTCGGCGCGTCAAATTACGCCGGAAACGGTCGTCTTTGTTCTGATATTGCTCAAAACACGGAGTCGAATTCCGTTTGTTTGTTTCGTGGATATCGGTTGGTAACTTTTTTTCTATACATGCTAGCGACCTAAAACTTGTTTTATCGCATTCAGCGCGTCAAATTACGCCGAAAACGGTCGTCTTTGTTCTGATATTGCTCAAAACACGAAGTCGAATTCCGTTTGTTTGTTTCGTGGATATCGGTGAGTAACTTTTTTTCTTTACATGCTAGCGACCTAAAACTTGTTTTATCGCATTCAGCGCGTCAAATTACGCCGAAAACGGTCGTCTTTGTTCTGATATTGCTCAAAACACGGAGTCGAATTCCGTTTGTTTGTTTCGTGGATATCGGTTGGTAACTTTTTTTCTATACATGCTAGCGACCTAAAACTTGTTTTATCGCATTCAGCGCGTCAAATTACGCCGGAGACGGTCGTCTTTGTTCTGATATTGCTCAAAACACGAAGTCGAATTCCGTTTGTTTGTTTCGTGGATATCGGTGAGTAACTTTTTTTCTATACATGCTAGCGACCTAAAACTTGTTTTATCGCATTCAGCGCGTGAAATTACGCCGAAAACGGTCGTCTTTGTTTTGATATTGCTTAAAACACGAAGTCGAAGTCCGTTTGTTTGTTTTTCAGATATCGGTTGATAACTTTTTTTCTATACATGCTAGCGACCGAAAACTTGTTTTATCGCATTCAGCGCGTCAAATTACGCCGGAAACGGTCGTCTTTGTTTAGATATTGCTTAAAACACGAAGTCGAAGTCCGTTTGTTTGTTTTTCAGATATCGGTTGATAACTTTTTTTCTATACATGCTGACGACCTAAAACTTGTTTTATCGCATTCGGCGCGTCAAATTACGCCGGAAACGGTCGTCTTTGTTCTGATATTGCTCAAAACACGGAGTCGAATTCCGTTTGTTTGTTTCGTGGATATCGGTGAGTAACTTTTTTTCTATACATGCTAGCGACCTAAAACTTGTTTTATCGCATTCAGCGCGTGAAATTACGCCGAAAACGGTCGTCTTTGTTCTGATATTGCTCAAAACACGGAGTCGAATTCCGTTTGTTTGTTTCGTGGATATCGGTTGGTAACTTTTTTTCTATACATGCTAGCGACCTAAAACTTGTTTTATCGCATTCAGCGCGTCAAATTACGCCGGAAACGGTCGTCTTTGTTTTGATATTGCTTAAAACACGAAGTCGAAGTCCGTTTGTTTGTTTTTCAGATATCGGTTAATAACTTTTTTTCTATACATGCTGACGACCTAAAACTTGTTTTATCGCATTCGGCGCGTCAAATTACGCCGGAAACGGTCGTCTTTGTTCTGATATTGCTCAAAACACGGAGTCGAATTCCGTTTGTTTGTTTCGTGGATATCGGTTGGTAACTTTTTTTCTATACATGCTAGCGACCTAAAACTTGTTTTATCGCATTCAGCGCGTCAAATTACGCCGAAAACGGTCGTCTTTGTTCTGATATTGCTCAAAACACGAAGTCGAATTCCGTTTGTTTGTTTCGTGGATATCGGTGAGTAACTTTTTTTCTTCACATGCTAGCGACCTAAAACTTGTTTTATCGCATTCAGCGCGTTAAATTACGCCGGAAACGGTCGTCTTTGTTCTGATATCGCTCAAAACACGAAGTCGAAGTCCGTTTGTTTGTTTTTCAGATATCGGTTGATAACTTTTTTTCTATACATGCTAGCGACCTAAAACTTGTTTTATCGCATTCAGCGCGTCAAATTACGCCGAAAACGGTCGTCTTTGTTTTGATATTGCTTAAAACACGAAGTCGAAGTCCGTTTGTTTGTTTTTCAGATATCGGTTGATAACTTTTTTTCTATACATGCTAGCGACCGAAAACTTGTTTTATCGCATTCAGCGCGTCAAATTACGCCGGAAACGGTCGTCTTTGTTCTGATATTGCTCAAAACACGGAGTCGAATTCCGTTTGTTTGTTTCGTGGATATCGGTTGGTAACTTTTTTTCTATACATGCTAGCGACCTAAAACTTGTTTTATCGCATTCAGCGCGTCAAATTACGCCGAAAACGGTCGTCTTTGTTCTGATATTGCTCAAAACACGAAGTCGAATTCCGTTTGTTTGTTTCGTGGATATCGGTGAGTAACTTTTTTTCTTTACATGCTAGCGACCTAAAACTTGTTTTATCGCATTCAGCGCGTCAAATTACGCCGAAAACGGTCGTCTTTGTTCTGATATTGCTCAAAACACGGAGTCGAATTCCGTTTGTTTGTTTCGTGGATATCGGTTGGTAACTTTTTTTCTATACATGCTAGCGACCTAAAACTTGTTTTATCGCATTCAGCGCGTCAAATTACGCCGGAGACGGTCGTCTTTGTTCTGATATTGCTCAAAACACGAAGTCGAATTCCGTTTGTTTGTTTCGTGGATATCGGTGAGTAACTTTTTTTCTATACATGCTAGCGACCTAAAACTTGTTTTATCGCATTCAGCGCGTGAAATTACGCCGAAAACGGTCGTCTTTGTTTTGATATTGCTTAAAACACGAAGTCGAAGTCCGTTTGTTTGTTTTTCAGATATCGGTTGATAACTTTTTTTCTATACATGCTAGCGACCGAAAACTTGTTTTATCGCATTCAGCGCGTCAAATTACGCCGGAAACGGTCGTCTTTGTTTTGATATTGCTTAAAACACGAAGTCGAAGTCCGTTTGTTTGTTTTTCAGATATCGGTTGATAACTTTTTTTCTATACATGCTGACGACCTAAAACTTGTTTTATCGCATTCGGCGCGTCAAATTACGCCGGAAACGGTCGTCTCTGTTCTGATATTGCTCAAAACACGGAGTCGAATTCCGTTTGTTTGTTTCGTGGATATCGGTGAGTAACTTTTTTTCTATACATGCTAGCGACCTAAAACTTGTTTTATCGCATTCAGCGCGTGAAATTACGCCGAAAACGGTCGTCTTTGTTCTGATATTGCTCAAAACACGGAGTCGAATTCCGTTTGTTTGTTTCGTGGATATCGGTTGGTAACTTTTTTTCTATACATGCTAGCGACCTAAAACTTGTTTTATCGCATTCAGCGCGTCAAATTACGCCGGAAACGGTCGTCTTTGTTTTGATATTGCTTAAAACACGAAGTCGAAGTCCGTTTGTTTGTTTTTCAGATATCGGTTAATAACTTTTTTTCTATACATGCTGACGACCTAAAACTTGTTTTATCGCATTCGGCGCGTCAAATTACGCCGGAAACGGTCGTCTTTGTTCTGATATTGCTCAAAACACGGAGTCGAATTCCGTTTGTTTGTTTCGTGGATATCGGTTGGTAACTTTTTTTCTATACATGCTAGCGACCTAAAACTTGTTTTATCGCATTCAGCGCGTCAAATTACGCCGAAAACGGTCGTCTTTGTTCTGATATTGCTCAAAACACGAAGTCGAATTCCGTTTGTTTGTTTCGTGGATATCGGTGAGTAACTTTTTTTCTTCACATGCTAGCGACCTAAAACTTGTTTTATCGCATTCAGCGCGTTAAATTCCGCCGGAAACGGTCGTCTTTGTTCTGATATCGCTCAAAACACGAAGTCGAAGTCCGTTTGTTTGTTTTTCAGATATCGGTTGATAACTTTTTTTCTATACATGCTAGCGACCTAAAACTTGTTTTATCGCATTCAGCGCGTCAAATTACGCCGAAAACGGTCGTCTTTGTTTTGATATTGCTTAAAACACGAAGTCGAAGTCCGTTTGTTTGTTTTTCAGATATCGGTTGATAACTTTTTTTCTATACATGCTAGCGACCGAAAACTTGTTTTATCGCATTCAGCGCGTCAAATTACGCCGGAAACGGTCGTCTTTGTTTTGATATTGCTTAAAACACGAAGTCGAAGTCCGTTTGTTTGTTTTTCAGATATCGGTTGATAACTTTTTTTCTATACATGCTGACGACCTAAAACTTGTTTTATCGCATTCGGCGCGTCAAATTACGCCGGAAACGGTCGTCTTTGTTCTGATATTGTTCAAAACACGGAGTCGAATTCCGTTTGTTTGTTTCGTGGATATCGGTTGGTAACTTTTTTTCTATACATGCTAGCGACCTAAAACTTGTTTTATCGCATTCAGCGCGTCAAATTACGCCGAAAACGGTCGTCTTTGTTCTGATATTGCTCAAAACACGAAGTCGAATTCCGTTTGTTTGTTTCGTGGATATCGGTGAGTAACTTTTTTTCTATACATGCTAGCGACCTAAAACTTGTTTTATCGCATTCAGCGCGTTAAATTACGCCGGAAACGGTCGTCTTTGTTCTGATATCGCTCAAAACACGAAGTCGAAGTCCGTTTGTTTGTTTTTCAGATATCGGTTGATAACTTTTTTTCTATACATGCTAGCGACCTAAAACTTGTTTCATCGCATTCAGCGCGTCAAATTACGCCGGAAACGGTCGTCTTTGTTTTGATATTGCTTAAAACACGAAGTCGAAGTCCGTTTGTTTGTTTTTCAGATATCGGTTGATAACTTTTTTTCTATACATGCTGGCGACCTCAAACTTGTTTTATCGCATTCAGCGCGTCAAATTACGCCGGAAACGGTCGTCTTTGTTCTGATATTGCTCAAAACACGGAGTCGAATTCCGTTTGTTTGTTTCGTGGATATCGGTTGGTAACTTTTTTTCTATACATGCTAGCGACCTAAAACTTGTTTTATCGCATTCAGCGCGTCAAATTACGCCGGAAACGGTTGTCTTTGATCTGATATTGCTCAAAACACGAAGTCGAATTCCGTTTGTTTGTTTCGTGGATATCGGTGAGTAACTTTTTTTCTATACATGCTAGCGACCTAAAACTTGTTTTATCGCATTCAGCGCGTCAAATTACGCCGGAAACGGTCGTCTTTGTTTTGATATTGCTTAAAACACGAAGTCGAATTCCGTTCGTTTGTTTCGTGGATATCGGTGAGTAACTTTTTTTCCATACATGCTAGCGACCTAAAACTTGTTTTATCGCATTCAGCGCGTCAAATTACGCCGGAAACGGCCGTCTTTGTTTTGATATTGCTCGAAACACGAAGTCGAAGTCCGTTTGTTTGTTTTTCAGATATCGGTTGATCACTTTTTTTCTATACATGCTAGCGACCTAAAACTTGTTTTATCGCATTCAGCGCGTCAAATTACGCCGGAAACGGTCGTCTTTGTTCTGATATTGCTCAAAACACGGAGTCGAATTCCGTTTGTTTGTTTCGTGGATATCGGTTGGTAACTTTTTTTCTATACATGCTAGCGACCTGAAACTTGTTTTATCGCATTCAGCGCGTCAAATTACGCCGGAAACGGTCGTCTTTGTTTTGATATTGCTTAAAACACGAAGTCGAATTCCGTTCGTTTGTTTCGTGGATATCGGTGAGTAACTTTTTTTCTATACATGCTGACGACCTAAAACTTGTTTTATCGCATTCGGCGCGTCAAATTACGCCGGAAACGGTCGTCTTTGTTCTGATATTGCTCAAAACACGGAGTCGAATTCCGTTTGTTTGTTTCGTGGATATCGGTTGGTAACTTTTTTTCTATACATGCTAGCGACCTAAACCTTGTTTTATCGCATTCAGCGCGTCAAATTACGCCGAAAACGGTCGTCTTTGTTCTGATATTGCTCAAAACACGAAGTCGAATTCCGTTTGTTTGTTTCGTGGATATCGGTGAGTAACTTTTTTTCTATACATGCTAGCGACCTAAAACTTGTTTTATCGCATTTAGCGCGTTAAATTACGCCGGAAACGGTCGTCTTAGTTCTGATATCGCTCAAAACACGAAGTCGAAGTCCGTTTGTTTGTTTTTTAGATATCGGTTGATAACTTTTTTTCTATACATGCTAGCGACCTAAAACTTGTTTCATCGCATTCAGCGCGTCAAATTACGCCGGAAACGGTCGTCTTTGTTTTGATATTGCTTAAAACACGAAGTCGAAGTCCGTTTGTTTGTTTTTCAGATATCGGTTGATCACTTTTTTTCTATACATGCTAGCGACCTAAAACTTGTTTTATCGCATTCAGCGCGTCAAATTACGCCGGAAACGGTCGTCTTTGTTCTGATATTGCTCAAAACACGGAGTCGAATTCCGTTTGTTTGTTTCGTGGATATCGGTTGGTAACTTTTTTTCTATACATGCTAGCGACCTAAAACTTGTTTTATCGCATTCAGCGCGTCAAATTACGCCGGAAACGGTCGTCTTTGATCTGATATTGCTCAAAACACGAAGTCGAATTCCGTTTGTTTGTTTCGTGGATATCGGTGAGTAACTTTTTTTCTATACATGCTAGCGACCTAAAACTTGTTTTATCGCATTCAGCGCGTCAAATTACGCCGGAAACGGTCGTCTTTGTTCTGATATTGCTCAAAACACGGAGTCGAATTCCGTTTGTTTGTTTCGTGGATATCGGTTGGTAACTTTTTTTCTATACATGCTAGCGACCTAAAACTTGTTTTATCGCATTCAGCGCGTCAAATTACGCCGAAAACGGTCGTCTTTGTTCTGATATTGCTCAAAACACGAAGTCGAATTCCGTTTGTTTGTTTCGTGGATATCGATGAGTAACTTTTTTTCTATACATGCTAGCGACCTAAAACTTGTTTTATCGCATTCAGCGCGTTAAATTACGCCGGAAACGGTCGTCTTTGTTCTGATATCGCTCAAAACACGAAATCGAAGTCCGTTTGTTTGTTTTTTAGATATCGGTTGATAACTTTTTTTCTATACATGCTAGCGACCTAAAACTTGTTTCATCGCATTCAGCGCGTCAAATTACGCCGGAAACGGTCGTCTTTGTTTTGATATTGCTTAAAACACGAAGTCGAAGTCCGTTTGTTTGTTTTTCAGATATCGGTTGATAACTTTTTTTCTATACATGCTGGCGACCTCAAACTTGTTTTATCGCATTCAGCGCGTCAAATTACGCCGGAAACGGTCGTCTTTGTTCTGATATTGCTCAAAACACGGAGTCGAATTCCGTTTGTTTGTTTCGTGGATATCGGTTGGTAACTTTTTTTCTATACATGCTAGCGACCTAAAACTTGTTTTATCGCATTTAGCGCGTCAAATTACGCCGGAAACGGTCGTCTTTGTTCTGATATTGCTCAAAACACGAAGTCGAATTCCGTTTGTTTGTTTCGTGGATATCGGTGAGTAACTTTTTTTCTATACATGCTAGCGACCTAAAACTTGTTTTATCGCATTCAGCGCGTCAAATTACGCCGGAAACGGTCGTCTTTGTTTTGATATTGCTCAAAACACGGAGTCGAATTCCGTTTGTTTGTTTCGTGGATATCGGTTGGTAACTTTTTTTCTATACATGCTAGCGACCTAAAACTTGTTTTATCGCATTCAGCGCGTCAAATTACGCCGAAAACGGTCGTCTTTGTTCTGATATTGCTCAAAACACGAAGTCGAATTCCGTTTGTTTGTTTCGTGGATATCGGTGAGTAACTTTTTTTCTATACATGCTAGCGACCTAAAACTTGTTTTATCGCATTCAGCGCGTTAAATTACGCCGGAAACGGTCGTCTTTGTTCTGATATCGCTCAAAACACGAAGTCGAAGTCCGTTTGTTTGTTTTTTAGATATCGGTTGATAACTTTTTTTCTATACATGCTAGCGACCTAAAACTTGTTTCATCGCATTCAGCGCGTCAAATTACGCCGGAAACGGTCGTCTTTGTTTTGATATTGCTTAAAACACGAAGTCGAAGTCCGTTTGTTTGTTTTTCAGATATCGGTTGATCACTTTTTTTCTATACATGCTGGCGACCTCAAACTTGTTTTATCGCATCCAGCGCGTCAAATTACGCCGGAAACGGTCGTCTTTGTTCTGATATTGCTCAAAACACGGAGTCGAATTCCGTTTGTTTGTTTCGTGGATATCGGTTGGTAACTTTTTTTCTATACATGCTAGCGACCTAAAACTTGTTTTATCGCATTCAGCGCGTTAAATTACGCCGGAAACGGTCGTCTTTGTTCTGATATCGCTCAAAACACGAAGTCGAAGTCCGTTTGTTTGTTTTTTAGATATCGGTTGATAACTTTTTTTCTATACATGCTAGCGACCTAAAACTTGTTTTATCGCATTCAGCGCGTCAAATTACGCCGAAAACGGTCGTCTTTGTTCTGATATTGCTCAAAACACGAAGTCGAATTCCGTTTGTTTGTTTCGTGGATATCGGTGAGTAACTTTTTTTCTATACATGCTAGCGACCTAAAACTTGTTTCATCGCATTCAGCGCGTCAAATCACGCCGGAAACGGTCGTCTTTGATCTGATATTGCTCAAAACACGAAGTCGAATTCCGTTTGTTTGTTTCGTGGATATCGGTAAGTAACTTTTTTTCTATACATGCTAGCGACCTAAAACTTGTTTTATCGCATTCAGCGCGTCAAATTACGCCGGAAACGGTCGTCTTTGTTTTGATATTGCTTAAAACACGAAGTCGAATTCCGTTCGTTTGTTTCGTGGATATCGGTGAGTAACTTTTTTTCTATACATGCTGACGACCTAAAACTTGTTTTATCGCATTCGGCGCGTCAAATTACGCCGGAAACGGTCGTCTTTGTTCTGATATTGCTCAAAACACGGAGTCGAATTCCGTTTGTTTGTTTCGTGGATATCGGTTGGTAACTTTTTTTCTATACATGCTAGCGACCTAAAACTTGTTTTATCGCATTCAGCGCGTCAAATTACGCCGAAAACGGTCGTCTTTGTTCTGATATTGCTCAAAACACGAAGTCGAATTCCGTTTGTTTGTTTCGTGGATATCGGTGAGTAACTTTTTTTCTATACATGCTAGCGACCTAAAACTTGTTTTATCGCATTCAGCGCGTTAAATTACGCCGGAAACGGTCGTCTTTGTTCTGATATCGCTCAAAACACGAAGTCGAAGTCCGTTTGTTTGTTTTTTAGATATCGGTTGATAACTTTTTTTCTATACATGCTAGCGACCTAAAACTTGTTTTATCGCATTCAGCGCGTCAAATTACGCCGAAAACGGTCGTCTTTGTTCTGATATTGCTCAAAACACGAAGTCGAATTCCGTTTGTTTGTTTCGTGGATATCGGTGAGTAACTTTTTTTCTATACATGCTAGCGACCTAAAACTTGTTTTATCGCATTCAGCGCGTTAAATTACGCCGGAAACGGTCGTCTTTGTTCTGATATCGCTCAAAACACGAAATCGAAGTCCGTTTGTTTGTTTTTTAGATATCGGTTGATAACTTTTTTTCTATACATGCTAGCGACCTAAAACTTGTTTCATCGCATTCAGCGCGTCAAATTACGCCGGAAACGGTCGTCTTTGTTTTGATATTGCTTAAAACACGAAGTCGAAGTCCGTTTGTTTGTTTTTCAGATATCGGTTGATAACTTTTTTTCTATACATGCTGGCGACCTCAAACTTGTTTTATCGCATTCAGCGCGTCAAATTACGCCGGAAACGGTCGTCTTTGTTCTGATATTGCTCAAAACACGGAGTCGAATTCCGTTTGTTTGTTTCGTGGATATCGGTTGGTAACTTTTTTTCTATACATGCTAGCGACCTAAAACTTGTTTTATCGCATTTAGCGCGTCAAATTACGCCGGAAACGGTCGTCTTTGTTCTGATATTGCTCAAAACACGAAGTCGAATTCCGTTTGTTTGTTTCGTGGATATCGGTGAGTAACTTTTTTTCTATACATGCTAGCGACCTAAAACTTGTTTTATCGCATTCAGCGCGTCAAATTACGCCGGAAACGGTCGTCTTTGTTTTGATATTGCTCAAAACACGGAGTCGAATTCCGTTTGTTTGTTTCGTGGATATCGGTTGGTAACTTTTTTTCTATACATGCTAGCGACCTAAAACTTGTTTTATCGCATTCAGCGCGTCAAATTACGCCGAAAACGGTCGTCTTTGTTCTGATATTGCTCAAAACACGAAGTCGAATTCCGTTTGTTTGTTTCGTGGATATCGGTGAGTAACTTTTTTTCTATACATG
Organism: Diprion similis; assembly: GCF_021155765.1. Taxonomy (NCBI): domain Eukaryota; kingdom Metazoa; phylum Arthropoda; class Insecta; order Hymenoptera; family Diprionidae; genus Diprion; species Diprion similis. The sequence goes on along the minus strand of NC_060109.1, from coordinate 8,271,825 downwards.
CTAGCGACCTAAAACTTGTTTTATCGCATTCAGCGCGTTAAATTACGCCGGAAACGGTCGTCTTTGTTCTGATATCGCTCAAAACACGAAGTCGAAGTCCGTTTGTTTGTTTTTTAGATATCGGTTGATAACTTTTTTTCTATACATGCTAGCGACCTAAAACTTGTTTCATCGCATTCAGCGCGTCAAATTACGCCGGAAACGGTCGTCTTTGTTTTGATATTGCTTAAAACACGAAGTCGAAGTCCGTTTGTTTGTTTTTCAGATATCGGTTGATCACTTTTTTTCTATACATGCTGGCGACCTCAAACTTGTTTTATCGCATCCAGCGCGTCAAATTACGCCGGAAACGGTCGTCTTTGTTCTGATATTGCTCAAAACACGGAGTCGAATTCCGTTTGTTTGTTTCGTGGATATCGGTTGGTAACTTTTTTTCTATACATGCTAGCGACCTAAAACTTGTTTTATCGCATTCAGCGCGTTAAATTACGCCGGAAACGGTCGTCTTTGTTCTGATATCGCTCAAAACACGAAGTCGAAGTCCGTTTGTTTGTTTTTTAGATATCGGTTGATAACTTTTTTTCTATACATGCTAGCGACCTAAAACTTGTTTTATCGCATTCAGCGCGTCAAATTACGCCGAAAACGGTCGTCTTTGTTCTGATATTGCTCAAAACACGAAGTCGAATTCCGTTTGTTTGTTTCGTGGATATCGGTGAGTAACTTTTTTTCTATACATGCTAGCGACCTAAAACTTGTTTCATCGCATTCAGCGCGTCAAATCACGCCGGAAACGGTCGTCTTTGATCTGATATTGCTCAAAACACGAAGTCGAATTCCGTTTGTTTGTTTCGTGGATATCGGTAAGTAACTTTTTTTCTATACATGCTAGCGACCTAAAACTTGTTTTATCGCATTCAGCGCGTCAAATTACGCCGGAAACGGTCGTCTTTGTTTTGATATTGCTTAAAACACGAAGTCGAATTCCGTTCGTTTGTTTCGTGGATATCGGTGAGTAACTTTTTTTCTATACATGCTGACGACCTAAAACTTGTTTTATCGCATTCGGCGCGTCAAATTACGCCGGAAACGGTCGTCTTTGTTCTGATATTGCTCAAAACACGGAGTCGAATTCCGTTTGTTTGTTTCGTGGATATCGGTTGGTAACTTTTTTTCTATACATGCTAGCGACCTAAAACTTGTTTTATCGCATTCAGCGCGTCAAATTACGCCGAAAACGGTCGTCTTTGTTCTGATATTGCTCAAAACACGAAGTCGAATTCCGTTTGTTTGTTTCGTGGATATCGGTGAGTAACTTTTTTTCTATACATGCTAGCGACCTAAAACTTGTTTTATCGCATTCAGCGCGTTAAATTACGCCGGAAACGGTCGTCTTTGTTCTGATATCGCTCAAAACACGAAGTCGAAGTCCGTTTGTTTGTTTTTTAGATATCGGTTGATAACTTTTTTTCTATACATGCTAGCGACCTAAAACTTGTTTCATCGCATTCAGCGCGTCAAATTACGCCGGAAACGGTCGTCTTTGTTTTGATATTGCTTAAAACACGAAGTCGAAGTCCGTTTGTTTGTTTTTTAGATATCGGTTGATAACTTTTTTTCTATACATGCTGGCGACCTCAAACTTGTTTTATCGCATCCAGCGCGTCAAATTACGCCGGAAACGGTCGTCTTTGTTCTCATATTGCTCAAAACACGGAGTCGAATTCCGTTTGTTTGTTTCGTGGATATCGGTTGGTAACTTTTTTTCTATACATGCTAGCGACCTAAAACTTGTTTTATCGCATTCAGCGCGTTAAATTACGCCGGAAACGGTCGTCTTTGTTCTGATATCGCTCAAAACACGAAGTCGAAGTCCGTTTGTTTGTTTTTTAGATATCGGTTGATAACTTTTTTTCTATACATGCTAGCGACCTAAAACTTGTTTTATCGCATTCAGCGCGTCAAATTACGCCGAAAACGGTCGTCTTTGTTCTGATATTGCTCAAAACACAAAGTCGAATTCCGTTTGTTTGTTTCGTGGATATCGGTGAGTAACTTTTTTTCTATACATGCTAGCGACCTAAAACTTGTTTCATCGCATTCAGCGCGTCAAATTACGCCGGAAACGGTCGTCTTTGATCTGATATTGCTCAAAACACGAAGTCGAATTCCGTTTGTTTGTTTCGTGGATATCGGTAAGTAACTTTTTTTCTATACATGCTAGCGACCTAAAACTTGTTTTATCGCATTCAGCGCGTCAAATTACGCCGGAAACGGTCGTCTTTGTTTTGATATTACTCAAAACACGAAGTCGAATTCCGTTCGTTTGTTTCGTGGATATCGGTGAGTAACTTTTTTTCTATACATGCTGACGACCTAAAACTTGTTTTATCGCATTCGGCGCGTCAAATTACGCCGGAAACGGTCGTCTTTGTTCTGATATTGCTCAAAACACGGAGTCGAATTCCGTTTGTTTGTTTCGTGGATATCGGTTGGTAACTTTTTTTCTATACATGCTAGCGACCTAAAACTTGTTTTATCGCATTCAGCGCGTCAAATTACGCCGAAAACGGTCGTCTTTGTTCTGATATTGCTCAAAACACGAAGTCGAATTCCGTTTGTTTGTTTCGTGGATATCGGTGAGTAACTTTTTTTCTATACATGCTAGCGACCTAAAACTTGTTTTATCGCATTCAGCGCGTTAAATTACGCCGGAAACGGTCGTCTTTGTTCTGATATCGCTCAAAACACGAAATCGAAGTCCGTTTGTTTGTTTTTTAGATATCGGTTGATAACTTTTTTTCTATACATGCTAGCGACCTAAAACTTGTTTCATCGCATTCAGCGCGTCAAATTACGCCGGAAACGGTCGTCTTTGTTTTGATATTGCTTAAAACACGAAGTCGAAGTCCGTTTGTTTGTTTTTCAGATATCGGTTGATAACTTTTTTTCTATACATGCTGGCGACCTCAAACTTGTTTTATCGCATTCAGCGCGTCAAATTACGCCGGAAACGGTCGTCTTTGTTCTGATATTGCTCAAAACACGGAGTCGAATTCCGTTTGTTTGTTTCGTGGATATCGGTTGGTAACTTTTTTTCTATACATGCTAGCGACCTAAAACTTGTTTTATCGCATTTAGCGCGTCAAATTACGCCGGAAACGGTCGTCTTTGTTCTGATATTGCTCAAAACACGAAGTCGAATTCCGTTTGTTTGTTTCGTGGATATCGGTGAGTAACTTTTTTTCTATACATGCTAGCGACCTAAAACTTGTTTTATCGCATTCAGCGCGTCAAATTACGCCGGAAACGGTCGTCTTTGTTTTGATATTGCTCAAAACACGGAGTCGAATTCCGTTTGTTTGTTTCGTGGATATCGGTTGGTAACTTTTTTTCTATACATGCTAGCGACCTAAAACTTGTTTTATCGCATTCAGCGCGTCAAATTACGCCGAAAACGGTCGTCTTTGTTCTGATATTGCTCAAAACACGAAGTCGAATTCCGTTTGTTTGTTTCGTGGATATCGGTGAGTAACTTTTTTTCTATACATGCTAGCGACCTAAAACTTGTTTTATCGCATTCAGCGCGTTAAATTACGCCGGAATCGGTCGTCTTTGTTCTGATATCGCTCAAAACACGAAGTCGAAGTCCGTTTGTTTGTTTTTTAGATATCGGTTGATAACTTTTTTTCTATACATGCTAGCGACCTAAAACTTGTTTCATCGCATTCAGCGCGTCAAATTACGCCGGAAACGGTCGTCTTTGTTTTGATATTGCTTAAAACACGAAGTCGAAGTCCGTTTGTTTGTTTTTCAGATATCGGTTGATAACTTTTTTTCTATACATGCTGGCGACCTCAAACTTGTTTTATCGCATCCAGCGCGTCAAATTACGCCAAAAACGGTCGTCTTTGTTCTGATATTGCTCAAAACACGGAGTCGAATTCCGTTTGTTTGTTTCGTGGATATCGGTTGGTAACTTTTTTTCTATACATGCTAGCGACCTAAAACTTGTTTTATCGCATTCAGCGCGTCAAATTACGCCGGAAACGGTCGTCTTTGTTCTGATATTGCTCAAAACACGAAGTCGAATTCCGTTTGTTTGTTTCGTGGATATCGGTTGATAACTTTTTTTCTATACATGCTAGCGACCTAAAACTTGTTTTATCGCATTCAGCGCGTCAAATTACGCCGGAAACGGTCGTCTTTGTTTTGATATTGCTTAAAACACGAAGTCGAATTCCGTTCGTTTGTTTCGTGGATATCGGTGAGTAACTTTTTTTCTATACATGCTGACGACCTAAAACTTGTTTTATCGCATTCGGCGCGTCAAATTACGCCGGAAACGGTCGTCTTTGTTCTGATATTGCTCAAAACACGGAGTCGAATTCCGTTTGTTTGTTTCGTGGATATCGGTTGGTAACTTTTTTTCTATACATGCTAGCGACCTAAAACTTGTTTTATCGCATTCAGCGCGTCAAATTACGCCGAAAACGGTCGTCTTTGTTCTGATATTGCTCAAAACACGAAGTCGAATTCCGTTTGTTTGTTTCGTGGATATCGGTGAGTAACTTTTTTTCTATACATGCTAGCGACCTAAAACTTGTTTTATCGCATTCAGCGCGTTAAATTACGCCGGAAACGGTCGTCTTTGTTCTGATATCGCTCAAAACACGAAATCGAAGTCCGTTTGTTTGTTTTTTAGATATCGGTTGATAACTTTTTTTCTATACATGCTAGCGACCTAAAACTTGTTTCATCGCATTCAGCGCGTCAAATTACGCCGGAAACGGTCGTCTTTGTTTTGATATTGCTTAAAACACGAAGTCGAAGTCCGTTTGTTTGTTTTTCAGATATCGGTTGATAACTTTTTTTCTATACATGCTGGCGACCTCAAACTTGTTTTATCGCATTCAGCGCGTCAAATTACGCCGGAAACGGTCGTCTTTGTTCTGATATTGCTCAAAACACGGAGTCGAATTCCGTTTGTTTGTTTCGTGGATATCGGTTGGTAACTTTTTTTCTATACATGCTAGCGACCTAAAACTTGTTTTATCGCATTTAGCGCGTCAAATTACGCCGGAAACGGTCGTCTTTGTTCTGATATTGCTCAAAACACGAAGTCGAATTCCGTTTGTTTGTTTCGTGGATATCGGTGAGTAACTTTTTTTCTATACATGCTAGCGACCTAAAACTTGTTTTATCGCATTCAGCGCGTCAAATTACGCCGGAAACGGTCGTCTTTGTTTTGATATTGCTCAAAACACGGAGTCGAATTCCGTTTGTTTGTTTCGTGGATATCGGTTGGTAACTTTTTTTCTATACATGCTAGCGACCTAAAACTTGTTTTATCGCATTCAGCGCGTCAAATTACGCCGAAAACGGTCGTCTTTGTTCTGATATTGCTCAAAACACGAAGTCGAATTCCGTTTGTTTGTTTCGTGGATATCGGTGAGTAACTTTTTTTCTATACATGCTAGCGACCTAAAACTTGTTTTATCGCATTCAGCGCGTTGAATTACGCCGGAAACGGTCGTCTTTGTTCTGATATCGCTCAAAACACGAAGTCGAAGTCCGTTTGTTTGTTTTTTAGATATCGGTTGATAACTTTTTTTCTATACATGCTAGCGACCTAAAACTTGTTTCATCGCATTCAGCGCGTCAAATTACGCCGGAAACGGTCGTCTTTGTTTTGATATTGCTTAAAACACGAAGTCGAAGTCCGTTTGTTTGTTTTTCAGATATCGGTTGATAACTTTTTTTCTATACATGCTGGCGACCTCAAACTTGTTTTATCGCATCCAGCGCGTCAAATTACGCCGGAAACGGTCGTCTTTGTTCTGATATTGCTCAAAACACGGAGTCGAATTCCGTTTGTTTGTTTCGTGGATATCGGTTGGTAACTTTTTTTCTATACATGCTAGCGACCTAAAACTTGTTTTATCGCATTCAGCGCGTCAAATTACGCCGGAAACGGTCGTCTTTGTTCTGATATTGCTCAAAACACGAAGTCGAATTCCGTTTGTTTGTTTCGTGGATATCGGTTGATAACTTTTTTTCTATACATGCTAGCGACCTAAAACTTGTTTCATCGCATTCAGCGCGTCAAATTACGCCGGAAACGGTCGTCTTTGTTTTGATATTGCTTAAAACACGAAGTCGAAGTCCGTTTGTTTGTTTTTCAGATATCGGTTGATAACTTTTTTTCTATACATGCTGGCGACCTCAAACTTGTTTTATCGCATTCAGCGCGTCAAATTACGCCGGAAACGGTCGTCTTTGTTCTGATATTGCTCAAAACACGGAGTCGAATTCCGTTTGTTTGTTTCGTGGATATCGGTTGGTAACTTTTTTTCTATACATGCTAGCGACCTAAAACTTGTTTTATCGCATTTAGCGCGTCAAATTACGCCGGAAACGGTCGTCTTTGTTCTGATATTGCTCAAAACACGAAGTCGAATTCCGTTTGTTTGTTTCGTGGATATCGGTGAGTAACTTTTTTTCTATACATGCTAGCGACCTGAAACTTGTTTTATCGCATTCAGCGCGTCAAATTACGCCGGAAACGGTCGTCTTTGTTTTGATATTGCTCAAAACACGGAGTCGAATTCCGTTTGTTTGTTTCGTGGATATCGGTTGGTAACTTTTTTTCTATACATGCTAGCGACCTACAACTTGTTTTATCGCATTCAGCGCGTCAAATTACGCCGAAAACGGTCGTCTTTGTTCTGATATTGCTCAAAACACGAAGTCGAATTCCGTTTGTTTGTTTCGTGGATATCGGTGAGTAACTTTTTTTCTATACATGCTAGCGACCTAAAACTTGTTTTATCGCATTCAGCGCGTCAAATTACGCCGGAAACGGTCGTCTTTGTTTTGATATTGCTCAAAACACGGAGTCGAATTCCGTTTGTTTGTTTCGTGGATATCGGTTGGTAACTTTTTTTCTATACATGCTAGCGACCTAAAACTTGTTTTATCGCATTCAGCGCGTCAAATTACGCCGAAAACGGTCGTCTTTGTTCTGATATTGCTCAAAACACGAAGTCGAATTCCGTTTGTTTGTTTCGTGGATATCGGTGAGTAACTTTTTTTCTATACATGCTAGCGACCTAAAACTTGTTTTATCGCATTCAGCGCGTTAAATTACGCCGGAAACGGTCGTCTTTGTTCTGATATCGCTCAAAACACGAAGTCGAAGTCCGTTTGTTTGTTTTTTAGATATCGGTTGATAACTTTTTTTCTATACATGCTAGCGACCTAAAACTTGTTTCATCGCATTCAGCGCGTCAAATTACGCCGGAAACGGTCGTCTTTGTTTTGATATTGCTTAAAACACGAAGTCGAAGTCCGTTTGTTTGTTTTTCAGATATCGGTTGATAACTTTTTTTCTATACATGCTGGCGACCTCAAACTTGTTTTATCGCATCCAGCGCGTCAAATTACGCCGGAAACGGTCGTCTTTGTTCTGATATTGCTCAAAACACGGAGTCGAATTCCGTTTGTTTGTTTCGTGGATATCGGTTGGTAACTTTTTTTCTATTCATGCTAGCGACCTAAAACTTGTTTTATCGCATTCAGCGCGTCAAATTACGCCGGAAACGGTCGTCTTTGTTCTGATATTGCTCAAAACACGAAGTCGAATTCCGTTTGTTTGTTTCGTGGATATCGGTTGATAACTTTTTTTCTATACATGCTAGCGACCTGAAACTTGTTTCATCGCATTCAGCGCGTCAAATTACGCCGGAAACGGTCGTCTTTGTTTTGATATTGCTTAAAACACGAAGTCGAAGTCCGTTTGTTTGTTTTTCAGATATCGGTTGATAACTTTTTTTCTATACATGCTGGCGACCTCAAACTTGTTTTATCGCATTCAGCGCGTCAAATTACGCCGGAAACGGTCGTCTTTGTTCTGATATTGCTCAAAACACGGAGTCGAATTCCGTTTGTTTGTTTCGTGGATATCGGTTGGTAACTTTTTTTCTATACATGCTAGCGACCTAAAACTTGTTTTATCGCATTTAGCGCGTCAAATTACGCCGGAAACGGTCGTCTTTGTTCTGATATTGCTCAAAACACGAAGTCGAATTCCGTTTGTTTGTTTCGTGGATATCGGTGAGTAACTTTTTTTCTATACATGCTAGCGACCTGAAACTTGTTTTATCGCATTCAGCGCGTCAAATTACGCCGGAAACGGTCGTCTTTGTTTTGATATTGCTCAAAACACGGAGTCGAATTCCGTTTGTTTGTTTCGTGGATATCGGTTGGTAACTTTTTTTCTATACATGCTAGCGACCTAAAACTTGTTTTATCGCATTCAGCGCGTCAAATTACGCCGAAAACGGTCGTCTTTGTTCTGATATTGCTCAAAACACGAAGTCGAATTCCGTTTGTTTGTTTCGTGGATATCGGTGAGTAACTTTTTTTCTATACATGCTAGCGACCTAAAACTTGTTTTATCGCATTCAGCGCGTTAAATTACGCCGGAAACGGTCGTCTTTGTTCTGATATCGCTCAAAACACGAAGTCGAAGTCCGTTTGTTTGTTTTTTAGATATCGGTTGATAACTTTTTTTCTATACATGCTAGCGACCTAAAACTTGTTTCATCGCATTCAGCGCGTCAAATTACGCCGGAAACGGTCGTCTTTGTTTTGATATTGCTTAAAACACGAAGTCGAAGTCCGTTTGTTTGTTTTTCAGATATCGGTTGATAACTTTTTTTCTATACATGCTGGCGACCTCAAACTTGTTTTATCGCATCCAGCGCGTCAAATTACGCCGGAAACGGTCGTCTTTGTTCTGATATTGCTCAAAACACGGAGTCGAATTCCGTTTGTTTGTTTCGTGGATATCGGTTGGTAACTTTTTTTCTATACATGCTAGCGACCTAAAACTTGTTTTATCGCATTCAGCGCGTTAAATTACGCCGGAAACGGTCGTCTTTGTTCTGATATCGCTCAAAACACGAAGTCGAAGTCCGTTTGTTTGTTTTTTAGATATCGGTTGATAACTTTTTTTCTATACATGCTAGCGACCTAAAACTTGTTTTATTGCATTCAGCGCGTCAAATTACGCCGAAAACGGTCGTCTTTGTTCTGATATTGCTCAAAACACGAAGTCGAATTCCGTTTGTTTGTTTCGTGGATATCGGTGAGTAACTTTTTTTCTATACATGCTAGCGACCTAAAACTTGTTTCATCGCATTCAGCGCGTCAAATTACGCCGGAAACGGTCGTCTTTGATCTGATATTGCTCAAAACACGAAGTCGAATTCCGTTTGTTTGTTTCGTGGATATCGGTAAGTAACTTTTTTTCTATACATGCTAGCGACCTAAAACTTGTTTTATCGCATTCAGCGCGTCAAATTACGCCGGAAACGGTCGTCTTTGTTTTGATATTACTTAAAACACGAAGTCGAATTCCGTTCGTTTGTTTCGTGGATATCGGTGAGTAACTTTTTTTCTATACATGCTGACGACCTAAAACTTGTTTTATCGCATTCGGCGCGTCAAATTACGCCGGAAACGGTCGTCTTTGTTCTGATATTGCTCAAAACACGGAGTCGAATTCCGTTTGTTTGTTTCGTGGATATCGGTTGGTAACTTTTTTTCTATACATGCTAGCGACCTAAAACTTGTTTTATCGCATTCAGCGCGTCAAATTACGCCGAAAACGGTCGTCTTTGTTCTGATATTGCTCAAAACACGAAGTCGAATTCCGTTTGTTTGTTTCGTGGATATCGGTGAGTAACTTTTTTTCTATACATGCTAGCGACCTAAAACTTGTTTTATCGCATTCAGCGCGTTAAATTACGCCGGAAACGGTCGTCTTTGTTCTGATATCGCTCAAAACACGAAATCGAAGTCCGTTTGTTTGTTTTTTAGATATCGGTTGATAACTTTTTTTCTATACATGCTAGCGACCTAAAACTTGTTTCATCGCATTCAGCGCGTCAAATTACGCCGGAAACGGTCGTCTTTGTTTTGATATTGCTTAAAACACGAAGTCGAAGTCCGTTTGTTTGTTTTTCAGATATCGGTTGATAACTTTTTTTCTATACATGCTGGCGACCTCAAACTTGTTTTATCGCATTCAGCGCGTCAAATTACGCCGGAAACGGTCGTCTTTGTTCTGATATTGCTCAAAACACGGAGTCGAATTCCGTTTGTTTGTTTCGTGGATATCGGTTGGTAACTTTTTTTCTATACATGCTAGCGACCTAAAACTTGTTTTATCGCATTTAGCGCGTCAAATTACGCCGGAAACGGTCGTCTTTGTTCTGATATTGCTCAAAACACGAAGTCGAATTCCGTTTGTTTGTTTCGTGGATATCGGTGAGTAACTTTTTTTCTATACATGCTAGCGACCTAAAACTTGTTTTATCGCATTCAGCGCGTCAAATTACGCCGGAAACGGTCGTCTTTGTTTTGATATTGCTCAAAACACGGAGTCGAATTCCGTTTGTTTGTTTCGTGGATATCGGTTGGTAACTTTTTTTCTATACATGCTAGCGACCTAAAACTTGTTTTATCGCATTCAGCGCGTCAAATTACGCCGAAAACGGTCGTCTTTGTTCTGATATTGCTCAAAACACGAAGTCGAATTCCGTTTGTTTGTTTCGTGGATATCGGTGAGTAACTTTTTTTCTATACATGCTAGCGACCTAAAACTTGTTTTATCGCATTCAGCGCGTTAAATTACGCCGGAAACGGTCGTCTTTGTTCTGATATCGCTCAAAACACGAAGTCGAAGTCCGTTTGTTTGTTTTTTAGATATCGGTTGATAACTTTTTTTCTATACATGCTAGCGACCTAAAACTTGTTTCATCGCATTCAGCGCGTCAAATTACGCCGGAATCGGTCGTCTTTGTTTTGATATTGCTTAAAACACGAAGTCGAAGTCCGTTTGTTTGTTTTTCAGATATCGGTTGATAACTTTTTTTCTATACATGCTGGCGACCTCAAACTTGTTTTATCGCATCCAGCGCGTCAAATTACGCCGGAAACGGTCGTCTTTGTTCTGATATTGCTCAAAACACGGAGTCGAATTCCGTTTGTTTGTTTCGTGGATATCGGTTGGTAACTTTTTTTCTATACATGCTAGCGACCTAAAACTTGTTTTATCGCATTCAGCGCGTCAAATTACGCCGGAAACGGTCGTCTTTGTTCTGATATTGCTCAAAACACGAAGTCGAATTCCGTTTGTTTGTTTCGTGGATATCGGTTGATAACTTTTTTTCTATACATGCTAGCGACCTAAAACTTGTTTTATCGCATTCAGCGCGTCAAATTACGCCGGAAACGGTCGTCTTTGTTTTGATATTGCTTAAAACACGAAGTCGAATTCCGTTCGTTTGTTTCGTGGATATCGGTGAGTAACTTTTTTTCGATACATGCTGACGACCTAAAACTTGTTTTATCGCATTCGGCGCGTCAAATTACGCCGGAAACGGTCGTCTTTGTTCTGATATTGCTCAAAACACGGAGTCGAATTCCGTTTGTTTGTTTCGTGGATATCGGTTGGTAACTTTTTTTCTATACATGCTAGCGACCTAAAACTTGTTTTATCGCATTCAGCGCGTCAAATTACGCCGAAAACGGTCGTCTTTGTTCTGATATTGCTCAAAACACGAAGTCGAATTCCGTTTGTTTGTTTCGTGGATATCGGTGAGTAACTTTTTTTCTATACATGCTAGCGACCTAAAACTTGTTTTATCGCATTCAGCGCGTTAAATTACGCCGGAAACGGTCGTCTTTGTTCTGATATCGCTCAAAACACGAAATCGAAGTCCGTTTGTTTGTTTTTTAGATATCGGTTGATAACTTTTTTTCTATACATGCTAGCGACCTAAAACTTGTTTCATCGCATTCAGCGCGTCAAATTACGCCGGAAACGGTCGTCTTTGTTTTGATATTGCTTAAAACACGAAGTCGAAGTCCGTTTGTTTGTTTTCCAGATATCGGTTGATAACTTTTTTTCTATACATGCTGGCGACCTCAAACTTGTTTTATCGCATTCAGCGCGTCAAATTACGCCGGAAACGGTCGTCTTTGTTCTGATATTGCTCAAAACACGGAGTCGAATTCCGTTTGTTTGTTTCGTGGATATCGGTTGGTAACTTTTTTTCTATACATGCTAGCGACCTAAAACTTGTTTTATCGCATTTAGCGCGTCAAATTACGCCGGAAACGGTCGTCTTTGTTCTGATATTGCTCAAAACACGAAGTCGAATTCCGTTTGTTTGTTTCGTGGATATCGGTGAGTAACTTTTTTTCTATACATGCTAGCGACCTAAAACTTGTTTTATCGCATTCAGCGCGTTAAATTACGCCGGAAACGGTCGTCTTTGTTCTGATATCGCTCAAAACACGAAATCGAAGTCCGTTTGTTTGTTTTTTAGATATCGGTTGATAACTTTTTTTCTATACATGCTAGCGACCTAAAACTTGTTTCATCGCATTCAGCGCGTCAAATTACGCCGGAAACGGTCGTCTTTGTTTTGATATTGCTTAAAACACGAAGTCGAAGTCCGTTTGTTTGTTTTCCAGATATCGGTTGATAACTTTTTTTCTATACATGCTGGCGACCTCAAACTTGTTTTATCGCATTCAGCGCGTCAAATTACGCCGGAAACGGTCGTCTTTGTTCTGATATTGCTCAAAACACGGAGTCGAATTCCGTTTGTTTGTTTCGTGGATATCGGTTGGTAACTTTTTTTCTATACATGCTAGCGACCTAAAACTTGTTTTATCGCATTTAGCGCGTCAAATTACGCCGGAAACGGTCGTCTTTGTTCTGATATTGCTCAAAACACGAAGTCGAATTCCGTTTGTTTGTTTCGTGGATATCGGTGAGTAACTTTTTTTCTATACATGCTAGCGACCTAAAACTTGTTTTATCGCATTCAGCGCGTCAAATTACGCCGGAAACGGTCGTCTTTGTTTTGATATTGCTCAAAACACGGAGTCGAATTCCGTTTGTTTGTTTCGTGGATATCGGTTGGTAACTTTATTTCTATACATGCTAGCGACCTAAAACTTGTTTTATCGCATTCAGCGCGTCAAATTACGCCGAAAACGGTCGTCTTTGTTCTGATATTGCTCAAAACACGAAGTCGAATTCCGTTTGTTTGTTTCGTGGATATCGGTGAGTAACTTTTTTTCTATACATGCTAGCGACCTAAAACTTGTTTTATCGCATTCAGCGCGTTAAATTACGCCGGAAACGGTCGTCTTTGTTCTGATATCGCTCAAAACACGAAGTCGAAGTCCGTTTGTTTGTTTTTTAGATATCGGTTGATAACTTTTTTTCTATACATGCTAGCGACCTAAAACTTGTTTCATCGCATTCAGCGCGTCAAATTACGCCGGAAACGGTCGTCTTTGTTTTGATATTGCTTAAAACACGAAGTCGAAGTCCGTTTGTTTGTTTTTCAGATATCGGTTGATAACTTTTTTTCTATACATGCTGGCGACCTCAAACTTGTTTTATCGCATTCAGCGCGTCAAATTACGCCGGAAACGGTCGTCTTTGTTCTGATATTGCTCAAAACACGGAGTCGAATTCCGTTTGTTTGTTTCGTGGATATCGGTTGGTAACTTTTTTTCTATACATGCTAGCGACCTAAAACTTGTTTTATCGCATTCAGCGCGTCAAATTACGCCGGAAACGGTCGTCTTTGTTCTGATATTGCTCAAAACACGAAGTCGAATTCCGTTTGTTTGTTTCGTGGATATCGGTTGATAACTTTTTTTCTATACATGCTAGCGACCTAAAACTTGTTTTATCGCATTCAGCGCGTCAAATTACGCCGGAAACGGTCGTCTTTGTTTTGATATTGCTTAAAACACGAAGTCGAATTCCGTTCGTTTGTTTCGTGGATATCGGTGAGTAACTTTTTTTCTATACATGCTGACGACCTAAAACTTGTTTTATCGCATTCGGCGCGTCAAATTACGCCGGAAACGGTCGTCTTTGTTCTGATATTGCTCAAAACACGGAGTCGAATTCCGTTTGTTTGTTTCGTGGATATCGGTTGGTAACTTTTTTTCTATACATGCTAGCGACCTAAAACTTGTTTTATCGCATTCAGCGCGTCAAATTACGCCGAAAACGGTCGTCTTTGTTCTGATATTGCTCAAAACACGAAGTCGAATTCCGTTTGTTTGTTTCGTGGATATCGGTGAGTAACTTTTTTTCTATACATGCTAGCGACCTAAAACTTGTTTTATCGCATTCAGCGCGTTAAATTACGCCGGAAACGGTCGTCTTTGTTCTGATATCGCTCAAAACACGAAATCGAAGTCCGTTTGTTTGTTTTTTAGATATCGGTTGATAACTTTTTTTCTATACATGCTAGCGACCTAAAACTTGTTTCATCGCATTCAGCGCGTCAAATTACGCCGGAAACGGTCGTCTTTGTTTTGATATTGCTTAAAACACGAAGTCGAAGTCCGTTTGTTTGTTTTCCAGATATCGGTTGATAACTTTTTTTCTATACATGCTGGCGACCTCAAACTTGTTTTATCGCATTCAGCGCGTCAAATTACGCCGGAAACGGTCGTCTTTGTTCTGATATTGCTCAAAACACGGAGTCGAATTCCGTTTGTTTGTTTCGTGGATATCGGTTGGTAACTTTTTTTCTATACATGCTAGCGACCTAAAACTTGTTTTATCGCATTCAGCGCGTCAAATTACGCCGGAAACGGTCGTCTTTGTTCTGATATTGCTCAAAACACGAAGTCGAATTCCGTTTGTTTGTTTCGTGGATATCGGTGAGTAACTTTTTTTCTATACATGCTAGCGACCTAAAACTTGTTTTATCGCATTCAGCGCGTCAAATTACGCCGGAAACGGTCGTCTTTGTTTTGATATTGCTCAAAACACGGAGTCGAATTCCGTTTGTTTGTTTCGTGGATATCGGTTGGTAACTTTATTTCTATACATGCTAGCGACCTAAAACTTGTTTTATCGCATTCAGCGCGTCAAATTACGCCGAAAACGGTCGTCTTTGTTCTGATATTGCTCAAAACACGAAGTCGAATTCCGTTTGTTTGTTTCGTGGATATCGGTGAGTAACTTTTTTTCTATACATGCTAGCGACCTAAAACTTGTTTTATCGCATTCAGCGCGTTAAATTACGCCGGAAACGGTCGTCTTTGTTCTGATATCGCTCAAAACACGAAGTCGAAGTCCGTTTGTTTGTTTTTTAGATATCGGTTGATAACTTTTTTTCTATACATGCTAGCGACCTAAAACTTGTTTCATCGCATTCAGCGCGTCAAATTACGCCGGAAACGGTCGTCTTTGTTTTGATATTGCTTAAAACACGAAGTCGAAGTCCGTTTGTTTGTTTTTCAGATATCGGTTGATAACTTTTTTTCTATACATGCTGGCGACCTCAAACTTGTTTTATCGCATCCAGCGCGTCAAATTACGCCGGAAACGGTCGTCTTTGTTCTGATATTGCTCAAAACACGGAGTCGAATTCCGTTTGTTTGTTTCGTGGATATCGGTTGGTAACTTTTTTTCTATACATGCTAGCGACCTAAAACTTGTTTTATCGCATTCAGCGCGTCAAATTACGCCGGAAACGGTCGTCTTTGTTCTGATATTGCTCAAAACACGAAGTCGAATTCCGTTTGTTTGTTTCGTGGATATCGGTTGATAACTTTTTTTCTATACATGCTAGCGACCTAAAACTTGTTTCATCGCATTCAGCGCGTCAAATTACGCCGGAAACGGTCGTCTTTGTTTTAATATTGCTTAAAACACGAAGTCGAAGTCCGTTTGTTTGTTTTTCAGATATCGGTTGATAACTTTTTTTCTATACATGCTAGCGACCTAAAACTTGTTTTATCGCATTTAGCGCGTCAAATTACGCCGGAAACGGTCGTCTTTGTTCTGATATTGCTCAAAACACGAAGTCGAATTCCGTTTGTTTGTTTCGTGGATATCGGTGAGTAACTTTTTTTCTATACATGCTAGCGACCTAAAACTTGTTTTATCGCATTCAGCGCGTCAAATTACGCCGGAAACGGTCGTCTTTGTTTTGATATTGCTCAAAACACGGAGTCGAATTCCGTTTGTTTGTTTCGTGGATATCGGTTGGTAACTTTTTTTCTATACATGCTAGCGACCTAAAACTTGTTTTATCGCATTCAGCGCGTCAAATTACGCCGAAAACGGTCGTCTTTGTTCTGATATTGCTCAAAACACGAAGTCGAATTCCGTTTGTTTGTTTCGTGGATATCGGTGAGTAACTTTTTTTCTATACATGCTAGCGACCTAAAACTTGTTTTATCGCATTCAGCGCGTTAAATTACGCCGGAAACGGTCGTCTTTGTTCTGATATCGCTCAAAACACGAAGTCGAAGTCCGTTTGTTTGTTTTTTAGATATCGGTTGATAACTTTTTTTCTATACATGCTAGCGACCTAAAACTTGTTTCATCGCATTCAGCGCGTCAAATTACGCCGGAATCGGTCGTCTTTGTTTTGATATTGCTTAAAACACGAAGTCGAAGTCCGTTTGTTTGTTTTTCAGATATCGGTTGATAACTTTTTTTCTATACATGCTGGCGACCTCAAACTTGTTTTATCGCATCCAGCGCGTCAAATTACGCCGGAAACGGTCGTCTTTGTTCTGATATTGCTCAAAACACGGAGTCGAATTCCGTTTGTTTGTTTCGTGGATATCGGTTGGTAACTTTTTTTCTATACATGCTAGCGACCTAAAACTTGTTTTATCGCATTCAGCGCGTCAAATTACGCCGGAAACGGTCGTCTTTGTTCTGATATTGCTCAAAACACGAAGT
Source organism: Diprion similis (assembly GCF_021155765.1). Lineage (NCBI taxonomy): Eukaryota > Metazoa > Arthropoda > Insecta > Hymenoptera > Diprionidae > Diprion > Diprion similis. Next base: position 8,255,009 of record NC_060109.1, on the reverse strand, counting down.
CGAATTCCGTTTGTTTGTTTCGTGGATATCGGTTGATAACTTTTTTTCTATACATGCTAGCGACCTAAAACTTGTTTTATCGCATTCAGCGCGTCAAATTACGCCGGAAACGGTCGTCTTTGTTTTGATATTGCTTAAAACACGAAGTCGAATTCCGTTCGTTTGTTTCGTGGATATCGGTGAGTAACTTTTTTTCTATACATGCTGACGACCTAAAACTTGTTTTATCGCATTCGGCGCGTCAAATTACGCCGGAAACGGTCGTCTTTGTTCTGATATTGCTCAAAACACGGAGTCGAATTCCGTTTGTTTGTTTCGTGGATATCGGTTGGTAACTTTTTTTCTATACATGCTAGCGACCTAAAACTTGTTTTATCGCATTCAGCGCGTCAAATTACGCCGAAAACGGTCGTCTTTGTTCTGATATTGCTCAAAACACGAAGTCGAATTCCGTTTGTTTGTTTCGTGGATATCGGTGAGTAACTTTTTTTCTATACATGCTAGCGACCTAAAACTTGTTTTATCGCATTCAGCGCGTTAAATTACGCCGGAAACGGTCGTCTTTGTTCTGATATCGCTCAAAACACGAAATCGAAGTCCGTTTGTTTGTTTTTTAGATATCGGTTGATAACTTTTTTTCTGTACATGCTAGCGACCTAAAACTTGTTTCATCGCATTCAGCGCGTCAAATTACGCCGGAAACGGTCGTCTTTGTTTTGATATTGCTTAAAACACGAAGTCGAAGTCCGTTTGTTTGTTTTCCAGATATCGGTTGATAACTTTTTTTCTATACATGCTGGCGACCTCAAACTTGTTTTATCGCATTCAGCGCGTCAAATTACGCCGGAAACGGTCGTCTTTGTTCTGATATTGCTCAAAACACGGAGTCGAATTCCGTTTGTTTGTTTCGTGGATATCGGTTGGTAACTTTTTTTCTATACATGCTAGCGACCTAAAACTTGTTTTATCGCATTTAGCGCGTCAAATTACGCCGGAAACGGTCGTCTTTGTTCTGATATTGCTCAAAACACGAAGTCGAATTCCGTTTGTTTGTTTCGTGGATATCGGTGAGTAACTTTTTTTCTATACATGCTAGCGACCTAAAACTTGTTTTATCGCATTCAGCGCGTCAAATTACGCCGGAAACGGTCGTCTTTGTTTTGATATTGCTCAAAACACGGAGTCGAATTCCGTTTGTTTGTTTCGTGGATATCGGTTGGTAACTTTATTTCTATACATGCTAGCGACCTAAAACTTGTTTTATCGCATTCAGCGCGTCAAATTACGCCGAAAACGGTCGTCTTTGTTCTGATATTGCTCAAAACACGAAGTCGAATTCCGTTTGTTTGTTTCGTGGATATCGGTGAGTAACTTTTTTTCTATACATGCTAGCGACCTAAAACTTGTTTTATCGCATTCAGCGCGTTAAATTACGCCGGAAACGGTCGTCTTTGTTCTGATATCGCTCAAAACACGAAGTCGAAGTCCGTTTGTTTGTTTTTTAGATATCGGTTGATAACTTTTTTTCTATACATGCTAGCGACCTAAAACTTGTTTCATCGCATTCAGCGCGTCAAATTACGCCGGAAACGGTCGTCTTTGTTTTGATATTGCTTAAAACACGAAGTCGAAGTCCGTTTGTTTGTTTTTCAGATATCGGTTGATAACTTTTTTTCTATACATGCTGGCGACCTCAAACTTGTTTTATCGCATCCAGCGCGTCAAATTACGCCGGAAACGGTCGTCTTTGTTCTGATATTGCTCAAAACACGGAGTCGAATTCCGTTTGTTTGTTTCGTGGATATCGGTTGGTAACTTTTTTTCTATACATGCTAGCGACCTAAAACTTGTTTTATTGCATTCAGCGCGTCAAATTACGCCGGAAACGGTCGTCTTTGTTCTGATATTGCTCAAAACACGAAGTCGAATTCCGTTTGTTTGTTTCGTGGATATCGGTTGATAACTTTTTTTCTATACATGCTAGCGACCTAAAACTTGTTTCATCGCATTCAGCGCGTCAAATTACGCCGGAAACGGTCGTCTTTGTTTTAATATTGCTTAAAACACGAAGTCGAAGTCCGTTTGTTTGTTTTTCAGATATCGGTTGATAACTTTTTTTCTATACATGCTGGCGACCTCAAACTTGTTTTATCGCATTCAGCGCGTCAAATTACGCCGGAAACGGTCGTCTTTGTTCTGATATTGCTCAAAACACGGAGTCGAATTCCGTTTGTTTGTTTCGTGGATATCGGTTGGTAACTTTTTTTCTATACATGCTAGCGACCTAAAACTTGTTTTATCGCATTTAGCGCGTCAAATTACGCCGGAAACGGTCGTCTTTGTTCTGATATTGCTCAAAACACGAAGTCGAATTCCGTTCGTTTGTTTCGTGGATATCGGTGAGTAACTTTTTTTCTATACATGCTAGCGACCTAAAACTTGTTTTATCGCATTCAGCGCGTCAAATTACGCCGGAAACGGTCGTCTTTGTTTTGATATTGCTCAAAACACGGAGTCGAATTCCGTTTGTTTGTTTCGTGGATATCGGTTGGTAACTTTTTTTCTATACATGCTAGCGACCTAAAACTTGTTTTATCGCATTCAGCGCGTCAAATTACGCCGAAAACGGTCGTCTTTGTTCTGATATTGCTCAAAACACGAAGTCGAATTCCGTTTGTTTGTTTCGTGGATATCGGTGAGTAACTTTTTTTCTATACATGCTAACGACCTAAAACTTGTTTTATCGCATTCAGCGCGTTAAATTACGCCGGAAACGGTCGTCTTTGTTCTGATATCGCTCAAAACACGAAGTCGAAGTCCGTTTGTTTGTTTTTTAGATATCGGTTGATAACTTTTTTTCTATACATGCTAGCGACCTAAAACTTGTTTCATCGCATTCAGCGCGTCAAATTACGCCGGAAACGGTCGTCTTTGTTTTGATATTGCTTAAAACACGAAGTCGAAGTCCGTTTGTTTGTTTTTCAGATATCGGTTGATAACTTTTTTTCTATACATGCTGGCGACCTCAAACTTGTTTTATCGCATCCAGCGCGTCAAATTACGCCGGAAACGGTCGTCTTTGTTCTGATATTGCTCAAAACACGGAGTCGAATTCCGTTTGTTTGTTTCGTGGATATCGGTTGGTAACTTTTTTTCTATACATGCTAGCGACCTAAAACTTGTTTTATCGCATTCAGCGCGTCAAATTACGCCGGAAACGGTCGTCTTTGTTCTGATATTGCTCAAAACACGAAGTCGAATTCCGTTTGTTTGTTTCGTGGATATCGGTTGATAACTTTTTTTCTATACATGCTAGCGACCTAAAACTTGTTTCATCGCATTCAGCGCGTCAAATTACGCCGGAAACGGTCGTCTTTGTTTTAATATTGCTTAAAACACGAAGTCGAAGTCCGTTTGTTTGTTTTTCAGATATCGGTTGATAACTTTTTTTCTATACATGCTGGCGACCTCAAACTTGTTTTATCGCATTCAGCGCGTCAAATTACGCCGGAAACGGTCGTCTTTGTTCTGATATTGCTCAAAACACGGAGTCGAATTCCGTTTGTTTGTTTCGTGGATATCGGTTGGTAACTTTTTTTCTATACATGCTAGCGACCTAAAACTTGTTTTATCGCATTTAGCGCGTCAAATTACGCCGGAAACGGTCGTCTTTGTTCTGATATTGCTCAAAACACGAAGTCGAATTCCGTTCGTTTGTTTCGTGGATATCGGTGAGTAACTTTTTTTCTATACATGCTAGCGACCTAAAACTTGTTTTATCGCATTCAGCGCGTCAAATTACGCCGGAAACGGTCGTCTTTGTTTTGATATTGCTCAAAACACGGAGTCGAATTCCGTTTGTTTGTTTCGTGGATATCGGTTGGTAACTTTTTTTCTATACATGCTAGCGACCTAAAACTTGTTTTATCGCATTCAGCGCGTCAAATTACGCCGGAAACGGTCGTCTTTGTTTTGATATTGCTCAAAACACGGAGTCGAATTCCGTTTGTTTGTTTCGTGGATATCGGTTGGTAACTTTTTTTCTATACATGCTAGCGACCTAAAACTTGTTTTATCGCATTCAGCGCGTCAAATTACGCCGAAAACGGTCGTCTTTGTTCTGATATTGCTCAAAACACGAAGTCGAATTCCGTTTGTTTGTTTCGTGGATATCGGTGAGTAACTTTTTTTCTATACATGCTAGCGACCTAAAACTTGTTTTATCGCATTCAGCGCGTTAAATTACGCCGGAAACGGTCGTCTTTGTTCTGATATCGCTCAAAACACGAAGTCGAAGTCCGTTTGTTTGTTTTTTAGATATCGGTTGATAACTTTTTTTCTATACATGCTAGCGACCTAAAACTTGTTTTATCGCATTCAGCGCGTCAAATTACGCCGAAAACGGTCGTCTTTGTTCTGATATTGCTCAAAACACGAAGTCGAATTCCGTTTGTTTGTTTCGTGGATATCGGTGAGTAACTTTTTTTCTATACATGCTAGCGACCTAAAACTTGTTTCATCGCATTCAGCGCGTCAAATTACGCCGGAAACGGTCGTCTTTGATCTGATATTGCTCAAAACACGAAGTCGAATTCCGTTTGTTTGTTTCGTGGATATCGGTAAGTAACTTTTTTTCTATACATGCTAGCGACCTAAAACTTGTTTTATCGCATTCAGCGCGTCAAATTACGCCGGAAACGGTCGTCTTTGTTTTGGTATTGCTTAAAACACGAAGTCGAATTCCGTTCGTTTGTTTCGTGGATATCGGTGAGTAACTTTTTTTCCATACATGCTGACGACCTAAAACTTGTTTTATCGCATTCGGCGCGTCAAATTACGCCGGAAACGGTCGTCTTTGTTCTGATATTGCTCAAAACACGGAGTCGAATTCCGTTTGTTTGTTTCGTGGATATCGGTTGGTAACTTTTTTTCTATACATGCTAGCGACCTAAAACTTGTTTTATCGCATTCAGCGCGTCAAATTACGCCGAAAACGGTCGTCTTTGTTCTGATATTGCTCAAAACACGAAGTCGAATTCCGTTTGTTTGTTTCGTGGATATCGGTGAGTAACTTTTTTTCTATACATGCTAGCGACCTAAAACTTGTTTTATCGCATTCAGCGCGTTAAATTACGCCGGAAACGGTCGTCTTTGTTCTGATATCGCTCAAAACACGAAGTCGAAGTCCGTTTGTTTGTTTTTTAGATATCGGTTGATAACTTTTTTTCTATACATGCTAGCGACCTAAAACTTGTTTTATCGCATTCAGCGCGTCAAATTACGCCGAAAACGGTCGTCTTTGTTCTGATATTGCTCAAAACACGAAGTCGAATTCCGTTTGTTTGTTTCGTGGATATCGGTGAGTAACTTTTTTTCTATACATGCTAGCGACCTAAAACTTGTTTCATCGCATTCAGCGCGTCAAATTACGCCGGAAACGGTCGTCTTTGATCTGATATTGCTCAAAACACGAAGTCGAATTCCGTTTGTTTGTTTCGTGGATATCGGTAAGTAACTTTTTTTCTATACATGCTAGCGACCTAAAACTTGTTTTATCGCATTCAGCGCGTCAAATTACGCCGGAAACGGTCGTCTTTGTTTTGATATTGCTTAAAACACGAAGTCGAATTCCGTTCGTTTGTTTCGTGGATATCGGTGAGTAACTTTTTTTCCATACATGCTGACGACCTAAAACTTGTTTTATCGCATTCGGCGCGTCAAATTACGCCGGAAACGGTCGTCTTTGTTCTGATATTGCTCAAAACACGGAGTCGAATTCCGTTTGTTTGTTTCGTGGATATCGGTTGGTAACTTTTTTTCTATACATGCTAGCGACCTCAAACTTGTTTTATCGCATTCAGCGCGTCAAATTACGCCGAAAACGGTCGTCTTTGTTCTGATATTGCTCAAAACACGAAGTCGAATTCCGTTTGTTTGTTTCGTGGATATCGGTGAGTAACTTTTTTTCTATACATGCTAGCGACCTAAAACTTGTTTTATCGCATTCAGCGCGTTAAATTACGCCGGAAACGGTCGTCTTTGTTCTGATATCGCTCAAAACACGAAGTCGAAGTCCGTTTGTTTGTTTTTTAGATATCGGTTGATAACTTTTTTTCTATACATGCTAGCGACCTAAAACTTGTTTCATCGCATTCAGCGCGTCAAATTACGCCGGAAACGGTCGTCTTTGTTTTGATATTGCTTAAAACACGAAGTCGAAGTCCGTTTGTTTGTTTTTCAGATATCGGTTGGTAACTTTTTTTCTATACATGCTAGCGACCTAAAACTTGTTTTATCGCATTCAGCGCGTCAAATTACGCCGGAAACGGTCGTCTTTGTTCTGATATTGCTCAAAACACGAAGTCGAATTCCGTTTGTTTGTTTCGTGGATATCGGTGAGTAACTTTTTTTCTATACATGCTAGCGACCTAAAACTTGTTTTATCGCATTCAGCGCGTCAAATTACGCCGGAAACGGTCGTCTTTGTTTTGATATTGCTTAAAACACGAAGTCGAATCCCGTTCGTTTGTTTCGTGGATATCGGTGAGTAACTTTTTTTCTATACATGCTAGCGACCTAAAACTTGTTTTATCGCATTCAGCGCGTCAAATTACGCCGGAAACGGCCGTCTTTGTTTTGATATTGCTCGAAACACGAAGTCGAAGTCCGTTTGTTTGTTTTTCAGATATCGGTTGATCACTTTTTTTCTATACATGCTAGCGACCTAAAACTTGTTTCATCGCATTCAGCGCGTCAAATTACGCCGGAAACGGTCGTCTTTGTTCTGATATTGCTCAAAACACGGAGTCGAATTCCGTTTGTTTGTTTCGTGGATATCGGTGAGTAACTTTTTTTCTATACATGCTAGCGACCTAAAACTTGTTTTATCGCATTCAGCGCGTCAAATTACGCCGGAAACGGTCGTCTTTGTTCTGATATTGCTCAAAACACGAAGTCGAATTCCGTTTGTTTGTTTCGTGGATATCGGTGAGTAACTTTTTTTCTATACATGCTAGCGACCTCAAACTTGTTTTATCGCATTCAGCGCGTCAAATTACGCCGGAAACGGTCGTCTTTGTTTTGATATTGCTTAAAACACGAAGTCGAATTCCGTTCGTTTGTTTCGTGGATATCGGTAAGTAACTTTTTTTCTATACATGCTAGCGACCTAAAACTTGTTTTATCGCATTCAGCGCGTCAAATTACGTCGGAAACGGCCGTCTTTGTTTTGATATTGCTCGAAACACGAAGTCGAAGTCCGTTTGTTCGTTTTTCAGATATCGGTTGATCACTTTTTTTCTATACATGCTAGCGACCTAAAACTTGTTTCATCGCATTCAGCGCGTCAAATTACGCCGGAAACGGTCGTCTTTGTTCTGATATTGCTCAGAACACGAAGTCGAATTCCGTTTGTTTGTTTCGTGGATATCGGTGAGTAACTTTTTTTCTATACATGCTAGCGACCTAAAACTTGTTTTATCGCATTCAGCGCGTCAAATTACGCCGTAAACGGTCGTCTTTGTTCTGATATTGCTCAAAACACGGAGTCGAATTCCGTTTGTTTGTTTCGTGGATATCGGTGAGTAACTTTTTTTCTATACATGCTAGCGACCTAAAACTTGTTTTATCGCATTCAGCCCGTCAAATTACGCCGGAAACGGCCGTCTTTGTTTTGATATTGCTCAAAACACGAAGTCGAATTCCGTTTGTTTGTTTCGTGGATATCGGTGAGTAACTTTTTTTCTATACATGCTAGCGACCTAAAACTTGTTTTATCGCATTCAGCGCGTCAAATTACGCCGGAAACGGTCGTCTTTGTTTTGATATTGCTTAAAACACGAAGTCGAATTCCGTTCGTTTGTTTCGTGGATATCGGTGAGTAACTTTCTTTCTATACATGCTAGCGACCTAAAACTTGTTTTATCGCATTCAGCGCGTCAAATTACGCCGGAAACGGCCGTCTTTGTTTTGATATTGCTCGAAACACGAAGTCGAAGTCCGTTTGTTTGTTTTTCAGATATCGGTTGATAACTTTTTTTCTATACATGCTAGCGACCGAAAACTTGTTTGATCGCATTCAGCGCGTCAAATTACGCCGGAAACGGTCGTCTTTGTTTTGATATTGCTCAAAACACGAAGTCGAAGTCCGTTTGTTTGTTTTTCAGATATCGGTTGATAACTTTTTTTCTATACATGCTGGCGACCTAAAACTTGTTTTATCGCATTCAGCGCGTCAAATTACGCCGGAAACGGTCGTCTTTGTTTTGATATTGCTTAAAACACGAAGTCGAAGTCCGTTTGTTTGTTTTTCAGATATCGGTTGATAACTTTTTTTCTATACATGCTAGCGACCTAAAACTTGTTTCATCGCATTCAGCGCGTCAAATTACGCCGGAAACGGTCGTCTTTGTTCTGATATTGCTCAAAACACGAAGTCGAATCCCGTTTGTTTGTTTCGTGGATATCGGTGAGTAACTTTTTTTCTATACATGCTAGCGACCTAAAACTTGTTTCATCGCATTCAGCGCGTCAAATTACGCCGGAAACGGTCGTCTTTGTTCTGATATTGCTCAAAACACGGAGTCGAATTCCGTTTGTTTGTTTCGTGGATATCGGTGAGTAACTTTTTTTCTATACATGCTAGCGACCTAAAACTTGTTTTATCGCATTCAGCGCGTCAAATTACGCCGGAAACGGCCGTCTTTGTTTTGATATTGCTCGAAACACGAAGTCGAAGTCCGTTTGTTTGTTTTTCAGATATCGGTTGATCACTTTTTTTCTATACATGCTAGCGACCTCAAACTTGTTTTATCGCATTCAGCGCGTCAAATAACGCCGGAAACGGTCGTCTTTGTTCTGATATTGCTCAAAACACGGAGTCGAATTCCGTTTGTTTGTTTCGTGGATATCGGTTGGTAACTTTTTTTCTATACATGCTAGCGACCTAAAACTTGTTTTATCGCATTCAGCCCGTCAAATTACGCCGGAAACGGCCGTCTTTGTTTTGATATTGCTCAAAACACGAAGTCGAATTCCGTTTGTTTGTTTCGTGGATATCGGTGAGTAACTTTTTTTCTATACATGCTAGCGACCTAAAACTTGTTTTATCGCATTCAGCGCGTCAAATTACGCCGGAAACGGTCGTCTTTGTTTTGATATTGCTTAAAACACGAAGTCGAATTCCGTTCGTTTGTTTCGTGGATATCGGTGAGTAACTCACTTTCTATACATGCTAGCGACCTAAAACTTGTTTTATCGCATTCAGCGCGTCAAATTACGCCGGAAACGGCCGTCTTTGTTTTGATATTGCTCGAAACACGAAGTCGAAGTCCGTTTGTTTGTTTTTCAGATATCGGTTGATAACTTTTTTTCTATACATGCTAGCGACCGAAAACTTGTTTGATCGCATTCAGCGCGTCGATTACGCCGAAAACGGTCGTCTTTGTTTTGATATTGCTTAAAACACGAAGTCGAAGTCCGTTTGTTTGTTTTTCAGATATCGGTTGATAACTTTTTTTCTATACATGCTGGCAACCTAAAACTTGTTTTATCGCATTCAGCTCGTCAAATTACGCCGGAAACGGTCGTCTTGGTTTTGATATTGCTTAAAACACGAAGTCGAAGTCCGTTTGTTTGTTTTTCAGATATCGGTTGATAACTTTTTTTCTATACATGCTAGCGACCTAAAACTTGTTTCATCGCATTCAGCGCGTCAAATTACGCCGGAAACGGTCGTCTTTGTTTTGATATTGCTTAAAACACGAAGTTGAATTCCGTTCGTTTGTTTCGTGGATATCGGTGAGTAACTTTTTTTCTATACATGCTAGCGACCTGAAACTTGTTTTATCGCATTCAGCGCGTCAAATTACGCCGGAAACGGTCGTCTCTGTTTTGATATTGCTTAAAACACGAAGTCGAATTCCGTTCGTTTGTTTCGTGGATATCGGTGAGTAACTTTTTTTCTATACATGCTAGCGACCTAAAACTTGTTTCATCGCATTCAGCGCGTCAAATTACGCCGGAAACGGCCGTCTTTGTTTTGATATTTCTCGAAACACGAAGTCGAAGTCCGTTTGTTTGTTTTTCAGATATCGGTTAATAACTTTTTTTCTATACATGCTAGCGACCGAAAACTTGTTTGATCGCATTCAGCGCGTCAAATTACGCCGGAAACGGTCGTCTTTGTTTTGATATTGCTTAAAACACGAAGTTGAAGTCCGTTTGTTTGTTTTTCAGATATCGGTCGATAACTTTTTTTCTATACATGCTGGCGACCTAAAACTTGTTTTATCGCATTCAGCGCGTCAAATTACGCCGGAAACGGTCGTCTTTGTTTTGATATTGCTTAAAACACGAAGTCGAAGTCCGTTTGTTTGTTTTTCAGATATCGGTTGATAACTTTTTTTCTATACATGCTGGCGACCTAAAACTTGTTTTATCGCATTCAGCTCGTCAAATTACGCCGGAAACGGTCGTCTTTGTTTTGATATTGCTTAAAACACGAAGTCGGAGTCCGTTTGTTTGTTTTTCAGATATCGGTTGATAACTTTTTTTCTATACATGCTAGCGACCTAAAACTTGTTTCATCGCATTCAGCGCGTCAAATTACGCCGGAAACGGTCGTCTTTGTTCTGATATTGCTCAAAACACGAAGTCGAATTCCGTTTGTTTGTTTCGTGGATATCGGTGAGTAACTTTTTTTCTATACATGCTAGCGACCTAAAACTTGTTTCATCGCATTCAGCGCGTCAAATTACGCCGGAAACGGTCGTCTTTGTTCTGATATTGCTCAAAACACGGAGTCGAATTCCGTTTGTTTGTTTCGTGGATATCGGTGAGTAACTTTTTTTCTATACATGCTAGCGACCTCAAACTTGTTTTATCGCATTCAGCGCGTCAAATTACGCCGGAAACGGCCGTCTTTGTTTTGATATTGCTCGAAACACGAAGTCGAAGTCCGTTTGTTTGTTTTTCAGATATCGGTTGATAACTTCTTTTCTATACATGCTGGCGACCTCAAACTTGTTTTATCGCATTCAGCGCGTCAAATAACGCCGGAAACGGTCGTCTTTGTTCTGATATTGCTCAAAACACGGAGTCGAAGTCCGTTTGTTTGTTTTTCAGATATCGGTTGGTAACTTTTTTTCTATACATGCTAGCGACCTAAAACTTGTTTTATCGCATTCAGCGCGTCAAATTACGCCGGAAACGGTCGTCTTTGTTTTGATATTGCTTAAAACACGAAGTTGAATTCCGTTCGTTTGTTTCGTGGATATCGGTGAGTCACTTTTTTTCTATACATGCTAGCGACCTAAAACTTGTTTTATCGCATTCAGCGCGTCAAATTACGCCGGAAACGGTCGTCTCTGTTTTGATATTGCTTAAAACACGAAGTCGAATTCCGTTCGTTTGTTTCGTGGATATCGGTAAGTAACTTTTTTTCTATACATGCTAGCTACCTAAAACTTGTTTCATCGCATTCAGCGTGTCAAATTACGCCGGAAACGGCCGTCTTTGTTTCGATATTTCTCGAAACACGAAGTCGAAGTCCGTTTGTTTGTTTTTCAGATATCGGTTGATAACTTTTTTTCTATACATGCTAGCGACCTGGAACTTGTTTTATTGCCTTCAGCGCGTCAAATTACGCCGGAAACGGTCGTCTTTGTTTTGATATTGCTTAAAACACGAAGTCGAATTCCGTTCGTTTGTTTCGTGGATATCGGTGAGTAACTTTTTTTCTATACATGCTAGCGACCTAAAACTTGTTTCATCGCATTCAGCGCGTCAAATTACGCCGGAAACGGCCGTCTTTGTTTTGATATTTCTCGAAACACGAAGTCGAAGTCCGTTTGTTTGTTTTTCAGATATCGGTTGATAACTTTTTTTCTATACATGCTAGCGACCTGAAACTTGTTTTATCGCCTTCAGCGCGTCAAATTACGCCGGAAACGGTCGTCTTTGTTTTGATATTGCTTAAAACACGAAGTCGAAGTCCGTTTGTTTGTTTTTCAGATATCGGTTGATAACTTTTTTTCTATACATGCTGGCGACCTAAAACTTGTTTTATCGCATTCAGCGCGTCAAATTACGCCGGAAACGGCCGTCTTTGTTTTGATATTGCTCGAAACACGAAGTCGAAGTCCGTTTGTTTGTTTTTCAGATATCGGTTGATAACTTTTTTTCTATACATGCTAGCGACCTAAAACTTGTTTTATCGCATTCAGCGCGTCAAATTACGCCGGAAACGGTCGTCTTTGTTCTGATATTGCTCAAAACACGAAGTCGAATTCCGTTTGTTTGTTTCGTGGATATCGGTGAGTAACTTTTTTTCTATACATGCTAGCGACCTCAAACTTGTTTTATCGCATTCAGCGCGTCAAATTACGCCGGAAACGGTCGTCTTTGTTTTGATATTGCTTAAAACACGAAGTCGAATTCCGTTCGTTTGTTTCGTGGATATCGGTAAGTAACTTTTTTTCTATACATGCTAGCGACCTAAAACTTGTTTTATCGCATTCAGCGCGTCAAATTACGTCGGAAACGGCCGTCTTTGTTTTGATATTGCTCGAAACACGAAGTCGAAGTCCGTTTGTTCGTTTTTCAGATATCGGTTGATCACTTTTTTTCTATACATGCTAGCGACCTAAAACTTGTTTCATCGCATTCAGCGCGTCAAATTACGCCGGAAACGGTCGTCTTTGTTCTGATATTGCTCAGAACACGAAGTCGAATTCCGTTTGTTTGTTTCGTGGATATCGGTGAGTAACTTTTTTTCTATACATGCTAGCGACCTAAAACTTGTTTTATCGCATTCAGCGCGTCAAATTACGCCGGAAACGGCCGTCTTTGTTTTGATATTGCTCGAAACACGAAGTCGAAGTCCGTTTGTTTGTTTTTCAGATATCGGTTGATCACTTTTTTTCTATACATGCTAGCGACCTAAAACTTGTTTCATCGCATTCAGCGCGTCAAATTACGCCGGAAACGGTCGTCTTTGTTCTGATATTGCTCAAAACACGAAGTCGAATTCCGTTTGTTTGTTTCGTGGATATCGGTGAGTAACTTTTTTTCTATACATGCTAGCGACCTAAAACTTGTTTTATCGCATTCAGCGCGTCAAATTACGCCGGAAACGGTCGTCTTTGTTTTGATATTGCTTAAAACACGAAGTCGAAGTCCGTTTGTTTGTTTTTCAGATATCGGTTGATAACTTTTTTTCTATACATGCTGGCGACCTAAAACTTGATTATCGAATCCAGCGCGTCAAATTACGCCGGAAACGGTCGTCTTTGTTCTGATATTGCTCAAAACACGGAGTCGAATTCCGTTTGTTTGTTTCGTGGATATCGGTGAGTAACTTTTTTTCTATACATGCTAGCGACCTAAAACTTGTTTTATCGCATTCAGCGCGTCAAATTACGCCGTAAACGGTCGTCTTTGTTCTGATATTGCTCAAAACACGGAGTCGAATTCCGTTTGTTTGTTTCGTGGATATCGGTGAGTAACTTTTTTTCTATACATGCTAGCGACCTAAAACTTGTTTTATCGCATTCAGCCCGTCAAATTACGCCGGAAACGGCCGTCTTTGTTTTGATATTGCTCAAAACACGAAGTCGAATTCCGTTTGTTTGTTTCGTGGATATCGGTGAGTAACTTTTTTTCTATACATGCTAGCGACCTAAAACTTGTTTTATCGCATTCAGCGCGTCAAATTACGCCGGAAACGGCCGTCTTTGTTTTGATATTGCTCGAAACACGAAGTCGAAGTCCGTTTGTTTGTTTTTCAGATATCGGTTGATAACTTTTTTTCTATACATGCTAGCGACCGAAAACTTGTTTGATCGCATTCAGCGCGTCAAATTACGCCGGAAACGGTCGTCTTTGTTTTGATATTGCTCAAAACACGAAGTCGAAGTCCGTTTGTTTGTTTTTCAGATATCGGTTGATAACTTTTTTTCTATACATGCTGGCGACCTAAAACTTGTTTTATCGCATTCAGCGCGTCAAATTACGCCGGAAACGGCCGTCTTTGTTTTGATATTGCTCGAAACACGAAGTCGAAGTCCGTTTGTTTGTTTTTCAGATATCGGTTGATCACTTTTTTTCTATACATGCTAGCGACCTAAAACTTGTTTCATCGCATTCAGCGCGTCAAATTACGCCGGAAACGGTCGTCTTTGTTCTGATATTGCTCAAAACACGAAGTCGAATTCCGTTTGTTTGTTTCGTGGATATCGGTGAGTAACTTTTTTTCTATACATGCTAGCGACCTAAAACTTGTTTTATCGCATTCAGCGCGTCAAATTACGCCGGAAACGGTCGTCTTTGTTTTGATATTGCTTAAAACACGAAGTCGAAGTCCGTTTGTTTGTTTTTCAGATATCGGTTGATAACTTTTTTTCTATACATGCTGGCGACCTAAAACTTGATTATCGAATTCAGCGCGTCAAATTACGCCGGAAACGGTCGTCTTTGTTCTGATATTGCTCAAAACACGGAGTCGAATTCCGTTTGTTTGTTTCGTGGATATCGGTGAGTAACTTTTTTTCTATACATGCTAGCGACCTAAAACTTGTTTTATCGCATTCAGCGCGTCAAATTACGCCGTAAACGGTCGTCTTTGTTCTGATATTGCTCAAAACACGGAGTCGAATTCCGTTTGTTTGTTTCGTGGATATCGGTGAGTAACTTTTTTTCTATACATGCTAGCGACCTAAAACTTGTTTTATCGCATTCAGCCCGTCAAATTACGCCGGAAACGGCCGTCTTTGTTTTGATATTGCTCAAAACACGAAGTCGAATTCCGTTTGTTTGTTTCGTGGATATCGGTGAGTAACTTTTTTTCTATACATGCTAGCGACCTAAAACTTGTTTTATCGCATTCAGCGCGTCAAATTACGCCGGAAACGGCCGTCTTTGTTTTGATATTGCTCGAAACACGAAGTCGAAGTCCGTTTGTTTGTTTTTCAGATATCGGTTGATAACTTTTTTTCTATACATGCTAGCGACCGAAAACTTGTTTGATCGCATTCAGCGCGTCAAATTACGCCGGAAACGGTCGTCTTTGTTTTGATATTGCTCAAAACACGAAGTCGAAGTCCGTTTGTTTGTTTTTCAGATATCGGTTGATAACTTTTTTTCTATACATGCTGGCGACCTAAAACTTGTTTTATCGCATTCAGCGCGTCAAATTACGCCGGAAACGGTCGTCTTTGTTTTGATATTGCTTAAAACACGAAGTCGAAGTCCGTTTGTTTGTTTTTCAGATATCGGTTGATAACTTTTTTTCTATACATGCTAGCGACCTAAAACTTGTTTCATCGCATTCAGCGCGTCAAATTACGCCGGAAACGGTCGTCTTTGTTCTGATATTGCTCAAAACACGAAGTCGAATTCCGTTTGTTTGTTTCGTGGATATCGGTGAGTAACTTTTTTTCTATACATGCTAGCGACCTAAAACTTGTTTCATCGCATTCAGCGCGTCAAATTACGCCGGAAACGGTCGTCTTTGTTCTGATATTGCTCAAAACACGGAGTCGAATTCCGTTTGTTTGTTTCGTGGATATCGGTGAGTAACTTTTTTTCTATACATGCTAGCGACCTAAAACTTGTTTTATCGCATTCAGCGCGTCAAATTACGCCGGAAACGGCCGTCTTTGTTTTGATATTGCTCGAAACACGAAGTCGAAGTCCGTTTGTTTGTTTTTCAGATATCGGTTGATCACTTTTTTTCTATACATGCTAGCGACCTCAAACTTGTTTTATCGCATTCAGCGCGTCAAATAACGCCGGAAACGGTCGTCTTTGTTCTGATATTGCTCAAAACACGGAGTCGAATTCCGTTTGTTTGTTTCGTGGATATCGGTTGGTAACTTTTTTTCTATACATGCTAGCGACCTAAAACTTGTTTTATCGCATTCAGCCCGTCAAATTACGCCGGAAACGGCCGTCTTTGTTTTGATATTGCTCAAAACACGAAGTCGAATTCCGTTTGTTTGTTTCGTGGATATCGGTGAGTAACTTTTTTTCTATACATGCTAGCGACCTAAAACTTGTTTTATCGCATTCAGCGCGTCAAATTACGCCGGAAACGGTCGTCTTTGTTTTGATATTGCTTAAAACACGAAGTCGAATTCCGTTCGTTTGTTTCGTGGATATCGGTGAGTAACTTACTTTCTATACATGCTAGCGACCTAAAACTTGTTTTATCGCATTCAGCGCGTCAAATTACGCCGGAAACGGCCGTCTTTGTTTTGATATTGCTCGAAACACGAAGTCGAAGTCCGTTTGTTTGTTTTTCAGATATCGGTTGATAACTTTTTTTCTATACATGCTAGCGACCGAAAACTTGTTTGATCGCATTCAGCGCGTCGATTACGCCGAAAACGGTCGTCTTTGTTTTGATATTGCTTAAAACACGAAGTCGAAGTCCGTTTGTTTGTTTTTCAGATATCGGTTGATAACTTTTTTTCTATACATGCTGGCAACCTAAAACTTGTTTTATCGCATTCAGCTCGTCAAATTACGCCGGAAACGGTCGTCTTGGTTTTGATATTGCTTAAAACACGAAGTCGAAGTCCGTTTGTTTGTTTTTCAGATATCGGTTGATAACTTTTTTTCTATACATGCTAGCGACCTAAAACTTGTTTCATCGCATTCAGCGCGTCAAATTACGCCGGAAACGGTCGTCTTTGTTTTGATATTGCTTAAAACACGAAGTTGAATTCCGTTCGTTTGTTTCGTGGATATCGGTGAGTAACTTTTTTTCTATACATGCTAGCGACCTGAAACTTGTTTTATCGCATTCAGCGCGTCAAATTACGCCGGAAACGGTCGTCTCTGTTTTGATATTGCTTAAAACACGAAGTCGAATTCCGTTCGTTTGTTTCGTGGATATCGGTGAGTAACTTTTTTTCTATACATGCTAGCGACCTAAAACTTGTTTCATCGCATTCAGCGCGTCAAATTACGCCGGAAACGGCCGTCTTTGTTTTGATATTTCTCGAAACACGAAGTCGAAGTCCGTTTGTTTGTTTTTCAGATATCGGTTAATAACTTTTTTTCTATACATGCTAGCGACCGAAAACTTGTTTGATCGCATTCAGCGCGTCAAATTACGCCGGAAACGGTCGTCTTTGTTTTGATATTGCTTAAAACACGAAGTTGAAGTCCGTTTGTTTGTTTTTCAGATATCGGTCGATAACTTTTTTTCTATACATGCTGGCGACCTAAAACTTGTTTTATCGCATTCAGCGCGTCAAATTACGCCGGAAACGGTCGTCTTTGTTTTGATATTGCTTAAAACACGAAGTCGAAGTCCGTTTGTTTGTTTTTCAGATATCGGTTGATAACTTTTTTTCTATACATGCTGGCGACCTAAAACTTGTTTTATCGCATTCAGCTCGTCAAATTACGCCGGAAACGGTCGTCTTTGTTTTGATATTGCTTAAAACACGAAGTCGGAGTCCGTTTGTTTGTTTTTCAGATATCGGTTGATAACTTTTTTTCTATACATGCTAGCGACCTAAAACTTGTTTCATCGCATTCAGCGCGTCAAATTACGCCGGAAACGGTCGTCTTTGTTCTGATATTGCTCAAAACACGAAGTCGAATTCCGTTTGTTTGTTTCGTGGATATCGGTGAGTAACTTTTTTTCTATACATGCTAGCGACCTAAAACTTGTTTCATCGCATTCAGCGCGTCAAATTACGCCGGAAACGGTCGTCTTTGTTCTGATATTGCTCAAAACACGGAGTCGAATTCCGTTTGTTTGTTTCGTGGATATCGGTGAGTAACTTTTTTTCTATACATGCTAGCGACCTCAAACTTGTTTTATCGCATTCAGCGCGTCAAATTACGCCGGAAACGGCCGTCTTTGTTTTGATATTGCTCGAAACACGAAGTCGAAGTCCGTTTGTTTGTTTTTCAGATATCGGTTGATAACTTCTTTTCTATACATGCTGGCGACCTCAAACTTGTTTTATCGCATTCAGCGCGTCAAATAACGCCGGAAACGGTCGTCTTTGTTCTGATATTGCTCAAAACACGGAGTCGAAGTCCGTTTGTTTGTTTTTCAGATATCGGTTGGTAACTTTTTTTCTATACATGCTAGCGACCTAAAACTTGTTTTATCGCATTCAGCGCGTCAAATTACGCCGGAAACGGTCGTCTTTGTTTTGATATTGCTTAAAACACGAAGTTGAATTCCGTTCGTTTGTTTCGTGGATATCGGTGAGTCACTTTTTTTCTATACATGCTAGCGACCTAAAACTTGTTTTATCGCATTCAGCGCGTCAAATTACGCCGGAAACGGTCGTCTCTGTTTTGATATTGCTTAAAACACGAAGTCGAATTCCGTTCGTTTGTTTCGTGGATATCGGTAAGTAACTTTTTTTCTATACATGCTAGCTACCTAAAACTTGTTTCATCGCATTCAGCGTGTCAAATTACGCCGGAAACGGCCGTCTTTGTTTCGATATTTCTCGAAACACGAAGTCGAATTCCGTTCGTTTGTTTCGTGGATATCGGTAAGTAACTTTTTTTCTATACATGCTAGCTACCTAAAACTTGTTTCATCGCATTCAGCGTGTCAAATTACGCCGGAAACGGCCGTCTTTGATTCGATATTTCTCGAAACACGAAGTCGAAGTCCGTTTGTTTGTTTTTCAGATATCGGTTGATAACTTTTTTTCTATACATGCTAGCGACCTGGAACTTGTTTTATTGCCTTCAGCGCGTCAAATTACGCCGGAAACGGTCGTCTTTGTTTTGATATTGCTTAAAACACGAAGTCGAATTCCGTTCGTTTGTTTCGTGGATATCGGTGAGTAACTTTTTTTCTATACATGCTAGCGACCTAAAACTTGTTTCATCGCATTCAGCGCGTCAAATTACGCCGGAAACGGCCGTCTTTGTTTTGATATTTCTCGAAACACGAAGTCGAAGTCCGTTTGTTTGTTTTTCAGATATCGGTTGATAACTTTTTTTCTATACATGCTAGCGACCTGAAACTTGTTTTATCGCCTTCAGCGCGTCAAATTACGCCGGAAACGGTCGTCTTTGTTTTGATATTGCTTAAAACACGAAGTCGAAGTCCGTTTGTTTGTTTTTCAGATATCGGTTGATAACTTTTTTTCTATACATGCTGGCGACCTAAAACTTGTTTTATCGCATTCAGCGCGTCAAATTACGCCGGAAACGGCCGTCTTTGTTTTGATATTGCTCGAAACACGAAGTCGAAGTCCGTTTGTTTGTTTTTCAGATATCGGTTGATAACTTTTTTTCTATACATGCTGGCGACCTCAAACTTGTTTTATCGCATTCAGCGCGTCAAATAACGCCGGAAACGGTCGTCTTTGTTCTGATATTGCTCAAAACACGGAGTCGAAGTCCGTTTGTTTGTTTTTCAGATATCGGTTGGTAACTTTTTTTCTATACATGCTAGCGACCTAAAACTTGTTTTATCGCATTCAGCGCGTCAAATTACGCCGGAAACGGTCGTCTTTGTTTTGATATTGCTTAAAACACGAAGTCGAATTCCGTTCGTTTGTTTCGTGGATATCGGTGAGTAACTTTTTTTCTATACATGCTAGCGACCTAAAACTTGTTTTATCGCATTCAGCGCGTCAAATTACGCCGGAAACGGCCGTCTTTGTTTTGATATTTCTCGAAACACGAAGTCGAAGTCCGTTTGTTTGTTTTTCAGATATCGGTTGATAACTTTTTTTCTATACATGCTAGCGACCTGAAACTTGTTTTATCGCCTTCAGCGCGTCAAATTACGCCGGAAACGGTCGTCTTTGTTTTGATATTGCTTAAAACACGAAGTCGAAGTCCGTTTGTTTGTTTTTCAGATATCGGTTGATAACTTTTTTTCTATACATGCTGGCGACCTAAAACTTGTTTTATCGCATTCAGCGCGTCAAATTACGCCGGAAACGGCCGTCTTTGTTTTGATATTGCTCGAAACACGAAGTCGAAGTCCGTTTGTTTGTTTTTCAGATATCGGTTGATAACTTTTTTTCTATACATGCTGGCGACCTCAAACTTGTTTTATCGCATTCAGCGCGTCAAATAACGCCGGAAACGGTCGTCTTTGTTCTGATATTGCTCAAAACACGGAGTCGAAGTCCGTTTGTTTGTTTTTCAGATATCGGTTGGTAACTTTTTTTCTATACATGCTAGCGACCTAAAACTTGTTTTATCGCATTCAGCGCGTCAAATTACGCCGGAAACGGTCGTCTTTGTTTTGATATTGCTTAAAACACGAAGTTGAATTCCGTTCGTTTGTTTCGTGGATATCGGTGAGTAACTTTTTTTCTATACATGCTAGCGACCTAAAACTTGTTTTATCGCATTCAGCGCGTCAAATAACGCCGGAAACGGTCGTCTTTGTTCTGATATTGCTCAAAACACGGAGTCGAATTCCGTTTGTTTGTTTCGTGGATATCGGTTGGTAACTTTTTTTCTATACATGCTAGCGACCTAAAACTTGTTTTATCGCATTCAGCGCGTCAAATTACGCCGGAAACGGTCGTCTTTGTTTTGATATTGCTTAAAACACGAAGTTGAATTCCGTTCGTTTGTTTCGTGGATATCGGTGAGTAACTTTTTTTCTATACATGCTAGCGACCTAAAACTTGTTTTATCGCATTCAGCGCGTCAAATAACGCCGGAAACGGTCGTCTTTGTTCTGATATTGCTCAAAACACGGAGTCGAAGTCCGTTTGTTTGTTTTTCAGATATCGGTTGGTAACTTTTTTTCTATACATGCTAGCGACCCAAAACTTGTTTTATCGCATTCAGCGCGTCAAATTACGCCGGAAACGGTCGTCTTTGTTTTGATATTGCTTAAAACACGAAGTTGAATTCCGTTCGTTTGTTTCGTGGATATCGGTGAGTAACTTTTTTTCTATACATGCTAGCGACCTAAAACTTGTTTCATCGCATTCAGCGCGTCAAATTACGCCGGAAACGGCCGTCTTTGTTTCGATATTTCTCGAAACACGAAGTCGAAGTCCGTTTGTTTGTTTTTCAGATATCGGTTGATAACTTTTTTTCTATACATGCTAGCGACCTGAAACTTGTTTTATTGCCTTCAGCGCGTCAAATTACGCCGGAAACGGTCGTCTTCGTTTTGATATTGCTTAAAACACGAAGTCGAATTCCGTTCGTTTGTTTCGTGGATATCGGTGAGTAACTTTTTTTCTATACATGCTAGCGACCTAAAACTTGTTTCATCGCATTCAGCGCGTCAAATTACGCCGGAAACGGCCGTCTTTGTTTTGATATTTCTCGAAACACGAAGTCGAAGTCCGTTTGTTTGTTTTTCAGATATCGGTTGATAACTTCTTTTCTATACATGCTGGCGACCTCAAACTTGTTTTATCGCATTCAGCGCGTCAAATAACGCCGGAAACGGTCGTCTTTGTTCTGATATTGCTCAAAACACGGAGTCGAAGTCCGTTTGTTTGTTTTTCAGATATCGGTTGGTAACTTTTTTTCTATACATGCTAGCGACCTAAAACTTGTTTTATCGCATTCAGCGCGTCAAATTACGCCGGAAACGGTCGTCTTTGTTTTGATATTGCTTAAAACACGAAGTTGAATTCCGTTCGTTTGTTTCGTGGATATCGGTGAGTCACTTTTTTTCTATACATGCTAGCGACCTAAAACTTGTTTTATCGCATTCAGCGCGTCAAATTACGCCGGAAACGGTCGTCTCTGTTTTGATATTGCTTAAAACACGAAGTCGAATTCCGTTCGTTTGTTTCGTGGATATCGGTGAGTAACTTTTTTTCTATACATGCTAGCTACCTAAAACTTGTTTCATCGCATTCAGCGCGTCAAATTACGCCGGAAACGGCCGTCTTTGTTTCGATATTTCTCGAAACACGAAGTCGAAGTCCGTTTGTTTGTTTTTCAGATATCGGTTGATAACTTTTTTTCTATACATGCTAGCGACCTGAAACTTGTTTTATTGCCTTCAGCGCGTCAAATTACGCCGGAAACGGTCGTCTTTGTTTTGATATTGCTTAAAACACGAAGTCGAATTCCGTTCGTTTGTTTCGTGGATATCGGTGAGTAACTTTTTTTCTATACATGCTAGCGACCTAAAACTTGTTTCATCGCATTCAGCGCGTCAAATTACGCCGGAAACGGCCGTCTTTGTTTTGATATTTCTCGAAACACGAAGTCGAAGTCCGTTTGTTTGTTTTTCAGATATCGGTTGATAACTTTTTTTCTATACATGCTAGCGACCTGAAACTTGTTTTATCGCCTTCAGCGCGTCAAATTACGCCGGAAACGGTCGTCTTTGTTTTGATATTGCTTAAAACACGAAGTCGAAGTCCGTTTGTTTGTTTTTCAGATATCGGTTGATAACTTTTTTTCTATACATGCTGGCGACCTAAAACTTGTTTTATCGCATTCAGCGCGTCAAATTACGCCGGAAACGGCCGTCTTTGTTTTGATATTGCTCGAAACACGAAGTCGAAGTCCGTTTGTTTGTTTTTCAGATATCGGTTGATAACTTTTTTTCTATACATGCTGGCGACCTCAAACTTGTTTTATCGCATTCAGCGCGTCAAATAACGCCGGAAACGGTCGTCTTTGTTCTGATATTGCTCAAAACACGGAGTCGAAGTCCGTTTGTTTGTTTTTCAGATATCGGTTGGTAACTTTTTTTCTATACATGCTAGCGACCTAAAACTTGTTTTATCGCATTCAGCGCGTCAAATTACGCCGGAAACGGTCGTCTTTGTTTTGATATTGCTTAAAACACGAAGTTGAATTCCGTTCGTTTGTTTCGTGGATATCGGTGAGTAACTTTTTTTCTATACATGCTAGCGACCTAAAACTTGTTTCATCGCATTCAGCGCGTCAAATTACGCCGGAAACGGCCGTCTTTGTTTTGATATTTCTCGAAACACGAAGTCGAAGTCCGTTTGTTTGTTTTTCAGATATCGGTTGATAACTTTTTTTCTATACATGCTAGCGACCTGAAACTTGTTTTATCGCCTTCAGCGCGTCAAATTACGCCGGAAACGGTCGTCTTTGTTTTGATATTGCTTAAAACACGAAGTCGAAGTCCGTTTGTTTGTTTTTCAGATATCGGTTGATAACTTTTTTTCTATACATGCTGGCGACCTAAAACTTGTTTTATCGCATTCAGCGCGTCAAATTACGCCGGAAACGGCCGTCTTTGTTTTGATATTGCTCGAAACACGAAGTCGAAGTCCGTTTGTTTGTTTTTCAGATATCGGTTGATAACTTTTTTTCTATACATGCTGGCGACCTCAAACTTGTTTTATCGCATTCAGCGCGTCAAATAACGCCGGAAACGGTCGTCTTTGTTCTGATATTGCTCAAAACACGGAGTCGAAGTCCGTTTGTTTGTTTTTCAGATATCGGTTGGTAACTTTTTTTCTATACATGCTAGCGACCTAAAACTTGTTTTATCGCATTCAGCGCGTCAAATTACGCCGGAAACGGTCGTCTTTGTTTTGATATTGCTTAAAACACGAAGTTGAATTCCGTTCGTTTGTTTCGTGGATATCGGTGAGTAACTTTTTTTCTATACATGCTAGCGACCTAAAACTTGTTTTATCGCATTCAGCGCGTCAAATAACGCCGGAAACGGTCGTCTTTGTTCTGATATTGCTCAAAACACGGAGTCGAAGTCCGTTTGTTTGTTTTTCAGATATCGGTTGGTAACTTTTTTTCTATACATGCTAGCGACCTAAAACTTGTTTTATCGCATTCAGCGCGTCAAATTACGCCGGAAACGGCCGTCTTTGTTTCGATATTTCTCGAAACACGAAGTCGAAGTCCGTTTGTTTGTTTTTCAGATATCGGTTGATAACTTTTTTTCTATACATGCTAGCGACCTGAAACTTGTTTTATTGCCTTCAGCGCGTCAAATTACGCCGGAAACGGTCGTCTTTGTTTTGATATTGCTTAAAACACGAAGTCGAATTCCGTTCGTTTGTTTCGTGGATATCGGTGAGTAACTTTTTTTCTATACATGCTAGCGACCTAAAACTTGTTTCATCGCATTCAGCGCGTCAAATTACGCCGGAAACGGCCGTCTTTGTTTTGATATTTCTCGAAACACGAAGTCGAAGTCCGTTTGTTTGTTTTTCAGATATCGGTTGATAACTTTTTTTCTATACATGCTAGCGACCTGAAACTTGTTTTATCGCCTTCAGCGCGTCAAATTACGCCGGAAACGGTCGTCTTTGTTTTGATATTGCTTAAAACACGAAGTCGAAGTCCGTTTGTTTGTTTTTCAGATATCGGTTGATAACTTTTTTTCTATACATGCTGGCGACCTAAAACTTGTTTTATCGCATTCAGCGCGTCAAATTACGCCGGAAACGGCCGTCTTTGTTTTGATATTGCTCGAAACACAAAGTCGAAGTCCGTTTGTTTGTTTTTCAGATATCGGTTGATAACTTTTTTTCTATACATGCTGGCGACCTCAAACTTGTTTTATCGCATTCAGCGCGTCAAATAACGCCGGAAACGGTCGTCTTTGTTCTGATATTGCTCAAAACACAGAGTCGAAGTCCGTTTGTTTGTTTTTCAGATATCGGTTGGTAACTTTTTTTCTATACATGCTAGCGACCTAAAACTTGTTTTATCGCATTCAGCGCGTCAAATTACGCCGGAAACGGTCGTCTTTGTTTTGATATTGCTTAAAACACGAAGTTGAATTCCGTTCGTTTGTTTCGTGGATATCGGTGAGTAACTTTTTTTCTATACATGCTAGCGACCTAAAACTTGTTTTATCGCATTCAGCGCGTCAAATAACGCCGGAAACGGTCGTCTTTGTTCTGATATTGCTCAAAACACGGAGTCGAAGTCCGTTTGTTTGTTTTTCAGATATCGGTTGGTAACTTTTTTTCTATACATGCTAGCGACCTAAAACTTGTTTTATCGCATTCAGCGCGTCAAATTACGCCGGAAACGGTCGTCTTTGTTTTGATATTGCTTAAAACACGAAGTTGAATTCCGTTCGTTTGTTTCGTGGATATCGGTGAGTAACTTTTTTTCTATACATGCTAGCGACCTAAAACTTGTTTTATCGCATTCAGCGCGTCAAATTACGCCGGAAACGGTCGTCTCTGTTTTGATATTGCTTCAAACACGAAGTCGAATTCCGTTCGTTTGTTTCGTGGATATCGGTGAGTAACTTTTTTTCTATACATGCTAGCGACCTAAAACTTGTTTCATCGCATTCAGCGCGTCAAATTACGCCGGAAACGGCCGTCTTTGTTTCGATATTTCTCGAAACACGAAGTCGAAGTCCGTTTGTTTGTTTTTCAGATATCGGTTGATAACTTTTTTTCTATACATGCTAGCGACCTGAAACTTGTTTTATTGCCTTCAGCGCGTCAAATTACGCCGGAAACGGTCGTCTTTGTTTTGATATTGCTTAAAACACGAAGTCGAAGTCCGTTTGTTTGTTTTTCAGATATCGGTTGATAACTTTTTTTCTATACATGCTGGCGACCTAAAACTTGTTTTATCGCATTCAGCGCGTCAAATTACGCCGGAAACGGCCGTCTTTGTTTTGATATTGCTCGAAACACAAAGTCGAAGTCCGTTTGTTTGTTTTTCAGATATCGGTTGATAACTTTTTTTCTATACATGCTGGCGACCTCAAACTTGTTTTATCGCATTCAGCGCGTCAAATAACGCCGGAAACGGTCGTCTTTGTTCTGATATTGCTCAAAACACAGAGTCGAAGTCCGTTTGTTTGTTTTTCAGATATCGGTTGGTAACTTTTTTTCTATACATGCTAGCGACCTAAAACTTGTTTTATCGCATTCAGCGCGTCAAATTACGCCGGAAACGGTCGTCTTTGTTTTGATATTGCTTAAAACACGAAGTTGAATTCCGTTCGTTTGTTTCGTGGATATCGGTGAGTAACTTTTTTTCTATACATGCTAGCGACCTAAAACTTGTTTTATCGCATTCAGCGCGTCAAATAACGCCGGAAACGGTCGTCTTTGTTCTGATATTGCTCAAAACACGGAGTCGAAGTCCGTTTGTTTGTTTTTCAGATATCGGTTGGTAACTTTTTTTCTATACATGCTAGCGACCTAAAACTTGTTTTATCGCATTCAGCGCGTCAAATTACGCCGGAAACGGTCGTCTTTGTTTTGATATTGCTTAAAACACGAAGTTGAATTCCGTTCGTTTGTTTCGTGGATATCGGTGAGTAACTTTTTTTCTATACATGCTAGCGACCTAAAACTTGTTTTATCGCATTCAGCGCGTCAAATTACGCCGGAAACGGTCGTCTCTGTTTTGATATTGCTTCAAACACGAAGTCGAATTCCGTTCGTTTGTTTCGTGGATATCGGTGAGTAACTTTTTTTCTATACATGCTAGCGACCTAAAACTTGTTTCATCGCATTCAGCGCGTCAAATTACGCCGGAAACGGCCGTCTTTGTTTCGATATTTCTCGAAACACGAAGTCGAAGTCCGTTTGTTTGTTTTTCAGATATCGGTTGATAACTTTTTTTCTATACATGCTAGCGACCTGAAACTTGTTTTATTGCCTTCAGCGCGTCAAATTACGCCGGAAACGGTCGTCTTCGTTTTGATATTGCTTAAAACACGAAGTCGAATTCCGTTCGTTTGTTTCGTGGATATCGGTGAGTAACTTTTTTTCTATACATGCTAGCGACCTAAAACTTGTTTTATCGCATTCAGCGCGTTAAATTACGCCGGAAACGGTCGTCTTTGTTCTGATATTGCTCAAAACACGAAGTCGAAGTCCGTTTGTTTGTTTTTCAGATATCGGTTGATAACTTTTTTTCTATACATGCTAGCGACCTCAAACTTGTTCTATCGCATTCGGCGCGTCAAATTACGCCGGAAACGGTCGTCTTTGTTCTGATATTGCTCAAAACACGGAGTCGAATTCCGTTTGTTTGTTTCGTGGATATCGGTTGGTAACTTTTTTTCTATACATGCTAGCGACCTAAAACTTGTTTTATCGCATTCAGCGCGTCAAATTACGCCGGAAACGGTCGTCTTTGTTCTGATATTGCTCAAAACACGAAGTCGAATTCCGTTTGTTTGTTTCGTGGATATCGGTGAGTAACTTTTTTTCTATACATGCTAGCGACCTAAAACTTGTTTTATCGCATTCAGCGCGTTAAATTACGCCGGAAACGGTCGTCTTTGTTCTGATATTGCTCAAAACACGAAGTCGAAGTCCGTTTGTTTGTTTTTCAGATATCGGTTGATAACTTTTTTTCTATACATGCTAGCGACCTAAAACTTGTTTCATCGCATTCAGCGCGTCAAATTACGCCGGAAACGGTCGTCTTTGTTTTGATATTGCTCAAAACACGAAGTCGAAGTCCGTTTGTTTGTTTTTCAGATATCGGTTGATAACTTTTTTTCTATACATGCTGGCGACCTCAAACTTGTTTTATCGCATTCAGCGCGTCAAATTACGCCGGAAACGGTCGTCTTTGTTTTGATATTGCTTAAAACACGAAGTCGAAGTCCGTTTGTTTGTTTTTCAGATATCGGTTGATAACTTTTTTTCTATACATGCTAGCGACCGAAAATCGGTTTCATCGCATTCAGCGCGTCAAATTACGCCGGAAACGGTCGTCTTTGTTTTGATATTGCTTAAAACACGAAGTCGAAGTCCGTTTGTTTGTTTTTCAGATATCGGTTGATAACTTTTTTTCTATACATGCTGGCGACCTAAAACTCGTTTTATCGCATTCGGCGCGTCAAATTACGCCGGAAACGGTCGTCTTTGTTCTGATATTGCTTAAAACACGAAGTCGAAGTCCGTTTGTTTGTTTTTCAGATATCGGTTGATAACTTTTTTTCTATACATGCTAGCGACCTAAAACTTGTTTCATCGCATTCAGCGCGTCAAATTACGCCGGAAACGGTCGTCTTTGTTTTGATATTGCTTAAAACACGAAGTCGAAGTCCGTTTGTTTGTTTTTCAGATATCGGTTAATAACTTTTTTTCTATACATGCTGGCGACCTCAAACTTGTTTTATCGCATTCAGCGCGTCAAATTACGCCGGAAACGGTCGTCTTTGTTCTGATATTGCTCAAAACACGGAGTCGAATTCCGTTTGTTTGTTTCGTGGATATCGCTTGGTAACTTTTTTTCTATACATGCTAGCGACCTAAAACTTGTTTTATCGCATTCAGCGCGTCAAATTACGCCGGAAACGGTCGTCTTTGTTCTGATATTGCTCAAAACACGAAGTCGAATTCCGTTTGTTTGTTTCGTGGATATCGGTGAGTAACTTTTTTTCTATACATGCTAGCGACCTAAAACTTGTTTTATCGCATTCAGCGCGTTAAATTACGCCGGAAACGGTCGTCTTTGTTCTGATATTGCTCAAAACACGAAGTCGAAGTCCGTTTGTTTGTTTTTCAGATATCGGTCGATAACTTTTTTTCTATACATGCTAGCGACCTAAAACTTGTTTCATCGCATTCAGCGCGTCAAATTACGCCGTAAACGGTCGTCTTTGTTTTGATATTGCTTGAAACACGAAGTCAAAGTCCGTTTGTTTGTTTTTCAGATATCGGTTGATTACTTTTTTTCTATACATGCTGGCGACCTCAAACTTGTTTTATCGCATTCAGCGCGTTAAATTACGCCGGAAACGGTCGTCTTTGTTCTGATATTGCTCAAAACACGAAGTCGAAGTCCGTTTGTTTGTTTTTCAGATATCGGTTGATAACTTTTTTTCTATACATGCTGGCGACCTAAAACTTGTTTCATCGCATTCAGCGCGTCAAATTACGCCGTAAACGGTCGTCTTTGTTTTGATATTGCTTAAAACACGAAGTCGAAGTCCGTTTGTTTGTTTTTCAGATATCGGTTAATAACTTTTTTTCTATACATGCTAGCGACCTAAAACTTGTTTCATCGCATTCAGCGCGTCAAATTACGCCGGAAACGGTCGTCTTTGTTTTGATATTGCTTAAAACACGAAGTCGAAGTCCGTTTGTTTGTTTTTCAGATATCGGTTAATAACTTTTTTTCTATACATGCTGGCGACCTCAAACTTGTTTTATCGCATTCAGCGCGTCAAATTACGCCGGAAACGGTCGTCTTTGTTCTGATATTGCTCAAAACACGGAGTCGAATTCCGTTTGTTTGTTTCGTGGATATCGCTTGGTAACTTTTTTTCTATACATGCTAGCGACCTAAAACTTGTTTTATCGCATTCAGCGCGTCAAATTACGCCGGAAACGGTCGTCTTTGTTCTGATATTGCTCAAAACACGAAGTCGAATTCCGTTTGTTTGTTTCGTGGATATCGGTGAGTAACTTTTTTTCTATACATGCTAGCGACCTAAAACTTGTTTTATCGCATTCAGCGCGTCAAATTACGCCGGAAACGGTCGTCTTTGTTCTGATATTGCTCAAAACACGAAGTCGAATTCCGTTTGTTTGTTTCGTGGATATCGGTGAGTAACTTTTTTTCTATACATGCTAGCGACCTGAAACTTGTTTTATCGCATTCAGCGCGTCAAATTACGGCGAAAACGGTCGTCTTTGTTCTGATATTGCTCAAAACACGGAGTCGGATTCCGTTTGTTTGTTTCGTGGATATCGGTTGGTAACTTTTTTTCTATACATGCTAGCGACCTAAAACTTGTTTTATCGCATTCAGCGCGTCAAATTACGCCGGGAACGGTCGTCTTTGTTCTGATATTGCTCAAAACACGAAGTCGAATTCCGTTTGTTTGTTTCGTGGATATCGGTGAGTAACTTTTTTTCTATACATGCTAGCAACCTAAAACTTGTTTCATCGCATTCAGCGCGTCAAATTACGCCGAAAACGGTCGTCTTTGTTCTGATATTGCTCAAAACACGAAGTCGAATTCCGTTTGTTTGTTTCGTGGATATCGGTGAGTAACTTTTTTTCTATACATGCTAGCGACCTAAAACTTGTTTTATCGCATTCAGCGCGTCAAATTACGGCGAAAACGCCCGTCTTTGTTCTGATATTGCTCAAAACACGGAGTCGGATTCCGTTTGTTTGTTTCGTGGATATCGGTTGGTAACTTTTTTTCTATACATGCTAGCGACCTAAAACTTGTTTTATCGCATTCAGCGCGTCAAATTACGCCGGAAACGGTCGTCTTTGTTCTGATATTGCTCAAAACACGAAGTCGAATTCCGTTTGTTTGTTTCGTGGATATCGGTGAGTAACTTTTTTTCTATACATGCTAGCGACCTAAAACTTGTTTTATCGCATTCAGCGCGTCAAATTACGCCGGAAACGGTCGTCTTTGTTTTGATATTGCTTAAAACACGAAGTCGAAGTCCGTTTGTTTGTTTTTCAGATATCGGTTGATAACTTTTTTTCTATACATGCTAGCGACCGAAAACTTGTTTTATCGCATTCAGCGCGTCAAATTACGCCGGAAACGGTCGTCTTTGTTTTGATATTGCTTAAAACACGAAGTCGAAGTCCGTTTGTTTGTTTTTCAGATATCGGTTGATAACTTTTTTTCTATACATGCTGGCGACCTAAAACTTGTTTTATCGCATTCAGCGCGTTAAATTACGCCGGAAACGGTCGTCTTTGTTCTGATATTGCTCAAAACACGAAGTCGAAGTCCGTTTGTTTGTTTTTCAGATATCGGTCGATAACTTTTTTTCTATACATGCTAGCGACCTAAAACTTGTTTCATCGCATTCAGCGCGTCAAATTACGCCGTAAACGGTCGTCTTTGTTTTGATATTGCTTGAAACACGAAGTCAAAGTCCGTTTGTTTGTTTTTCAGATATCGGTTGATTACTTTTTTTCTATACATGCTGGCGACCTCAAACTTGTTTTATCGCATTCAGCGCGTCAAATTACGCCGGAAACGGTCGTCTTTGTTTCGATATTGCTTAAAACACGAAGTCGAAGTCCGTTTGTTTGTTTTTCAGATATCGGTTGATAACTTTTTTTCTATACATGCTAGCGACCTAAAACTTGTTTCATCGCATTCAGCGCGTCAAATTACGCCGTAAACGGTCGTCTTTGTTTTGGTATTGCTTAAAACACGAAGTCGAAGTCCGTTTGTTTGTTTTTCAGATATCGGTTGATAACTTTTTTTCTATACATGCTGGCGACCTCAAACTTGTTTTATCGCATTCAGCGCGTCAAATTACGCCGGAAACGGTCGTCTTCGTTTCGATATTGCTTAAAACACGAAGTCGAAGTCCGTTTGTTTGTTTTTCAGATATCGGTTGATAACTTTTTTTCTATACATGCTAGCGACCTAAAACTTGTTTCATCGCATTCAGCGCGTCAAATTACGCCGAAAACGGTCGTCTTTGTTCTGATATTGCTCAAAACACGAAGTCGAATTCCGTTTGTTTGTTTCGTGGATATCGGTGAGTAACTTTTTTTCTATACATGCTAGCGACCTAGAACTTGTTTTATCGCATTCAGCGCGTTAAATTACGCCGGAAACGGTCGTCTTTGTTCTGATATTGCTCAAAACACGAAGTCGAAGTCCGTTTGTTTGTTTTTCAGATATCGGTCGATAACTTTTTTTCTATACATGCTAGCGACCTAAAACTTGTTTCATCGCATTCAGCGCGTCAAATTACGCCGTGAACGGTCGTCTTTGTTTTGATATTGCTTAAAACACGAAGTCGAAGTCCGTTTGTTTGTTTTTCAGATATCGGTTGATAACTTTTTTTCTATACATGCTGGCGACCTCAAACTTGTTTCATCGCATTCAGCGCGTCAAATTACGCCGGAAACGGTCGTCTTTGTTTTGATATTGCTTAAAACACGAAGTCGAAGTCCGTTTGTTTGTTTTTCAGATATCGGTTGATAACTTTTTTTCTATACATGCTGGCGACCTCAAACTTGTTTTATCGCATTCAGCGCGTCAAATTACGCCGGAAACGGTCGTCTTTGTTTCGATATTGCTTAAAACACGGAGTCGAAGTCCGTTTGTTTGTTTTTCAGATATCGGTTGATAACTTTTTTTCTATACATGCTAGCGACCTAAAACTTGTTTCATCGCATTCAGCGCGTCAAATTACGCCGTAAACGGTCGTCTTTGTTTTGATATTGCTTAAAACACGAAGTCGAAGTCCGTTTGTTTGTTTTTCAGATATCGGTTGATAACTTTTTTTCTATACATGCTGGCGACCTCAAACTTGTTTTATCGCATTCAGCGCGTCAAATTACGCCGAAAACGGTCGTCTTTGTTCCGATATTGCTCAAAACACGGAGTCGAAGTCCGTTTGTTTGTTTTTCAGATATCGGTTGATAACTTTTTTTCTATACATGCTAGCGACCGAAAATCGGTTTCATCGCATTCAGCGCGTCAAATTACGCCGGAAACGGTCGTCTTTGTTTTGATATTGCTTAAAACACGAAGTCGAAGTCCGTTTGTTTGTTTTTCAGATATCGGTTGATAACTTTTTTTCTATACATGCTGGCGACCTAAAACTCGTTTTATCGCATTCGGCGCGTCAAATTACGCCGGAAACGGTCGTCTTTGTTCTGATATTGCTCAAAACACGGAGTCGAATTCCGTTTGTTTGTTTCGTGGATATCGGTTGGTAACTTTTTTTCTATACATGCTAGCGACCTAAAACTTGTTTTATCGCATTCAGCGCGTCAAATTACGCCGGAAACGGTCGTCTTTGTTCTGATATTGCTCAAAACACGAAGTCGAATTCCGTTTGTTTGTTTCGTGGATATCGGTGAGAAACTTTTTTTTTATACATGCTAGCGACCTAAAACTTGTTTTATCGCATTCAGCGCGTCAAATTACGCCGGGAACGGTCGTCTTTGTTCTGATATTGCTCAAAACACGAAGTCGAATTCCGTTTGTTTGTTTCGTGGATATCGGTGAGTAACTTTTTTTCTATACATGCTAGCGACCTAAAACTTGTTTTATCGCATTCGGCGCGTCAAATTACGCCGGAAACGGCCGTCTTTGTTTTGATATTGCTCGAAACACGAAGTCGAAGTCCGTTTGTTTGTTTTTCAGATATCGGTTGATAACTTTTTTTCTATACATGCTAGCGACCTAAAACTTGTTTTATCGCATTCAGCGCGTCAAATTACGCCGAAAACGGTCGTCTTTGTTCTGATATTGCTCAAAACACGGAGTCGAATTCCGTTTGTTTGTTTCGTGGATATCGGTTGGTAACTTTTTTTCTATACATGCTAGCGACCTAAAACTTGTTTCATCGCATTCAGCGCGTCAAATTACGCCGAAAACGGTCGTCTTTGTTCTGATATTGCTCAAAACACGAAGTCGAATTCCGTTTGTTTGTTTCGTGGATATCGGTGAGTAACTTTTTTTCTATACATGCTAGCGACCTAAAACTTGTTTTATCGCATTCAGCGCGTTAAATTACGCCGGAAACGGTCGTCTTTGTTCTGATATTGCTCAAAACACGAAGTCGAAGTCCGTTTGTTTGTTTTTCAGATATCGGTTGATAACTTTTTTTCTATACATGCTGGCGACCTAAAACTTGTTTCATCGCATTCAGTGCGTCAAATTACGCCGTAAACGGTCGTCTTTGTTTTGATATTGCTTAAAACACGAAGTCAAAGTCCGTTTGTTTGTTTTTCAGATATCGGTTGATTACTTTTTTTCTATACATGCTAGCGACCTAAAACTTGTTTTATCGCATTCAGCGCGTCAAATTACGCCGGAAACGGCCGTCTTTGTTTTGATATTGCTCGAAACACGAAGTCGAAGTCCGTTTGTTTGTTTTTCAGATATCGGTTGATAACTTTTTTTCTATACATGCTAGCGACCTAAAACTTGTTTTATCGCATTCAGCGCGTCAAATTACGCCGAAAACGGTCGTCTTTGTTCTGATATTGCTCAAAACACGGAGTCGAATTCCGTTTGTTTCTTTCGTGGATATCGGTTGGTAACTTTTTTTCTATACATGCTAGCGACCTAAAACTTGTTTCATCGCATTCAGCGCGTCAAATTACGCCGAAAACGGTCGTCTTTGTTCTGATATTGCTCAAAACACGGAGTCGAATTCCGTTTGTTTGTTTCGTGGATATCGGTGAGTAACTTTTTTTCTATACATGCTAGCGACCTAAAACTTGTTTTATCGCATTCAGCGCGTTAAATTACGCCGGAAACGGTCGTCTTTGTTCTGATATTGCTCAAAACACGAAGTCGAAGTCCGTTTGTTTGTTTTTCAGATATCGGTTGATAACTTTTTTTCTATACATGCTGGCGACCTAAAACTTGTTTCATCGCATTCAGCGCGTCAAATTACGCCGTAAACGGTCGTCTTTGTTTTGATATTGCTTAAAACACGAAGTCGAAGTCCGTTTGTTTGTTTTTCAGATATCGGTTGATAACTTTTTTTCTATACATGCTAGCGACCTAAAACTTGTTTCATCGCATTCAGCGCGTCAAATTACGCCGGAAACGGTCGTCTTTGTTTTGATATTGCTTAAAACACGAAGTCGAAGTCCGTTTGTTTGTTTTTCAGATATCGGTTAATAACTTTTTTTCTATACATGCTGGCGACCTCAAACTTGTTTTATCGCATTCAGCGCGTCAAATTACGCCGGAAACGGTCGTCTTTGTTCTGATATTGCTCAAAACACGGAGTCGAATTCCGTTTGTTTGTTTCGTGGATATCGCTTGGTAACTTTTTTTCTATACATGCTAGCGACCTAAAACTTGTTTCATCGCATTCAGCGCGTCAAATTTTGCCGGAAACGGTCGTCTTTGTTTTGATATTGCTTAAAACACGAAGTCG
Organism: Diprion similis; assembly: GCF_021155765.1. Lineage (NCBI taxonomy): Eukaryota > Metazoa > Arthropoda > Insecta > Hymenoptera > Diprionidae > Diprion > Diprion similis. The sequence goes on along the minus strand of NC_060109.1, from coordinate 8,220,231 downwards.
AATTCCGTTCGTTTGTTTCGTGGATATCGGTGAGTAACTTTTTTTCTATACATGCTAGCGACCTAAAACTTGTTTTATCGCATTCAGCGCGTCAAATTACGCCGGAAACGGCCGTCTTTGTTTTGATATTGCTCGAAACACGAAGTCGAAGTCCGTTTGTTTGTTTTTCAGATATCGGTTGATAACTTTTTTTCTATACATGCTAGCGACCTAAAACTTGTTTTATCGCATTCAGCGCGTCAAATTACGCCGGAAACGGTCGTCTTTGTTCCGATATTGCTCAAAACACGAAGTCGAATTCCGTTTGTTTGTTTCGTGGATATCGGTGAGTAACTTTTTTTCTATACATCCTAGCGACCTAAAACTTGTTTTATCGCAGTCAGCGCGTCAAATTACGCCGAAAACGGTCGTCTTTGTTCTGATATTGCTCAAAACACGGAGTCGAATTCCGTTTGTTTGTTTCGTGGATATCGGTTAGTAACTTTTTTTCTATACATGCTAGCGACCTAAAACTTGTTTCATCGCATTCAGCGCGTCAAATTACGCCGGAAACGGTCGTCTTTGTTTTGATATTGCTTAAAACACGAAGTCGAAGTCCGTTTGTTTGTTTTTCAGATATCGGTTAATAACTTTTTTTCTATACATGCTGGCGACCTCAAACTTGTTTTATCGCATTCAGCGCGTCAAATTACGCCGGAAACGGTCGTCTTTGTTCTGATATTGCTCAAAACACGGAGTCGAATTCCGTTTGTTTGTTTCGTGGATATCGCTTGGTAACTTTTTTTCTATACATGCTAGCGACCTAAAACTTGTTTCATCGCATTCAGCGCGTCAAATTACGCCGGAAACGGTCGTCTTTGTTTTGATATTGCTTAAAACACGAAGTCGAATTCCGTTCGTTTGTTTCGTGGATATCGGTGAGTAACTTTTTTTCTATACATGCTAGCGACCTAAAACTTGTTTTATCGCATTCAGCGCGTCAAATTACGCCGGAAACGGCCGTCTTTGTTTTGATATTGCTCGAAACACGAAGTCGAAGTCCGTTTGTTTGTTTTTCAGATATCGGTTGATAACTTTTTTTCTATACATGCTAGCGACCTAAAACTTGTTTTATCGCATTCAGCGCGTCAAATTACGCCGGAAACGGTCGTCTTTGTTCCGATATTGCTCAAAACACGAAGTCGAATTCCGTTTGTTTGTTTCGTGGATATCGGTGAGTAACTTTTTTTCTATACATCCTAGCGACCTAAAACTTGTTTTATCGCATTCAGCGCGTCAAATTACGCCGAAAACGGTCGTCTTTGTTCTGATATTGCTCAAAACACGGAGTCGAATTCCGTTTGTTTGTTTCGTGGATATCGGTTAGTAACTTTTTTTCTATACATGCTAGCGACCTAAAACTTGTTTTATCGCATTCAGCGCGTCAAATTACGCCGGGAACGGTCGTCTACGTTCTGATATTGCTCAAAACACGAAGTCGAATTCCGTTTGTTTGTTTCGTGGATATCGGTGAGTAACTTTTTTTCTATACATGCTAGCGACCTAAAACTTGTTTTATCGCATTCAGCGCGTCAAATTACGCCGGAAACGGTCGTCTTTGTTTTGATATTGCGTAAAACACGAAGTCGAAGTCCGTTTGTTTGTTTTTCAGATATCGGTTGATAACTTTTTTTCTATACATGCTAGCGACCGAAAACTTGTTTTATCGCATTCAGCGCGTCAAATTACGCCGGAAACGGTCGTCTTTGTTTTGATATTGCTTAAAACACGAAGTCGAAGTCCGTTTGTTTGTTTTTCAGATATCGGTTGATAACTTTTCTTCTATACATGCTGGCGACCTAAAACTTGTTTTATCGCATTCAGCGCGTCAAATTACGCCGGAAACGGTCGTCTTTGTTTCGATATTGCTTAAAACACGAAGTCGAAGTCCGTTTGTTTGTTTTTCAGATATCGGTTGATAACTTTTTTTCTATACATGCTAGCGACCTAAAACTTGTTTCATCGCATTCAGCGCGTCAAATTACGCCGTAAACGGTCGTCTTTGTTTTGATATTGCTTCAAACACGAAGTCGAAGTCCGTTTGTTTGTTTTTCAGATATCGGTTGATAACTTTTTTTCTATACATGCTGGCGACCTCAAACTTGTTTTATCGCATTCAGCGCGTCAAATTACGCCGGAAACGGTCGTCTTTGTTTTGATATTGCTTAAAACACGAAGTCGAAGTCCGTTTGTTTGTTTTTCAGATATCGGTTGATAACTTTTTTTCTATACATGCTAGCGACCGAAAACTTGTTTTATCGCATTCAGCGCGTCAAATTACGCCGGAAACGGTCGTCTTTGTTTTGATATTGCTTAAAACACGAAGTCGAAGTCCGTTTGTTTGTTTTTCAGATATCGGTTGATAACTTTTCTTCTATACATGCTGGCGACCTAAAACTTGTTTTATCGCATTCAGCGCGTCAAATTACGCCGGAAACGGTCGTCTTTGTTTCGATATTGCTTAAAACACGAAGTCGAAGTCCGTTTGTTTGTTTTTCAGATATCGGTTGATAACTTTTTTTCTATACATGCTAGCGACCTAAAACTTGTTTCATCGCATTCAGCGCGTCAAATTACGCCGTAAACGGTCGTCTTTGTTTTGATATTGCTTAAAACACGAAGTCGAAGTCCGTTTGTTTGTTTTTCAGATATCGGTTGATAACTTTTTTTCTATACATGCTGGCGACCTCAAACTTGTTTTATCGCATTCAGCGCGTCAAATTACGCCGGAAACGGTCGTCTTTGTTTCGATATTGCTTAAAACACGAAGTCGAAGTCCGTTTGTTTGTTTTTCAGATATTGGTTGATAACTTTTTTTCTATACATGCTAGCGACCTAAAACTTGTTTTATCGCATTCAGCGCGTCAAATTACGCCGGGAACGGTCGTCTACGTTCTGATATTGCTCAAAACACGAAGTCGAATTCCGTTTGTTTGTTTCGTGGATATCGGTAAGTAACTTTTTTTCTATACATGCTAGCGACCTAAAACTTGTTTTATCGCATTCAGCGCGTCAAATTACGCCGGAAACGGTCGTCTTTGTTTTGATATTGCTTAAAACACGAAGTCGAATTCCGTTCGTTTGTTTCGTGGATATCGGTGAGTAACTTTTTTTCTATACATGCTAGCGACCTAAAACTTGTTTTATCGCATTCAGCGCGTCAAATTACGCCGAAAACGGTCGTCTTTGTTCTGATATTGCTCAAAACACGGAGTCGAATTCCGTTTGTTTGTTTCGTGGATATCGGTTAGTAACTTTTTTTCTATACATGCTAGCGACCTAAAACTTGTTTTATCGCATTCAGCGCGTCAAATTACGCCGGGAACGGTCGTCTACGTTCTGATATTGCTCAAAACACGAAGTCGAATTCCGTTTGTTTGTTTCGTGGATATCGGTGAGTAACTTTTTTTCTATACATGCTAGCGACCTAAAACTTGTTTTATCGCATTCAGCGCGTCAAATTACGCCGGAAACGGTCGTCTTTGTTTTGATATTGCTTAAAACACGAAGTCGAAGTCCGTTTGTTTGTTTTTCAGATATCGGTTGATAACTTTTTTTCTATACATGCTAGCGACCGAAAACTTGTTTTATCGCATTCAGCGCGTCAAATTACGCCGGAAACGGTCGTCTTTGTTTTGATATTGCTTAAAACACGAAGTCGAAGTCCGTTTGTTTGTTTTTCAGATATCGGTTGATAACTTTTCTTCTATACATGCTGGCGACCTAAAACTTGTTTTATCGCATTCAGCGCATCAAATTACGCCGGAAACGGTCGTCTTTGTTTCGATATTGCTTAAAACACGAAGTCGAAGTCCGTTTGTTTGTTTTTCAGATATCGGTTGATAACTTTTTTTCTATACATGCCAGCGACCTAAAACTTGTTTCATCGCATTCAGCGCGTCAAATTACGCCGTAAACGGTCGTCTTTGTTTTGATATTGCTTAAAACACGAAGTCGAAGTCCGTTTGTTTGTTTTTCAGATATCGGTTGATAACTTTTTTTCTATACATGCTGGCGACCTCAAACTTGTTTTATCGCATTTAGCGCGTCAAATTACGCCGGAAACGGTCGTCTTTGTTTTGATATTGCTTAAAACACGAAGTCGAAGTCCGTTTGTTTGTTTTTCAGATATCGGTTGATAACTTTTTTTCTATACATGCTAGCGACCGAAAACTTGTTCTATCGCATTCAGCGCGTCAAATTACGCCGGAAACGGTTGTCTTTGTTTTGATATTGCTTAAAACACGAAGTCGAAGTCCGTTTGTTTGTTTTTCAGATATCGGTTGATAACTTTTCTTCTATACATGCTGGCGACCTAAAACTTGTTTTATCGCATTCAGCGCGTCAAATTACGCCGGAAACGGTCGTCTTTGTTTCGATATTGCTTAAAACACGAAGTCGAAGTCCGTTTGTTTGTTTTTCAGATATCGGTTGATAACTTTTTTTCTATACATGCTAGCGACCTAAAACTTGTTTCATCGCATTCAGCGCGTCAAATTACGCCGTAAACGGTCGTCTTTGTTTTGATATTGCTTAAAACACGAAGTCGAAGTCCGTTTGTTTGTTTTTCAGATATCGGTTGATAACTTTTTTTCTATACATGCTGGCGACCTCAAACTTGTTTTATCGCATTCAGCGCGTCAAATTACGCCGGAAACGGTCGTCTTTGTTTCGATATTGCTTAAAACACGAAGTCGAAGTCCGTTTGTTTGTTTTTCAGATATTGGTTGATAACTTTTTTTCTATACATGCTAGCGACCTAAAACTTGTTTCATCGCATTCAGCGCGTCAAATTACGCCGGAAACGGTCGTCTTTGTTCTGATATTGCTCAAAACACGAAGTCGAATTCCGTTTGTTTGTTTCGTGGATATCGGTGAGTAACTTTTTTTCTATACATGCTAGCGACCTAAAACTTGTTTTATCGCATTCAGCGCGTCAAATTACGCCGGAAACGGTCGTCTTTGTTTTGATATTGCTTAAAACACGAAGTCGAAGTCCGTTTGTTTGTTTTCCAGATATCGGTGGATAACTTTTTTTCTATACATGCTAGCGACCGAAAACTTGTTTTATCGCATTCAGCGCGTCAAATTACGCCGAAAACGGTCGTCTTTGTTCTGATATTGCTCAAAACACGGAGTCGAATTCCGTTTGTTTGTTTCGTGGATATCGGTTGGTAACTTTTTTTCTATACATGCTAGCGACCTAAAACTTGTTTTATCGCATTCAGCGCGTCAAATTACGCCGGGAACGGTCGTCTACGTTCTGATATTGCTCAAAACACGAAGTCGAATTCCGTTTGTTTGTTTCGTGGATATCGGTGAGTAACTTTTTTTCTATACATGCTAGCGACCTAAAACTTGTTTTATCGCATTCAGCGCGTCAAATTACGCCGGAAACGGTCGTCTTTGTTTTGATATTGCTCAAAACACGAAGTCGAAGTCCGTTTGTTTGTTTTCCAGATATCGGTGGATAACTTTTTTTCTATACATGCTAGCGACCGAAAACTTGTTTTATCGCATTCAGCGCGTCAAATTACGCCGAAAACGGTCGTCTTTGTTCTGATATTGCTCAAAACACGGAGTCGAATTCCGTTTGTTTGTTTCGTGGATATCGGTTGGTAACTTTTTTTCTATACATGCTAGCGACCTAAAACTTGTTTCATCGCATTCAGCGCGTCAAATTACGCCGTAAACGGTCGTCTTTGTTTTGATATTGCTTCAAACACGAAGTCGAAGTCCGTTTGTTTGTTTTTCAGATATCGGTTGATAACTTTTTTTCTATACATGCTGGCGACCTCAAACTTGTTTTATCGCATTCAGCGCGTCAAATTACGCCGGAAACGGTCGTCTTTGTTTTGATATTGCTTAAAACACGAAGTCGAAGTCCGTTTGTTTGTTTTTCAGATATCGGTTGATAACTTTTTTTCTATACATGCTAGCGACCGAAAACTTGTTTTATCGCATTCAGCGCGTCAAATTACGCCGGAAACGGTCGTCTTTGTTTTGATATTGCTTAAAACACGAAGTCGAAGTCCGTTTGTTTGTTTTTCAGATATCGGTTGATAACTTTTCTTCTATACATGCTGGCGACCTAAAACTTGTTTTATCGCATTCAGCGCGTCAAATTACGCCGGAAACGGTCGTCTTTGTTTCGATATTGCTTAAAACACGAAGTCGAAGTCCGTTTGTTTGTTTTTCAGATATCGGTTGATAACTTTTTTTCTATACATGCTAGCGACCTAAAACTTGTTTCATCGCATTCAGCGCGTCAAATTACGCCGTAAACGGTCGTCTTTGTTTTGATATTGCTTAAAACACGAAGTCGAAGTCCGTTTGTTTGTTTTTCAGATATCGGTTGATAACTTTTTTTCTATACATGCTGGCGACCTCAAACTTGTTTTATCGCATTCAGCGCGTCAAATTACGCCGGAAACGGTCGTCTTTGTTTCGATATTGCTTAAAACACGAAGTCGAAGTCCGTTTGTTTGTTTTTCAGATATTGGTTGATAACTTTTTTTCTATACATGCTAGCGACCTAAAACTTGTTTTATCGCATTCAGCGCGTCAAATTACGCCGGGAACGGTCGTCTACGTTCTGATATTGCTCAAAACACGAAGTCGAATTCCGTTTGTTTGTTTCGTGGATATCGGTAAGTAACTTTTTTTCTATACATGCTAGCGACCTAAAACTTGTTTTATCGCATTCAGCGCGTCAAATTACGCCGGAAACGGTCGTCTTTGTTTTGATATTGCTTAAAACACGAAGTCGAATTCCGTTCGTTTGTTTCGTGGATATCGGTGAGTAACTTTTTTTCTATACATGCTAGCGACCTAAAACTTGTTTTATCGCATTCAGCGCGTCAAATTACGCCGAAAACGGTCGTCTTTGTTCTGATATTGCTCAAAACACGGAGTCGAATTCCGTTTGTTTGTTTCGTGGATATCGGTTAGTAACTTTTTTTCTATACATGCTAGCGACCTAAAACTTGTTTTATCGCATTCAGCGCGTCAAATTACGCCGGGAACGGTCGTCTACGTTCTGATATTGCTCAAAACACGAAGTCGAATTCCGTTTGTTTGTTTCGTGGATATCGGTGAGTAACTTTTTTTCTATACATGCTAGCGACCTAAAACTTGTTTTATCGCATTCAGCGCGTCAAATTACGCCGGAAACGGTCGTCTTTGTTTTGATATTGCTTAAAACACGAAGTCGAAGTCCGTTTGTTTGTTTTTCAGATATCGGTTGATAACTTTTTTTCTATACATGCTAGCGACCTAAAACTTGTTTTATCGCATTCAGCGCGTCAAATTACGCCGGAAACGGTCGTCTTTGTTTCGATATTGCTTAAAACACGAAGTCGAAGTCCGTTTGTTTGTTTTTCAGATATCGGTTGATAACTTTTTTTCTATACATGCTAGCGACCTAAAACTTGTTTCATCGCATTCAGCGCGTCAAATTACGCCGTAAACGGTCGTCTTTGTTTTGATATTGCTTAAAACACGAAGTCGAAGTCCGTTTGTTTGTTTTTCAGATATCGGTTGATAACTTTTTTTCTATACATGCTGGCGACCTCAAACTTGTTTTATCGCATTCAGCGCGTCAAATTACGCCGGAAACGGTCGTCTTTGTTTCGATATTGCTTAAAACACGAAGTCGAAGTCCGTTTGTTTGTTTTTCAGATATTGGTTGATAACTTTTTTTCTATACATGCTAGCGACCTAAAACTTGTTTTATCGCATTCAGCGCGTCAAATTACGCCGGGAACGGTCGTCTACGTTCTGATATTGCTCAAAACACGAAGTCGAATTCCGTTTGTTTGTTTCGTGGATATCGGTAAGTAACTTTTTTTCTATACATGCTAGCGACCTAAAACTTGTTTTATCGCATTCAGCGCGTCAAATTACGCCGGAAACGGTCGTCTTTGTTTTGATATTGCTTAAAACACGAAGTCGAATTCCGTTCGTTTGTTTCGTGGATATCGGTGAGTAACTTTTTTTCTATACATGCTAGCGACCTAAAACTTGTTTTATCGCATTCAGCGCGTCAAATTACGCCGAAAACGGTCGTCTTTGTTCTGATATTGCTCAAAACACGGAGTCGAATTCCGTTTGTTTGTTTCGTGGATATCGGTTAGTAACTTTTTTTCTATACATGCTAGCGACCTAAAACTTGTTTTATCGCATTCAGCGCGTCAAATTACGCCGGGAACGGTCGTCTACGTTCTGATATTGCTCAAAACACGAAGTCGAATTCCGTTTGTTTGTTTCGTGGATATCGGTGAGTAACTTTTTTTCTATACATGCTAGCGACCTAAAACTTGTTTTATCGCATTCAGCGCGTCAAATTACGCCGGAAACGGTCGTCTTTGTTTTGATATTGCTTAAAACACGAAGTCGAAGTCCGTTTGTTTGTTTTTCAGATATCGGTTGATAACTTTTTTTCTATACATGCTAGCGACCGAAAACTTGTTTTATCGCATTCAGCGCGTCAAATTACGCCGGAAACGGTCGTCTTTGTTTTGATATTGCTTAAAACACGAAGTCGAAGTCCGTTTGTTTGTTTTTCAGATATCGGTTGATAACTTTTCTTCTATACATGCTGGCGACCTAAAACTTGTTTTATCGCATTCAGCGCATCAAATTACGCCGGAAACGGTCGTCTTTGTTTCGATATTGCTTAAAACACGAAGTCGAAGTCCGTTTGTTTGTTTTTCAGATATCGGTTGATAACTTTTTTTCTATACATGCCAGCGACCTAAAACTTGTTTCATCGCATTCAGCGCGTCAAATTACGCCGTAAACGGTCGTCTTTGTTTTGATATTGCTTAAAACACGAAGTCGAAGTCCGTTTGTTTGTTTTTCAGATATCGGTTGATAACTTTTTTTCTATACATGCTGGCGACCTCAAACTTGTTTTATCGCATTTAGCGCGTCAAATTACGCCGGAAACGGTCGTCTTTGTTTTGATATTGCTTAAAACACGAAGTCGAAGTCCGTTTGTTTGTTTTTCAGATATCGGTTGATAACTTTTTTTCTATACATGCTAGCGACCGAAAACTTGTTCTATCGCATTCAGCGCGTCAAATTACGCCGGAAACGGTTGTCTTTGTTTTGATATTGCTTAAAACACGAAGTCGAAGTCCGTTTGTTTGTTTTTCAGATATCGGTTGATAACTTTTCTTCTATACATGCTGGCGACCTAAAACTTGTTTTATCGCATTCAGCGCGTCAAATTACGCCGGAAACGGTCGTCTTTGTTTCGATATTGCTTAAAACACGAAGTCGAAGTCCGTTTGTTTGTTTTTCAGATATCGGTTGATAACTTTTTTTCTATACATGCTAGCGACCTAAAACTTGTTTCATCGCATTCAGCGCGTCAAATTACGCCGTAAACGGTCGTCTTTGTTTTGATATTGCTTAAAACACGAAGTCGAAGTCCGTTTGTTTGTTTTTCAGATATCGGTTGATAACTTTTTTTCTATACATGCTGGCGACCTCGTACTTGTTTTATCGCATTCAGCGCGTCAAATTACGCCGGAAACGGTCGTCTTTGTTTCGATATTGCTTAAAACACGAAGTCGAAGTCCGTTTGTTTGTTTTTCAGATATTGGTTGATAACTTTTTTTCTATACATGCTAGCGACCTAAAACTTGTTTCATCGCATTCAGCGCGTCAAATTACGCCGGAAACGGTCGTCTTTGTTCTGATATTGCTCAAAACACGAAGTCGAATTCCGTTTGTTTGTTTCGTGGATATCGGTGAGTAACTTTTTTTCTATACATGCTAGCGACCTAAAACTTGTTTTATCGCATTCAGCGCGTCAAATTACGCCGGAAACGGTCGTCTTTGTTTTGATATTGCTTAAAACACGAAGTCGAAGTCCGTTTGTTTGTTTTCCAGATATCGGTGGATAACTTTTTTTCTATACATGCTAGCGACCGAAAACTTGTTTTATCGCATTCAGCGCGTCAAATTACGCCGAAAACGGTCGTCTTTGTTCTGATATTGCTCAAAACACGGAGTCGAATTCCGTTTGTTTGTTTCGTGGATATCGGTTGGTAACTTTTTTTCTATACATGCTAGCGACCTAAAACTTGTTTTATCGCATTCAGCGCGTCAAATTACGCCGGGAACGGTCGTCTACGTTCTGATATTGCTCAAAACACGAAGTCGAATTCCGTTTGTTTGTTTCGTGGATATCGGTGAGTAACTTTTTTTCTATACATGTTAGCGACCTAAAACTTGTTTTATCGCATTCAGCGCGTCAAATTACGCCGGAAACGGTCGTCTTTGTTTTGATATTGCTCAAAACACGAAGTCGAAGTCCGTTTGTTTGTTTTTCAGATATCGGTTGATAACTTTTTTTCTATACATGCTAGCGACCGAAAACTTGTTTTATCGCATTCAGCGCGTCAAATTACGCCGGAAACGGTCGTCTTTGTTTTGATATTGCTTAAAACACGAAGTCGAAGTCCGTTTGTTTGTTTTTCAGATATCGGTTGATAACTTTTCTTCTATACATGCTGGCGACCTAAAACTTGTTTTATCGCATTCAGCGCGTCAAATTACGCCGGAAACGGTCGTCTTTGTTTCGATATTGCTTAAAACACGAAGTCGAAGTCCGTTTGTTTGTTTTTCAGATATCGGTTGATAACTTTTTTTCTATACATGCTAGCGACCTAAAACTTGTTTCATCGCATTCAGCGCGTCAAATTACGCTGTAAACGGTCGTCTTTGTTTTGATATTGCTTGAAACACGAAGTCGAAGTCCGTTTGTTTGTTTTTCAGATATCGGTTGATAACTTTTTTTCTATACATGCTGGCGACCTCAAACTTGTTTTATCGCATTCAGCGCGTCAAATTACGCCGGAAACGGTCGTCTTTGTTTCGATATTGCTTAAAACACGAAGTCGAAGTCCGTTTGTTTGTTTTTCAGATATCGGTTGATAACTTTTTTTCTATACATGCTAGCGACCTAAAACTTGTTTCATCGCATTCAGCGCGTCAAATTACGCCGGAAACGGTCGTCTTTGTTCTGATATTGCTCAAAACACGAAGTCGAATTCCGTTTGTTTGTTTCGTGGATATCGGTGAGTAACTTTTTTTCTATACATGCTAGCGACCTAAAACTTGTTTTATCGCATTCAGCGCGTCAAATTACGCCGGAAACGGTCGTCTTTGTTTTGATATTGCTCAAAACACGAAGTCGAAGTCCGTTTGTTTGTTTTCCAGATATCGGTTGATAACTTTTTTTCTATACATGCTAGCGACCGAAAACTTGTTTTATCGCATTCAGCGCGTCAAATTACGCCGGAAACGGTCGTCTTTGTTTTGATATTGCTTAAAACACGAAGTCGAAGTCCGTTTGTTTGTTTTTCAGTTATCGGTTGATAACTTTTTTTCTATACATGCTGGCGACCTAAAACTTGTTTTATCGCATTCGGCGCGTCAAATTACGCCGGAAACGGTCGTCTTTGTTCTGATATTGCTCAAAACACGGAGTCGAATTCCGTTTGTTTGTTTCGTGGATATCGGTTGGTAACTTTTTTTCTATACATGCTAGCGACCTAAAACTTGTTTTATCGCATTCAGCGCGTCAAATTACGCCGTAAACGGTCGTCTTTGTTTTGATATTGCTTAAAACACGAAGTCGAAGTCCGTTTGTTTGTTTTTCAGATATCGGTTGATAACTTTTTTTCTATACATGCTGGCGACCTCAAACTTGTTCTATCGCATTCGGCGCGTTAAATTACGCCGGAAACGGTCGTCTTTGTTCTGATATTGCTCAAAACACGGAGTCGAATTCCGTTTGTTTGTTTCGTGGATATCGGTTGGTAACTTTTTTTCTATACATGCTAGCGACCTGAAACTTGTTTTATCGCATTCAGCGCGTCAAATTACGCCGGAAACGGTCGTCTTTGTTCTGATATTGCTCAAAACACGAAGTCGAATTCCGTTTGTTTGTTTCGTGGATATCGGTGCGTAACTTTTTTTCTATACATGCTAGCGACCTAAAACTTGTTTTATCGCATTCAGCGCGTCAAATTACGCCGGAAACGGTCGTCTTTGTTTTGATATTGCTCAAAACACGAAGTCGAAGTCCGTTTGTTTGTTTTCCAGATATCGGTTAATAACTTTTTTTCTATACATGCTAGCGACCGAAAACTTGTTTTATCGCATTCAGCGCGTCAAATTACGCCGGAAACGGTCGTCTTTGTTTTGATATTGCTTAAAACACGAAGTCGAAGTCCGTTTGTTTGTTTTTCAGATATCGGTTGATAACTTTTTTTCTATACATGCTGGCGACCTCAAACTTGTTCTATCGCATTCGGCGCGTTAAATTACGCCGGAAACGGTCGTCTTTGTTCTGATATTGCTCAAAACACGAAGTCGAATTCCGTTTGTTTGTTTCGTGGATATCGGTGAGTAACTTTTTTTCTATACATGCTAGCGACCTAAAACTTGTTTTATCGCATTCAGCGCGTCAAATTACGCCGGAAACGGTCGTCTTTGTTTTGATATTGCTCAAAACACGAAGTCGAAGTCCGTTTGTTTGTTTTCCAGATATCGGTTGATAACTTTTTTTCTATACATGCTAGCGACCGAAAACTTGTTTTATCGCATTCAGCGCGTCAAATTACGCCGGAAACGGTCGTCTTTGTTTTGATATTGCTTGAAACACGAAGTCGAAGTCCGTTTGTTTGTTTTTCAGATATCGGTTGATAACTTTTTTTCTATACATGCTGGCGACCTAAAACTTGTTTTATCGCATTCGGCGCGTCAAATTACGCCGGAAACGGTCGTCTTTGTTCTGATATTGCTCAAAACACGGAGTCGAATTCCGTTTGTTTGTTTCGTGGATATCGGTTGGTAACTTTTTTTCTATACATGCTAGCGACCTAAAACTTGTTTTATCGCATTCAGCGCGTCAAATTACGCCGTAAACGGTCGTCTTTGTTTTGATATTGCTTAAAACACGAAGTCGAAGTCCGTTTGTTTGTTTTTCAGATATCGGTTGATAACTTTTTTTCTATACATGCTGGCGACCTCAAACTTGTTCTATCGCATTCGGCGCGTTAAATTACGCCGGAAACGGTCGTCTTTGTTCTGATATTGCTCAAAACACGGAGTCGAATTCCGTTTGTTTGTTTCGTGGATATCGGTTGGTAACTTTTTTTCTATACATGCTAGCGACCTGAAACTTGTTTTATCGCATTCAGCGCGTCAAATTACGCCGGAAACGGTCGTCTTTGTTCTGATATTGCTCAAAACACGAAGTCGAATTCCGTTTGTTTGTTTCGTGGATATCGGTGCGTAACTTTTTTTCTATACATGCTAGCGACCTAAAACTTGTTTTATCGCATTCAGCGCGTCAAATTACGCCGGAAACGGTCGTCTTTGTTTTGATATTGCTCAAAACACGAAGTCGAAGTCCGTTTGTTTGTTTTCCAGATATCGGTTGATAACTTTTTTTCTATACATGCTAGCGACCGAAAACTTGTTTTATCGCATTCAGCGCGTCAAATTACGCCGGAAACGGTCGTCTTTGTTTTGATATTGTTTAAAACACGAAGTCGAAGTCCGTTTGTTTGTTTTTCAGATATCGGTTGATAACTTTTTTTCTATACATGCTGGCGACCTAAAACTTGTTTTATCGCATTCGGCGCGTCAAATTACGCCGGAAACGGTCGTCTTTGTTCTGTTATTGCTCAAAACACGGAGTCGAATTCCGTTTGTTTGTTTCGTGGATATCGGTTGGTAACTTTTTTTCTATACATGCTAGCGACCTAAAACTTGTTTTATCGCATTCAGCGCGTCAAATTACGCCGTAAACGGTCGTCTTTGTTTTGATATTGCTTAAAACACGAAGTCGAAGTCCGTTTGTTTGTTTTTCAGATATCGGTTGATAACTTTTTTTCTATACATGCTGGCGACCTCAAACTTGTTCTATCGCATTCGGCGCGTTAAATTACGCCGGAAACGGTCGTCTTTGTTCTGATATTGCTCAAAACACGGAGTCGAATTCCGTTTGTTTGTTTCGTGGATATCGGTTGGTAACTTTTTTTCTATACATGCTAGCGACCTGAAACTTGTTTTATCGCATTCAGCGCGTCAAATTACGCCGGAAACGGTCGTCTTTGTTCTGATATTGCTCAAAACACGAAGTCGAATTCCGTTTGTTTGTTTCGTGGATATCGGTGCGTAACTTTTTTTCTATACATGCTAGCGACCTAAAACTTGTTTTATCGCATTCGGCGCCTCAAATTACGCCGGAAACGGTCGTCTTTGTTCTGATATTGCTCAAAACACGGAGTCGAATTCCGTTTGTTTGTTTCGTGGATATCGGTTGGTAACTTTTTTTCTATACATGCTAGCGACCTAAAACTTGTTTTATCGCATTCAGCGCGTCAAATTACGCCGGAAACGGTCGTCTTTGTTCTGATATTGCTCAGAACACGAAGTCGAATTCCGTTTGTTTGTTTCGTGGATATCGGTAAGTAACTTTTTTTCTATACATGCTAGCGACCTAAAACTTGTTTTATCGCATTCAGCGCGTCAAATTACGCCGTAAACGGTCGTCTTTGTTTTGATATTGCTTAAAACACGAAGTCGAAGTCCGTTTGTTTGTTTTTCGGATATCGGTTGATAACTTTTTTTCTATACATGCTGGCGACCTCAAACTTGTTCTATCGCATTCGGCGCGTTAAATTACGCCGGAAACGGTCGTCTTTGTTCTGATATTGCTCAAAACACGGAGTCGAATTCCGTTTGTTTGTTTCGTGGATATCGGTTGGTAACTTTTTTTCTATACATGCTAGCGACCTGAAACTTGTTTTATCGCATTCAGCGCGTCAAATTACGCCGGAAACGGTCGTCTTTGTTCTGATATTGCTCAAAACACGAAGTCGAATTCCGTTTGTTTGTTTCGTGGATATCGGTGCGTAACTTTTTTTCTATACATGCTAGCGACCTAAAACTTGTTTTATCGCATTCAGCGCGTCAAATTACGCCGGAAACGGTCGTCTTTGTTTTGATATTGCTTAAAACACGAAGTCGAAGTCCGTTTGTTTGTTTTTCAGATATCGGTTGATAACTTTTTTTCTATACATGCTAGCGACCGAAAACTTGTTTTATCGCATTCAGCGCGTCAAATTACGCCGGAAACGGTCGTCTTTGTTTTGATATTGCTTAAAACACGAAGTCGAAGTCCGTTTGTTTGTTTTTCAGATATCGGTTGATAACTTTTTTTCTATACATGCTGGCGACCTAAAACTTGTTTTATCGCATTCGGCGCGTCAAATTACGCCGGAAACGGTCGTCTTTGTTCTGATATTGCTCAAAACACGGAGTCGAATTCCGTTTGTTTGTTTCGTGGATATCGGTTGGTAACTTTTTTTCTATACGTGCTAGCGACCTAAAACTTGTTTTATCGCATTCAGCGCGTCAAATTACGCCGGAAACGGTCGTCTTTGTTCTGATATTGCTCAAAACACGAAGTCGAATTCCGTTTGTTTGTTTCGTGGATATCGGTAAGTAACTTTTTTTCTATACATGCTAGCGACCTAAAACTTGTTTTATCGCATTCAGCGCGTCAAATTACGCCGGAAACGGTCGTCTTTGTTCTGATATTGCTCAAAACACGAAGTCGAATTCCGTTTGTTTGTTTCGTGGATATCGGTGAGTAACTTTTTTTCTATACATGCTAGCGACCTAAAACTTGTTTCATCGCATTCAGCGCGTTAAATTACGCCGGAAACGGTCGTCTTTGTTCTGATATTGCTCAAAACACGAAGTCGAAGTCCGTTTGTTTGTTTTTCAGATATCGGTTGATAACTTTTTTTCTATACATGCTAGCGACCTAAAACTTGTTTCATCGCATTCAGCGCGTCAAATTACGCCGAAAACGGTCGTCTTTGTTTTGATATTGCTTAAAACACGAAGTCGAAGTCCGTTTGTTTGTTTTTCAGATATCGGTTGATAACTTTTTTTCTATACATGCTGGCGACCTCAAACTTGTTTTATCGCATTCAGCGCGTCAAATTACGCCGGAAACGGTCGTCTTTGTTCTGATATTGCTCAAAACACGGAGTCGAATTCCGTTTGTTTGTTTCGTGGATATCGGTTGGTAACTTTTTTTCTATACATGCTAGCGACCTAAAACTTGTTTTATCGCATTTAGCGCGTCAAATTACGCCGGAAACGGTCGTCTTTGTTCTGATATTGCTCAAAACACAAAGTCAAATTCCGTTTGTTTGTTTCGTGGATATCGGTGAGTAACTTTTTTTCTATACATGCTAGCGACCTAAAACTTGTTTTATCGCATTCAGCGCGTCAAATTACGCCGGAAACGGTCGTCTTTGTTCTGATATTGCTCAAAACACGAAGTCGAATTCCGTTTGTTTGTTTCGTGGATATCGGTGAGTAACTTTTTTTCTATACATGCTAGCGACCTAAAACTTGTTTCATCGCATTCAGCGCGTCAAATTACGCCAAAAACGGTCGTCTTTGTTTTGATATTGCTTAAAACACGAAGTCGAAGTCCGTTTGTTTGTTTTTCAGATATCGGTTGATAACTTTTTTTCTATACATGCTGGCGACCTCAAACTTGTTTTATCGCATTCAGCGCGTCAAATTACGCCGGAAACGGTCGTCTTTGTTCTGATATTGCTCAAAACACGGAGTCGAATTCCGTTTGTTTGTTTCGTGGATATCGGTTGGTAACTTTTTTTCTATACATGCTAGCGACCTAAAACTTGTTTTATCGCATTCAGCGCGTCAAATTACGCCGGAAACGGTCTTTTTTGTTCTGATATTGCTCAAAACACGAAGTCGAATTCCGTTTGTTTGTTTCGTGGATATCGGTGAGTAACTTTTTTTCTATACATGCTAGCGACCTAAAACTTGTTTCATCGCATTCAGCGCGTCAAATTACGCCGAAAACGGTCGTCTTTGTTTTGATATTGCTTAAAACACGAAGTCGAAGTCCGTTTGTTTGTTTTTCAGATATCGGTTGATAACTTTTTTTCTATACATGCTGGCGACCTCAAACTTGTTTCATCGCATTCAGCGCGTCAAATTACGCCGGAAACGGTCGTCTTTGTTCTGATATTGCTCAAAACACGGAGTCGAATTCCGTTTGTTTGTTTCGTGGATATCGGTTGGTAACTTTTTTTCTATACATGCTAGCGACCTAAAACTTGTTTTATCGCATTTAGCGCGTCAAATTACGCCGGAAACGGTCGTCTTTGTTCTGATATTGCTCAAAACACAAAGTCAAATTCCGTTTGTTTGTTTCGTGGATATCGGTGAGTAACTTTTTTTCTATACATGCTAGCGACCTAAAACTTGTTTTATCGCATTCAGCGCGTCAAATTACGCCGGAAACGGTCGTCTTTGTTCTGATATTGCTCAAAACACGAAGTCGAATTCCGTTTGTTTGTTTCGTGGATATCGGTGAGTAACTTTTTTTCTATACATGCTAGCGACCTAAAACTTGTTTCATCGCATTCAGCGCGTCAAATTACGCCAAAAACGGTCGTCTTTGTTTTGATATTGCTTAAAACACGAAGTCGAAGTCCGTTTGTTTGTTTTTCAGATATCGGTTGATAACTTTTTTTCTATACATGCTGGCGACCTCAAACTTGTTTTATCGCATTCAGCGCGTCAAATTACGCCGGAAACGGTCGTCTTTGTTCTGATATTGCTCAAAACACGGAGTCGAATTCCGTTTGTTTGTTTCGTGGATATCGGTTGGTAACTTTTTTTCTATACATGCTAGCGACCTAAAACTTGTTTTATCGCATTCAGCGCGTCAAATTACGCCGGAAACGGTCTTTTTTGTTCTGATATTGCTCAAAACACGAAGTCGAATTCTGTTTGTTTGTTTCGTGGATATCGGTGAGTAACTTTTTTTCTATACATGCTAGCGACCTAAAACTTGTTTTATCGCATTCAGCGCGTCAAATTACGCCGGAAACGGTCGTCTTTGTTTTGATATTGCTTAAAACACGAAGTCGAATTCCGTTTGTTTGTTTTTCAGATATCGGTTGATCACTTTTTTTCTATACATGCTAGCGACCTAAAACTTGTTTCATCGCATTCAGCGCGTCAAATTACGCCGGAAACGGTCGTCTTTGTTCTGATATTGCTCAAAACACGAAGTCGAATTCCGTTTGTTTGTTTCGTGGATATCGGTGAGTAACTTTTTTTCTATACATGCTAGCGACCTAAAACTTGTTTTATCGCATTCAGCGCGTCAAATTACGCCGGAAACGGTCGTCTTTGTTTTGATATTGCTCAAAACACGAAGTCGAAGTCCGTTTGTTTGTTTTTCAGATATCGGTTGATCACTTTTTTTCTATACATGCTAGCGACCTAAAACTTGTTTCATCGCATTCAGCGCGTCAAATTACGCCGGAAACGGTCGTCTTTGTTCTGATATTGCTCAAAACACGAAGTCGAATTCCGTTTGTTTGTTTCGTGGATATCGGTGAGTAACTTTTTTTCTATACATGCTAGCGACCTAAAACTTGTTTTATCGCATTCAGCGCGTCAAATTACGCCGGAAACGGTCTTCTTTGTTTTGATATTGCTTAAAACACGAAGTCAAAGTCCGTTTGTTTGTTTTTCAGATATCGGTTGATAACTTTTTTTCTATACATGCTGGCGACCTAAAACTTGATTATCGAATTCAGCGCGTCAAATTACGCCGGAAACGGTCGTCTTTGTTCTGATATTGCTCAAAACACGGAGTCGAATTCCGTTTGTTTGTTTCGTGGATATCGGTGAGTAACTTTTTTTCTATACATGCTAGCGACCTAAAACTTGTTTTATCGCATTCAGCGCGTCAAATTACGCCGGAAACGGTCGTCTTTGTTTTGATATTGCTCAAAACACGGAGTCGAATTCCGTTTGTTTGTTTCGTGGATATCGGTGAGTAACTTTTTTTCTATACATGCTAGCGACCTAAAACTTGTTTTATCGCATTCAGCGCGTCAAATTACGCCGGAAACGGCCGTCTTTGTTTTGATATTGCTCAAAACACGAAGTCGAATTCCGTTTGTTTGTTTCGTGGATATCGGTGAGTAACTTTTTTTCTATACATGCTAGCGACCGAAAACTTGTTTTATCGCATTCAGCGCGTCAAATTACGCCGGAAACGGTCGTCTTTGTTTTGATATTGCTTAAAACACGAAGTCGAAGTCCGTTTGTTTGTTTTTCAGATATCGGTTGATAACTTTTTTTCTATACATGCTGGCGACCTAAAACTTGTTTGATCGCATTCGGCGCGTCAAATTACGCCGGAAACGGTCGTCTTTGTTCTGATATTGCTCAAAACACGGAGTCGAATTCCGTTTGTTTGTTTCGTGGATATCGGTTGGTAACTTTTTTTCTATACATGCTAGCGACCTAAAACTTGTTTTATCGCATTCAGCGCGTCAAATTACGCCGGAAACGGTCGTCTTTGTTCTGATATTGCTCAAAACACGAAGTCGAATTCCGTTTGTTTGTTTCGTGGATATCGGTGAGTAACTTTTTTTCTATACATGCTAGCGACCTAAAACTTGTTTTATCGCATTCAGCGCGTTAAATTACGCCGGAAACGGTCGTCTTTGTTCTGATATTGCTCAAAACACGAAGTCAAAGTCCGTTTGTTTGTTTTTCAGATATCGGTTGATAACTTTTTTTCTATACATGCTAGCGACCTAAAACTTGTTTCATCGCATTCAGCGCGTCAAATTACGCCGGAAACGGTCGTCTTTGTTTTGATATTGCTTAAAACACGAAGTCGAAGTCCGTTTGTTTGTTTTTCAGATATCGGTTGATAACTTTTTTTCTATACATGCTGGCGACCTCAAACTTGTTTTATCGCATTCAGCGCGTCAAATTACGCCGGAAACGGTCGTCTTTGTTCTGATATTGCTCAAAACACGGAGTCGAATTCCGTTTGTTTGTTTCGTGGATATCGGTGAGTAACTTTTTTTCTATACATGCTAGCGACCTAAAACTTGTTTTATCGCATTCAGCGCGTTAAATTACGCCGGATACGGTCGTCTTTGTTCTGATATTGCTCAAAACACGAAGTCGAAGTCCGTTTGTTTGTTCTTCAGATATCGGTTGATAACTTTTTTTCTATACATGCTAGCGACCTAAAACTTGTTTCATCGCATTCAGCGCGTCAAATTACGCCGTAAACGGTCGTCTTTGTTTTGATATTGCTTAAAACACGAAGTCGAAGTCCGTTTGTTTGTTTTTCAGATATCGGTTGATAACTTTTTTTCTATACATGCTTGGCGACCTCAAACTTGTTCTATCGCATTCGGCGCGTCAAATTACGCCGGAAACGGTCGTCTTTGTTCTGATATTGCTCAAAACACGGAGTCGAATTCCGTTTGTTTGTTTCGTGGATATCGGTTGGTAACTTTTTTTCTATACATGCTAGCGACCTAAAACTTGTTTTATCGCATTCAGCGCGTCAAATTACGCCGGAAACGGTCGTCTTTGTTCTGATATTGCTCAAAACACGAAGTCGAATTCCGTTTGTTTGTTTCGTGGATATCGGTGAGTAACTTTTTTTCTATACATGCTAGCGACCTAAAACTTGTTTTATCGCATTCAGCGCGTCAAATTACGCCGGAAACGGTCGTCTTTGTTCTGATATTGCTCAAAACACGAAGTCGAATTCCGTTTGTTTGTTTCGTGGATATCGGTGAGTAACTTTTTTTCTATACATGCTAGCGACCTAAAACTTGTTTTATCGCATTCAGCGCGTTAAATTACGCCGGAAACGGTCGTCTTTGTTCTGATATTGCTCAAAACACGAAGTCGAAGTCCGTTTGTTTGTTTTTCAGATATCGGTTGATAACTTTTTTTCTATACATGCTAGCGACCTAAAACTTGTTTCATCGCATTCAGCGCGTCAAATTACGCCGGAAACGGTCGTCTTTGTTTTGATATTGCTTAAAACACGAAGTCGAAGTCCGTTTGTTTGTTTTTCAGATATCGGTTGATAACTTTTTTCCTATACATGCTGGCGACCTCAAACTTGTTTTATCGCATTCAGCGCGTCAAATTACGCCGGAAACGGTCGTCTTTGTTCTGATATTGCTCAAAACACGGAGTCGAATTCCGTTTGTTTGTTTCGTGGATATCGGTGAGTAACTTTTTTTCTATACATGCTAGCGACCTAAAACTTGTTTTATCGCATTCAGCGCGTTAAATTACGCCGGAAACGGTCGTCTTTGTTCTGATATTATTCAAAACACGAAGTCGAAGTCCGTTTGTTTGTTTTTCAGATATCGGTTGATAACTTTTTTTCTATACATGCTAGCGACCTAAAACTTGTTTCATCGCATTCAGCGCGTCAAATTACGCCGTAAACGGTCGTCTTTGTTTCGATATTGCTCAAAACACGGAGTCGAATTCCGTTTGTTTGTTTCGTGGATATCGGTGAGTAACTTTTTTTCTATACATGCTAGCGACCTAAAACTTGTTTTATCGCATTCAGCGCGTCAAATTACGCCCGAAACGGTCGTCTTTGTTTTGATATTGCTTAAAACACGAAGTCGAATTCCGTTTGTTTGTTTCGTGGATATCGGTTGGTAACTTTTTTTCTATACATGCTAGCGACCTAAAACTTGTTTTATCGCATTCGGCGCGTCAAATTACGCCGGAAACGGTCGTCTTTGTTCTGATATTGCTCAAAACACGGAGTCGAATTCCGTTTGTTTGTTTCGTGGATATCGGTTGGTAACTTTTTTTCTATCCATGCTAGCGACCTAAAACTTGTTTTATCGCATTCAGCGCGTCAAATTACGCCGGAAACGGTCGTCTTTGTTCTGATATTGCTCAAAACACGAAGTCGAATTCCGTTTGTTTGTTTCGTGGATATCGGTGAGTAACTTTTTTTCTATACATGCTAGCAACCTAAAACTTGTTTCATCGCATTCAGCGCGTCAAATTACGCCAAAAACGGTCGTCTTTGTTTTGATATTGCTTAAAACACGAAGTCGAAGTCCGTTTGTTTGTTTTTCAGATATCGGTTGATAACTTTTTTTCTATACATGCTGGCGACCTCAAACTTGTTTTATCGCATTCAGCGCGTCAAATTACGCCGGAAACGGTCGTCTTTGTTCTGATATTGCTCAAAACACGGAGTCGAATTCCGTTTGTTTGTTTCGTGGATATCGGTTGGTAACTTTTTTTCTATACATGCTAGCGACCTAAAACTTGTTTTATCGCATTCAGCGCGTCAAATTACGCCGGAAACGGTCTTTTTTGTTCTGATATTGCTCAAAACACGAAGTCGAATTCCGTTTGTTTGTTTCGTGGATATCGGTGAGTAACTTTTTTTCTATACATGCTAGCGACCTAAAACTTGTTTTATCGCATTCAGCGCGTCAAATTACGCCGGAAACGGTCGTCTTTGTTTTGATATTGCTTAAAACACGAAGTCGAATTCCGTTTGTTTGTTTTTCAGATATCGGTTGATCACTTTTTTTCTATACATGCTAGCGACCTAAAACTTGTTTCATCGCATTCAGCGCGTCAAATTACGCCGGAAACGGTCGTCTTTGTTCTGATATTGCTCAAAACACGAAGTCGAATTCCGTTTGTTTGTTTCGTGGATATCGGTGAGTAACTTTTTTTCTATACATGCTAGCGACCTAAAACTTGTTTTATCGCATTCAGCGCGTCAAATTACGCCGGAAACGGTCGTCTTTGTTTTGATATTGCTCAAAACACGAAGTCGAAGTCCGTTTGTTTGTTTTTCAGATATCGGTTGATCACTTTTTTTCTATACATGCTAGCGACCTAAAACTTGTTTCATCGCATTCAGCGCGTCAAATTACGCCGGAAACGGTCGTCTTTGTTCTGATATTGCTCAAAACACGAAGTCGAATTCCGTTTGTTTGTTTCGTGGATATCGGTGAGTAACTTTTTTTCTATACATGCTAGCGACCTAAAACTTGTTTTATCGCATTCAGCGCGTCAAATTACGCCGGAAACGGTCTTCTTTGTTTTGATATTGCTTAAAACACGAAGTCAAAGTCCGTTTGTTTGTTTTTCAGATATCGGTTGATAACTTTTTTTCTATACATGCTGGCGACCTAAAACTTGATTATCGAATTCAGCGCGTCAAATTACGCCGGAAACGGTCGTCTTTGTTCTGATATTGCTCAAAACACGGAGTCGAATTCCGTTTGTTTGTTTCGTGGATATCGGTGAGTAACTTTTTTTCTATACATGCTAGCGACCTAAAACTTGTTTTATCGCATTCAGCGCGTCAAATTACGCCGGAAACGGTCGTCTTTGTTTTGATATTGCTCAAAACACGGAGTCGAATTCCGTTTGTTTGTTTCGTGGATATCGGTGAGTAACTTTTTTTCTATACATGCTAGCGACCTAAAACTTGTTTTATCGCATTCAGCGCGTCAAATTACGCCGGAAACGGCCGTCTTTGTTTTGATATTGCTCAAAACACGAAGTCGAATTCCGTTTGTTTGTTTCGTGGATATCGGTGAGTAACTTTTTTTCTATACATGCTAGCGACCGAAAACTTGTTTTATCGCATTCAGCGCGTCAAATTACGCCGGAAACGGTCGTCTTTGTTTTGATATTGCTTAAAACACGAAGTCGAAGTCCGTTTGTTTGTTTTTCAGATATCGGTTGATAACTTTTTTTCTATACATGCTGGCGACCTAAAACTTGTTTGATCGCATTCGGCGCGTCAAATTACGCCGGAAACGGTCGTCTTTGTTCTGATATTGCTCAAAACACGGAGTCGAATTCCGTTTGTTTGTTTCGTGGATATCGGTTGGTAACTTTTTTTCTATACATGCTAGCGACCTAAAACTTGTTTTATCGCATTCAGCGCGTCAAATTACGCCGGAAACGGTCGTCTTTGTTCTGATATTGCTCAAAACACGAAGTCGAATTCCGTTTGTTTGTTTCGTGGATATCGGTGAGTAACTTTTTTTCTATACATGCTAGCGACCTAAAACTTGTTTTATCGCATTCAGCGCGTCAAATTACGCCGGAAACGGTCGTCTTTGTTCTGATATTGCTCAAAACACGAAGTCGAATTCCGTTTGTTTGTTTCGTGGATATCGGTGAGTAACTTTTTTTCTATACATGCTAGCGACCTAAAACTTGTTTTATCGCATTCAGCGCGTTAAATTACGCCGGAAACGGTCGTCTTTGTTCTGATATTGCTCAAAACACGAAGTCAAAGTCCGTTTGTTTGTTTTTCAGATATCGGTTGATAACTTTTTTTCTATACATGCTAGCGACCTAAAACTTGTTTCATCGCATTCAGCGCGTCAAATTACGCCGGAAACGGTCGTCTTTGTTTTGATATTGCTTAAAACACGAAGTCGAAGTCCGTTTGTTTGTTTTTCAGATATCGGTTGATAACTTTTTTTCTATACATGCTGGCGACCTCAAACTTGTTTTATCGCATTCAGCGCGTTAAATTACGCCGGAAACGGTCGTCTTTGTTCTGATATTGCTCAAAACACGGAGTCGAATTCCGTTTGTTTGTTTCGTGGATATCGGTGAGTAACTTTTTTTCTATACATGCTAGCGACCTAAAACTTGTTTTATCGCATTCAGCGCGTTAAATTACGCCGGATACGGTCGTCTTTGTTCTGATATTGCTCAAAACACGAAGTCGAAGTCCGTTTGTTTGTTCTTCAGATATCGGTTGATAACTTTTTTTCTATACATGCTAGCGACCTAAAACTTGTTTCATCGCATTCAGCGCGTCAAATTACGCCGTAAACGGTCGTCTTTGTTTTGATATTGCTTAAAACACGAAGTCGAAGTCCGTTTGTTTGTTTTTCAGATATCGGTTGATAACTTTTTTTCTATACATGCTTGGCGACCTCAAACTTGTTCTATCGCATTCGGCGCGTCAAATTACGCCGGAAACGGTCGTCTTTGTTCTGATATTGCTCAAAACACGGAGTCGAATTCCGTTTGTTTGTTTCGTGGATATCGGTTGGTAACTTTTTTTCTATACATGCTAGCGACCTAAAACTTGTTTTATCGCATTCAGCGCGTCAAATTACGCCGGAAACGGTCGTCTTTGTTCTGATATTGCTCAAAACACGAAGTCGAATTCCGTTTGTTTGTTTCGTGGATATCGGTGAGTAACTTTTTTTCTATACATGCTAGCGACCTAAAACTTGTTTTATCGCATTCAGCGCGTCAAATTACGCCGGAAACGGTCGTCTTTGTTCTGATATTGCTCAAAACACGAAGTCGAATTCCGTTTGTTTGTTTCGTGGATATCGGTGAGTAACTTTTTTTCTATACATGCTAGCGACCTAAAACTTGTTTTATCGCATTCAGCGCGTTAAATTACGCCGGAAACGGTCGTCTTTGTTCTGATATTGCTCAAAACACGAAGTCGAAGTCCGTTTGTTTGTTTTTCAGATATCGGTTGA
Organism: Diprion similis; assembly: GCF_021155765.1. Lineage (NCBI taxonomy): Eukaryota > Metazoa > Arthropoda > Insecta > Hymenoptera > Diprionidae > Diprion > Diprion similis. The sequence continues at coordinate 8,194,741 of NC_060109.1, read as the reverse complement.
TAACTTTTTTTCTATACATGCTAGCGACCTAAAACTTGTTTCATCGCATTCAGCGCGTCAAATTACGCCGGAAACGGTCGTCTTTGTTTTGATATTGCTTAAAACACGAAGTCGAAGTCCGTTTGTTTGTTTTTCAGATATCGGTTGATAACTTTTTTCCTATACATGCTGGCGACCTCAAACTTGTTTTATCGCATTCAGCGCGTCAAATTACGCCGGAAACGGTCGTCTTTGTTCTGATATTGCTCAAAACACGGAGTCGAATTCCGTTTGTTTGTTTCGTGGATATCGGTGAGTAACTTTTTTTCTATACATGCTAGCGACCTAAAACTTGTTTTATCGCATTCAGCGCGTTAAATTACGCCGGAAACGGTCGTCTTTGTTCTGATATTATTCAAAACACGAAGTCGAAGTCCGTTTGTTTGTTTTTCAGATATCGGTTGATAACTTTTTTTCTATACATGCTAGCGACCTAAAACTTGTTTCATCGCATTCAGCGCGTCAAATTACGCCGTAAACGGTCGTCTTTGTTTCGATATTGCTCAAAACACGGAGTCGAATTCCGTTTGTTTGTTTCGTGGATATCGGTGAGTAACTTTTTTTCTATACATGCTAGCGACCTAAAACTTGTTTTATCGCATTCAGCGCGTCAAATTACGCCCGAAACGGTCGTCTTTGTTTTGATATTGCTTAAAACACGAAGTCGAATTCCGTTTGTTTGTTTCGTGGATATCGGTTGGTAACTTTTTTTCTATACATGCTAGCGACCTAAAACTTGTTTTATCGCATTCGGCGCGTCAAATTACGCCGGAAACGGTCGTCTTTGTTCTGATATTGCTCAAAACACGGAGTCGAATTCCGTTTGTTTGTTTCGTGGATATCGGTTGGTAACTTTTTTTCTATCCATGCTAGCGACCTAAAACTTGTTTTATCGCATTCAGCGCGTTAAATTACGCCGGAAACGGTCGTCTTTGTTCTGATATTGCTCAAAACACGAAGTCGAAGTCCGTTTGTTTGTTTTTCAGATATCGGTTGATAACTTTTTTTCTATACATGCTAGCGACCTAAAACTTGTTTCATCGCATTCAGCGCGTCAAATTACGCCGGAAACGGTCGTCTTTGTTTTGATATTGCTTAAAACACGAAGTCGAAGTCCGTTTGTTTGTTTTTCAGATATCGGTTGATAACTTTTTTCCTATACATGCTGGCGACCTCAAACTTGTTTTATCGCATTCAGCGCGTCAAATTACGCCGGAAACGGTCGTCTTTGTTCTGATATTGCTCAAAACACGGAGTCGAATTCCGTTTGTTTGTTTCGTGGATATCGGTGAGTAACTTTTTTTCTATACATGCTAGCGACCTAAAACTTGTTTTATCGCATTCAGCGCGTTAAATTACGCCGGAAACGGTCGTCTTTGTTCTGATATTATTCAAAACACGAAGTCGAAGTCCGTTTGTTTGTTTTTCAGATATCGGTTGATAACTTTTTTTCTATACATGCTAGCGACCTAAAACTTGTTTCATCGCATTCAGCGCGTCAAATTACGCCGTAAACGGTCGTCTTTGTTTCGATATTGCTCAAAACACGGAGTCGAATTCCGTTTGTTTGTTTCGTGGATATCGGTGAGTAACTTTTTTTCTATACATGCTAGCGACCTAAAACTTGTTTTATCGCATTCAGCGCGTCAAATTACGCCCGAAACGGTCGTCTTTGTTTTGATATTGCTTAAAACACGAAGTCGAATTCCGTTTGTTTGTTTCGTGGATATCGGTTGGTAACTTTTTTTCTATACATGCTAGCGACCTAAAACTTGTTTTATCGCATTCGGCGCGTCAAATTACGCCGGAAACGGTCGTCTTTGTTCTGATATTGCTCAAAACACGGAGTCGAATTCCGTTTGTTTGTTTCGTGGATATCGGTTGGTAACTTTTTTTCTATCCATGCTAGCGACCTAAAACTTGTTTTATCGCATTCAGCGCGTCAAATTACGCCGGAAACGGTCGTCTTTGTTCTGATATTGCTCAAAACACGAAGTCGAATTCCGTTTGTTTGTTTCGTGGATATCGGTGAGTAACTTTTTTTCTATACATGCTAGCAACCTAAAACTTGTTTTATCGCATTCAGCGCGTCAAATTACGCCGGAAACGGTCGTCTTTGTTTCGATATTGCTTAAAACACGAAGTCGAAGTCCGTTTGTTTGTTTTTCAGATATCGGTTGATAACTCTTTTTCTATACATGCTAGCGACCGAAAACTTGTTTTATCGCATTCAGCGCGTCAAATTACGCCGGAAACGGTCGTCTTTGTTTTGATATTGCTTAAAACACGAAGTCGAAGTCCGTTTGTTTGTTTTTCAGATATCGGTTGATAACTTTTTTTCTATACATGCTGGCGACCTAAAACTTGTTTTATCGCATTCGGCGCGTCAAATTACGCCGGATACGGTCGTCTTTGTTCTGATATTGCTCAAAACACGGAGTCGAATTCCGTTTGTTTGTTTCGTGGATATCGGTTGGTAACTTTTCTTTCTATACATGCTAGCGACCTGAAACTTGTTTTATCGCATTCAGCGCGTCAAATTACGCCGGAAACGGTCGTCTTTGTTCTGATATTGCTCAAAACACGAAGTCGAATTCCGTTTGTTTGTTTCGTGGATATCGGTGAGTAACTTTTTTTCTATACATGCTAGCGACCTAAAACTTGTTTCATCGCATTCAGCGCGTTAAATTACGCCGGAAACGGTCGTCTTTGTTCTGATATTGCTCAAAACACGAAGTCGAAGTCCGTTTGTTTGTTTTTCAGATATCGGTTGATAACTTTTTTTCTATACATGCTAGCGACCTAAAACTTGTTTCATCGCATTCAGCGCGTCAAATTACGCCGAAAACGGTCGTCTTTGTTTTGATATTGCTTAAAACACGAAGTCGAAGTCCGTTTGTTTGTTTTTCAGATATCGGTTGATAACTTTTTTTCTATACATGCTGGCGACCTCAAACTTGTTTTATCGCATTCAGCGCGTCAAATTACGCCGGAAACGGTCGTCTTTGTTCTGATATTGCTCAAAACACGGAGTCGAATTCCGTTTGTTTGTTTCGTGGATATCGGTTGGTAACTTTTTTTCTATACATGCTAGCGACCTAAAACTTGTTTTATCGCATTCAGCGCGTCAAATTACGCCGGAAACGGTCGTCTTTGTTTTGATATTGCTTAAAACACGAAGTCGAATTCCGTTTGTTTGTTTCGTGGATATCGGTTGGTAACTTTTTTTCTATACATGCTAGCGACCTAAAACTTGTTTTATCGCATTCAGCGCGTCAAATTACGCCGGAAACGGCCGTCTTTGTTTTGATATTGCTCGAAACACGAAGTCAAAGTCCGTTTGTTTGTTTTTCAGATATCGGTTGATCACTTCTTTTCTATACATGCTAGCGACCTAAAACTTGTTTCATCGCATTCAGCGCGTCAAATTACGCCGGAAACGGTCGTCTTTGTTCTGATATTGCTCAAAACACGAAGTCGAATTCCGTTTGTTTGTTTCGTGGATATCGGTGAGTAACTTTTTTTCTATACATGCAAGCGACCTATAACTTGTTTTATCGCATTCAGCGCGTCAAATTACGCCGGAAACGGTCGTCTTTGTTTTGATATTGCTCAAAACACGAAGTCGAAGTCCGTTTGTTTGTTTTTCAGATATCGGTTGATCACTTTTTTTCTATACATGCTAGCGACCTAAAACTTGTTTCATCGCATTCAGCGCGTCAAATTACGCCGGAAACGGTCGTCTTTGTTCTGATATTGCTCAAAACACGAAGTCGAATTCCGTTTGTTTGTTTCGTGGATATCGGTGAGTAACTTTTTTTCTATACATGCTAGCGACCTAAAACTTGTTTTATCGCATTCAGCGCGTCAAATTACGCCGGAAACGGTCTTCTTTGTTTTGATATTGCTTAAAACACGAAGTCAAAGTCCGTTTGTTTGTTTTTCAGATATCGGTTGATAACTTTTTTTCTATACATGCTGGCGACCTAAAACTTGATTATCGAATTCAGCGCGTCAAATTACGCCGGAAACGGTCGTCTTTGTTCTGATATTGCTCAAAACACGGAGTCGAATTCCGTTTGTTTGTTTCGTGGATATCGGTGAGTAACTTTTTTTCTATACATGCTAGCGACCTAAAACTTGTTTTATCGCATTCAGCGCGTCAAATTACGCCGGAAACGGTCGTCTTTGTTTTGATATTGCTCAAAACACGGAGTCGAATTCCGTTTGTTTGTTTCGTGGATATCGGTGAGTAACTTTTTTTCTATACATGCTAGCGACCTAAAACTTGTTTTATCGCATTCAGCGCGTCAAATTACGCCGGAAACGGCCGTCTTTGTTTTGATATTGCTCAAAACACGAAGTCGAATTCCGTTTGTTTGTTTCGTGGATATCGGTGAGTAACTTTTTTTCTATACATGCTAGCGACCGAAAACTTGTTTTATCGCATTCAGCGCGTCAAATTACGCCGGAAACGGTCGTCTTTGTTTTGATATTGCTTAAAACACGAAGTCGAAGTCCGTTTGTTTGTTTTTCAGATATCGGTTGATAACTTTTTTTCTATACATGCTGGCGACCTAAAACTTGTTTGATCGCATTCGGCGCGTCAAATTACGCCGGAAACGGTCGTCTTTGTTCTGATATTGCTCAAAACACGGAGTCGAATTCCGTTTGTTTGTTTCGTGGATATCGGTTGGTAACTTTTTTTCTATACATGCTAGCGACCTAAAACTTGTTTTATCGCATTCAGCGCGTCAAATTACGCCGGAAACGGTCGTCTTTGTTCTGATATTGCTCAAAACACGAAGTCGAATTCCGTTTGTTTGTTTCGTGGATATCGGTGAGTAACTTTTTTTCTATACATGCTAGCGACCTAAAACTTGTTTTATCGCATTCAGCGCGTTAAATTACGCCGGAAACGGTCGTCTTTGTTCTGATATTGCTCAAAACACGAAGTCAAAGTCCGTTTGTTTGTTTTTCAGATATCGGTTGATAACTTTTTTTCTATACATGCTAGCGACCTAAAACTTGTTTCATCGCATTCAGCGCGTCAAATTACGCCGGAAACGGTCGTCTTTGTTTTGATATTGCTTAAAACACGAAGTCGAAGTCCGTTTGTTTGTTTTTCAGATATCGGTTGATAACTTTTTTTCTATACATGCTGGCGACCTCAAACTTGTTTTATCGCATTCAGCGCGTCAAATTACGCCGGAAACGGTCGTCTTTGTTCTGATATTGCTCAAAACACGGAGTCGAATTCCGTTTGTTTGTTTCGTGGATATCGGTGAGTAACTTTTTTTCTATACATGCTAGCGACCTAAAACTTGTTTTATCGCATTCAGCGCGTTAAATTACGCCGGATACGGTCGTCTTTGTTCTGATATTGCTCAAAACACGAAGTCGAAGTCCGTTTGTTTGTTCTTCAGATATCGGTTGATAACTTTTTTTCTATACATGCTAGCGACCTAAGGCTTGTTTCATCGCATTCAGCGCGTCAAATTACGCCGTAAACGGTCGTCTTTGTTTTGATATTGCTTAAAACACGAAGTCGAAGTCCGTTTGTTTGTTTTTCAGATATCGGTTGATAACTTTTTTTCTATACATGCTTGGCGACCTCAAACTTGTTCTATCGCATTCGGCGCGTCAAATTACGCCGGAAACGGTCGTCTTTGTTCTGATATTGCTCAAAACACGGAGTCGAATTCCGTTTGTTTGTTTCGTGGATATCGGTTGGTAACTTTTTTTCTATACATGCTAGCGACCTAAAACTTGTTTTATCGCATTCAGCGCGTCAAATTACGCCGGAAACGGTCGTCTTTGTTCTGATATTGCTCAAAACACGAAGTCGAATTCCGTTTGTTTGTTTCGTGGATATCGGTGAGTAACTTTTTTTCTATACATGCTAGCGACCTAAAACTTGTTTTATCGCATTCAGCGCGTCAAATTACGCCGGAAACGGTCGTCTTTGTTCTGATATTGCTCAAAACACGAAGTCGAATTCCGTTTGTTTGTTTCGTGGATATCGGTGAGTAACTTTTTTTCTATACATGCTAGCGACCTAAAACTTGTTTTATCGCATTCAGCGCGTTAAATTACGCCGGAAACGGTCGTCTTTGTTCTGATATTGCTCAAAACACGAAGTCGAAGTCCGTTTGTTTGTTTTTCAGATATCGGTTGATAACTTTTTTTCTATACATGCTAGCGACCTAAAACTTGTTTCATCGCATTCAGCGCGTCAAATTACGCCGGAAACGGTCGTCTTTGTTTTGATATTGCTTAAAACACGAAGTCGAAGTCCGTTTGTTTGTTTTTCAGATATCGGTTGATAACTTTTTTCCTATACATGCTGGCGACCTCAAACTTGTTTTATCGCATTCAGCGCGTCAAATTACGCCGGAAACGGTCGTCTTTGTTCTGATATTGCTCAAAACACGGAGTCGAATTCCGTTTGTTTGTTTCGTGGATATCGGTGAGTAACTTTTTTTCTATACATGCTAGCGACCTAAAACTTGTTTTATCGCATTCAGCGCGTTAAATTACGCCGGAAACGGTCGTCTTTGTTCTGATATTATTCAAAACACGAAGTCGAAGTCCGTTTGTTTGTTTTTCAGATATCGGTTGATAACTTTTTTTCTATACATGCTAGCGACCTAAAACTTGTTTCATCGCATTCAGCGCGTCAAATTACGCCGTAAACGGTCGTCTTTGTTTCGATATTGCTCAAAACACGGAGTCGAATTCCGTTTGTTTGTTTCGTGGATATCGGTGAGTAACTTTTTTTCTATACATGCTAGCGACCTAAAACTTGTTTTATCGCATTCAGCGCGTCAAATTACGCCCGAAACGGTCGTCTTTGTTTTGATATTGCTTAAAACACGAAGTCGAATTCCGTTTGTTTGTTTCGTGGATATCGGTTGGTAACTTTTTTTCTATACATGCTAGCGACCTAAAACTTGTTTTATCGCATTCAGCGCGTCAAATTACGCCGGAAACGGTCGTCTTTGTTTTGATATTGCTTAAAACACGAAGTCGAATTCCGTTTGTTTGTTTCGTGGATATCGGTTGGTAACTTTTTTTCTATACATGCTAGCGACCTAAAACTTGTTTTATCGCATTCAGCGCGTCAAATTACGCCGGAAACGGCCGTCTTTGTTTTGATATTGCTCGAAACACGAAGTCAAAGTCCGTTTGTTTGTTTTTCAGATATCGGTTGATCACTTCTTTTCTATACATGCTAGCGACCTAAAACTTGTTTCATCGCATTCAGCGCGTCAAATTACGCCGGAAACGGTCGTCTTTGTTCTGATATTGCTCAAAACACGAAGTCGAATTCCGTTTGTTTGTTTCGTGGATATCGGTGAGTAACTTTTTTTCTATACATGCAAGCGACCTATAACTTGTTTTATCGCATTCAGCGCGTCAAATTACGCCGGAAACGGTCGTCTTTGTTTTGATATTGCTCAAAACACGAAGTCGAAGTCCGTTTGTTTGTTTTTCAGATATCGGTTGATCACTTTTTTTCTATACATGCTAGCGACCTAAAACTTGTTTCATCGCATTCAGCGCGTCAAATTACGCCGGAAACGGTCGTCTTTGTTCTGATATTGCTCAAAACACGAAGTCGAATTCCGTTTGTTTGTTTCGTGGATATCGGTGAGTAACTTTTTTTCTATACATGCTAGCGACCTAAAACTTGTTTTATCGCATTCAGCGCGTCAAATTACGCCGGAAACGGTCTTCTTTGTTTTGATATTGCTTAAAACACGAAGTCAAAGTCCGTTTGTTTGTTTTTCAGATATCGGTTGATAACTTTTTTTCTATACATGCTGGCGACCTAAAACTTGATTATCGAATTCAGCGCGTCAAATTACGCCGGAAACGGTCGTCTTTGTTCTGATATTGCTCAAAACACGGAGTCGAATTCCGTTTGTTTGTTTCGTGGATATCGGTGAGTAACTTTTTTTCTATACATGCTAGCGACCTAAAACTTGTTTTATCGCATTCAGCGCGTCAAATTACGCCGGAAACGGTCGTCTTTGTTTTGATATTGCTCAAAACACGGAGTCGAATTCCGTTTGTTTGTTTCGTGGATATCGGTGAGTAACTTTTTTTCTATACATGCTAGCGACCTAAAACTTGTTTTATCGCATTCAGCGCGTCAAATTACGCCGGAAACGGCCGTCTTTGTTTTGATATTGCTCAAAACACGAAGTCGAATTCCGTTTGTTTGTTTCGTGGATATCGGTGAGTAACTTTTTTTCTATACATGCTAGCGACCGAAAACTTGTTTTATCGCATTCAGCGCGTCAAATTACGCCGGAAACGGTCGTCTTTGTTTTGATATTGCTTAAAACACGAAGTCGAAGTCCGTTTGTTTGTTTTTCAGATATCGGTTGATAACTTTTTTTCTATACATGCTGGCGACCTAAAACTTGTTTGATCGCATTCGGCGCGTCAAATTACGCCGGAAACGGTCGTCTTTGTTCTGATATTGCTCAAAACACGGAGTCGAATTCCGTTTGTTTGTTTCGTGGATATCGGTTGGTAACTTTTTTTCTATACATGCTAGCGACCTAAAACTTGTTTTATCGCATTCAGCGCGTCAAATTACGCCGGAAACGGTCGTCTTTGTTCTGATATTGCTCAAAACACGAAGTCGAATTCCGTTTGTTTGTTTCGTGGATATCGGTGAGTAACTTTTTTTCTATACATGCTAGCGACCTAAAACTTGTTTTATCGCATTCAGCGCGTTAAATTACGCCGGAAACGGTCGTCTTTGTTCTGATATTGCTCAAAACACGAAGTCAAAGTCCGTTTGTTTGTTTTTCAGATATCGGTTGATAACTTTTTTTCTATACATGCTAGCGACCTAAAACTTGTTTCATCGCATTCAGCGCGTCAAATTACGCCGGAAACGGTCGTCTTTGTTTTGATATTGCTTAAAACACGAAGTCGAAGTCCGTTTGTTTGTTTTTCAGATATCGGTTGATAACTTTTTTTCTATACATGCTGGCGACCTCAAACTTGTTTTATCGCATTCAGCGCGTCAAATTACGCCGGAAACGGTCGTCTTTGTTCTGATATTGCTCAAAACACGGAGTCGAATTCCGTTTGTTTGTTTCGTGGATATCGGTGAGTAACTTTTTTTCTATACATGCTAGCGACCTAAAACTTGTTTTATCGCATTCAGCGCGTTAAATTACGCCGGATACGGTCGTCTTTGTTCTGATATTGCTCAAAACACGAAGTCGAAGTCCGTTTGTTTGTTCTTCAGATATCGGTTGATAACTTTTTTTCTATACATGCTAGCGACCTAAGGCTTGTTTCATCGCATTCAGCGCGTCAAATTACGCCGTAAACGGTCGTCTTTGTTTTGATATTGCTTAAAACACGAAGTCGAAGTCCGTTTGTTTGTTTTTCAGATATCGGTTGATAACTTTTTTTCTATACATGCTTGGCGACCTCAAACTTGTTCTATCGCATTCGGCGCGTCAAATTACGCCGGAAACGGTCGTCTTTGTTCTGATATTGCTCAAAACACGGAGTCGAATTCCGTTTGTTTGTTTCGTGGATATCGGTTGGTAACTTTTTTTCTATACATGCTAGCGACCTAAAACTTGTTTTATCGCATTCAGCGCGTCAAATTACGCCGGAAACGGTCGTCTTTGTTCTGATATTGCTCAAAACACGAAGTCGAATTCCGTTTGTTTGTTTCGTGGATATCGGTGAGTAACTTTTTTTCTATACATGCTAGCGACCTAAAACTTGTTTTATCGCATTCAGCGCGTCAAATTACGCCGGAAACGGTCGTCTTTGTTCTGATATTGCTCAAAACACGAAGTCGAATTCCGTTTGTTTGTTTCGTGGATATCGGTGAGTAACTTTTTTTCTATACATGCTAGCGACCTAAAACTTGTTTTATCGCATTCAGCGCGTTAAATTACGCCGGAAACGGTCGTCTTTGTTCTGATATTGCTCAAAACACGAAGTCGAAGTCCGTTTGTTTGTTTTTCAGATATCGGTTGATAACTTTTTTTCTATACATGCTAGCGACCTAAAACTTGTTTCATCGCATTCAGCGCGTCAAATTACGCCGGAAACGGTCGTCTTTGTTTTGATATTGCTTAAAACACGAAGTCGAAGTCCGTTTGTTTGTTTTTCAGATATCGGTTGATAACTTTTTTCCTATACATGCTGGCGACCTCAAACTTGTTTTATCGCATTCAGCGCGTCAAATTACGCCGGAAACGGTCGTCTTTGTTCTGATATTGCTCAAAACACGGAGTCGAATTCCGTTTGTTTGTTTCGTGGATATCGGTGAGTAACTTTTTTTCTATACATGCTAGCGACCTAAAACTTGTTTTATCGCATTCAGCGCGTTAAATTACGCCGGAAACGGTCGTCTTTGTTCTGATATTATTCAAAACACGAAGTCGAAGTCCGTTTGTTTGTTTTTCAGATATCGGTTGATAACTTTTTTTCTATACATGCTAGCGACCTAAAACTTGTTTCATCGCATTCAGCGCGTCAAATTACGCCGTAAACGGTCGTCTTTGTTTCGATATTGCTCAAAACACGGAGTCGAATTCCGTTTGTTTGTTTCGTGGATATCGGTGAGTAACTTTTTTTCTATACATGCTAGCGACCTAAAACTTGTTTTATCGCATTCAGCGCGTCAAATTACGCCCGAAACGGTCGTCTTTGTTTTGATATTGCTTAAAACACGAAGTCGAATTCCGTTTGTTTGTTTCGTGGATATCGGTTGGTAACTTTTTTTCTATACATGCTAGCGACCTAAAACTTGTTTTATCGCATTCGGCGCGTCAAATTACGCCGGAAACGGTCGTCTTTGTTCTGATATTGCTCAAAACACGGAGTCGAATTCCGTTTGTTTGTTTCGTGGATATCGGTTGGTAACTTTTTTTCTATCCATGCTAGCGACCTAAAACTTGTTTTATCGCATTCAGCGCGTTAAATTACGCCGGAAACGGTCGTCTTTGTTCTGATATTGCTCAAAACACGAAGTCGAAGTCCGTTTGTTTGTTTTTCAGATATCGGTTGATAACTTTTTTTCTATACATGCTAGCGACCTAAAACTTGTTTCATCGCATTCAGCGCGTCAAATTACGCCGGAAACGGTCGTCTTTGTTTTGATATTGCTTAAAACACGAAGTCGAAGTCCGTTTGTTTGTTTTTCAGATATCGGTTGATAACTTTTTTCCTATACATGCTGGCGACCTCAAACTTGTTTTATCGCATTCAGCGCGTCAAATTACGCCGGAAACGGTCGTCTTTGTTCTGATATTGCTCAAAACACGGAGTCGAATTCCGTTTGTTTGTTTCGTGGATATCGGTGAGTAACTTTTTTTCTATACATGCTAGCGACCTAAAACTTGTTTTATCGCATTCAGCGCGTTAAATTACGCCGGAAACGGTCGTCTTTGTTCTGATATTATTCAAAACACGAAGTCGAAGTCCGTTTGTTTGTTTTTCAGATATCGGTTGATAACTTTTTTTCTATACATGCTAGCGACCTAAAACTTGTTTCATCGCATTCAGCGCGTCAAATTACGCCGTAAACGGTCGTCTTTGTTTCGATATTGCTCAAAACACGGAGTCGAATTCCGTTTGTTTGTTTCGTGGATATCGGTGAGTAACTTTTTTTCTATACATGCTAGCGACCTAAAACTTGTTTTATCGCATTCAGCGCGTCAAATTACGCCCGAAACGGTCGTCTTTGTTTTGATATTGCTTAAAACACGAAGTCGAATTCCGTTTGTTTGTTTCGTGGATATCGGTTGGTAACTTTTTTTCTATACATGCTAGCGACCTAAAACTTGTTTTATCGCATTCGGCGCGTCAAATTACGCCGGAAACGGTCGTCTTTGTTCTGATATTGCTCAAAACACGGAGTCGAATTCCGTTTGTTTGTTTCGTGGATATCGGTTGGTAACTTTTTTTCTATCCATGCTAGCGACCTAAAACTTGTTTTATCGCATTCAGCGCGTCAAATTACGCCGGAAACGGTCGTCTTTGTTCTGATATTGCTCAAAACACGAAGTCGAATTCCGTTTGTTTGTTTCGTGGATATCGGTGAGTAACTTTTTTTCTATACATGCTAGCAACCTAAAACTTGTTTTATCGCATTCAGCGCGTCAAATTACGCCGGAAACGGTCGTCTTTGTTTCGATATTGCTTAAAACACGAAGTCGAAGTCCGTTTGTTTGTTTTTCAGATATCGGTTGATAACTCTTTTTCTATACATGCTAGCGACCGAAAACTTGTTTTATCGCATTCAGCGCGTCAAATTACGCCGGAAACGGTCGTCTTTGTTTTGATATTGCTTAAAACACGAAGTCGAAGTCCGTTTGTTTGTTTTTCAGATATCGGTTGATAACTTTTTTTCTATACATGCTGGCGACCTAAAACTTGTTTTATCGCATTCGGCGCGTCAAATTACGCCGGATACGGTCGTCTTTGTTCTGATATTGCTCAAAACACGGAGTCGAATTCCGTTTGTTTGTTTCGTGGATATCGGTTGGTAACTTTTCTTTCTATACATGCTACCGACCTGAAACTTGTTTTATCGCATTCAGCGCGTCAAATTACGCCGGAAACGGTCGTCTTTGTTCTGATATTGCTCAAAACACGAAGTCGAATTCCGTTTGTTTGTTTCGTGGATATCGGTGAGTAACTTTTTTTCTATACATGCTAGCGACCTAAAACTTGTTTCATCGCATTCAGCGCGTTAAATTACGCCGGAAACGGTCGTCTTTGTTCTGATATTGCTCAAAACACGAAGTCGAAGTCCGTTTGTTTGTTTTTCAGATATCGGTTGATAACTTTTTTTCTATACATGCTAGCGACCTAAAACTTGTTTCATCGCATTCAGCGCGTCAAATTACGCCGAAAACGGTCGTCTTTGTTTTGATATTGCTTAAAACACGAAGTCGAAGTCCGTTTGTTTGTTTTTCAGATATCGGTTGATAACTTTTTTTCTATACATGCTGGCGACCTCAAACTTGTTTTATCGCATTCAGCGCGTCAAATTACGCCGGAAACGGTCGTCTTTGTTCTGATATTGCTCAAAACACGGAGTCGAATTCCGTTTGTTTGTTTCGTGGATATCGGTTGGTAACTTTTTTTCTATACATGCTAGCGACCTAAAACTTGTTTTATCGCATTCAGCGCGTCAAATTACGCCGGAAACGGTCGTCTTTGTTTTGATATTGCTTAAAACACGAAGTCGAATTCCGTTTGTTTGTTTCGTGGATATCGGTTGGTAACTTTTTTTCTATACATGCTAGCGACCTAAAACTTGTTTTATCGCATTCAGCGCGTCAAATTACGCCGGAAACGGCCGTCTTTGTTTTGATATTGCTCGAAACACGAAGTCAAAGTCCGTTTGTTTGTTTTTCAGATATCGGTTGATCACTTCTTTTCTATACATGCTAGCGACCTAAAACTTGTTTCATCGCATTCAGCGCGTCAAATTACGCCGGAAACGGTCGTCTTTGTTCTGATATTGCTCAAAACACGAAGTCGAATTCCGTTTGTTTGTTTCGTGGATATCGGTGAGTAACTTTTTTTCTATACATGCAAGCGACCTATAACTTGTTTTATCGCATTCAGCGCGTCAAATGACGCCGGAAACGGTCGTCTTTGTTTTGATATTGCTCAAAACACGAAGTCGAAGTCCGTTTGTTTGTTTTTCAGATATCGGTTGATAACTTTTATTCTATACATGCTAGCGACCTAAAACTTGTTTTATCGCATTCAGCGCGTCAAATTACGCCGGAAACGGTCGTCTTTGTTCTGATATTGCTCAAAACACGGAGTCGAATTCCGTTTGTTTGTTTCGTGGATATCGGTGAGTAACTTTTTTTCTATACATGCTAGCGACCTAAGACTTGTTTTATCGCATTCAGCGCGTCAAATTACGCCGGAAGCGGTCGTCTTTGTTTTGATATTGCTTAAAACACGAAGTCGAATTCCGTTTGTTTGTTTCGTGGATATCGGTTGGTAACTTTTTTTCTATACATGCTAGCGACCTAAAACTTGTTTTATCGCATTCAGCGCGTCAAATTACGCCGGAAACGGTCGTCTTTGTTCTGATATTGCTCAAAACACGAAGTCGAATTCCGTTTGTTTGTTTCGTGGATATCGGTGAGTAACTTTTTTTCTATACATGCTAGCGACCTAAAACTTGTTTTATCGCATTCAGCGCGTCAAATTACGCCGGAAACGGTCGTCTTTGTTTTGATATTGCTTAAAACACGAAGTCGAAGTCCGTTTGTTTGTTTTTCAGATATCGGTTGATAACTCTTTTTCTATACATGCTAGCGACCGAAAACTTGTTTTATCGCATTCAGCGCGTCAAATTACGCCGGAAACGGTCGTCTTTGTTTTGATATTGCTTAAAACACGAAGTCGAAGTCCGTTTGTTTGTTTTTCAGATATCGGTTGATAACTTTTTTTCTATACATGCTGGCGACCTAAAACTTGTTTCATCGCATTCAGCGCGTTAAATTACGCCGGAAACGGTCGTCTTTGTTCTGATATTGCTCAAAACACGAAGTCGAAGTCCGTTTGTTTGTTTTTCAGATATCGGTTGATAACTTTTTTTCTATACGTGCTAGCGACCTAAAACTTGTTTCATCGCATTCAGCGCGTCAAATTACGCCGGAAACGGTCGTCTTTGTTCTGATATTGCTCAAAACACGGAGTCGAATTCCGTTTGTTTGTTTCGTGGATATCGGTTGGTAACTTTTCTTTCTATACATGCTAGCGACCTAAAACTTGTTTTATCGCATTCAGCGCGTCAAATTACGCCGGAAACGGTCGTCTTTGTTCTGATATTGCTCAAAACACGAAGTCGAATTCCGTTTGTTTGTTTCGTGGATATCGGTGAGTAACTTTTTTTCTATACATGCTAGCGACCTAAAACTTGTTTCATCGCATTCAGCGCGTTAAATTACGCCGGAAACGGTCGTCTTTGTTCTGATATTGCTCAAAACACGAAGTCGAAGTCCGTTTGTTTGTTTTTCAGATATCGGTTGATAACTTTTTTTCTATACATGCTAGCGACCTAAAACTTGTTTCATCGCATTCAGCGCGTCAAATTACGCCGAAAACGGTCGTCTTTGTTTTGATATTGCTTAAAACACGAAGTCGAAGTCCGTTTGTTTGTTTTTCAGATATCGGTTGATAACTTTTTTTCTATACATGCTGGCGACCTCAAACTTGTTTTATCGCATCCAGCGCGTCAAATTACGCCGGAAACGGTCGTCTTTGTTCTGATATTGCTCAAAACACGGAGTCGAATTCCGTTTGTTTGTTTCGTGGATATCGGTTGGTAACTTTTTTTCTATACATGCTAGCGACCTAAAACTTGTTTTATCGCATTCAGCGCGTCAAATTACGCCGGAAACGGTCGTCTTTGTTTTGATATAGCTTAAAACACGAAGTCGAATTCCGTTTGTTTGTTTCGTGGATATCGGTTGGTAACTTTTTTTCTATACATGCTAGCGACCTAAAACTTGTTTTATCGCATTCAGCGCGTCAAATTACGCCGGAAACGGCCGTCTTTGTTTTGATATTGCTCAAAACACGAAGTCGAATTCCGTTTGTTTGTTTCGTGGATATCGGTGAGTAACTTTTTTTCTATACATTCTAGCGACCTAAAACTTGTTTTATCGCATTCGGCGCGTCAAATTACGCCGGAAACGGTCGTCTTTGTTCTGATATTGCTCAAAACACGGAGTCGAATTCCGTTTGTTTGTTTCGTGGATAT
The DNA here is from genome assembly GCF_021155765.1 of Diprion similis. Classification (NCBI taxonomy): domain Eukaryota; kingdom Metazoa; phylum Arthropoda; class Insecta; order Hymenoptera; family Diprionidae; genus Diprion; species Diprion similis. The sequence continues at coordinate 8,178,909 of NC_060109.1, read as the reverse complement.
CGGTTGGTAACTTTTCTTTCTATACATGCTAGCGACCTAAAACTTGTTTTATCGCATTCAGCGCGTCAAATTACGCCGGAAACGGTCGTCTTTGTTCTGATATTGCTCAAAACACGAAGTCGAATTCCGTTTGTTTGTTTCGTGGATATCGGTGAGTAACTTTTTTTCTATACATGCTAGCGACCTAAAACTTGTTTCATCGCATTCAGCGCGTTAAATTACGCCGGAAACGGTCGTCTTTGTTCTGATATTGCTCAAAACACGAAGTCGAAGTCCGTTTGTTTGTTTTTCAGATATCGGTTGATAACTTTTTTTCTATACATGCTAGCGACCTAAAACTTGTTTCATCGCATTCAGCGCGTCAAATTACGCCGAAAACGGTCGTCTTTGTTTTGATATTGCTTAAAACACGAAGTCGAAGTCCGTTTGTTTGTTTTTCAGATATCGGTTGATAACTTTTTTTCTATACATGCTGGCGACCTCAAACTTGTTTTATCGCATTCAGCGCGTCAAATTACGCCGGAAACGGTCGTCTTTGTTCTGATATTGCTCAAAACACGGAGTCGAATTCCGTTTGTTTGTTTCGTGGATATCGGTTGGTAACTTTTTTTCTATACATGCTAGCGACCTAAAACTTGTTTTATCGCATTCAGCGCGTCAAATTACGCCGGAAACGGTCGTCTTTGTTTTGATATTGCTTAAAACACGAAGTCGAATTCCGTTTGTTTGTTTCGTGGATATCGGTTGGTAACTTTTTTTCTATACATGCTAGCGACCTAAAACTTGTTTTATCGCATTCAGCGCGTCAAATTACGCCGGAAACGGCCGTCTTTGTTTTGATATTGCTCGAAACACGAAGTCAAAGTCCGTTTGTTTGTTTTTCAGATATCGGTTGATCACTTCTTTTCTATACATGCTAGCGACCTAAAACTTGTTTCATCGCATTCAGCGCGTCAAATTACGCCGGAAACGGTCGTCTTTGTTCTGATATTGCTCGAAACACGAAGTCGAATTCCGTTTGTTTGTTTCGTGGATATCGGTGAGTAACTTTTTTTCTATACATGCTAGCGACCTAAAACTTGTTTTATCGCATTCAGCGCGTCAAATTACGCCGGAAACGGTCGTCTTTGTTTTGATATTGCTCAAAACACGAAGTCGAAGTCCGTTTGTTTGTTTTTCAGATATCGGTTGATAACTTTTTTTCTATACATGCTAGCGACCTAAAACTTGTTTCATCGCATTCAGCGCGTCAAATTACGCCGGAAACGGTCGTCTTTGTTTTGATATTGCTTAAAACACGAAGTCAAAGTCCGTTTGTTTGTTTTTCAGATATCGGTTGATAACTTTTTTTCTATACATGCTGGCGACCTCAAACTTGTTTTATCGCATTCAGCGCGTCAAATTACGCCGGAAACGGTCGTCTTTGTTCTGATATTGCTCAAAACACGGAGTCGAATTCCGTTTGTTTGTTTCGTGGATATCGGTTGGTAACTTTTTTTCTATACATGCTAGCGACCTAAAACTTGTTTTATCGCATTCAGCGCGTCAAATCACGCCGGAAACGGTCGTCTTTGTTCTGATATTGCTCAAAACACGAAGTCGAATTCCGTTTGTTTGTTTCGTGGATATCGGTGAGTAACTTTTTTTCTATACATGCTAGCGACCTAAAACTTGTTTTATCGCATTCAGCGCGTCAAATTACGCCGGAAACGGTCGTCTTTGTTTTGATATTGCTCAAAACACGAAGTCGAAGTCCGTTTGTTTGTTTTTCAGATATCGGTTGATAACTTTTTTTCTATACATGCTAGCGACCTAAAACTTGTTTCATCGCATTCAGCGCGTCAAATTACGCCGGAAACGGTCGTCTTTGTTTTGATATTGCTTAAAACACGAAGTCGAAGTCCGTTTGTTTGTTTCTCAGATATCGGTTGATAACTTTTTTTCTATACATGCTGGCGACCTCAAACTTGTTTTATCGCATTCAGCGCGTCAAATTACGCCGGAAACGGTCGTCTTTGTTCTGATATTGCTCAAAACACGGAGTCGAATTCCGTTTGTTTGTTTCGTGGATATCGGTTGGTAACTTTTTTTCTATACATGCTAGCGACCTAAAACTTGTTTTATCGCATTCAGCGCGTCAAATCACGCCGGAAACGGTCGTCTTTGTTCTGATATTGCTCAAAACACGAAGTCGAATTCCGTTTGTTTGTTTCGTGGATATCGGTGAGTAACTTTTTTTCTATACATGCTAGCGACCTGAAACTTGTTTTATCGCATTCAGCGCGTCAAATTACGCCGGAAACGGTCGTCTCTGTTTTGATATTGCTTAAAACACGAAGTCGAATTCCGTTCGTTTGTTTCGTGGATATCGGTGAGTAACTTTTTTTCTATACATGCTAGCGACCTAAAACTTGTTTTATCGCATTCAGCGCGTTAAATTACGCCGGAAACGGTCGTCTTTGTTCTGATATTGCTCAAAACACGAAGTCGAAGTCCGTTTGTTTGTTTTTCAGATATCGGTTGATAACTTTTTTTCTATACATGCTAGCGACCTAAAACTTGTTTCATCGCATTCAGCGCGTCAAATTACGCCGGAAACGGTCGTCTTTGTTTTGATATTGCTTAAAACACGAAGTCGAAGTCCGTTTGTTTGTTTTTCAGATATCGGTTGATAACTTTTTTTCTATACATGCTGGCGACCTCAAACTTGTTTTATCGCATTCAGCGCGTCAAATTACGCCGGAAACGGTCGTCTTTGTTCTGATATTGCTCAAAACACGGAGTCGAATTCCGTTTGTTTGTTTCGTGGATATCGGTTGGTAACTTTTTTTCTATACATGCTAGCGACCTAAAACTTGTTTTATCGCATTCAGCGCGTCAAATTACGCCGGAAACGGTCGTCTTTGTTCTGATATTGCTCAAAACACGAAGTCGAATTCCGTTTGTTTGTTTCGTGGATATCGGTGAGTAACTTTTTTTCTATACATGCTAGCGACCTAAAACTTGTTTTATCGCATTCAGCGCGTCAAATTACGCCGGAAACGGTCGTCTTTGTTTTGATATTGCTTAAAACACGAAGTCGAAGTCCGTTTGTTTGTTTTTCAGATATCGGTTGATAACTCTTTTTCTATACATGCTAGCGACCAAAAACTTGTTTTATCGCATTCAGCGCGTCAAATTACGCCGGAAACGGTCGTCTTTGTTTTGATATTGCTTAAAACACGAAGTCGAAGTCCGTTTGTTTGTTTTTCAGATATCGGTTGATAACTTTTTTTCTATACATGCTGGCGACCTAAAACTTGTTTTATCGCATTCGGCGCGTCAAATTACGCCGGATACGGTCGTCTTTGTTCTGATATTGCTCAAAACACGGAGTCGAATTCCGTTTGTTTGTTTCGTGGATATCGGTTGGTAACTTTTCTTTCTATACATGCTAGCGACCTGAAACTTGTTTTATCGCATTCAGCGCGTCAAATTACGCCGGAAACGGTCGTCTTTGTTCTGATATTGCTCGAAACACGAAGTCGAATTCCGTTTGTTTGTTTCGTGGATATCGGTGAGTAACTTTTTTTCTATACATGCTAGCGACCTAAAACTTGTTTCATCGCATTCAGCGCGTTAAATTACGCCGGAAACGGTCGTCTTTGTTCTGATATTGCTCAAAACACGAAGTCGAAGTCCGTTTGTTCGTTTTTCAGATATCGGTTGATAACTTTTTTTCTATACATGCTAGCGACCTAAAACTTGTTTCATCGCATTCAGCGCGTCAAATTACGCCGAAAACGGTCGTCTTTGTTTTGATATTGCTTAAAACACGAAGTCGAAGTCCGTTTGTTTGTTTTTCAGATATCGGTTGATAACTTTTTTTCTATACATGCTGGCGACCTCAAACTTGTTTCATCGCATTCAGCGCGTCAAATTACGCCGGAAACGGTCGTCTTTGTTCTGATATTGCTCAAAACACGGAGTCGAATTCCGTTTGTTTGTTTCGTGGATATCGGTTGGTAACTTTTTTTCTATACATGCTAGCGACCTGAAACTTGTTTTATCGCATTCAGCGCGTCAAATTACGCCGGAAACGGTCGTCTTTGTTTTGATATTGCTTAAAACACGAAGTCGAATTCCGTTTGTTTGTTTCGTGGATATCGGTTGGTAACTTTTTTTCTATACATGCTAGCGACCTAAAACTTGTTTCATCGCATTCAGCGCGTCAAATTACGCCGGAAACGGCCGTCTTTGTTTTGATATTGCTCGAAACACGAAGTCAAAGTCCGTTTGTTTGTTTTTCAGATATCGGTTGATCACTCCTTTTCTATACATGCTAGCGACCTAAAACTTGTTTCATCGCATTCAGCGCGTCAAATTACGCCGGAAACGGTCGTCTTTGTTCTGATATTGCTCAAAACACGAAGTCGAATTCCGTTTGTTTGTTTCGTGGATATCGGTGAGTAACTTTTTTTCTATACATGCTAGCGACCTATAACTTGTTTTATCGCATTCAGCGCGTCAAATTACGCCGGAAACGGTCGTCTTTGTTTTGATATTGCTCAAAACACGAAGTCGAAGTCCGTTTGTTTGTTTTTCAGATATCGGTTGATAACTTTTCTTCTATACATGCTAGCGACCTAAAACTTGTTTTATCGCATTCAGCGCGTCAAATTACGCCGGAAACGGTCGTCTTTGTTCTGATATTGCTCAAAACACGGAGTCGAATTCCGTTTGTTTGTTTCGTGGATATCGGTGAGTAACTTTTTTTCTATACATGCTAGCGACCTAAAACTTGTTTTATCGCATTCAGCGCGTCAAATTACGCCGGAAACGTTCGTCTTTGTTTTGATATTGCTTAAAACACGAAGTCGAATTCCGTTTGTTTGTTTCGTGGATATCGGTTGGTAACTTTTTTTCTATACAAGCTAGCGACCTAAAACTTGTTTTATCGCATTCGGCGCGTCAAATTACGCCGGAAACGGTCGTCTTTGTTCTGATATTGCTCAAAACACGGAGTCGAATTCCGTTTGTTTGTTTCGTGGATATCGGTTGGTAACTTTTCTTTCTATACATGCTAGCGACCTAAAACTTGTTTTATCGCATTCAGCGCGTCAAATTACGCCGGAAACGGTCGTCTTTGTTCTGATATTGCTCAAAACACGAAGTCGAATTCCGTTTGTTTGTTTCGTGGATATCGGTGAGTAACTTTTTTTCTATACATGCTAGCGACCTAAAACTTGTTTCATCGCATTCAGCGCGTTAAATTACGCCGGAAACGGTCGTCTTTGTTCTGATATTGCTCAAAACACGAAGTCGAAGTCCGTTTGTTTGTTTTTCAGATATCGGTTGATAACTTTTTTTCTATACATGCTAGCGACCTAAAACTTGTTTCATCGCATTCAGCGCGTCAAATTACGCCGAAAACGGTCGTCTTTGTTTTGATATTGCTTAAAACACGAAGTCGAAGTCCGTTTGTTTGTTTTTCAGATATCGGTTGATAACTTTTTTTCTATACATGCTGGCGACCTCAAACTTGTTTTATCGCATTCAGCGCGTCAAATTACGCCGGAAACGGTCGTCTTTGTTCTGATATTGCTCAAAACACGGAGTCGAATTTCGTTTGTTTGTTTCGTGGATATCGGTTGGTAACTTTTTTTCTATACATGCTGGCGACCTCAAACTTGTTTTATCGCATTCAGCGCGTCAAATTACGCCGGAAACGGTCGTCTTTGTTCTGATATTGCTCAAAACACGGAGTCGAATTCCGTTTGTTTGTTTCGTGGATATCGGTTGGTAACTTTTTTTCTATACATGCTAGCGACCTAAAACTTGTTTTATCGCATTCAGCGCGTCAAATCACGCCGAAAACGGTCGTCTTTGTTCTGATATTGCTCAAAACACGGAGTCGAATTCCGTTTGTTTGTTTCGTGGATATCGGTGAGTAACTTTTTTTCTATACATGCTAGCGACCTAAAACTTGTTTTATCGCATTCAGCGCGTCAAATTACGCCGGAAACGGTCGTCTTTGTTTTGATATTGCTCAAAACACGGAGTCGAAGTCCGTTTGTTTGTTTCGTGGATATCGGTGAGTAACTTTTTTTCTATACATGCTAGCGACCTAAAACTTGTTTTATCGCATTCAGCGCGTCAAATTACGCCGGAAACGGTCGTCGTTGTTTTGATATTGCTCAAAACACGAAGTCGAAGTCCGTTTGTTTGTTTTTCAGATATCGGTTGATAACTTTTTTTCTATACATGCTGGCGACCTTAAACTTGTTTTATCGCATTCAGCGTGTCAAATTACGCCGGAAACGGTCGTCTTTGTTCTGATATTGCTCAAAACACGGAGTCGAATTCCGTTTGTTTGTTTCGTGGATATCGGTTGGTAACTTTTTTTCTATACATGCTAGCGACCTAAAACTTGTTTTATCGCATTCAGCGCGTCAAATCACGCCGGAAACGGTCGTCTTTGTTCTGATATTGCTCAAAACACGAAGTCGAATTCCGTTCGTTTGTTTCGTGGATATCGGTGAGTAACTTTTTTTCTATACATGCTAGCGACCTAAAACTTGTTTTATCGCATTCAGCGCGTCAAATTACGCCGGAAACGGCCGTCTTTGTTTTGATATTGCTCGAAACACGAAGTCAAAGTCCGTTTGTTTGTTTTTCAGATATCGGTTGATCACTTTTTTTCTATACATGCTAGCGACCTAAAACTTGTTTCATCGCATTCAGCGCGTCAAATTACGCCGGAAACGGTCGTCTTTGTTCTGATATTGCTCAAAACACGAAATCGAATTCCGTTTGTTTGTTTCGTGGATATCGGTGAGTAACTTTTTTTCTATACATGCTAGCGACCTAAAACTTGTTTTATCGCATTCAGCGCGTCAAATTACGCCGGAAACGGTCGTCTTTGTTTTGATATTGCTTAAAACACGAAGTCAAAGTCCGTTTGTTTGTTTTTCAGATATCGGTTGATCACTTTTTTTCTATACATGCTAGCGACCTAAAACTTGTTTCATCGAATTCAGCGCGTCAAATTACGCCGGAAACGGTCGTCTTTGTTCTGATATTGCTCAAAACACGGAGTCGAATTCCGTTTGTTTGTTTCGTGGATATCGGTGAGTAACTTTTTTTCTATACATGCTAGCGACCTAAAACTTGTTTTATCGCATTCAGCGCGTCAAATTACGCCGGAAACGGTCGTCTTTGTTTTGATATTGCTCAAAACACGGAGTCGAAGTCCGTTTGTTTGTTTCGTGGATATCGGTGAGTAACTTTTTTTCTATACATGCTATCGACCTAAAACTTGTTTTATCGCATTCAGCGCGTCAAATTACGCCGGAAACGGTCGTCTTTGTTTTGATATTGCTCAAAACACGAAGTCGAAGTCCGTTTGTTTGTTTTTCAGATATCGGTTGATAACTTTTTTTCTATACATGCTGGCGACCTCAAACTTGTTTTATCGCATTCAGCGCGTCAAATTACGCCGGAAACGGTCGTCTTTGTTCTGATATTGCTCAAAACACGGAGTCGAATTCCGTTTGTTTGTTTCGTGGATATCGGTTGGTAACTTTTTTTCTATACATGCTAGCGACCTAAAACTTGTTTTATCGCATTCAGCGCGTCAAATCACGCCGGAAACGGTCGTCTTTGTTCTGATATTGCTCAAAACACGAAGTCGAATTCCGTTTGTTTGTTTCGTGGATATCGGTGAGTAACTTTTTTTCTATACATGCTAGCGACCTAAAACTTGTTTTATCGCATTCAGCGCGTCAAATTACGCCGGAAACGGTCGTCTTTGTTTTGATATTGCTTAAAACACGAAGTCGAATTCCGTTCGTTTGTTTCGTGGATATCGGTGAGTAACTTTTTTTCTATACATGCTAGCGACCTAAAACTTGTTTTATCGCATTCAGCGCGTCAAATTACGCCGGAAACGGCCGTCTTTGTTTTGATATTGCTCGAAACACGAAGTCAAAGTCCGTTTGTTTGTTTTTCAGATATCGGTTGATCACTTTTTTTCTATACATGCTAGCGACCTAAAACTTGTTTCATCGCATTCAGCGCGTCAAATTACGCCGGAAACGGTCGTCTTTGTTCTGATATTGCTCAAAACACGAAGTCGAATTCCGTTTGTTTGTTTCGTGGATATCGGTGAGTAACTTTTTTTCTATACATGCTAGCGACCTAAAACTTGTTTTATCGCATTCAGCGCGTCAAATTACGCCGGAAACGGTCGTCTTTGTTTTGATATTGCTCAAAACACGGAGTCGAAGTCCGTTTGTTTGTTTCGTGGATATCGGTGAGTAACTTTTTTTCTATACATGCTAGCGACCTAAAACTTGTTTTATCGCATTCAGCGCGTCAAATTACGCCGGAAACGGTCGTCTTTGTTTTGATATTGCTCAAAACACGAAGTCGAAGTCCGTTTGTTTGTTTTTCAGATATCGGTTGATAACTTTTTTTCTATACATGCTGGCGACCTCAAACTTGTTTTATCGCATTCAGCGCGTCAAATTACGCCGGAAACGGTCGTCTTTGTTCTGATATTGCTCAAAACACGGAGTCGAATTCCGTTTGTTTGTTTCGTGGATATCGGTTGGTAACTTTTTTTCTATACATGCTAGCGACCTAAAACTTGTTTTATCGCATTCAGCGCGTCAAATCACGCCGGAAACGGTCGTCTTTGTTCTGATATTGCTCAAAACACGAAGTCGAATTCCGTTTGTTTGTTTCGTGGATATCGGTAAGTAACTTTTTTTCTATACATGCTAGCGACCTAAAACTTGTTTTATCGCATTCAGCGCGTCAAATTACGCCGGAAACGGTCGTCTTTGTTTTGATATTGCTTAAAACACGAAGTCGAATTCCGTTCGTTTGTTTCGTGGATATCGGTGAGTAACTTTTTTTCTATACATGCTAGCGACCTAAAACTTGTTTTATCGCATTCAGCGCGTCAAATTACGCCGGAAACGGCCGTCTTTGTTTTGATATTGCTCGAAACACGAAGTCAAAGTCCGTTTGTTTGTTTTTCAGATATCGGTTGATCACTTTTTTTCTATACATGCTAGCGACCTAAAACTTGTTTCATCGCATTCAGCGCGTCAAATTACGCCGGAAACGGTCGTCTTTGTTCTGATATTGCTCAAAACACGAAGTCGAATTCCGTTTGTTTGTTTCGTGGATATCGGTGAGTAACTTTTTTTCTATACATGCTAGCGACCTAAAACTTGTTTTATCGCATTCAGCGCGTCAAATTACGCCGGAAACGGTCGTCTTCGTTTTGATATTGCTTAAAACACGAAGTCAAAGTCCGTTTGTTTGTTTTTCAGATATCGGTTGATAACTTTTTTTCTATACATGCTGGCGACCTAAAACTTGATTATCGAATTCAGCGCGTCAAATTACGCCGGAAACGGTCGTCTTTGTTCTGATATTGCTCAAAACACGGAGTCGAATTCCGTTTGTTTGTTTCGTGGATATCGGTGAGTAACTTTTTTTCTATACATGCTAGCGACCTAAAACTTGTTTTATCGCATTCAGCGCGTCAAATTACGCCGGAAACGGTCGTCTTTGTTGTGATATTGCTCAAAACACGGAGTCGAATTCCGTTTGTTTGTTTCGTGGATATCGGTGAGTAACTTTTTTTCTATACATGCTAGCGACCTAAAACTTGTTTTATCGCATTCAGCGCGTCAAATTACGCCGGAAACGGCCGTCTTTGTTCTGATATTGCTCAAAACACGAAGTCGAATTCCGTTTGTTTGTTTCGTGGATATCGGTGAGTAACTTTTTTTCTATACATGCTAGCGACCTAAAACTTGTTTTATCGCATTCAGCGCGTCAAATTACGCCGGAAACGGTCGTTTTTGTTTTGATATTGCTTAAAACACGAAGTCGAATTCCGTTCGTTTGTTTCGTGGATATCGGTGAGTAACTTTTTTTCTATACATGCTAGCGACCTAAAACTTGTTTTATCGCATTCAGCGCGTCAAATTACGCCGGAAACGGCCGTCTTTGTTTTGATATTGCTCGAAACACGAAGTCGAAGTCTGTTTGTTTGTTTTTCAGATATCGGTTGATAACTTTTTTTCTATACATGCTAGCGACCTAAAACTTGTTTCATCGCATTCAGCGCGTCAAATTACGCCGGAAACGGTCGTCTTTGTTCTGATATTGCTCAAAACACGAAGTCGAATTCCGTTTGTTTGTTTCGTGGATATCGGTGAGTAACTTTTTTTCTATACATGCTAGCAACCTAAAACTTGTTTCATCGCATTCAGCGCGTCAAATTACGCCGGAAACGGTCGTCTTTGTTCTGATATTGCTCAAAACACGGAGTCGAATTCCGTTTGTTTGTTTCGTGGATATCGGTGAGTAACTTTTTTTCTATACATGCTAGCGACCTAAAACTTGTTTTATCGCATTCAGCGCGTCAAATTACGCCGGAAACGGTCGTCTTTGTTTTGATATTGCTCAAAACACGGAGTCGAATTCCGTTTGTTTGTTTCGTGGATATCGGTGAGTAACTTTTTTTCTATACATGCTAGCGACCTAAAACTTGTTTTATCGCATTCAGCGCGTCAAATTACGCCGGAAACGGTCGTCTTTGTTTTGATATTGCTTAAAACACGAAGTCGAAGTCCGTTTGTTTGTTTTTCAGATATCGGTTGATAACTTTTTTTCTATACATGCTAGCGACCTAAAACTTGTTTCATCGCATTCAGCGCGTCAAATAACGCCGGAAACGGTCGTCTTTGTTTTGATATTGCTCAAAACACGGAGTCGAAGTCCGTTTGTTTGTTTCGTGGATATCGGTGAGTAACTTTTTTTCTATACATGCTAGCGACCTAAAACTTGTTTTATCGCATTCAGCGCGTCAAATTACGCCGGAAACGGTCGTCTTTGTTTTGATATTGCTCAAAACACGAAGTCGAAGTCCGTTTGTTTGTTTTTCAGATATCGGTTGATAACTTTTTTTCTATACATGCTGGCGACCTCAAACTTGTTTTATCGCATTCAGCGCGTCAAATTACGCCGGAAACGGTCGTCTTTGTTCTGATATTGCTCAAAACACGGAGTCGAATTCCGTTTGTTTGTTTCGTGGATATCGGTTGGTAACTTTTTTTCTATACATGCTAGCGACCTAAAACTTGTTTTATCGCATTCAGCGCGTCAAATCACGCCGGAAACGGTCGTCTTTGTTCTGATATTGCTCAAAACACGAAGTCGAATTCCGTTTGTTTGTTTCGTGGATATCGGTGAGTAACTTTTTTTCTATACATGCTAGCGACCTAAAACTTGTTTTATCGCATTCAGCGCGTCAAATTACGCCGGAAACGGTCGTCTTTGTTTTGATATTGCTTAAAACACGAAGTCGAATTCCGTTCGTTTGTTTCGTGGATATCGGTGAGTAACTTTTTTTCTATACATGCTAGCGACCTAAAACTTGTTTTATCGCATTCAGCGCGTCAAATTACGCCGGAAACGGCCGTCTTTGTTTTGATATTGCTCGAAACACGAAGTCAAAGTCCGTTTGTTTGTTTTTCAGATATCGGTTGATCACTTTTTTTCTATACATGCTAGCGACCTAAAACTTGTTTCATCGCATTCAGCGCGTCAAATTACGCCGGAAACGGTCGTCTTTGTTCTGATATTGCTCAAAACACGAAGTCGAATTCCGTTTGTTTGTTTCGTGGATATCGGTGAGTAACTTTTTTTCTATACATGCTAGCGACCTAAAACTTGTTTTATCGCATTCAGCGCGTCAAATTACGCCGGAAACGGTCGTCTTCGTTTTGATATTGCTTAAAACACGAAGTCAAAGTCCGTTTGTTTGTTTTTCAGATATCGGTTGATAACTTTTTTTCTATACATGCTGGCGACCTAAAACTTGATTATCGAATTCAGCGCGTCAAATTACGCCGGAAACGGTCGTCTTTGTTCTGATATTGCTCAAAACACGGAGTCGAATTCCGTTTGTTTGTTTCGTGGATATCGGTGAGTAACTTTTTTTCTATACATGCTAGCGACCTAAAACTTGTTTTATCGCATTCAGCGCGTCAAATTACGCCGGAAACGGTCGTCTTTGTTGTGATATTGCTCAAAACACGGAGTCGAATTCCGTTTGTTTGTTTCGTGGATATCGGTGAGTAACTTTTTTTCTATACATGCTAGCGACCTAAAACTTGTTTTATCGCATTCAGCGCGTCAAATTACGCCGGAAACGGCCGTCTTTGTTCTGATATTGCTCAAAACACGAAGTCGAATTCCGTTTGTTTGTTTCGTGGATATCGGTGAGTAACTTTTTTTCTATACATGCTAGCGACCTAAAACTTGTTTTATCGCATTCAGCGCGTCAAATTACGCCGGAAACGGTCGTTTTTGTTTTGATATTGCTTAAAACACGAAGTCGAATTCCGTTCGTTTGTTTCGTGGATATCGGTGAGTAACTTTTTTTCTATACATGCTAGCGACCTAAAACTTGTTTTATCGCATTCAGCGCGTCAAATTACGCCGGAAACGGCCGTCTTTGTTTTGATATTGCTCGAAACACGAAGTCGAAGTCTGTTTGTTTGTTTTTCAGATATCGGTTGATAACTTTTTTTCTATACATGCTAGCGACCTAAAACTTGTTTCATCGCATTCAGCGCGTCAAATTACGCCGGAAACGGTCGTCTTTGTTCTGATATTGCTCAAAACACGAAGTCGAATTCCGTTTGTTTGTTTCGTGGATATCGGTGAGTAACTTTTTTTCTATACATGCTAGCAACCTAAAACTTGTTTCATCGCATTCAGCGCGTCAAATTACGCCGGAAACGGTCGTCTTTGTTCTGATATTGCTCAAAACACGGAGTCGAATTCCGTTTGTTTGTTTCGTGGATATCGGTGAGTAACTTTTTTTCTATACATGCTAGCGACCTAAAACTTGTTTTATCGCATTCAGCGCGTCAAATTACGCCGGAAACGGTCGTCTTTGTTTTGATATTGCTCAAAACACGGAGTCGAATTCCGTTTGTTTGTTTCGTGGATATCGGTGAGTAACTTTTTTTCTATACATGCTAGCGACCTAAAACTTGTTTTATCGCATTCAGCGCGTCAAATTACGCCGGAAACGGTCGTCTTTGTTTTGATATTGCTTAAAACACGAAGTCGAAGTCCGTTTGTTTGTTTTTCAGATATCGGTTGATAACTTTTTTTCTATACATGCTAGCGACCTAAAACTTGTTTCATCGCATTCAGCGCGTCAAATAACGCCGGAAACGGTCGTCTTTGTTCTGATATTGCTCAAAACACGGAGTCGAATTCCGTTTGTTTGTTTCGTGGATATCGGTTGGTAACTTTTTTTCTATACATGCTAGCGACCTAAAACTTGTTTTATCGCATTCAGCGCGTCAAATTACGCCGGAAACGGTCGTCTTTGTTCTGATATTGCTCAAAACACTGTAACGATTCAAATCTCCCACGTCGAAAAGTCAATAGAAGAACTAGAGGATGGATTTGACTAACAGTGTGTCACATAATATGTTCCAGCCAATAACATGGATCTTCTCGAATAGGAATACCGGCTCGCAAATCTCTGTTCAGCTCTCTCTTGTCACTCACCTCTGGTGGAAGGAACATCTCTTCAAATATTACGGGCGTGTAGCCATATAAACAAATCTAACAAAATTACCGTACAAAATATAAATAAAAAGAAAAGAAAAACTAAGTCAGTGACGAATCAACATTCAAATAAAAAAAACCTATAACCGATAATAACGAAAGAGTTATAATAAGAGACGAAATTATGAACACGTGGAGAGAAGCCATTAAAGAAGGCGAGTGAATTTAAATAAATAACTATAAAGGGATAAAGACATTTTCAATTTATAATTTTACACACGAAAACTATTTATACATATATACAGTTTTATAATCTGCAAATTTTATCATTTACAATTTATGTTGAATGAATGAGTGGATGGATGAATGGGTTTCTGATATATATAATTAAAGCAAACAAATGAATATTCAATTCAATAAATAACAGAATCGTAAGCTTTTCAAGCTCATACATTATTTGTGTATTTTTATTTTTTTATTTTGTTTAATTTTTACCGTGATTTAGTCTAAGAAATTAAATAAATATTACAATTGGCGCCCAACGCAGGAGCACGATAATTAGAAAGGGTCTATTTTTTGCTTATTTTGTCAATGTGTATGAATGCGATAGTTATAAGAATTTTCATTGTCATTGTTTAAAATTTTAACTGTATGCCAAAATTAACCAGAAGTCCACTCGGCAGGCCAAAAAGTACGAGAAGTGGACGACAAATTAAATACGTAATTATGCCAGACTCAATTATTGACGAATCGACCGAAAACGAGTCACAGTCGATTTCACGGACGAGTGATCATGTAGCTGAGGAACGGAGGAGATTAAAACTGGAAGAGCAACGGATAGCAAAACAAAGAGCTGAACTTGAACAGAGGTTACTGGAGATGAGGTCACAGGATGACTTGTTGACAGAATTGAGAAGGCTACAAACGGAAAATGAGCGGCAACGTCAAATTACAAACCGTTTAATATCAAGGGACTCAGAACCGATACAGGGGGAGCAGGATGGCAGAATTTTAGGAGGTTTGATAAATAATTTAAATTCTTTTAATGTTGAAGTGAAGATACCAAAATTTTCTGGTGAAGATCATGCAAATCCTAGAGAATTTATTAGCGATTTAGAACGATATTTTGAATTAAGACGTGTACCCGTAGAACAAAGAATATTAGTAGTGCACGGAGCATTGGAGGGAAGAGCGAAAATATGGTTAGATAGTAGAAGAATTCGATTTGAAACATATGCAGATTTTAAAACATTTTTCTTGGAGGAATATAATTCAGTGGCAATTAGAATAAGAGAAAAAAATCGGTGGTCATCACGTAGATACAGAGCGCATGAAAACAATTTGCAAACATATTACTTAAAACAAACGAAAGAAGCGCAATATTTTGAGCCTAAATTAACTGATTATGAGATAAACTATAGTATAATTCAACAAATGCCAATAAGAATAAGAGAAACTTTAGTAGCAATAAATTTTTCGGACAATAATGTCGTTGAGACAGCATTAGCACAGTTAGATTTAGCACAGGAAGAAAGAGAAAGAGAAAAACGACGAGATTTTCAATCGAGAAATAATGACCATTCGTATGTAAAAGTGAAGGGAATGAATTATCAAAATAATCGAAATCAATATGATTATAACCGTCAGGGTCAACGAGGACAAGCTAATACGACGTACCAATATAATAACAAGGCAATGCCTAGCAGAACAAATGGAGTCAATTTCTGTTTACCAAATACAAGGTATCCACCACCAAACTGTTATCCACAAAATAATATGAGTAACTTTCAAACAAATAGTCAAGCATTTTGGAATCAATCGAATATGAATAATAGAGCAACAGCAGCATCAGCTGATAATCAATATCGAAATTTAAACTAGTTAGCGGCGCGCTAAGCCGAGGTCCAATTTCGCGTCGTGATCCATATGATTATATAGAGGACCTAGCATATGATGTGCAAGGAAATGATAAAATAGAGCCAGGTTTGATGCAAAACATACCAAAATGCCCACATTTAGAAATAAATATATATGATATTAAGGTATCCGCTTTGTTAGACACAGGTAGTCAGGTGACGTGCATTTCAGATGAATTCTTTAATCAATTAAAAGCAAAAACAAATTTGGACGTACTTCCCGTCAGTAAAGTTATGGTTATTCCTGCTATTGGTAAAAGAACAGTTAATGTTAAATATCAAGTTTTCTTAGAATTGAATTTGGGGAATCAAATAATTTCATGTATATGTTTGGTAATCCCACATTTATGCAATCAAATAATTTTGGGCAATGACTGGTTATTAAAAAACAATGTAATAGTTGATTACCGGAATCGTACGCTGGAGGTAAACGGTATTCGTATTTGTAGGCCAATCGTGTCGTTCGATTTGGATCCTTTGAATAAATTGGTGTCTTCTACTCGTGAGGGAGTTACTACGATTCAAATTATTAAGACGTACATAGACATTGAAGATAAAAACAATCAGAATGAAATGCCAAATAAGGATGCTCAAATGATGAATTATGTCGACAATGAAACACCTAGTGTTAGTTGCGATAAGAATTCTGATAATTTAATAGCTGATCAAAAGAAAATTATTGAGAATAATGAAATTGATGATATTGATATTGTTGATGATTATGAATTTATTGAAATTGTTAGGGATAAGGAAATTATTCAAAATAATGAAAATGTTGATGATTATGAAAATGTTTATAATATTGAAATTGTTGAGAATGATGAAAATGTTTATGATATTGAAATTGTTGAGAATAGTGGAAATATTGATGATGATGATATAATTGAATTTAATGAATTGAATAGTTATATGTCAAAATGTGAGAAAAATACTGACGTTTCGCAGAGTTGTTTAAATCAAAATAATAATAGTAACGATGAACAAGAAATAGTACAAAATGTATCAATATTAGAGAAAGAAAATCAAACAACGATAGCGAATATAGAAAAGAAAACAGACGAGCAGTTCGAATCGCAGAGAGAGGATCACAATTTTTACAAAGAGATTTCAAACGTTGCGAGTAATCTAACGTCATTAAACGGTATGCAAATGGAAGCCTTTATAAATCTTCTAGAGCGAAATAAAAAATTGTTTTCTAGTAAACCAGGATGTATCCAAGTTTATGAGCATAAAATTAAATTAACAAAATCAAATCCAATTATAAGAAAATCGTATCCAGTACCTTTAGCTTTACGAGACAAAGTTAGTGAAGAAATAAAAATTATGTTAGAATTAGGTATTATTGAGAGATCTATTAGTCCACACTGTAATCCATTAAGAGTAATCAAAAAAGGAGATGATAAAATAAGAATTTGTTTGGATGCTAGATATTTGAACGATGTGATTGAGTCAGATCAAGAATCACCTCCACCAATCGCTGAATTATTACAAAAACATCATGGTACGAAGTATATGACAACCCTAGACTTGACGCACGGATATTGGCAGATTCCTTTAGCACCAGAATCACGACCTTATACAGCATTCTTATATGGATCGCAATTGTACCAGTTCTGTAGAGTTCCTTTTGGACTAAAAACAGCTGGAAGCGGGTTTATCAGAGCATTAAATTTAGCCCTTGGCAATGAATATTCCGAATTTTTAACATGTTACATAGATGATTTGCTTATAACATCACCATCTTTTGAAGAGCATATGAAACATTTACAGATAATATTTGATAAATTAAACCGACACAATTTTACATTGAGGCTTGAAAAGTCGAAGTTTTGTCAAGACTCACTTAAATTTTTAGGATTTATTTTATCTGTAGACGGAATTAGACCAGACCCAAGTAAATTGGAGGTAATTCGAAACTTTGCTGAACCAGAAAACAAGACGCAATTACAGCAAATATTAGGAATTTGTAATTATTATCGACAATTCAGTTTGCGACATGCCTATTATATTGATCCATTTAGAAAATTGTTAAAAAAGAACATATCCTGGAAATGGACACCAGAATTATCAAAAGCTTATGAAGACTTAAAAAACAATTTTGTAAATAGTATAATTTTACACCATATATTGCCAAATATTCCATTCAAAATACAGACAGATGCTAGCGATAAAGGGATCTGTGGAGTCTTATATCAAACAGATAAAGTTGGAAATCAATATTTAATATCTATGGTTAGTCGATGCTTGACCAATCCAGAAATTCACTATACTACAACAGAAAAAGAGCTACTTGCGGTCATTTACTCAGTACAAAAATTTCGTATATATCTTATTGGGAGGAAGTTTGAAATTATTACAGATCACAAAAGTTTAACCTTTTTAAAGAATACCACATTTCATAATGCTAGATTAATTCGATGGATCTTATTGCTTCAGGAATACTTTTTTGAAATATCACATTGTAAGGGTAAAGATAATATCGTAGCGGATTTTTTCAGTAGGAATCCAGAATCAAAATTTACGCCAGATACTGAACCAGAAAAATTAATAATTTCAAAATTAGAAGCATACGTAGATATGACGCATATAAATAATATTAGTAAGACGTGTAATACTATTTACAAAATGACGTTGGACACGGAATTATTAAAAGAGTTCAAAGATATAAAAAGATGGCAAAGAGAAGATCAGTGGATTGCAGAAAAAATCAAGAGTATATCAGGAAGCAATGATGAAGTGTCACATTTCAAAATAAATAACGATATATTCTTCCAACATAATCATAATGAAAGTCAATGGAGAGTGGTAGTTCCGATGCGGTTAACTAGTAAATTAATTCAGTTTATCCATGATAGGTTAGGACACCCAGGTCAATATAAAACGCTACAATATTTAAAAACAAATTATTATTGGAGAGGGATGAGCAAGGATGTAAAAAAATTTGTACGATCATGCGATCTATGTCAGAGAATTAAAACAGTAACAGCAAAAATGGAAGGAGAATACGAGATGGTAAAAGCAGAACGGCCAGGGGATTTAGTAACGGTGGATTATTATGGGCCTTTACCAAAATCGATTGGTGGCGTTCAATATATTTTTGTGGTTATGGACGCATTTTCAAAATATGTTAATTTGTATCCTGTGAAAAGAGCGACAACTCAAATTAGTATAAAAAAAATTGTAGAATCATACATACCCAAGATGGGAAAACCTAAACGAATTTTAGCAGATAATGGTACACAGTTTACAGCTCACATGTGGAAAAACACCTTAGAAAAATTAGGAATTAATGTATGTTACTCTAGTATAAGGCATCCGCAATCAAACCCAACCGAGCGTATTATGAAAGAGCTAGGAAGATTTTTTAGAGCAATGTGTTCGCAAAAACATACAAAGTGGGTCAAATTTATTCCTACAATACAAGAATTATTGAACGTAACCACTCATTTTAGCACAGGATATACCCCGGTTGAACTACATTTTAACGTTAAACCAATAGAAAAAGTTAAAGAAATTATTGCATTTCCACCGAATACTGAAGTAAACCATGAAACGAAAATTCTAATAGCCCAAGAAAGATTGTTGAAAAATTTTCAAATGCGTAAAAAACAACAAAAGACAAAAACCAAGATTGAACTTAACTTAAATGATTTAGTTTTACTTAAAGTACCCCTTCCGTCGAATGCTCTTGATCGTGTTACTCATAAATTTTTCCACATTTATCAGGGACCATACAAAATAACCAAAGTACTGGGAAAAAATGCATTTGTATTATCTGATCCAAGAAATTCTCAAGAAGTCAAAGGTATCTATAATCGAGTAAATCTACGGAAATATTACACCTCCTAAAATAATGTTATAACTCTCGTCTGAGTAATGGAAGAAAAGTTGAATGAATTGCTATTCCCAGTTTTAATTGAATCTCTTCTGAAGCTGACACTGATCTGAATAAAAATGTAAATACTAGATTTAAGTAATGTATATATGATAATATTGAACAATCGTTAGTGTACAAAAATACTTGAAAGAATTAATGATGCCTTGAAGGTAACATGAATAGAAAATTCATGAATAATTGTAATAGTTATAAGGTTGACGACATATTAATTTGACAAAGATATAACTGTTTAATTTAGGTAAGGATTGTAAAAAAAAAAAAAAAAAATGATATAGTGAAAAACTAAAAACTGTGATAAAACATAAAAGTGTAAAACATCAAGTAATATTTGTGACAATTGTGCAAAACCCAATTACCACAAAAGGGGGAGTGTTGTAACGATTCAAATCTCCCACGTCGAAAAGTCAATAGAAGAACTAGAGGATGGATTTGACTAACAGTGTGTCACATAATATGTTCCAGCCAATAACATGGATCTTCTCGAATAGGAATACCGGCTCGCAAATCTCTGTTCAGCTCTCTCTTGTCACTCACCTCTGGTGGAAGGAACATCTCTTCAAATATTACGGGCGTGTAGCCATATAAACAAATCTAACAAAATTACCGTACAAAATATAAATAAAAAGAAAAGAAAAACTAAGTCAGTGACGAATCAACATTCAAATAAAAAAAACCTATAACCGATAATAACGAAAGAGTTATAATAAGAGACGAAATTATGAACACGTGGAGAGAAGCCATTAAAGAAGGAGAGTGAATTTAAATAAATAACTATGAAGGGATAAAGACATTTTCGATTTATAATTTTACACACGAAAACTATTTATACATATATACAGTTTTATAATCTGCAAATTTTATCATTTACAATTTATGTTGAATGAATGAGTGGATGGATGAATGGGTTTCTGATATATATAATGAAAGCAAACAAATGAATATTCAATTCAATAAATAACAGAATCGTAAGCTTTTCAAGCTCATACATTATTTGTGTATTTTTATTTTTTTATTTTGTTTAATTTTTACCGTGATTTAGTCTAAGAAATTAAATAAATATTACAACACGAAGTCGAATTCCGTTTGTTTGTTTCGTGGATATCGGTGAGTCACTTTTTTTCTATACATGCTAGCGACCTAAAACTTGTTTCATCGCATTCAGCGCGTCAAATTACGCCGGAAACGGTCGTCTTTGTTCTGATATTGCTCAAAACACGAAGTCGAAGTCCGTTTGTTTGTTTCGTGGATATCGGTGAGTAACTTTTTTTCTATACATGCTAGCGACCTAAAACTTGTTTCATCGCATTCAGCGCGTCAAATTACGCCGGAAACGGTCGTCTTTGTTCTGATATTGCTCAAAACACGAAGTCGAATTTCGTTTGTTTGGTTCGTGGATATCGGTGAGTAACTTTTTTTCTATACATGCTAGCGACCTAAAACTTGTTTCACCGCATTCAGCGCGTCAAATTACGCCGGAAACGGCCGTCTTTGTTTTGATATTGCTCGAAACACGAAGTCGAAGTCCGTTTGTTTGTTTTTCAGATATCGGTTGGTAACTTTTTTTCTATACATGCTAGCGACCTAAAACTTGTTTTATCGCATTCAGCGCGTCAAATTACGCCGGAAACGGTCGTCTTTGTTTTGATATTGCTTAAAACACGAAGTTGAATTCCGTTCGTTTGTTTCGTGGATATCGGTGAGTAACTTTTTTTCTATACATGCTAGCGACCTCAAACTTGTTTTATCGCATTCAGCGCGTCAAATTACGCCGGAAACGGTCGTCTCTGTTTTGATATTGCTTAAAACACGAAGTCGAATTCCGTTCGTTTGTTTCGTGGATATCGGTGAGTAACTTTTTTTCTATACATGCTAGCGACCTAAAACTTGTTTCATCGCATTCAGCGCGTCAAATTACGCCGGAAACGGCCGTCTTTGTTTTGATATTGCTCGAAACACGAAGTCGAAGTCCGTTTGTTTGTTTTTCAGATATCGGTTGATAACTTTTTTTCTATACATGCTGGCGACCTAAAACTTGTTTTATCGCATTCAGCGCGTCAAATAACGCCGGAAACGGTCGTCTTTGTTCTGATATTGCTCAAAACACGGAGTCGAATTCCGTTTGTTTGTTCCGTGGATATCGGTTGGTAACTTTTTTTCTATACATGCTAGCGACCTAAAACTTGTTTTATCGCATTCAGCGCGTCAAATTACGCCGGAAACGGTCGTCTTTGTTCTGATATTGCTCAAAACACGAAGTCGAATTCCGTTTGTTTGTTTCGTGGATATCGGTGAGTCACTTTTTTTCTATACATGCTAGCGACCTAAAACTTGTTTCATCGCATTCAGCGCGTCAAATTACGCCGGAAACGGTCGTCTTTGTTCTGATATTGCTCAAAACACGAAGTCGAAGTCCGTTTGTTTGTTTCGTGGATATCGGTGAGTAACTTTTTTTCTATACATGCTAGCGACCTAAAACTTGTTTCATCGCATTCAGCGCGTCAAATTACGCCGGAAACGGTCGTCTTTGTTCTGATATTGCTCAAAACACGAAGTCGAATTTCGTTTGTTTGTTTCGTGGATATCGGTGAGTAACTTTTTTTCTATACATGCTAGCGACCTAAAACTTGTTTCACCGCATTCAGCGCGTCAAATTACGCCGGAAACGGCCGTCTTTGTTTTGATATTGCTCAAAACACGAAGTCGAAGTCCGTTTGTTTGTTTTTCAGATATCGGTTGGTAACTTTTTTTCTATACATGCTAGCGACCTAAAACTTGTTTTATCGCATTCAGCGCGTCAAATTACGCCGGAAACGGTCGTCTTTGTTTTGATATTGCTTAAAACACGAAGTTGAATTCCGTTCGTTTGTTTCGTGGATATCGGTGAGTAACTTTTTTTCTATACATGCTAGCGACCTAAAACTTGTTTTATCGCATTCAGCGCGTCAAATTACGCCGGAAACGGTCGTCTTTGTTTTGATATTGCTTAAAACACGAAGTTGAATTCCGTTCGTTTGTTTCGTGGATATCGGTGAGTAACTTTTTTTCTATACATGCTAGCGACCTAAAACTTGTTTTATCGCATTCAGCGCGTCAAATTACGCCGGAAACGGTCGTCTCTGTTTTGATATTGCTTAAAACACGAAGTCGAATTCCGTTCGTTTGTTTCGTGGATATCGGTGAGTAACTTTTTTTCTATACATGCTAGCGACCTAAAACTTGTTTCATCGCATTCAGCGCGTCAAATTACGCCGGAAACGGCCGTCTTTGTTTTGATATTTCTCGAAACACGAAGTCAAAGTCCGTTTGTTTGTTTTTCAGATATCGGTTGATAACTTTTTTTCTATACATGCTAGCGACCTGAAACTTGTTTTATTGCCTTCAGCGCGTCAAATTACGCCGGAAACGGTCGTCTTTGTTTTGATATTGCTTAAAACACGAAGTCGAATTCCGTTCGTTTGTTTCGTGGATATCGGTGAGTAACTTTTCTTCTATACATGCTAGCGACCTAAAACTTGTTTCATCGCATTCAGCGCGTCAAATTACGCCGGAAACGGCCGTCTTTGTTTTGATATTGCTTAAAACACGAAGTCAAAGTCCGTTTGTTTGTTTTTCAGATATCGGTTGATAACTTTTTTTCTATACATGCTAGCGACCTGAAACTTGTTTTATCGCCTTCAGCGCGTCAAATTACGCCGGAAACGGTCGTCTTTGTTTTGATATTGCTTAAAACACGAAGTCGAAGTCCGTTTGTTTGTTTTTCAGATATCGGTTGATAACTTTTTTTCTATACATGCTGGCGACCTAAAACTTGTTTCATCGCATTCAGCGCGTCAAATTACGCCGGAAACGGCCGTCTTTGTTTTGATATTGCTTAAAACACGAAGTCAAAGTCCGTTTGTTTGTTTTTCAGATATCGGTTGATAACTTTTTTTCTATACATGCTAGCGACCTGAAACTTGTTTTATCGCCTTCAGCGCGTCAAATTACGCCGGAAACGGTCGTCTTTGTTTTGATATTGCTTAAAACACGAAGTCGAAGTCCGTTTGTTTGTTTTTCAGATATCGGTTGATAACTTTTTTTCTATACATGCTGGCGACCTAAAACTTGTTTCATCGCATTCAGCGCGTCAAATTACGCCGGAAACGGCCGTCTTTGTTTTGATATTGCTTAAAACACGAAGTCAAAGTCCGTTTGTTTGTTTTTCAGATATCGGTTGATAACTTTTTTTCTATACATGCTAGCGACCTGAAACTTGTTTCATCGCATTCAGCGCGTCAAATTACGCCGGATACGGTCGTCTTTGTTTTGATATTGCTCAAAACACGGAGTCGAATTCCGTTTGTTTGTTTCGTGGATATCGGTGAGTAACTTTTTTTCTATACATGCTAGCGACCTAAAACTTGTTTTATCGCATTCAGCGCGTCAAATTACGCCGGAAACGGCCGTCTTTGTTTTGATATTGCTCAAAACACAAAGTCGAATTCCGTTTGTTTGTTTCGTGGATATCGGTGAGTAACTTTTTTTCTATACATGCTAGCGACCTAAAACTTGTTTTATCGCATTCAGCGCGTCAAATTACGCCGGAAACGGTCGTTTTTGTTTTGATATTGCTTAAAACACGAAGTCGAATTCCGTTCGTTTGTTTCGTGGATATCGGTGAGTAACTTTTTTTCTATACATGCTAGCGACCTAAAACTTGTTTTATCGCATTCAGCGCGTCAAATTACGCCGGAAACGGTCGTCTTTGTTCTGATATTGCTCAAAACACGAAGTCGAATTCCGTTTGTTTGTTTCGTGGATATCGGTGAGTAACTTTTTTTCTATACATGCTAGCGACCTAAAACTTGTTTTATCGCATTCAGCGCGTCAAATTACGCCGGAAACGGTCGTCTTTGTTCTGATATTGCTCAAAACACGAAGTCGAATTCCGTTTGTTTGTTTCGTGGATATCGGTGAGTAACTTTTTTTCTATACATGCTAGCGACCTAAAACTTGTTTTATCGCATTCAGCGCGTCAAATTACGCCGGAAACGGTCGTTTTTGTTTTGATATTGCTCAAAACACGGAGTCGAATTCCGTTTGTTTGTTTCGTGGATATCGGTGAGTAACTTTTTTTCTATACATGCTAGCGACCTGAAACTTGTTTCATCGCATTCAGCGCGTCAAATTACGCCGGATACGGTCGTCTTTGTTTTGATATTGCTCAAAACACGGAGTCGAATTCCGTTTGTTTGTTTCGTGGATATCGGTGAGTAACTTTTTTTCTATACATGCTAGCGACCTAAAACTTGTTTTATCGCATTCAGCGCGTCAAATTACGCCGGAAACGGCCGTCTTTGTTTTGATATTGCTCAAAACACAAAGTCGAATTCCGTTTGTTTGTTTCGTGGATATCGGTGAGTAACTTTTTTTCTATACATGCTAGCGACCTAAAACTTGTTTTATCGCATTCAGCGCGTCAAATTACGCCGGAAACGGTCGTTTTTGTTTTGATATTGCTTAAAACACGAAGTCGAATTCCGTTCGTTTGTTTCGTGGATATCGGTGAGTAACTTTTTTTCTATACATGCTAGCGACCTAAAACTTGTTTTATCGCATTCAGCGCGTCAAATTACGCCGGAAACGGTCGTTTTTGTTTTGATATTGCTTAAAACACGAAGTCGAATTCCGTTCGTTTGTTTCGTGGATATCGGTGAGTAACTTTTTTTCTATACATGCTAGCGACCTAAAACTTGTTTTATCGCATTCAGCGCGTCAAATTACGCCGGATACGGCCGTCTTTGTTTTGATATTGCTCGAAACACGAAGTCGAAGTCCGTTTGTTTGTTTTTCAGATATCGGTTGATAACTTTTTTTCTATACATGCTAGCGACCGAAAACTTGTTTGATCGCATTCAGCGCGTCAAATTACGCCGGAAACGGTCGTCTTTGTTTCGATATTGCTTAAAACACGAAGTCGAAGTCCGTTTGTTTGTTTTTCAGATATCGGTCGATAACTTTTTTTCTATACATGCTGGCGACCTAAAACTTGTTTTATCGCATTCAGCGCGTCAAATTACGCCGGAAACGGTCGTCTTTGTTTTGATATTGCTTAAAACACGAAGTCGAAGTCCGTTTGTTTGTTTTTCAGATATCGGTTGATAACTTTTTTTCTATACATGCTGGCGACCTCAAACTTGTTTTATCGCATTCAGCGCGTCAAATTACGCCGGAAACGGTCGTCTTTGTTCTGATATTGCTCAAAACACGGAGTCGAATTCCGTTTGTTTGTTTCGTGGATATCGGTTGGTAACTTTTTTTCTATACATGCTAGCGACCTAAAACTTGTTTTATCGCATTCAGCGCGTCAAATTACGCCGAAAACGGTCGTCTTTGTTCTGATATTGCTTAAAACACGAAGTCGAATTCCGTTTGTTTGTTTCGTGGATATCGGTGAGTAACTTTTTTTCTATACATGCTAGCGACCTGAAACTTGTTTTATCGCATTCAGCGCGTCAAATTACGCCGGAAACGGTCGTCTTTGTTTTGATATTGCTTAAAACACGAAGTCGAAGTCCGTTTGTTTGTTTTTCAGATATCGGTTGATAACTTTTTTTCTATACATGCTAGCGACCGAAAACTTGGTTTATCGCATTCAGCGCGTCAAATTACGCCGGGAACGGTCGTCTTTGTTTTGATATTGCTTAAAACACGAAGTCGAAGTCCGTTTGTTTGTTTTTCAGATATCGGTTGATAACTTTTTTTCTATACATGCTAGCGACCTAAAACTTGTTTCATCGCATTCAGCGCGTCAAATTACGCCGTAAACGGTCGTCTTTGTTTTGATATTGCTTAAAACACGAAGTCGAAGTCCGTTTGTTTGTTTTTCAGATATCGGTCGATAACTTTTTTTCTATACATGCTGGCGACCTCAAACTTGTTTTATCGCATTCAGCGCGTCAAATTACGCCGGAAACGGTCGTCTTTGTTTCGATATTGCTTAAAACACGAAGTCGAAGTCCGTTTGTTTGTTTTTCAGATATCGGTTGATAACTTTTTTTCTATACATGCTAGCGACCTAAAACTTGTTTCATCGCATTCAGCGCGTCAAATTACGCCGAAAACGGTCGTCTTTGTTCTGATATTGCTCAAAATACGAAGTCGAATTCCGTTTGTTTGTTTCGTGGATATCGGTGAGTAACTTTTTTTCTATACATGCTAGCGACCTAAAACTTGTTTTATCGCATTCAGCGCGGTAAATTACGCCGGAAACGGTCGTCTTTGTTCTGATATTGCTCAAAACACGAAGTCGAAGTCCGTTTGTTTGTTTTTCAGATATCGGTTGATAACTTTTTTTCTATACATGCTAGCGACCTAAAACTTGTTTCATTGCATTCAGCGCGTCAAATTACGCCGCAAACGGTCGTCTTTGTTTTGATATTGCTTAAAACACGAAGTCGAAGTCCGTTTGTTTGTTTTTCAGATATCGGTTGATAACTTTTTTTCTATACATGCTGGCGACCTCAAACTTGTTCTATCGCATTCGGCGCGTCAAATTACGCCGGAAACGGTCGTCTTTGTTCTGATATTGCTCAAAACACGAAGTCGAATTCCGTTTGTTTGTTTCGTGGATATCGGTGAGTAACTTTTTTTCTATACATGCTAGCGACCTGAAACTTGTTTTATCGCATTCAGCGCGTTAAATTACGCCGGAAACGGTCGTCTTTGTTCTGATATTGCTCAAAACACGAAGTCGAAGTCCGTTTGTTTGTTTTTCAGATATCGGTTGATAACTTTTTTTCTATACATGCTAGCGACCTAAAACTTGTTTAGTCGCATTCAGCGCGTCAAATTACGCCGGAAACGGTCGTCTTTGTTCTGATATTGCTCAAAACACGAAGTCGAATTCCGTTTGTTTGTTTCGTGGATATCGGTGAGTAACTTTTTTTCTATACATGCTAGCGACCTAAAACTTGTTTTATCGCATTCAGCGCGTCAAATTACGCCGAAAACGGTCGTCTTTGTTCTGATATTTTTCAAAACACGAAGTCGAATTCCGTTTGTTTGTTTCGTGGATATCGGTGAGTAACTTTTTTTCTATACATGCTAGCGACCTAAAACTTGTTTTATCGCATTCAGCGCGTCAAATTACGCCGGAAACGGTCGTCTTTGTTTTGATATTGCTTAAAACACGAAGTCGAAGTCCGTTTGTTTGTTTTTCAGATATCGGTTGATAACTTTTTTTCTATACATGCTAGCGACCGAAAACTTGTTTTATCGCATTCAGCGCGTCAAATTACGCCGGAAACGGTCGTCTTTGTTTTGATATTGCTCAAAACACGAAGTCGAAGTCCGTTTGTTTGTTTTTCAGATATCGGTTGATAACTTTTTTTCTATACATGCTGGCGACCTAAAACTTGTTTTATCGCATTCAGCGCGTCAAATTACGCCGGAAACGGTCGTCTTTGTTTCGATATTGCTTAAAACACGAAGTCGAAGTCCGTTTGTTTGTTTTTCAGATATCGGTTGATAACTTTTTTTCTATACATGCTGGCGACCTCAAACTTGTTTTATCGCATTCAGCGCGTCAAATTACGCCGGAAACGGTCGTCTTCGTTTCGATATTGCTTAAAACACGAAGTCGAAGTCCGTTTGTTTGTTTTTCAGATATCGGTTGATAACTTTTTTTCTATACATGCTGGCGACCTCAAACTTGTTTTATCGCATTCAGCGCGTCAAATTACGCCGTAAACGGTCGTCTTTGTTTTGATATTGCTCAAAACACGAAGTCGAATTCCGTTTGTTTGTTTCGTGGATATCGGTGAGTAACTTTTTTTCTATACATGCTAGCGACCTAAAACTTGTTTTATCGCATTCAGCGCGGTAAATTACGCCGGAAACGGTCGTCTTTGTTCTGATATTGCTCAAAACACGAAGTCGAAGTCCGTTTGTTTGTTTTTCAGATATCGGTTGATAACTTTTTTTCTATACATGCTAGCGACCTAAAACTTGTTTCATCGCATTCAGCGCGTCAAATTACGCCGTAAACGGTCGTCTTTGTTTTGATATTGCTTAAAACACGAAGTCGAAGTCCGTTTGTTTGTTTTTCAGATATCGGTTGATAACTTTTTTTCTATACATGCTGGCGACCTCAAACTTGTTTCATCGCATTTAGCGCGTCAAATTACGCCGGAAACGGTCGTCTTTGTTCTGATATTGCTCAAAACACGAAGTCGAATTCCGTTTGTTTGTTTCGTGGATATCGGTGAGTAACTTTTTTTCTATACATGCTAGCGACCTAAAACTTGTTTTATCGCATTCAGCGCGTCAAATTACGCCGGGAACGGTCGTCTTTGTTCTGATATTGCTCAAAACACAAAGTCGAATTCCGTTTGTTTGTTTTTCAGATATCGGTTGATAACTTTTTTTCTATACATGCTAGCGACCTAAAACTTGTTTCATCGCATTCAGCGCGTCAAATTACGCCGGAAACGGTCGTCTTTGTTTTGATATTGCTTAAAACACGAAGTCGAAGTCCGTTTGTTTGTTTTTCAGATATCGGTTGATAACTTTTTTTCTATACATGCTGGCGACCTCAAACTTGTTTTATCGCATTCAGCGCGTCAAATTACGCCGGAAACGGTCGTCTTTGTTCTGATATTGCTCAAAACACGGAGTCGAATTCCGTTTGTTTGTTTCGTGGATATCGGTTGGTAACTTTTTTTCTATACATGCTAGCGACCTAAAACTTGTTTTATCGCATTCAGCGCGTCAAATTACGCCGGAAACGGTCGTCTTTGTTTCGATATTGCTTAAAACACGAAGTCGAAGTCCGTTTGTTTGTTTTTCAGATATCGGTTGATAACTTTTTTTCTATACATGCTGGCGACCTCAAACTTGTTTTATCGCATTCAGCGCGTCAAATTACGCCGGAAACGGTCGTCTTTGTTTCGATATTGCTTAAAACACGAAGTCGAAGTCCGTTTGTTTGTTTTTCAGATATCGGTTGATAACTTTTTTTCTATACATGCTGGCGACCTAAAACTTGTTTCATCGCATTCAGCGCGTCAAATTACGCCGTAAACGGTCGTCTTTGTTTTGATATTGCTCAAAACACGAAGTCGAATTCCGTTTGTTTGTTTCGTGGATATCGGTGAGTAACTTTTTTTCTATACATGCTAGCGACCTAAAACTTGTTTTATCGCATTCAGCGCGGTAAATTACGCCGGAAACGGTCGTCTTTGTTCTGATATTGCTCAAAACACGAAGTCGAAGTCCGTTTGTTTGTTTTTCAGATATCGGTTGATAACTTTTTTTCTATACATGCTAGCGACCTAAAACTTGTTTCATCGCATTCAGCGCGTCAAATTACGCCGTAAACGGTCGTCTTTGTTTTGATATTGCTTAAAACACGAAGTCGAAGTCCGTTTGTTTGTTTTTCAGATATCGGTTGATAACTTTTTTTCTATACATGCTGGCGACCTCAAACTTGTTTCATCGCATTTAGCGCGTCAAATTACGCCGGAAACGGTCGTCTTTGTTCTGATATTGCTCAAAACACGAAGTCGAATTCCGTTTGTTTGTTTCGTGGATATCGGTGAGTAACTTTTTTTCTATACATGCTAGCGACCTAAAACTTGTTTTATCGCATTCAGCGCGTCAAATTACGCCGGAAACGGTCGTCTTTGTTCTGATATTGCTCAAAACACGAAGTCGAAGTCCGTTTGTTTGTTTTTCAGATATCGGTTGATAACTTTTTTTCTATACATGCTAGCGACCTAAAACTTGTTTCATCGCATTCAGCGCGTCAAATTACGCCGGAAACGGTCGTCTTTGTTTTGATATTGCTTAAAACACGAAGTCGAAGTCCGTTTGTTTGTTTTTCAGATATCGGTTGATAACTTTTTTTCTATACATGCTGGCGACCTCAAACTTGTTTTATCGCATTCAGCGCGTCAAATTACGCCGGAAACGGTCGTCTTTGTTCTGATATTGCTCAAAACACGGAGTCGAATTCCGTTTGTTTGTTTCGTGGATATCGGTTGGTAACTTTTTTTCTATACATGCTAGCGACCTAAAACTTGTTTTATCGCATTCAGCGCGTCAAATTACGCCGAAAACGGTCGTCTTTGTTCTGATATTGCTTAAAACACGAAGTCGAATTCCGTTTGTTTGTTTCGTGGATATCGGTGAGTAACTTTTTTTCTATACATGCTAGCGACCTGAAACTTGTTTTATCGCATTCAGCGCGTCAAATTACGCCGGAAACGGTCGTCTTTGTTTTGATATTGCTTAAAACACGAAGTCGAAGTCCGTTTGTTTGTTTTTCAGATATCGGTTGATAACTTTTTTTCTATACATGCTAGCGACCGAAAACTTGTTTTATCGCATTCAGCGCGTCAAATTACGCCGGGAACGGTCGTCTTTGTTTTGATATTGCTTAAAACACGAAGTCGAAGTCCGTTTGTTTGTTTTTCAGATATCGGTTGATAACTTTTTTTCTATACATGCTAGCGACCTAAAACTTGTTTCATCGCATTCAGCGCGTCAAATTACGCCGTAAACGGTCGTCTTTGTTTTGATATTGCTTAAAACACGAAGTCGAAGTCCGTTTGTTTGTTTTTCAGATATCGGTCGATAACTTTTTTTCTATACATGCTGGCGACCTCAAACTTGTTTTATCGCATTCAGCGCGTCAAATTACGCCGGAAACGGTCGTCTTTGTTTCGATATTGCTTAAAACACGAAGTCGAAGTCCGGTTGTTTGTTTTTCAGATATCGGTTGATAACTTTTTTTCTATACATGCTAGCGACCTAAAACTTGTTTCATCGCATTCAGCGCGTCAAATTACGCCGAAAACGGTCGTCTTTGTTCTGATATTGCTCAAAACACGAAGTCGAATTCCGTTTGTTTGTTTCGTGGATATCGGTGAGTAACTTTTTTTCTATACATGCTAGCGACCTAAAACTTGTTTTATCGCATTCAGCGCGTCAAATTACGCCGGAAACGGTCGTCTTTGTTCTGATATTGCTCAAAACACGAAGTCGAAGTCCGTTTGTTTGTTTTTCAGATATCGGTTGATAACTTTTTTTCTATACATGCTAGCGACCTAAAACTTGTTTCATCGCATTCAGCGCGTCAAATTACGCCGGAAACGGTCGTCTTTGTTTTGATATTGCTCAAAACACGAAGTCGAAGTCCGTTTGTTTGTTTTTCAGATATCGGTTGATAACTTTTTTTCTATACATGCTGGCGACCTCAAACTTGTTTTATCGCATTCAGCGCGTCAAATTACGCCGGAAACGGTCGTCTTTGTTCTGATATTGCTCAAAACACGGAGTCGAATTCCGTTTGTTTGTTTCGTGGATATCGGTTGGTAACTTTTTTTCTATACATGCTAGCGACCTAAAACTTGTTTTATCGCATTCAGCGCGTCAAATTACGCCGAAAACGGTCGTCTTTGTTCTGATATTGCTTAAAACACGAAGTCGAATTCCGTTTGTTTGTTTCGTGGATATCGGTGAGTAACTTTTTTTCTATACATGCTAGCGACCTGAAACTTGTTTTATCGCATTCAGAGCGTCAAATTACGCCGGAAACGGTCGTCTTTGTTTTGATATTGCTTAAAACACGAAGTCGAAGTCCGTTTGTTTGTTTTTCAGATATCGGTTGATAACTTTTTTTCTATACATGCTAGCGACCGAAAACTTGTTTTATCGCATTCAGCGCGTCAAATTACGCCGGGAACGGTCGTCTTTGTTTTGATATTGCTTAAAACACGAAGTCGAAGTCCGTTTGTTTGTTTTTCAGATATCGGTTGATAACTTTTTTTCTATACATGCTAGCGACCTAAAACTTGTTTCATCGCATTCAGCGCGTCAAATTACGCCGTAAACGGTCGTCTTTGTTTTGATATTGCTTAAAACACGAAGTCGAAGTCCGTTTGTTTGTTTTTCAGATATCGGTCGATAACTTTTTTTCTATACATGCTGGCGACCTCAAACTTGTTTTATCGCATTTAGCGCGTCAAATTACGCCGGAAACGGTCGTCTTTGTTTCGATATTGCTTAAAACACGAAGTCGAAGTCCGTTTGTTTGTTTTTCAGATATCGGTTGATAACTTTTTTTCTATACATGCTAGCGACCTAAAACTTGTTTCATCGCATTCAGCGCGTCAAATTACGCCGAAAACGGTCGTCTTTGTTCTGATATTGCTCAAAACACGAAGTCGAATTCCGTTTGTTTGTTTCGTGGATATCGGTGAGTAACTTTTTTTCTATACATGCTAGCGACCTAAAACTTGTTTTATCGCATTCAGCGCGGTAAATTACGCCGGAAACGGTCGTCTTTGTTCTGATATTGCTCAAAACACGAAGTCGAAGTCCGTTTGTTTGTTTTTCAGATATCGGTTGATAACTTTTTTTCTATACATGCTAGCGACCTAAAACTTGTTTCATTGCATTCAGCGCGTCAAATTACGCCGCAAACGGTCGTTTTTGTTTTGATATTGCTTAAAACACGAAGTCGAAGTCCGTTTGTTTGTTTTTCAGATATCGGTTGATAACTTTTTTTCTATACATGCTGGCGACCTCAAACTTGTTCTATCGCATTCGGCGCGTCAAATTACGCCGGAAACGGTCGTCTTTGTTCTGATATTGCTCAAAACACGGAGTCAAATTCCGTTTGTTTGTTTCGTGGAAATCGGTTGGTAACTTTTTTTCTATACATGCTAGCGACCTAAAACTTGTTTTATCGCATTCAGCGCGTCGAATTACGCCGGAAACGGTCGTCTTTGTTCTGATATTGCTCAAAACACGAAGTCGAATTCCGTTTGTTTGTTTCGTGGATATCGGTGAGTAACTTTTTTTCTATCCATGCTAGCGACCTGAAACTTGTTTTATCGCATTCAGCGCGTTAAATTACGCCGGAAACGGTCGTCTTTGTTCTGATATTGCTCAAAACACGAAGTCGAAGTCCGTTTGTTTGTTTTTCAGATATCGGTTGATAACTTTTTTTCTATACATGCTAGCGACCTAAAACTTGTTTCATCGCATTCAGCGCGTCAAATTACGCCGGAAACGGTCGTCTTTGTTTTGATATTGCTTAAAACACGAAGTCGAAGTCCGTTTGTTTGTTTTTCAGATATCGGTTGATAACTTTTTTTCTATACATGCTGGCGACCTCAAACTTGTTTTATCGCATTCAGCGCGTCAAATTACGCCGGAAACGGTCGTCTTTGTTCTGATATCGCTCAAAACACGGAGTCGAATTCCGTTTGTTTGTTTCGTGGATATCGGTTGGTAACTTTTTTTCTATACATGCTAGCGACCTAAAACTTGTTTTATCGCATTCAGCGCGTCAAATTACGCCGAACACGGTCGTCTTTGTTCCGATATTGCTCAAAACACGAAGTCGAATTCCGTTTGTTTGTTTCGTGGATATCGGTGAGTAACTTTTTTTCTATACATGCTAGCGACCTAAAACTTGTTTTATCGCATTCAGCGCGTCAAATTACGCCGGAAACGGTCGTCTTTGTTTTGATATTGCTTAAAACACGAAGTCGAATTCCGTTCGTTTGTTTCGTGGATATCGGTGAGTAACTTTTTTTCTATACATGCTAGCGACCTAAATCTTGTTTTATCGCATTCAGCGCGTCAAATTACGCCGGAAACGGCCGTCTCTGATTCGATATTGCTCGAAACACGAAGTCGAAGTCCGTTTGTTTGTTTTTCAGATACCGGTTGATCACTTTTTTTCTATACATGCTAGCGACCTAAAACTTGTTTCATCGCATTCAGCGCGTCAAATTACGCCGGAAACGGTCGTCTTTGTTCTGATATTGCTCAAAACACGAAGTCGAATTCCGTTTGTTTGTTTCGTGGATATCGGTGAGTAACTTTTTTTCTATACATGCTAGCGACCTAAAACTTGTTTTATCGCATTCAGCGCGTCAAATTACGCCGGAAACGGTCGTCTTTGTTCTGATATTGCTCAAAACACGGAGTCGAATTCCGTTTGTTTGTTTCGTGGATATCGGTTGGTAACTTTTTTTCTATACATGCTAGCGACCTAAAACTTGTTTAGTCGCATTCAGCGCGTCAAATTACGCCGGAAACGGTCGTCTTTGTTCTGATATTGCTCAAAACACGAAGTCGAATTCCGTTTGTTTGTTTCGTGGATATCGGTGATTAACTTTTATTCTATACATGCTAGCGACCTAAAACTTGTTTTATCGCATTCAGCGCGTTAAATTACGCCGGAAACGGTCGTCTTTGTTCTGATATTGCTCAAAACACGAAGTCGAAGTCCGTTTGTTTGTTTTTCAGATATCGGTCGATAACTTTTTTTCTATACATGCTAGCGACCTAAAACTTGTTTTATCGCATTCAGCGCGTCAAATTACGCCGGAAACGGTCGTCTTTGTTCTGATATTGCTCAAAACACGGATTTGAATTCCGTTTGTTTGTTTCGTGGATATCGGTTGGTAACTTTTTTTCTATACATGCTAGCGACCTAAAACTTGTTTTATCGCATTCAGCGCGTCAAATTACGCCGGAAACGGTCGTCTTTGTTCTGATATTGCTCAAAACACGGAGTCGAATTCCGTTTGTTTGTTTCGTGGATATCGGTTGGTAACTTTTTTTCTATACATGCTAGCGACCTAAAACTTGTTTTATCGCATTCAGCGCGTCAAATTACGCCGAAAACGGTCGTCTTTGTTCTGATATTGCTCAAAACACGAAGTCGAATTCCGTTTGTTTGTTTCGTGGATATCGGTGAGTAACTTTTTTTCTATACATGCTGGCGACCTCAAACTTGTTCTATCGCATTCGGCGCGTCAAATTACGCCGGAAACGGTCGTCTTTGTTCTGATATTGCTCAAAACACGGAGTCAAATTCCGTTTGTTTGTTTCGTGGAAATCGGTTGGTAACTTTTTTTCTATACATGCTAGCGACCTAAAACTTGTTTTATCGCATTCAGCGCGTCGAATTACGCCGGAAACGGTCGTCTTTGTTCTGATATTGCTCAAAACACGAAGTCGAATTCCGTTTGTTTGTTTCGTGGATATCGGTGAGTAACTTTTTTTCTATCCATGCTAGCGACCTGAAACTTGTTTTATCGCATTCAGCGCGTTAAATTACGCCGGAAACGGTCGTCTTTGTTCTGATATTGCTCAAAACACGAAGTCGAAGTCCGTTTGTTTGTTTTTCAGATATCGGTTGATAACTTTTTTTCTATACATGCTAGCGACCTAAAACTTGTTTCATCGCATTCAGCGCGTCAAATTACGCCGGAAACGGTCGTCTTTGTTTTGATATTGCTTAAAACACGAAGTCGAAGTCCGTTTGTTTGTTTTTCAGATATCGGTTGATAACTTTTTTTCTATACATGCTGGCGACCTCAAACTTGTTTTATCGCATTCAGCGCGTCAAATTACGCCGGAAACGGTCGTCTTTGTTCTGATATCGCTCAAAACACGGAGTCGAATTCCGTTTGTTTGTTTCGTGGATATCGGTTGGTAACTTTTTTTCTATACATGCTAGCGACCTAAAACTTGTTTTATCGCATTCAGCGCGTCAAATTACGCCGAACACGGTCGTCTTTG
Organism: Diprion similis; assembly: GCF_021155765.1. Lineage (NCBI taxonomy): Eukaryota > Metazoa > Arthropoda > Insecta > Hymenoptera > Diprionidae > Diprion > Diprion similis. The sequence continues at coordinate 8,142,912 of NC_060109.1, read as the reverse complement.
TTCTGATATTGCTCAAAACACGAAGTCGAATTCCGTTTGTTTGTTTCGTGGATATCGGTGAGTAACTTTTTTTCTATACATGCTAGCGACCTAAAACTTGTTTTATCGCATTCAGCGCGTCAAATTACGCCGGAAACGGTCGTCTTTGTTTTGATATTGCTTAAAACACGAAGTCGAATTCCGTTCGTTTGTTTCGTGGATATCGGTGAGTAACTTTTTTTCTATACATGCTAGCGACCTAAATCTTGTTTTATCGCATTCAGCGCGTCAAATTACGCCGGAAACGGCCGTCTCTGATTCGATATTGCTCGAAACACGAAGTCGAAGTCCGTTTGTTTGTTTTTCAGATACCGGTTGATCACTTTTTTTCTATACATGCTAGCGACCTAAAACTTGTTTCATCGCATTCAGCGCGTCAAATTACGCCGGAAACGGTCGTCTTTGTTCTGATATTGCTCAAAACACGAAGTCGAATTCCGTTTGTTTGTTTCGTGGATATCGGTGAGTAACTTTTTTTCTATACATGCTAGCGACCTAAAACTTGTTTTATCGCATTCAGCGCGTCAAATTACGCCGGAAACGGTCGTCTTTGTTCTGATATTGCTCAAAACACGGAGTCGAATTCCGTTTGTTTGTTTCGTGGATATCGGTTGGTAACTTTTTTTCTATACATGCTAGCGACCTAAAACTTGTTTAGTCGCATTCAGCGCGTCAAATTACGCCGGAAACGGTCGTCTTTGTTCTGATATTGCTCAAAACACGAAGTCGAATTCCGTTTGTTTGTTTCGTGGATATCGGTGAGTAACTTTTATTCTATACATGCTAGCGACCTAAAACTTGTTTTATCGCATTCAGCGCGTTAAATTACGCCGGAAACGGTCGTCTTTGTTCTGATATTGCTCAAAACACGAAGTCGAAGTCCGTTTGTTTGTTTTTCAGATATCGGTCGATAACTTTTTTTCTATACATGCTAGCGACCTAAAACTTGTTTTATCGCATTCAGCGCGTCAAATTACGCCGGAAACGGTCGTCTTTGTTCTGATATTGCTCAAAACACGGATTTGAATTCCGTTTGTTTGTTTCGTGGATATCGGTTGGTAACTTTTTTTCTATACATGCTAGCGACCTAAAACTTGTTTTATCGCATTCAGCGCGTCAAATTACGCCGGAAACGGTCGTCTTTGTTCTGATATTGCTCAAAACACGGAGTCGAATTCCGTTTGTTTGTTTCGTGGATATCGGTTGGTAACTTTTTTTCTATACATGCTAGCGACCTAAAACTTGTTTTATCGCATTCAGCGCGTCAAATTACGCCGAAAACGGTCGTCTTTGTTCTGATATTGCTCAAAACACGAAGTCGAATTCCGTTTGTTTGTTTCGTGGATATCGGTGAGTAACTTTTTTTCTATACATGCTGGCGACCTCAAACTTGTTCTATCGCATTCGGCGCGTCAAATTACGCCGGAAACGGTCGTCTTTGTTCTGATATTGCTCAAAACACGGAGTCAAATTCCGTTTGTTTGTTTCGTGGAAATCGGTTGGTAACTTTTTTTCTATACATGCTAGCGACCTAAAACTTGTTTTATCGCATTCAGCGCGTCGAATTACGCCGGAAACGGTCGTCTTTGTTCTGATATTGCTCAAAACACGAAGTCGAATTCCGTTTGTTTGTTTCGTGGATATCGGTGAGTAACTTTTTTTCTATCCATGCTAGCGACCTGAAACTTGTTTTATCGCATTCAGCGCGTTAAATTACGCCGGAAACGGTCGTCTTTGTTCTGATATTGCTCAAAACACGAAGTCGAAGTCCGTTTGTTTGTTTTTCAGATATCGGTTGATAACTTTTTTTCTATACATGCTAGCGACCTAAAACTTGTTTCATCGCATTCAGCGCGTCAAATTACGCCGGAAACGGTCGTCTTTGTTTTGATATTGCTTAAAACACGAAGTCGAAGTCCGTTTGTTTGTTTTTCAGATATCGGTTGATAACTTTTTTTCTATACATGCTGGCGACCTCAAACTTGTTTTATCGCATTCAGCGCGTCAAATTACGCCGGAAACGGTCGTCTTTGTTCTGATATCGCTCAAAACACGGAGTCGAATTCCGTTTGTTTGTTTCGTGGATATCGGTTGGTAACTTTTTTTCTATACATGCTAGCGACCTAAAACTTGTTTTATCGCATTCAGCGCGTCAAATTACGCCGAACACGGTCGTCTTTGTTCTGATATTGCTCAAAACACGAAGTCGAATTCCGTTTGTTTGTTTCGTGGATATCGGTGAGTAACTTTTTTTCTATACATGCTAGCGACCTAAAACTTGTTTTATCGCATTCAGCGCGTCAAATTACGCCGGAAACGGTCGTCTTTGTTTTGATATTGCTTAAAACACGAAGTCGAATTCCGTTCGTTTGTTTCGTGGATATCGGTGAGTAACTTTTTTTCTATACATGCTAGCGACCTAAATCTTGTTTTATCGCATTCAGCGCGTCAAATTACGCCGGAAACGGCCGTCTCTGATTCGATATTGCTCGAAACACGAAGTCGAAGTCCGTTTGTTTGTTTTTCAGATACCGGTTGATCACTTTTTTTCTATACATGCTAGCGACCTAAAACTTGTTTCATCGCATTCAGCGCGTCAAATTACGCCGGAAACGGTCGTCTTTGTTCTGATATTGCTCAAAACACGAAGTCGAATTCCGTTTGTTTGTTTCGTGGATATCGGTGAGTAACTTTTTTTCTATACATGCTAGCGACCTAAAACTTGTTTTATCGCATTCAGCGCGTCAAATTACGCCGGAAACGGTCGTCTTTGTTCTGATATTGCTCAAAACACGGAGTCGAATTCCGTTTGTTTGTTTCGTGGATATCGGTTGGTAACTTTTTTTCTATACATGCTAGCGACCTAAAACTTGTTTAGTCGCATTCAGCGCGTCAAATTACGCCGGAAACGGTCGTCTTTGTTCTGATATTGCTCAAAACACGAAGTCGAATTCCGTTTGTTTGTTTCGTGGATATCGGTGAGTAACTTTTATTCTATACATGCTAGCGACCTAAAACTTGTTTTATCGCATTCAGCGCGTTAAATTACGCCGGAAACGGTCGTCTTTGTTCTGATATTGCTCAAAACACGAAGTCGAAGTCCGTTTGTTTGTTTTTCAGATATCGGTCGATAACTTTTTTTCTATACATGCTAGCGACCTAAAACTTGTTTTATCGCATTCAGCGCGTCAAATTACGCCGGAAACGGTCGTCTTTGTTCTGATATTGCTCAAAACACGGATTTGAATTCCGTTTGTTTGTTTCGTGGATATCGGTTGGTAACTTTTTTTCTATACATGCTAGCGACCTAAAACTTGTTTTATCGCATTCAGCGCGTCAAATTACGCCGGAAACGGTCGTCTTTGTTCTGATATTGCTCAAAACACGGAGTCGAATTCCGTTTGTTTGTTTCGTGGATATCGGTTGGTAACTTTTTTTCTATACATGCTAGCGACCTAAAACTTGTTTTATCGCATTCAGCGCGTCAAATTACGCCGAAAACGGTCGTCTTTGTTCTGATATTGCTCAAAACACGAAGTCGAATTCCGTTTGTTTGTTTCGTGGATATCGGTGAGTAACTTTTTTTCTATACATGCTGGCGACCTCAAACTTGTTCTATCGCATTCGGCGCGTCAAATTACGCCGGAAACGGTCGTCTTTGTTCTGATATTGCTCAAAACACGGAGTCAAATTCCGTTTGTTTGTTTCGTGGAAATCGGTTGGTAACTTTTTTTCTATACATGCTAGCGACCTAAAACTTGTTTTATCGCATTCAGCGCGTCGAATTACGCCGGAAACGGTCGTCTTTGTTCTGATATTGCTCAAAACACGAAGTCGAATTCCGTTTGTTTGTTTCGTGGATATCGGTGAGTAACTTTTTTTCTATCCATGCTAGCGACCTGAAACTTGTTTTATCGCATTCAGCGCGTCAAATTACGCCGGAAACGGTCGTCTTTGTTTTGATATTGCTTAAAACACGAAGTCGAAGTCCGTTTGTTTGTTTTTCAGATATCGGTTGATAACTTTTTTTCTATACATGCTGGCGACCTCAAACTTGTTTTATCGCATTCAGCGCGTCAAATTACGCCGGAAACGGTCGTCTTTGTTCTGATATCGCTCAAAACACGGAGTCGAATTCCGTTTGTTTGTTTCGTGGATATCGGTTGGTAACTTTTTTTCTATACATGCTAGCGACCTAAAACTTGTTTTATCGCATTCAGCGCGTCAAATTACGCCGAACACGGTCGTCTTTGTTCTGATATTGCTCAAAACACGAAGTCGAATTCCGTTTGTTTGTTTCGTGGATATCGGTGAGTAACTTTTTTTCTATACATGCTAGCGACCTAAAACTTGTTTTATCGCATTCAGCGCGTCAAATTACGCCGGAAACGGTCGTCTTTGTTTTGATATTGCTTAAAACACGAAGTCGAATTCCGTTCGTTTGTTTCGTGGATATCGGTGAGTAACTTTTTTTCTATACATGCTAGCGACCTAAATCTTGTTTTATCGCATTCAGCGCGTCAAATTACGCCGGAAACGGCCGTCTCTGATTCGATATTGCTCGAAACACGAAGTCGAAGTCCGTTTGTTTGTTTTTCAGATACCGGTTGATCACTTTTTTTCTATACATGCTAGCGACCTAAAACTTGTTTCATCGCATTCAGCGCGTCAAATTACGCCGGAAACGGTCGTCTTTGTTCTGATATTGCTCAAAACACGAAGTCGAATTCCGTTTGTTTGTTTCGTGGATATCGGTGAGTAACTTTTTTTCTATACATGCTAGCGACCTAAAACTTGTTTTATCGCATTCAGCGCGTCAAATTACGCCGGAAACGGTCGTCTTTGTTCTGATATTGCTCAAAACACGGAGTCGAATTCCGTTTGTTTGTTTCGTGGATATCGGTTGGTAACTTTTTTTCTATACATGCTAGCGACCTAAAACTTGTTTAGTCGCATTCAGCGCGTCAAATTACGCCGGAAACGGTCGTCTTTGTTCTGATATTGCTCAAAACACGAAGTCGAATTCCGTTTGTTTGTTTCGTGGATATCGGTGAGTAACTTTTATTCTATACATGCTAGCGACCTAAAACTTGTTTTATCGCATTCAGCGCGTTAAATTACGCCGGAAACGGTCGTCTTTGTTCTGATATTGCTCAAAACACGAAGTCGAAGTCCGTTTGTTTGTTTTTCAGATATCGGTCGATAACTTTTTTTCTATACATGCTAGCGACCTAAAACTTGTTTTATCGCATTCAGCGCGTCAAATTACGCCGGAAACGGTCGTCTTTGTTCTGATATTGCTCAAAACACGGAGTCGAATTCCGTTTGTTTGTTTCGTGGATATCGGTTGGTAACTTTTTTTCTATACATGCTAGCGACCTAAAACTTGTTTTATCGCATTCAGCGCGTCAAATTACGCCGAAAACGGTCGTCTTTGTTCTGATATTGCTCAAAACACGAAGTCGAATTCCGTTTGTTTGTTTCGTGGATATCGGTGAGTAACTTTTTTTCTATACATGCTGGCGACCTCAAACTTGTTCTATCGCATTCGGCGCGTCAAATTACGCCGGAAACGGTCGTCTTTGTTCTGATATTGCTCAAAACACGGAGTCAAATTCCGTTTGTTTGTTTCGTGGAAATCGGTTGGTAACTTTTTTTCTATACATGCTAGCGACCTAAAACTTGTTTTATCGCATTCAGCGCGTCGAATTACGCCGGAAACGGTCGTCTTTGTTCTGATATTGCTCAAAACACGAAGTCGAATTCCGTTTGTTTGTTTCGTGGATATCGGTGAGTAACTTTTTTTCTATCCATGCTAGCGACCTGAAACTTGTTTTATCGCATTCAGCGCGTTAAATTACGCCGGAAACGGTCGTCTTTGTTCTGATATTGCTCAAAACACGAAGTCGAAGTCCGTTTGTTTGTTTTTCAGATATCGGTTGATAACTTTTTTTCTATACATGCTAGCGACCTAAAACTTGTTTCATCGCATTCAGCGCGTCAAATTACGCCGGAAACGGTCGTCTTTGTTTTGATATTGCTTAAAACACGAAGTCGAAGTCCGTTTGTTTGTTTTTCAGATATCGGTTGATAACTTTTTTTCTATACATGCTGGCGACCTCAAACTTGTTTTATCGCATTCAGCGCGTCAAATTACGCCGGAAACGGTCGTCTTTGTTCTGATATCGCTCAAAACACGGAGTCGAATTCCGTTTGTTTGTTTCGTGGATATCGGTTGGTAACTTTTTTTCTATACATGCTAGCGACCTAAAACTTGTTTTATCGCATTCAGCGCGTCAAATTACGCCGAACACGGTCGTCTTTGTTCTGATATTGCTCAAAACACGAAGTCGAATTCCGTTTGTTTGTTTCGTGGATATCGGTGAGTAACTTTTTTTCTATACATGCTAGCGACCTAAAACTTGTTTTATCGCATTCAGCGCGTCAAATTACGCCGGAAACGGTCGTCTTTGTTTTGATATTGCTTAAAACACGAAGTCGAATTCCGTTCGTTTGTTTCGTGGATATCGGTGAGTAACTTTTTTTCTATACATGCTAGCGACCTAAATCTTGTTTTATCGCATTCAGCGCGTCAAATTACGCCGGAAACGGCCGTCTCTGATTCGATATTGCTCGAAACACGAAGTCGAAGTCCGTTTGTTTGTTTTTCAGATACCGGTTGATCACTTTTTTTCTATACATGCTAGCGACCTAAAACTTGTTTCATCGCATTCAGCGCGTCAAATTACGCCGGAAACGGTCGTCTTTGTTCTGATATTGCTCAAAACACGAAGTCGAATTCCGTTTGTTTGTTTCGTGGATATCGGTGAGTAACTTTTTTTCTATACATGCTAGCGACCTAAAACTTGTTTTATCGCATTCAGCGCGTCAAATTACGCCGGAAACGGTCGTCTTTGTTCTGATATTGCTCAAAACACGGAGTCGAATTCCGTTTGTTTGTTTCGTGGATATCGGTTGGTAACTTTTTTTCTATACATGCTAGCGACCTAAAACTTGTTTAGTCGCATTCAGCGCGTCAAATTACGCCGGAAACGGTCGTCTTTGTTCTGATATTGCTCAAAACACGAAGTCGAATTCCGTTTGTTTGTTTCGTGGATATCGGTGAGTAACTTTTATTCTATACATGCTAGCGACCTAAAACTTGTTTTATCGCATTCAGCGCGTTAAATTACGCCGGAAACGGTCGTCTTTGTTCTGATATTGCTCAAAACACGAAGTCGAAGTCCGTTTGTTTGTTTTTCAGATATCGGTCGATAACTTTTTTTCTATACATGCTAGCGACCTAAAACTTGTTTTATCGCATTCAGCGCGTCAAATTACGCCGGAAACGGTCGTCTTTGTTCTGATATTGCTCAAAACACGGATTTGAATTCCGTTTGTTTGTTTCGTGGATATCGGTTGGTAACTTTTTTTCTATACATGCTAGCGACCTAAAACTTGTTTTATCGCATTCAGCGCGTCAAATTACGCCGGAAACGGTCGTCTTTGTTCTGATATTGCTCAAAACACGGAGTCGAATTCCGTTTGTTTGTTTCGTGGATATCGGTTGGTAACTTTTTTTCTATACATGCTAGCGACCTAAAACTTGTTTTATCGCATTCAGCGCGTCAAATTACGCCGAAAACGGTCGTCTTTGTTCTGATATTGCTCAAAACACGAAGTCGAATTCCGTTTGTTTGTTTCGTGGATATCGGTGAGTAACTTTTTTTCTATACATGCTGGCGACCTCAAACTTGTTCTATCGCATTCGGCGCGTCAAATTACGCCGGAAACGGTCGTCTTTGTTCTGATATTGCTCAAAACACGGAGTCAAATTCCGTTTGTTTGTTTCGTGGAAATCGGTTGGTAACTTTTTTTCTATACATGCTAGCGACCTAAAACTTGTTTTATCGCATTCAGCGCGTCGAATTACGCCGGAAACGGTCGTCTTTGTTCTGATATTGCTCAAAACACGAAGTCGAATTCCGTTTGTTTGTTTCGTGGATATCGGTGAGTAACTTTTTTTCTATCCATGCTAGCGACCTGAAACTTGTTTTATCGCATTCAGCGCGTTAAATTACGCCGGAAACGGTCGTCTTTGTTCTGATATTGCTCAAAACACGAAGTCGAAGTCCGTTTGTTTGTTTTTCAGATATCGGTTGATAACTTTTTTTCTATACATGCTAGCGACCTAAAACTTGTTTCATCGCATTCAGCGCGTCAAATTACGCCGGAAACGGTCGTCTTTGTTTTGATATTGCTTAAAACACGAAGTCGAAGTCCGTTTGTTTGTTTTTCAGATATCGGTTGATAACTTTTTTTCTATACATGCTGGCGACCTCAAACTTGTTTTATCGCATTCAGCGCGTCAAATTACGCCGGAAACGGTCGTCTTTGTTCTGATATCGCTCAAAACACGGAGTCGAATTCCGTTTGTTTGTTTCGTGGATATCGGTTGGTAACTTTTTTTCTATACATGCTAGCGACCTAAAACTTGTTTTATCGCATTCAGCGCGTCAAATTACGCCGAACACGGTCGTCTTTGTTCTGATATTGCTCAAAACACGAAGTCGAATTCCGTTTGTTTGTTTCGTGGATATCGGTGAGTAACTTTTTTTCTATACATGCTAGCGACCTAAAACTTGTTTTATCGCATTCAGCGCGTCAAATTACGCCGGAAACGGTCGTCTTTGTTTTGATATTGCTTAAAACACGAAGTCGAATTCCGTTCGTTTGTTTCGTGGATATCGGTGAGTAACTTTTTTTCTATACATGCTAGCGACCTAAATCTTGTTTTATCGCATTCAGCGCGTCAAATTACGCCGGAAACGGCCGTCTCTGATTCGATATTGCTCGAAACACGAAGTCGAAGTCCGTTTGTTTGTTTTTCAGATACCGGTTGATCACTTTTTTTCTATACATGCTAGCGACCTAAAACTTGTTTCATCGCATTCAGCGCGTCAAATTACGCCGGAAACGGTCGTCTTTGTTCTGATATTGCTCAAAACACGAAGTCGAATTCCGTTTGTTTGTTTCGTGGATATCGGTGAGTAACTTTTTTTCTATACATGCTAGCGACCTAAAACTTGTTTTATCGCATTCAGCGCGTCAAATTACGCCGGAAACGGTCGTCTTTGTTCTGATATTGCTCAAAACACGGAGTCGAATTCCGTTTGTTTGTTTCGTGGATATCGGTTGGTAACTTTTTTTCTATACATGCTAGCGACCTAAAACTTGTTTAGTCGCATTCAGCGCGTCAAATTACGCCGGAAACGGTCGTCTTTGTTCTGATATTGCTCAAAACACGAAGTCGAATTCCGTTTGTTTGTTTCGTGGATATCGGTGAGTAACTTTTATTCTATACATGCTAGCGACCTAAAACTTGTTTTATCGCATTCAGCGCGTTAAATTACGCCGGAAACGGTCGTCTTTGTTCTGATATTGCTCAAAACACGAAGTCGAAGTCCGTTTGTTTGTTTTTCAGATATCGGTCGATAACTTTTTTTCTATACATGCTAGCGACCTAAAACTTGTTTTATCGCATTCAGCGCGTCAAATTACGCCGGAAACGGTCGTCTTTGTTCTGATATTGCTCAAAACACGGATTTGAATTCCGTTTGTTTGTTTCGTGGATATCGGTTGGTAACTTTTTTTCTATACATGCTAGCGACCTAAAACTTGTTTTATCGCATTCAGCGCGTCAAATTACGCCGGAAACGGTCGTCTTTGTTCTGATATTGCTCAAAACACGGAGTCGAATTCCGTTTGTTTGTTTCGTGGATATCGGTTGGTAACTTTTTTTCTATACATGCTGGCGACCTCAAACTTGTTCTATCGCATTCGGCGCGTCAAATTACGCCGGAAACGGTCGTCTTTGTTCTGATATTGCTCAAAACACGGAGTCAAATTCCGTTTGTTTGTTTCGTGGAAATCGGTTGGTAACTTTTTTTCTATACATGCTAGCGACCTAAAACTTGTTTTATCGCATTCAGCGCGTCGAATTACGCCGGAAACGGTCGTCTTTGTTCTGATATTGCTCAAAACACGAAGTCGAATTCCGTTTGTTTGTTTCGTGGATATCGGTGAGTAACTTTTTTTCTATCCATGCTAGCGACCTGAAACTTGTTTTATCGCATTCAGCGCGTTAAATTACGCCGGAAACGGTCGTCTTTGTTCTGATATTGCTCAAAACACGAAGTCGAAGTCCGTTTGTTTGTTTTTCAGATATCGGTTGATAACTTTTTTTCTATACATGCTAGCGACCTAAAACTTGTTTCATCGCATTCAGCGCGTCAAATTACGCCGGAAACGGTCGTCTTTGTTTTGATATTGCTTAAAACACGAAGTCGAAGTCCGTTTGTTTGTTTTTCAGATATCGGTTGATAACTTTTTTTCTATACATGCTGGCGACCTCAAACTTGTTTTATCGCATTCAGCGCGTCAAATTACGCCGGAAACGGTCGTCTTTGTTCTGATATCGCTCAAAACACGGAGTCGAATTCCGTTTGTTTGTTTCGTGGATATCGGTTGGTAACTTTTTTTCTATACATGCTAGCGACCTAAAACTTGTTTTATCGCATTCAGCGCGTCAAATTACGCCGAACACGGTCGTCTTTGTTCTGATATTGCTCAAAACACGAAGTCGAATTCCGTTTGTTTGTTTCGTGGATATCGGTGAGTAACTTTTTTTCTATACATGCTAGCGACCTAAAACTTGTTTTATCGCATTCAGCGCGTCAAATTACGCCGGAAACGGTCGTCTTTGTTTTGATATTGCTTAAAACACGAAGTCGAATTCCGTTCGTTTGTTTCGTGGATATCGGTGAGTAACTTTTTTTCTATACATGCTAGCGACCTAAATCTTGTTTTATCGCATTCAGCGCGTCAAATTACGCCGGAAACGGCCGTCTCTGATTCGATATTGCTCGAAACACGAAGTCGAAGTCCGTTTGTTTGTTTTTCAGATACCGGTTGATCACTTTTTTTCTATACATGCTAGCGACCTAAAACTTGTTTCATCGCATTCAGCGCGTCAAATTACGCCGGAAACGGTCGTCTTTGTTCTGATATTGCTCAAAACACGAAGTCGAATTCCGTTTGTTTGTTTCGTGGATATCGGTGAGTAACTTTTTTTCTATACATGCTAGCGACCTAAAACTTGTTTTATCGCATTCAGCGCGTCAAATTACGCCGGAAACGGTCGTCTTTGTTCTGATATTGCTCAAAACACGGAGTCGAATTCCGTTTGTTTGTTTCGTGGATATCGGTTGGTAACTTTTTTTCTATACATGCTAGCGACCTAAAACTTGTTTAGTCGCATTCAGCGCGTCAAATTACGCCGGAAACGGTCGTCTTTGTTCTGATATTGCTCAAAACACGAAGTCGAATTCCGTTTGTTTGTTTCGTGGATATCGGTGAGTAACTTTTATTCTATACATGCTAGCGACCTAAAACTTGTTTTATCGCATTCAGCGCGTTAAATTACGCCGGAAACGGTCGTCTTTGTTCTGATATTGCTCAAAACACGAAGTCGAAGTCCGTTTGTTTGTTTTTCAGATATCGGTCGATAACTTTTTTTCTATACATGCTAGCGACCTAAAACTTGTTTTATCGCATTCAGCGCGTCAAATTACGCCGGAAACGGTCGTCTTTGTTCTGATATTGCTCAAAACACGGATTTGAATTCCGTTTGTTTGTTTCGTGGATATCGGTTGGTAACTTTTTTTCTATACATGCTAGCGACCTAAAACTTGTTTTATCGCATTCAGCGCGTCAAATTACGCCGGAAACGGTCGTCTTTGTTCTGATATTGCTCAAAACACGGAGTCGAATTCCGTTTGTTTGTTTCGTGGATATCGGTTGGTAACTTTTTTTCTATACATGCTAGCGACCTAAAACTTGTTTTATCGCATTCAGCGCGTCAAATTACGCCGAAAACGGTCGTCTTTGTTCTGATATTGCTCAAAACACGAAGTCGAATTCCGTTTGTTTGTTTCGTGGATATCGGTGAGTAACTTTTTTTCTATACATGCTGGCGACCTCAAACTTGTTCTATCGCATTCGGCGCGTCAAATTACGCCGGAAACGGTCGTCTTTGTTCTGATATTGCTCAAAACACGGAGTCAAATTCCGTTTGTTTGTTTCGTGGAAATCGGTTGGTAACTTTTTTTCTATACATGCTAGCGACCTAAAACTTGTTTTATCGCATTCAGCGCGTCGAATTACGCCGGAAACGGTCGTCTTTGTTCTGATATTGCTCAAAACACGAAGTCGAATTCCGTTTGTTTGTTTCGTGGATATCGGTGAGTAACTTTTTTTCTATCCATGCTAGCGACCTGAAACTTGTTTTATCGCATTCAGCGCGTTAAATTACGCCGGAAACGGTCGTCTTTGTTCTGATATTGCTCAAAACACGAAGTCGAAGTCCGTTTGTTTGTTTTTCAGATATCGGTTGATAACTTTTTTTCTATACATGCTAGCGACCTAAAACTTGTTTCATCGCATTCAGCGCGTCAAATTACGCCGGAAACGGTCGTCTTTGTTTTGATATTGCTTAAAACACGAAGTCGAAGTCCGTTTGTTTGTTTTTCAGATATCGGTTGATAACTTTTTTTCTATACATGCTGGCGACCTCAAACTTGTTTTATCGCATTCAGCGCGTCAAATTACGCCGGAAACGGTCGTCTTTGTTCTGATATCGCTCAAAACACGGAGTCGAATTCCGTTTGTTTGTTTCGTGGATATCGGTTGGTAACTTTTTTTCTATACATGCTAGCGACCTAAAACTTGTTTTATCGCATTCAGCGCGTCAAATTACGCCGAACACGGTCGTCTTTGTTCTGATATTGCTCAAAACACGAAGTCGAATTCCGTTTGTTTGTTTCGTGGATATCGGTGAGTAACTTTTTTTCTATACATGCTAGCGACCTAAAACTTGTTTTATCGCATTCAGCGCGTCAAATTACGCCGGAAACGGTCGTCTTTGTTTTGATATTGCTTAAAACACGAAGTCGAATTCCGTTCGTTTGTTTCGTGGATATCGGTGAGTAACTTTTTTTCTATACATGCTAGCGACCTAAATCTTGTTTTATCGCATTCAGCGCGTCAAATTACGCCGGAAACGGCCGTCTCTGATTCGATATTGCTCGAAACACGAAGTCGAAGTCCGTTTGTTTGTTTTTCAGATACCGGTTGATCACTTTTTTTCTATACATGCTAGCGACCTAAAACTTGTTTCATCGCATTCAGCGCGTCAAATTACGCCGGAAACGGTCGTCTTTGTTCTGATATTGCTCAAAACACGAAGTCGAATTCCGTTTGTTTGTTTCGTGGATATCGGTGAGTAACTTTTTTTCTATACATGCTAGCGACCTAAAACTTGTTTTATCGCATTCAGCGCGTCAAATTACGCCGGAAACGGTCGTCTTTGTCCTGATATTGCTCAAAACACGGAGTCGAATTCCGTTTGTTTGTTTCGTGGATATCGGTTGATAACTTTTTTTCTATACATGCTAGCGACCTAAAACTTGTTTCATCGCATTCAGCGCGTCAAATTACGCCGGAAACGGTCGTCTTTGTTTTGATATTGCTTAAAACACGAAGTCGAAGTCCGTTTGTTTGTTTTTCAGATATCGGTTGATAACTTTTTTTCTATACATGCTGGCGACCTCAAACTTGTTTTATCGCATTCAGCGCGTCAAATTACGCCGGAAACGGTCGTCTTTGTTCTGATATTGCTCAAAACACGGAGTCGAATTCCGTTTGTTTGTTTCGTGGATATCGGTTGGTAACTTTTTTTCTATACATGCTAGCGACCTAAAACTTGTTTCATCGCATTCAGCGCGTCAAATTACGCCGAAAACGGTCGTCTTTGTTCTGATATTGCTTAAAACACGAAGTCGAATTCCGTTTGTTTGTTTCGTGGATATCGGTGAGTAACTTTTTTTCTATACATGCTAGCGACCTGAAACTTGTTTTATCGCATTCAGCGCGTCAAATTACGCCGGAAACGGTCGTCTTTGTTTTGATATTGCTTAAAACACGAAGTCGAAGTCCGTTTGTTTGTTTTTCAGATATCGGTTGATAACTTTTTTTCTATACATGCTAGCGACCGAAAACTTGTTTTATCGCATTCAGCGCGTCAAATTACGCCGGGAACGGTCGTCTTTGTTTTGATATTGCTTAAAACACGAAGTCGAAGTCCGTTTGTTTGTTTTTCAGATATCGGTTGATAACTTTTTTTCTATACATGCTAGCGACCTAAAACTTGTTTCATCGCATTCAGCGCGTCAAATTACGCCGTAAACGGTCGTCTTTGTTTTGATATTGCTTAAAACACGAAGTCGAAGTCCGTTTGTTTGTTTTTCAGATATCGGTCGATAACTTTTTTTCTATACATGCTGGCGACCTCAAACTTGTTTTATCGCATTCAGCGCGTCAAATTACGCCGGAAACGGTCGTCTTTGTTTCGATATTGCTTAAAACACGAAGTCGAAGTCCGTTTGTTTGTTTTTCAGATATCGGTTGATAACTTTTTTTCTATACATGCTAGCGACCTAAAACTTGTTTCATCGCATTCAGCGCGTCAAATTACGCCGAAAACGGTCGTCTTTGTTCTGATATTGCTCAAAACACGAAGTCGAATTCCGTTTGTTTGTTTCGTGGATATCGGTGAGTAACTTTTTTTCTATACATGCTAGCGACCTAAAACTTGTTTTATCGCATTCAGCGCGGTAAATTACGCCGGAAACGGTCGTCTTTGTTCTGATATTGCTCAAAACACGAAGTCGAAGTCCGTTTGTTTGTTTTTCAGATATCGGTTGATAACTTTTTTTCTATACATGCTAGCGACCTAAAACTTGTTTCATTGCATTCAGCGCGTCAAATTACGCCGCAAACGGTCGTCTTTGTTTTGATATTGCTTAAAACACGAAGTCGAAGTCCGTTTGTTTGTTTTTCAGATATCGGTTGATAACTTTTTTTCTATACATGCTGGCGACCTCAAACTTGTTCTATCGCATTCGGCGCGTCAAATTACGCCGGAAACGGTCGTCTTTGTTCTGATATTGCTCAAAACACGAAGTCGAATTCCGTTTGTTTGTTTCGTGGATATCGGTGAGTAACTTTTTTTCTATACATGCTAGCGACCTAAAACTTGTTTTATCGCATTCAGCGCGTCAAATTACGCCGGAAACGGTCGTCTTTGTTTTGATATTGCTTAAAACACGAAGTCGAATTCCGTTCGTTTGTTTCGTGGATATCGGTGAGTAACTTTTTTTCTATACATGCTAGCGACCTAAATCTTGTTTTATCGCATTCAGCGCGTCAAATTACGCCGGAAACGGCCGTCTCTCATTCGATATTGCTCGAAACACGAAGTCGAAGTCCGTTTGTTTGTTTTTCAGATACCGGTTGATCACTTTTTTTCTATACATGCTAGCGACCTGAAACTTGTTCAGTCGCATTCAGCGCGTCAAATTACGCCGGAAACGGTCGTCTTTGTTCTGATATTGCTCAAAACACGAAGTCGAATTCCGTTTGTTTGTTTCGTGGATATCGGTGAGTAACTTTTATTCTATACATGCTAGCGACCTAAAACTTGTTTTATCGCATTCAGCGCGTTAAATTACGCCGGAAACGGTCGTCTTTGTTCTGATATTGCTCAAAACACGAAGTCGAAGTCCGTTTGTTTGTTTTTCAGATATCGGTCGATAACTTTTTTTCTATACATGCTAGCGACCTAAAACTTGTTTTATCGCATTCAGCGCGTCAAATTACGCCGGAAACGGTCGTCTTTGTTCTGATATTGCTCAAAACACGGATTTGAATTCCGTTTGTTTGTTTCGTGGATATCGGTTGGTAACTTTTTTTTCTATACATGCTAGCGACCTAAAACTTGTTTTATCGCATTCAGCGCGTCAAATTACGCCGGAAACGGTCGTCTTTGTTCTGATATTGCTCAAAACACGGAGTCGAATTCCGTTTGTTTGTTTCGTGGATATCGGTTGGTAACTTTTTTTCTATACATGCTAGCGACCTAAAACTTGTTTTATCGCATTCAGCGCGTCAAATTACGCCGAAAACGGTCGTCTTTGTTCTGATATTGCTCAAAACACGAAGTCGAATTCCGTTTGTTTGTTTCGTGGATATCGGTGAGTAACTTTTTTTCTATACATGCTAGCGACCTAAAACTTGTTTTATCGCATTCAGCGCGTCAAATTACGCCGGAAACAATCGTCTTTGTTTTGATATTGCTTAAAACACGAAGTCGAATTCCGTTCGTTTGTTTCGTGGATATCGGTGAGTAACTTTTTTTCTATACATGCTAGCGACCTAAAACTTGTTTTATCGCATTCAGCGCGTCAAATTACGCCGGAAACGGCCGTCTCTGATTCGATATTGCTCGAAACACGAAGTCGAAGTCCGTGTGTTTGTTTTTCAGATATCGGTTGATCACTTTTTTTCTATACATGCTAGCGACCTAAAACTTCTTTCATCGCATTCAGCGCGTCAAATTACGCCGGAAACGGTCGTCTTTGTTCTGATATTGCTCAAAACACGAAGTCGAATTCCGTTTGTTTGTTTCGTGGATATCGGTGAGTAACTTTTTTTCTATACATGCTAGCGACCTAAAACTTGTTTTATCGCATTCAGCGCGTCAAATTACGCCGGAAACGGTCGTCTTTGTCCTGATATTGCTCAAAACACGGAGTCGAATTCCGTTTGTTTGTTTCGTGGATATCGGTTGGTAACTTTTTTTCTATACATGCTAGCGACCTAAAACTTGTTTGGTCGCATTCAGCGCGTCAAATTACGCCGGAAACGGTCGTCTTTGTTCTGATATTGCTCAAAACACGAAGTCGAATTCCGTTTGTTTGTTTCGTGGATATCGGTGAGTAACTTTTTTTCTATACATGCTAGCGACCTAAAACTTGTTTTATCGCATTCAGCGCGTTAAATTACGCTGGAAACGGTCGTCTTTGTTCTGATATTGCTCAAAACACGAAGTCGAAGTCCGTTTGTTTGTTTTTCAGATATCGGTCGATAACTTTTTTTCTA
Organism: Diprion similis; assembly: GCF_021155765.1. Taxonomy (NCBI): domain Eukaryota; kingdom Metazoa; phylum Arthropoda; class Insecta; order Hymenoptera; family Diprionidae; genus Diprion; species Diprion similis. Next base: position 8,125,815 of record NC_060109.1, on the reverse strand, counting down.
TACATGCTAGCGACCTAAAACTTGTTTCATCGCATTCAGCGCGTCAAATTACGCCGAAAACGGTCGTCTTCGTTTTGATATTGCTTAAAACACGAAGTCGAAGTCCGTTTGTTTGTTTTTCAGATATCGGTTGATAACTTTTTTTCTATACATGCTGGCGACCTCAAACTTGTTTTATCGCATTCAGCGCGTCAAATTACGCCGGAAACGGTCGTCTTTGTTCTGATATTGCTCGGAACACGGAGTCGAATTCCGTTTGTTTGTTTCGTGGATATCGGTTGGTAACTTTTTTTCTATACATGCTAGCGACCTAAAACTTATTTAGTCGCATTCAGCGCGTCAAATTACGCCGGAAACGGTCGTCTTTGTTCTGATATTGCTCAAAACACGAAGTCGAATTCCGTTTGTTTGTTTCGTGGATATCGGTGAGTAACTTTTTTTCTATACATGCTAGCGACCTAAAACTGGTTTTATCGCATTCAGCGCGTTAAATTACGCTGGAAACGGTCGTCTTTGTTCTGATATTGCTCAAAACACGAAGTCGAAGTCCGTTTGTTTGTTTTTCAGATATCGGTCGATAACTTTTTTTCTATACATGCTAGCGACCTAAAACTTGTTTCATCGCATTCAGCGCGTCAAATTACGCCGGAAACGGTCGTCTTTGTTTTGATATTGCTTAAAACACGAAGTCGAAGTCCGTTTGTTTGTTTTTCAGATATCGGTTGATAACTTTTTTTCTATACATGCTGGCGACCTCAAACTTGTTTTATCGCATTCAGCGCGTCAAATTACGCCGGAAACGGTCGTCTTTGTTCTGATATTGCTCAAAACACGGAGTCGAATTCCGTTTGTTTGTTTCGTGGATATCGGTTGGTAACTTTTTTTCTATACATGCTAGCGACCTAAAACTTGTTTTATCGCATTCAGCGCGTCAAATTACGCCGGAAACGGTCGTCTTTGTTCTGATATTGCTCAAAACACGAAGTCGAAGTCCGTTTGTTTGTTTTTCAGATATCGGTTGATAACTTTTTTTCTATACATGCTAGCGACCTAAAACTTGTTTCATCGCATTCAGCGCGTCAAATTACGCCGGAAACGGTCGTCTTTGTTTTGATATTGCTCAAAACACGAAGTCGAAGTCCGTTTGTTTGTTTTTCAGATATCGGTTGATAACTTTTTTTCTATACATGCTGGCGACCTCAAACTTGTTTTATCGCATTCAGCGCGTCAAATTACGCCGGAAACGGTCGTCTTTGTTCTGATATTGCTCAAAACACGAAGTCGAATTCCGTTTGTTTGTTTCGTGGATATCGGTGAGTAACTTTTTTTCTATACATGCTAGCGACCTAAAACGTGTTTTATCGCATTCAGCGCGTCAAATTACGCCGAAAACGGTCGTCTTTGTTCTGATATTGCTCAAAACACGAAGTCGAATTCCGTTTGTTTGTTTCTTGGATATCGGTGAGTAACTTTTTTTCTATACATGCTAGCGACCTAAAACTTGTTTTATCGCATTCAGCGCGTCGAATTACGCCGGAAACGGTCGTCTTTGTTCTGATATTGCTCAAAACACGAAGTCGAATTCCGTTTGTTTGTTTCGTGGATATCGGTGAGTAACTTTTTTTCTATCCATGCTAGCGACCTGAAACTTGTTTTATCGCATTCAGCGCGTTAAATTACGCCGGAAACGGTCGTCTTTGTTCTGATATTGCTCAAAACACGAAGTCGAAGTCCGTTTGTTTGTTTTTCAGATATCGGTTGATAACTTTTTTTCTATACATGCTAGCGACCTAAAACTTGTTTCATCGCATTCAGCGCGTCAAATTACGCCGGAAACGGTCGTCTTTGTTTTGATATTGCTTAAAACACGAAGTCGAAGTCCGTTTGTTTGTTTTTCAGATATCGGTTGATAACTTTTTTTCTATACATGCTGGCGACCTCAAACTTGTTTTATCGCATTCAGCGCGTCAAATTACGCCGGAAACGGTCGTCTTTGTTCTGATATCGCTCAAAACACGGAGTCGAATTCCGTTTGTTTGTTTCGTGGATATCGGTTGGTAACTTTTTTTCTATACATGCTAGCGACCTAAAACTTGTTTTATCGCATTCAGCGCGTCAAATTACGCCGAAAACGGTCGTCTTTGTTCTGATATTGCTCAAAACACGAAGTCGAATTCCGTTTGTTTGTTTCGTGGATATCGGTGAGTAACTTTTTTTCTATACATGCTAGCGACCTAAAACTTGTTTTATCGCATTCAGCGCGTCAAATTACGCCGGAAATGGTCGTCTTTGTTTTGATATTGCTTAAAACACGAAGTCGAATTCCGTTCGTTTGTTTCGTGGATATCGGTGAGTAACTTTTTTTCTATACATGCTAGCGACCTAAATCTTGTTTTATCGCATTCAGCGCGTCAAATTACGCCGGAAACGGCCGTCTCTCATTCGATATTGCTCGAAACACGAAGTCGAAGTCCGTTTGTTTGTTTTTCAGATACCGGTTGATCACTTTTTTTCTATACATGCTAGCGACCTAAAACTTGTTCAGTCGCATTCAGCGCGTCAAATTACGCCGGAAACGGTCGTCTTTGTTCTGATATTGCTCAAAACACGAAGTCGAATTCCGTTTGTTTGTTTCGTGGATATCGGTGAGTAACTTTTATTCTATACATGCTAGCGACCTAAAACTTGTTTTATCGCATTCAGCGCGTTAAATTACGCCGGAAACGGTCGTCTTTGTTCTGATATTGCTCAAAACACGAAGTCGAAGTCCGTTTGTTTGTTTTTCAGATATCGGTCGATAACTTTTTTTCTATACATGCTAGCGACCTAAAACTTGTTTTATCGCATTCAGCGCGTCAAATTACGCCGGAAACGGTCGTCTTTGTTCTGATATTGCTCAAAACACGGATTTGAATTCCGTTTGTTTGTTTCGTGGATATCGGTTGGTAACTTTTTTTTCTATACATGCTAGCGACCTAAAACTTGTTTTATCGCATTCAGCGCGTCAAATTACGCCGGAAACGGTCGTCTTTGTTCTGATATTGCTCAAAACACGGAGTCGAATTCCGTTTGTTTGTTTCGTGGATATCGGTTGGTAACTTTTTTTCTATACATGCTAGCGACCTAAAACTTGTTTTATCGCATTCAGCGCGTCAAATTACGCCGAAAACGGTCGTCTTTGTTCTGATATTGCTCAAAACACGAAGTCGAATTCCGTTTGTTTGTTTCGTGGATATCGGTGAGTAACTTTTTTTCTATACATGCTAGCGACCTAAAACTTGTTTTATCGCATTCAGCGCGTCAAATTACGCCGGAAACAATCGTCTTTGTTTTGATATTGCTTAAAACACGAAGTCGAATTCCGTTCGTTTGTTTCGTGGATATCGGTGAGTAACTTTTTTTCTATACATGCTAGCGACCTAAAACTTGTTTTATCGCATTCAGCGCGTCAAATTACGCCGGAAACGGCCGTCTCTGATTCGATATTGCTCGAAACACGAAGTCGAAGTCCGTGTGTTTGTTTTTCAGATATCGGTTGATCACTTTTTTTCTATACATGCTAGCGACCTAAAACTTCTTTCATCGCATTCAGCGCGTCAAATTACGCCGGAAACGGTCGTCTTTGTTCTGATATTGCTCAAAACACGAAGTCGAATTCCGTTTGTTTGTTTCGTGGATATCGGTGAGTAACTTTTTTTCTATACATGCTAGCGACCTAAAACTTGTTTTATCGCATTCAGCGCGTCAAATTACGCCGGAAACGGTCGTCTTTGTCCTGATATTGCTCAAAACACGGAGTCGAATTCCGTTTGTTTGTTTCGTGGATATCGGTTGGTAACTTTTTTTCTATACATGCTAGCGACCTAAAACTTGTTTGGTCGCATTCAGCGCGTCAAATTACGCCGGAAACGGTCGTCTTTGTTCTGATATTGCTCAAAACACGAAGTCGAATTCCGTTTGTTTGTTTCGTGGATATCGGTGAGTAACTTTTTTTCTATACATGCTAGCGACCTAAAACTTGTTTTATCGCATTCAGCGCGTTAAATTACGCTGGAAACGGTCGTCTTTGTTCTGATATTGCTCAAAACACGAAGTCGAAGTCCGTTTGTTTGTTTTTCAGATATCGGTCGATAACTTTTTTTCTATACATGCTAGCGACCTAAAACTTGTTTCATCGCATTCAGCGCGTCAAATTACGCCGAAAACGGTCGTCTTCGTTTTGATATTGCTTAAAACACGAAGTCGAAGTCCGTTTGTTTGTTTTTCAGATATCGGTTGATAACTTTTTTTCTATACATGCTGGCGACCTCAAACTTGTTTTATCGCATTCAGCGCGTCAAATTACGCCGGAAACGGTCGTCTTTGTTCTGATATTGCTCGGAACACGGAGTCGAATTCCGTTTGTTTGTTTCGTGGATATCGGTTGGTAACTTTTTTTCTATACATGCTAGCGACCTAAAACTTATTTAGTCGCATTCAGCGCGTCAAATTACGCCGGAAACGGTCGTCTTTGTTCTGATATTGCTCAAAACACGAAGTCGAATTCCGTTTGTTTGTTTCGTGGATATCGGTGAGTAACTTTTTTTCTATACATGCTAGCGACCTAAAACTGGTTTTATCGCATTCAGCGCGTTAAATTACGCTGGAAACGGTCGTCTTTGTTCTGATATTGCTCAAAACACGAAGTCGAAGTCCGTTTGTTTGTTTTTCAGATATCGGTCGATAACTTTTTTTCTATACATGCTAGCGACCTAAAACTTGTTTCATCGCATTCAGCGCGTCAAATTACGCCGGAAACGGTCGTCTTTGTTTTGATATTGCTTAAAACACGAAGTCGAAGTCCGTTTGTTTGTTTTTCAGATATCGGTTGATAACTTTTTTTCTATACATGCTGGCGACCTCAAACTTGTTTTATCGCATTCAGCGCGTCAAATTACGCCGGAAACGGTCGTCTTTGTTCTGATATTGCTCAAAACACGGAGTCGAATTCCGTTTGTTTGTTTCGTGGATATCGGTTGGTAACTTTTTTTCTATACATGCTAGCGACCTAAAACTTGTTTTATCGCATTCAGCGCGTCAAATTACGCCGGAAACGGTCGTCTTTGTTCTGATATTGCTCAAAACACGAAGTCGAAGTCCGTTTGTTTGTTTTTCAGATATCGGTTGATAACTTTTTTTCTATACATGCTAGCGACCTAAAACTTGTTTCATCGCATTCAGCGCGTCAAATTACGCCGGAAACGGTCGTCTTTGTTTTGATATTGCTCAAAACACGAAGTCGAATTCCGTTTGTTTGTTTCGTGGATATCGGTGAGTAACTTTTTTTCTATACATGCTAGCGACCTAAAACGTGTTTTATCGCATTCAGCGCGTCAAATTACGCCGAAAACGGTCGTCTTTGTTCTGATATTGCTCAAAACACGAAGTCGAATTCCGTTTGTTTGTTTCTTGGATATCGGTGAGTAACTTTTTTTCTATACATGCTAGCGACCTAAAACTTGTTTTATCGCATTCAGCGCGTCAAATTACGCCGGAAACGGTCGTCTTTGTTTTGATATTGCTTAAAACACGAAGTCGAAGTCCGTTTGTTTGTTGTTCAGATATCGGTTGATAACTTTTTTTCTATACATGCTAGCGACCGAAAACTTGTTTTATCGCATTCAGCGCGTCAAATTACGCCGGAAACGGTCGTCTTTGTTTTGATATTGCTTAAAACACGAAGTCGAAGTCCGTTTGTTTGTTTTTCAGATATCGGTTGATAACTTTTTTTCTATACATGCTGGCGACCTAAAACTTGTTTTATCGCATTCAGCGCGTCAAATTACGCCGGAAACGGTCGTCTTTGTTCTGATATTGCTCAAAACACGAAGTCGAATTCCGTTTGTTTGTTTCGTGGATATCGGTGAGTAACTTTTTTTCTATACATGCTAGCGACCTAAAACTTGTTTCATCGCATTCAGCGCGTCAAATTACGCCGGAAACGGTCGTCTTTGTTTTGATATTGCTTAAAACACGAAGTCGAAGTCCGTTTGTTTGTTTTTCAGATATCGGTTGATAACTTTTTTTCTATACATGCTGGCGACCTCAAACTTGTTTTATCGCATTCAGCGCGTCAAATTACGCCGGAAACGGTCGTCTTTGTTCTGATATTGCTCAAAACACGAAGTCGAATTCCGTTTGTTTGTTTCGTGGATATCGGTGAGTAACTTTTTTTCTATACATGCTAGCGACCTAAAACGTGTTTTATCGCATTCAGCGCGTCAAATTACGCCGAAAACGGTCGTCTTTGTTCTGATATTGCTCAAAACACGAAGTCGAATTCCGTTTGTTTGTTTCGTGGATATCGGTGAGTAACTTTTTTTCTATACATGCTAGCGACCTAAAACTTGTTTTATCGCATTCAGCGCGTCAAATTACGCCGGAAACGGTCGTCTTTGTTTTGATATTGCTTAAAACACGAAGTCGAAGTCCGTTTGTTTGTTGTTCAGATATCGGTTGATAACTTTTTTTCTATACATGCTAGCGACCGAAAACTTGTTTTATCGCATTCAGCGCGTCAAATTACGCCGGAAACGGTCGTCTTTGTTTTGATATTGCTTAAAACACGAAGTCGAAGTCCGTTTGTTTGTTTTTCAGATATCGGTTGATAACTTTTTTTCTATACATGCTGGCGACCTAAAACTTGTTTTATCGCATTCAGCGCGTCAAATTACGCCGGAAACGGTCGTCTTTGTTCTGATATTGCTCAAAACACGAAGTCGAATTCCGTTTGTTTGTTTCGTGGATATCGGTGAGTAACTTTTTTTCTATACATGCTAGCGACCTAAAACTTGTTTCATCGCATTCAGCGCGTCAAATTACGCCGGAAACGGTCGTCTTTGTTTTGATATTGCTTAAAACACGAAGTCGAAGTCCGTTTGTTTGTTTTTCAGATATCGGTTGATAACTTTTTTTCTATACATGCTGGCGACCTCAAACTTGTTTTATCGCATTCAGCGCGTCAAATTACGCCGGAAACGGTCGTCTTTGTTCTGATATTGCTCAAAACACGGAGTCGAATTCCGTTTGTTTGTTTCGTGGATATCGGTTGGTAACTTTTTTTCTATACATGCTAGCGACCTAAAACTTGTTTTATCGCATTCAGCGCGTCAAATTACGCCGGAAACGGTCGTCTTTGTTCTGATATTGCTCAAAACACGAAGTCGAATTCCGTTTGTTTGTTTCGTGGATATCGGTGAGTAACTTTTTTTCTATACATGCTAGCGACCTAAAACTTGTTTTATCGCATTCGGCGCGTCAAATTACGCCGGGAACGGTCGTCTTTGTTTTGATATTGCTTAAAACACGAAGTCGAATTCCGTTCGTTTGTTTCGTGGATATCGGTGAGTAACTTTTTTTCTATACATGCTAGCGACCTAAAACTTGTTTTATCGCATTCAGCGCGTCAAATTACGCCGGAAACGGCCGTCTCTGATTCGATATTGCTCGAAACACGAAGTCGAAGTCAGTTTGTTTGTTTTCCAGATATCGGTTGATCACTTTTTTTCTATACATGCTAGCGACCTAAAACTTGTTTCATCGCATTCAGCGCGTCAAATTACGCCGGAAACGGTCGTCTTTGTTCTGATATTGCTCAAAACACGAAGTCGAATTCCGTTTGTTTGTTTCGTGGATATCGGTGAGTAACTTTTTTTCTATACATGCTAGCGACCTAAAACTTGTTTTATCGCATTCAGCGCGTCAAATTACGCCGGAAACGGTCGTCTTTGATTTGATATTGCTTAAAACACGAAGTCGAAGTCCGTTTGTTTGTTTTTCAGATATCGGTTGATAACTTTTTTTCTATACATGCTGGCGACCTAAAACTTGTTTTATCGAATTCAGCGCGTCAAATTACGCCGGAAACGGTCGTCTTTGTTCTGATATTGCTCAAAACACGAAGTCGAATTCCGTTTGTTTGTTTCGTGGATATCGGTGAGTAACTTTTTTTCTATACATGCTAGCGACCTAAAACTTGTTTTATCGCATTCAGCGCGTCAAATTACGCCGGAAACGGTCGTCTTTGTTCTGATATTGCTCAAAACACGAAGTCGAATTCCGTTTGTTTGTTTCGTGGATATCGGTGAGTAACTTTTTTTCTATACATGCTAGCGACCTAAAACTTGTTTTATCGCATTCAGCGCGTCAAATTACGCCGGAAACGGTCGTCTTTGTTTTGATATTGCCTAAAAATCGAAGTCGAATTCCGTTCGTTTGTTTCGTGGATATCGGTGAGTAACTTTTTTTCTATACATGCTAGCGACCTAAAACTTGTTTTATCGCATTCAGCGCGTCAAATTACGCCGGAAACGGTCGTCTTTGTTCTGATATTGCTCAAAACACGGAGTCGAATTCCGTTTGTTTGTTTCGTGGATATCGGTTGGTAACTTTTTTTCTATACATGCTAGCGACCTAAAACTTGTTTAGTCGCATTCAGCGCGTCAAATTACGCCGGAAACGGTCGTCTTTGTTCTGATATTGCTCAAAACACGAAGTCGAATTCCGTTTGTTTGTTTCGTGGATATCGGTGAGTAACTTTTTTTCTATACATGCTAGCGACCTAAAACTTGTTTTATCGCATTCGGCGCGTCAAATTACGCCGGGAACGGTCGTCTTTGTTTTGATATTGCTTAAAACACGAAGTCGAATTCCGTTCGTTTGTTTCGTGGATATCGGTGAGTAACTTTTTTTCTATACATGCTAGCGACCTAAAACTTGTTTTATCGCATTCAGCGCGTCAAATTACGCCGAAAACGGCCGTCTCTGATTCGATATTGCTCGAAACACGAAGTCGAAGTCAGTTTGTTTGTTTTTCAGATATCGGTTGATCACTTTTTTTCTATACATGCTAGCGACCTAAAACTTGTTTCATCGCATTCAGCGCGTCAAATTACGCCGGAAACGGTCGTCTTTGTTCTGATATTGCTCAAAACACGAAGTCGAATTCCGTTTGTTTGTTTCGTGGATATCGGTGAGTAACTTTTTTTCTATACATGCTAGCGACCTAAAACTTGTTTTATCGCATTCAGCGCGTCAAATTACGCCGGAAACGGTCGTCTTTGATTTGATATTGCTTAAAACACGAAGTCGAAGTCCGTTTGTTTGTTTTTCAGATATCGGTTGATAACTTTTTTTCTATACATGCTGGCGACCTAAAACTTGTTTTATCGAATTCAGCGCGTCAAATTACGCCGGAAACGGTCGTCTTTGTTCTGATATTGCTCAAAACACGAAGTCGAATTCCGTTTGTTTGTTTCGTGGATATCGGTGAGTAACTTTTTTTCTATACATGCTAGCGACCTAAAACTTGTTTTATCGCATTCAGCGCGTCAAATTACGCCGGAAACGGTCGTCTTTGTTCTGATATTGCTCAAAACACGGAGTCGAATTCCGTTTGTTTGTTTCGTGGATATCGGTTGGTAACTTTTTTTCTATACATGCTAGCGACCTAAAACTTGTTTAGTCGCATTCAGCGCGTCAAATTACGCCGGAAACGGTCGTCTTTGTTTTGATATTGCCTAAAAATCGAAGTCGAATTCCGTTCGTTTGTTTCGTGGATATCGGTGAGTAACTTTTTTTCTATACATGCTAGCGACCTAAAACTTGTTTTATCGCATTCAGCGCGTCAAATTACGCCGGAAACGGTCGTCTTTGTTCTGATATTGCTCAAAACACGGAGTCGAATTCCGTTTGTTTGTTTCGTGGATATCGGTTGGTAACTTTTTTTCTATACATGCTAGCGACCTAAAACTTGTTTTATCGCATTCAGCGCGTCAAATTACGCCGGAAACGGCCGTCTCTGATTCGATATTGCTCGAAACACGAAGTCGAAGTCAGTTTGTTTGTTTTTCAGATATCGGTTGATCACTTTTTTTCTATACATGCTAGCGACCTAAAACTTGTTTCATCGCATTCAGCGCGTCAAATTACGCCGGAAACGGTCGTCTTTGTTCTGATATTGCTCAAAACACGAAGTCGAATTCCGTTTGTTTGTTTCGTGGATATCGGTGAGTAACTTTTTTTCTATACATGCTAGCGACCTAAAACTTGTTTTATCGCATTCAGCGCGTCAAATTACGCCGGAAACGGTCGTCTTTGATTTGATATTGCTTAAAACACGAAGTCGAAGTCCGTTTGTTTGTTTTTCAGATATCGGTTGATAACTTTTTTTCTATACATGCTGGCGACCTAAAACTTGTTTTATCGAATTCAGCGCGTCAAATTACGCCGGAAACGGTCGTCTTTGTTCTGATATTGCTCAAAACACGAAGTCGAATTCCGTTTGTTTGTTTCGTGGATATCGGTGAGTAACTTTTTTTCTATACATGCTAGCGACCTAAAACTTGTTTTATCGCATTCAGCGCGTCAAATTACGCCGGAAACGGTCGTCTTTGTTCTGATATTGCTCAAAACACGGAGTCGAATTCCGTTTGTTTGTTTCGTGGATATCGGTTGGTAACTTTTTTTCTATACATGCTAGCGACCTAAAACTTGTTTAGTCGCATTCAGCGCGTCAAATTACGCCGGAAACGGTCGTCTTTGTTTTGATATTGCCTAAAAATCGAAGTCGAATTCCGTTCGTTTGTTTCGTGGATATCGGTGAGTAACTTTTTTTCTATACATGCTAGCGACCTAAAACTTGTTTTATCGCATTCAGCGCGTCAAATTACGCCGGAAACGGTCGTCTTTGTTCTGATATTGCTCAAAACACGGAGTCGAATTCCGTTTGTTTGTTTCGTGGATATCGGTTGGTAACTTTTTTTCTATACATGCTAGCGACCTAAAACTTGTTTTATCGCATTCAGCGCGTCAAATTACGCCGGAAACGGTCGTCTTTGTTCTGATATTGCTCAAAACACGAAGTCGAATTCCGTTTGTTTGTTTCGTGGATATCGGTGAGTAACTTTTTTTCTATACATGCTAGCGACCTAAAACTTGTTTTATCGCATTCGGCGCGTCAAATTACGCCGGGAACGGTCGTCTTTGTTTTGATATTGCTTAAAACACGAAGTCGAATTCCGTTCGTTTGTTTCGTGGATATCGGTGAGTAACTTTTTTTCTATACATGCTAGCGACCTAAAACTTGTTTTATCGCATTCAGCGCGTCAAATTACGCCGGAAACGGCCGTCTCTGATTCGATATTGCTCGAAACACGAAGTCGAAGTCAGTTTGTTTGTTTTTCAGATATCGGTTGATCACTTTTTTTCTATACATGCTAGCGACCTAAAACTTGTTTCATCGCATTCAGCGCGTCAAATTACGCCGGAAACGGTCGTCTTTGTTCTGATATTGCTCAAAACACGAAGTCGAATTCCGTTTGTTTGTTTCGTGGATATCGGTGAGTAACTTTTTTTCTATACATGCTAGCGACCTAAAACTTGTTTTATCGCATTCAGCGCGTCAAATTACGCCGGAAACGGTCGTCTTTGTTCTGATATTGCTCAAAACACGAAGTCGAATTCCATTTGTTTGTTTCGTGGATATCGGTGAGTAACTTTTTTTCTATACATGCTAGCGACCTAAAACTTGTTTTATCGCATTCAGCGCGTCAAATTACGCCGGAAACGGTCGTCTTTGTTTTGATATTGCCTAAAAATCGAAGTCGAATTCCGTTCGTTTGTTTCGTGGATATCGGTGAGTAACTTTTTTTCTATACATGCTAGCGACCTAAAACTTGTTTTATCGCATTCAGCGCGTCAAATTACGCCGGAAACGGTCGTCTTTGTTCTGATATTGCTCAAAACACGGAGTCGAATTCCGTTTGTTTGTTTCGTGGATATCGGTTGGTAACTTTTTTTCTATACATGCTAGCGACCTAAAACTTGTTTTATCGCATTCAGCGCGTCAAATTACGCCGGAAACGGTCGTCTTTGTTTTGATATTGCCTAAAAATCGAAGTCGAATTCCGTTCGTTTGTTTCGTGGATATCGGTGAGTAACTTTTTTTCTATACATGCTAGCGACCTAAAACTTGTTTTATCGCATTCAGCGCGTCAAATTACGCCGAAAACGGTCGTCTTTGTTCTGATATTGCTCAAAACACGAAGTCGAATTCCGTTTGTTTGTTTCGTGGATATCGGTGAGTAACTTTTTTTCTATACATGCTAGCGACCTAAAACTTGTTTTATCGCATTCAGCGCGTCAAATTACGCCGGAAACGGTCGTCTTTGTTTTGATATTGCTTAAAACACGAAGTCGAAGTCCGTTTGTTTGTTTTTCACATATCGGTTGATAACTTTTTTTCTATACATGCTAGCGACCGAAAACTTGTTTTATCGCATTCAGCGCGTCAAATTACGCCGGAAACGGTCGTCTTTGTTTTGATATTGCTTAAAACACGAAGTCGAAGTCCGTTTGTTTGTTTTTCAGATATCGGTTGATAACTTTTTTTCTATACATGCTAGCGACCGAAAACTTGTTTTATTGCATTCAGCGCGTCAAATTACGCCGGAAACGGTCGTCTTTGTTTTGATATTGCTTAAAACACGAAGTCGAAGTCCGTTTGTTTGTTTTTCAGATATCGGTTGATAACTTTTTTTCTATACATGCTGGCGACCTAAAACTTGTTTTATCGCATTCAGCGCGTCAAATTACGCCGGAAACGGTCGTCTTTGTTCTGATATTGCTCAAAACACGAAGTCGAATTCCGTTTGTTTGTTTCGTGGATATCGGTGAGTAACTTTTTTTCTATACATGCTAGCGACCTAAAACTTGTTTTATCGCATTCAGCGCGTTAAATTACGCCGGAAACGGTCGTCTTTGTTCTGATATTGCTCAAAACACGAAGTCGAAGTCCGTTTGTTTGTTTTTCAGATATCGGTCGATAACTTTTTTTCTATACATGCTAGCGACCTAAAACTGGTTTCATCGCATTCAGCGCGTCAAATTACGCCGGAAACGGTCGTCTTTGTTCTGATATTGCTCAAAACACGGAGTCGAATTCCGTTTGTTTGTTTCGTGGATATCGGTTGGTAACTTTTTTTCTATACATGCCAGCGACCTAAAACTTGTTTTATCGCATTCAGCGCGTCAAATTACGCCGAAAACGGTCGTCTTTGTTCTGATATTGCTCAAAACACGGAGTCGAATTCCGTTTGTTTGTTTCGTGGATATCGGTTGGTAACTTTTTTTCTATACATGCTAGCGACCTAAAACTTGTTTAGTCGCATTCAGCGCGTCAAATTACGCCGGAAACGGTCGTCTTTGTTCTGATATTGCTCAAAACACGAAGTCGAATTCCGTTTGTTTGTTTCGTGGATATCGGTGAGTAACTTTTTTTCTATACATGCTAGCGACCTAAAACTTGTTTTATCGCATTCAGCGCGTCAAATTACGCCGGAAACGGTCGTCTTTGTTTTGATATTGCTTAAAACACGAAGTCGAAGTCCGTTTGTTTGTTTTTCAGATATCGGTTGATAACTTTTTTTCTATACATGCTAGCGACCGAAAACTTGTTTTATTGCATTCAGCGCGTCAAATTACGCCGGAAACGGTCGTCTTTGTTTTGATATTGCTTAAAACACGAAGTCGAAGTCCGTTTGTTTGTTTTTCAGATATCGGTTGATAACTTTTTTTCTATACATGCTGGCGACCTAAAACTTGTTTTATCGCATTCAGCGCGTCAAATTACGCCGGAAACGGTCGTCTTTGTTCTGATATTGCTCAAAACACGAAGTCGAATTCCGTTTGTTTGTTTCGTGGATATCGGTGAGTAACTTTTTTTCTATACATGCTAGCGACCTAAAACTTGTTTTATCGCATTCAGCGCGTTAAATTACGCCGGAAACGGTCGTCTTTGTTCTGATATTGCTCAAAACACGAAGTCGAAGTCCGTTTGTTTGTTTTTCAGATATCGGTCGATAACTTTTTTTCTATACATGCTAGCGACCTAAAACTGGTTTCATCGCATTCAGCGCGTCAAATTACGCCGGAAACGGTCGTCTTTGTTCTGATATTGCTCAAAACACGGAGTCGAATTCCGTTTGTTTGTTTCGTGGATATCGGTTGGTAACTTTTTTTCTATACATGCCAGCGACCTAAAACTTGTTTTATCGCATTCAGCGCGTCAAATTACGCCGGAAACGGTCGTCTTTGTTCTGATATTGCTCAAAACACGGAGTCGAATTCCGTTTGTTTGTTTCGTGGATATCGGTTGGTAACTTTTTTTCTATACATGCTAGCGACCTAAAACTTGTTTAGTCGCATTCAGCGCGTCAAATTACGCCGGAAACGGTCGTCTTTGTTCTGATATTGCTCAAAACACGAAGTCGAATTCCGTTTGTTTGTTTCGTGGATATCGGTGAGTAACTTTTTTTCTATACATGCTAGCGACCTAAAACTTGTTTTATCGCATTCAGCGCGTCAAATTACGCCGAAAACGGTCGTCTTTGTTCTGATATTGCTCAAAACACGAAGTCGAATTCCGTTTGTTTGTTTCGTGGATATCGGTGAGTAACTTTTTTTCTATACATGCTAGCGACCTAAAACTTGTTTTATCGCATTCAGCGCGTCAAATTACGCCGGAAACGGTCGTCTTTGTTTTGATATTGCTTAAAACACGAAGTCGAAGTCCGTTTGTTTGTTTTTCAGATATCGGTTGATAACTTTTTTTTTATACATGCTAGCGACCGAAAACTTGTTTTATCGCATTCAGCGCGTCAAATTACGCCGGAAACGGTCGTCTTTGTTTTGATATTGCTTAAAACACGAAGTCGAAGTCCGTTTGTTTGTTTTTCAGATATCGGTTGATAACTTTTTTTCTATACATGCTAGCGACCGAAAACTTGTTTTATCGCATTCAGCGCGTCAAATTACGCCGGAAACGGTCGTCTTTGTTCTGATATTGCTCAAAACACGGAGTCGAATTCCGTTTGTTTGTTTCGTGGATATCGGTTGGTAACTTTTTTTCTATACATGCCAGCGACCTAAAACTTGTTTTATCGCATTCAGCGCGTCAAATTACGCCGAAAACGGTCGTCTTTGTTCTGATATTGCTCAAAACACGGAGTCGAATTCCGTTTGTTTGTTTCGTGGATATCGGTTGGTAACTTTTTTTCTATACATGCTAGCGACCTAAAACTTGTTTAGTCGCATTCAGCGCGTCAAATTACGCCGGAAACGGTCGTCTTTGTTCTGATATTGCTCAAAACACGAAGTCGAATTCCGTTTGTTTGTTTCGTGGATATCGGTGAGTAACTTTTTTTCTATACATGCTAGCGACCTAAAACTTGTTTTATCGCATTCAGCGCGTCAAATTACGCCGGAAACGGTCGTCTTTGTTTTGATATTGCTTAAAACACGAAGTCGAAGTCCGTTTGTTTGTTTTTCAGATATCGGTTGATAACTTTTTTTCTATACATGCTAGCGACCGAAAACTTGTTTTATTGCATTCAGCGCGTCAAATTACGCCGGAAACGGTCGTCTTTGTTTTGATATTGCTTAAAACACGAAGTCGAAGTCCGTTTGTTTGTTTTTCAGATATCGGTTGATAACTTTTTTTCTATACATGCTGGCGACCTAAAACTTGTTTTATCGCATTCAGCGCGTCAAATTACGCCGGAAACGGTCGTCTTTGTTCTGATATTGCTCAAAACACGAAGTCGAATTCCGTTTGTTTGTTTCGTGGATATCGGTGAGTAACTTTTTTTCTATACATGCTAGCGACCTAAAACTTGTTTTATCGCATTCAGCGCGTTAAATTACGCCGGAAACGGTCGTCTTTGTTCTGATATTGCTCAAAACACGAAGTCGAAGTCCGTTTGTTTGTTTTTCAGATATCGGTCGATAACTTTTTTTCTATACATGCTAGCGACCTAAAACTGGTTTCATCGCATTCAGCGCGTCAAATTACGCCGGAAACGGTCGTCTTTGTTCTGATATTGCTCAAAACACGGAGTCGAATTCCGTTTGTTTGTTTCGTGGATATCGGTTGGTAACTTTTTTTCTATACATGCCAGCGACCTAAAACTTGTTTTATCGCATTCAGCGCGTCAAATTACGCCGGAAACGGTCGTCTTTGTTCTGATATTGCTCAAAACACGGAGTCGAATTCCGTTTGTTTGTTTCGTGGATATCGGTTGGTAACTTTTTTTCTATACATGCTAGCGACCTAAAACTTGTTTAGTCGCATTCAGCGCGTCAAATTACGCCGGAAACGGTCGTCTTTGTTCTGATATTGCTCAAAACACGAAGTCGAATTCCGTTTGTTTGTTTCGTGGATATCGGTGAGTAACTTTTTTTCTATACATGCTAGCGACCTAAAACTTGTTTTATCGCATTCAGCGCGTCAAATTACGCCGAAAACGGTCGTCTTTGTTCTGATATTGCTCAAAACACGAAGTCGAATTCCGTTTGTTTGTTTCGTGGATATCGGTGAGTAACTTTTTTTCTATACATGCTAGCGACCTAAAACTTGTTTCATCGCATTCAGCGCGTCAAATTACGCCGGAAACGGTCGTCTTTGTTTTGATATTGCTTAAAACACGAAGTCGAAGTCCGTTTGTTTGTTTTTCAGATATCGGTTGATAACTTTTTTTTTATACATGCTAGCGACCGAAAACTTGTTTTATCGCATTCAGCGCGTCAAATTACGCCGGAAACGGTCGTCTTTGTTTTGATATTGCTTAAAACACGAAGTCGAAGTCCGTTTGTTTGTTTTTCAGATATCGGTTGATAACTTTTTTTCTATACATGCTAGCGACCGAAAACTTGTTTTATCGCATTCAGCGCGTCAAATTACGCCGGAAACGGTCGTCTTTGTTTTGATATTGCTTAAAACACGAAGTCGAAGTCCGTTTGTTTGTTTTTCAGATATCGGTTGATAACTTTTTTTCTATACATGCTGGCGACCTAAAACTTGTTTTATCGCATTCAGCGCGTCAAATTACGCCGGAAACGGTCGTCTTTGTTCTGATATTGCTCAAAACACGAAGTCGAATTCCGTTTGTTTGTTTCGTGGATATCGGTGAGTAACTTTTTTTCTATACATGCTAGCGACCTAAAACTTGTTTTATCGCATTCAGCGCGTTAAATTACGCCGGAAACGGTCGTCTTTGTTCTGATATTGCTCAAAACACGAAGTCGAAGTCCGTTTGTTTGTTTTTCAGATATCGGTCGATAACTTTTTTTCTATACATGCTAGCGACCTAAAACTGGTTTCATCGCATTCAGCGCGTCAAATTACGCCGGAAACGGTCGTCTTTGTTTTGATATTGCTTAAAACACGAAGTCGAAGTCCGTTTGTTTGTTTTTCAGATATCGGTTGATAACTTTTTTTCTATACATGCTGGCGACCTCAAACTTGTTTTATCGCATTCAGCGCGTCAAATTACGCCGGAAACGGTCGTCTTTGTTCTGATATTGCTCAAAACACGGAGTCGAATTCCGTTTGTTTGTTTCGTGGATATCGGTTGGTAACTTTTTTTCTATACATGCCAGCGACCTAAAACTTGTTTTATCGCATTCAGCGCGTCAAATTACGCCGGAAACGGTCGTCTTTGTTCTGATATTGCTCAAAACACGGAGTCGAATTCCGTTTGTTTGTTTCGTGGATATCGGTTGGTAACTTTTTTTCTATACATGCTAGCGACCTAAAACTTGTTTTATCGCATTCAGCGCGTCAAATTACGCCGGAAACGGTCGTCTTTGTTCTGATATTGCTCAAAACACGGAGTCGAATTCCGTTTGTTTGTTTCGTGGATATCGGTTGGTAACTTTTTTTCTATACATGCTAGCGACCTAAAACTTGTTTAGTCGCATTCAGCGCGTCAAATTACGCCGGAAACGGTCGTCTTTGTTCTGATATCGCTCAAAACACGAAGTCGAATTCCGTTTGTTTGTTTCGTGGATATCGGTGAGTCACTTTTTTTCTATACATGCTAGCGACCTAAAACTTGTTTTATCGCATTCAGCGCGTCAAATTACGCCGAAAACGGTCGTCTTTGTTCTGATATTGCTCAAAACACGAAGTCGAATTCCGTTTGTTTGTTTCGTGGATATCGGTGAGTAACTTTTTTTCTATACATGCTAGCGACCTAAAACTTGTTTTATCGCATTCAGCGCGTCAAATTACGCCGAAAACGGTCGTCTTTGTTCTGATATTGCTCGAAACACGAAGTCGAATTCCGTTTGTTTGTTTCGTGGATATCGGTGAGTAACTTTTTTTCTATACATGCTAGCGACCTAAAACTTGTTTTATCGCATTCAGCGCGTCAAATTACGCCGGAAACGGTCGTCTTTGTTTTGATATTGCTTAAAACACGAAGTCGAAGTCCGTTTGTTTGTTTTTCAGATATCGGTTGATAACTTTTTTTCTATACATGCTGGCGACCTAAAACTTGTTTTATCGCATTCAGCGCGTCAAATTACGCCGGAAACGGTCGTCTTTGTTCTGATATTGCTCAAAACACGAAGTCGAATTCCGTTTGTTTGTTTCGTGGATATCGGTGAGTAACTTTTTTTCTATACATGCTAGCGACCTAAAACTTGTTTTATCGCATTCAGCGCGTTAAATTACGCCGGAAACGGTCGTCTTTGTTCTGATATTGCTCAAAACACGAAGTCGAAGTCCGTTTGTTTGTTTTTCAGATATCGGTCGATAACTTTTTTTCTATACATGCTAGCGACCTAAAACTTGTTTCATCGCATTCAGCGCGTCAAATTACGCCGAAAACGGTCGTCTTTGTTCTGATATTGCTCGAAACACGAAGTCGAATTCCGTTTGTTTGTTTCGTGGATATCGGTGAGTAACTTTTTTTCTATACATGCTAGCGACCTAAAACTTGTTTTATCGCATTCAGCGCGTCAAATTACGCCGGAAACGGTCGTCTTTGTTTTGATATTGCTTAAAACACGAAGTCGAAGTCCGTTTGTTTGTTTTTCAGATATCGGTTGATAACTTTTTTTCTATACATGCTGGCGACCTAAAACTTGTTTTATCGCATTCAGCGCGTCAAATTACGCCGGAAACGGTCGTCTTTGTTCTGATATTGCTCAAAACACGAAGTCGAATTCCGTTTGTTTGTTTCGTGGATATCGGTGAGTAACTTTTTTTCTATACATGCTAGCGACCTAAAACTTGTTTTATCGCATTCAGCGCGTTAAATTACGCCGGAAACGATCGTCTTTGTTCTGATATTGCTCAAAACACGAAGTCGAAGTCCGTTTGTTTGTTTTTCAGATATCGGTCGATAACTTTTTTTCTATACATGCTAGCGACCTAAAACTTGTTTCATCGCATTCAGCGCGTCAAATTACGCCGGAAACGGTCGTCTTTGTTTTGATATTGCTTAAAACACGAAGTCGAAGTCCGCTTGTTTGTTTTTCAGATATCGGTTGATAACTTTTTTTCTATACATGCTGGCGACCTCAAACTTGTTTTATCGCATTCAGCGCGTCAAATTACGCCGGAAACGGTCGTCTTTGTTCTGATATTGCTCAAAACACGGAGTCGAATTCCGTTTGTTTGTTTCGTGGATATCGGTTGGTAACTTTTTTTCTATACATGCTAGCGACCTAAAACTTGTTTTATCGCATTCAGCGCGTCAAATTACGCCGGAAACGGTCGTCTTTGTTCTGATATTGCTCAAAACACGGAGTCGAATTCCGTTTGTTTGTTTCGTGGATATCGGTTGGTAACTTTTTTTCTATACATGCTAGCGACCTAAAACTTGTTTAGTCGCATTCAGCGCGTCAAATTACGCTGGAAACGGTCGTCTTTGTTCTGATATTGCTCAAAACACGAAGTCGAATTCCGTTTGTTTGTTTCGTGGATATCGGTGAGTAACTTTTTTTCTATACATGCTAGCGACCTAAAACTTGTTTTATCGCATTCAGCGCGTCAAATTACGCCGGAAACGGCCGTCTCTGATTCGATATTGCTCAAAACACGGAGTCGAATTCCGTTTGTTTGTTTCGTGGATATCGGTTGGTAACTTTTTTTCTATACATGCCAGCGACCTAAAACTTGTTTTATCGCATTCAGCGCGTCAAATTACGCCGGAAACGGTCGTCTTTGTTCTGATATTGCTCAAAACACGGAGTCGAATTCCGTTTGTTTGTTTCGTGGATATCGGTTGGTAACTTTTTTTCTATACATGCTAGCGACCTAAAACTTGTTTTATCGCATTCAGCGCGTCAAATTACGCCGGAAACGGTCGTCTTTGTTCTGATATTGCTCAAAACACGGAGTCGAATTCCGTTTGTTTGTTTCGTGGATATCGGTTGGTAACTTTTTTTCTATACATGCTAGCGACCTAAAACTTGTTTAGTCGCATTCAGCGCGTCAAATTACGCCGGAAACGGTCGTCTTTGTTCTGATATCGCTCAAAACACGAAGTCGAATTCCGTTTGTTTGTTTCGTGGATATCGGTGAGTCACTTTTTTTCTATACATGCTAGCGACCTAAAACTTGTTTTATCGCATTCAGCGCGTCAAATTACGCCGAAAACGGTCGTCTTTGTTCTGATATTGCTCAAAACACGAAGTCGAATTCCGTTTGTTTGTTTCGTGGATATCGGTGAGTAACTTTTTTTCTATACATGCTAGCGACCTAAAACTTGTTTTATCGCATTCAGCGCGTCAAATTACGCCGAAAACGGTCGTCTTTGTTCTGATATTGCTCGAAACACGAAGTCGAATTCCGTTTGTTTGTTTCGTGGATATCGGTGAGTAACTTTTTTTCTATACATGCTAGCGACCTAAAACTTGTTTTATCGCATTCAGCGCGTTAAATTACGCCGGAAACGGTCGTCTTTGTTCTGATATTGCTCAAAACACGAAGTCGAAGTCCGTTTGTTTGTTTTTCAGATATCGGTCGATAACTTTTTTTCTATACATGCTAGCGACCTAAAACTGGTTTCATCGCATTCAGCGCGTCAAATTACGCCGGAAACGGTCGTCTTTGTTCTGATATTGCTCAAAACACGGAGTCGAATTCCGTTTGTTTGTTTCGTGGATATCGGTTGGTAACTTTTTTTCTATACATGCCAGCGACCTAAAACTTGTTTTATCGCATTCAGCGCGTCAAATTACGCCGGAAACGGTCGTCTTTGTTCTGATATTGCTCAAAACACGGAGTCGAATTCCGTTTGTTTGTTTCGTGGATATCGGTTGGTAACTTTTTTTCTATACATGCTAGCGACCTAAAACTTGTTTAGTCGCATTCAGCGCGTCAAATTACGCCGGAAACGGTCGTCTTTGTTCTGATATTGCTCAAAACACGAAGTCGAATTCCGTTTGTTTGTTTCGTGGATATCGGTGAGTAACTTTTTTTCTATACATGCTAGCGACCTAAAACTTGTTTTATCGCATTCAGCGCGTCAAATTACGCCGGAAACGGTCGTCTTTGTTTTGATATTGCTTAAAACACGAAGTCGAAGTCCGTTTGTTTGTTTTTCAGATATCGGTTGATAACTTTTTTTCTATACATGCTAGCGACCGAAAACTTGTTTTATTGCATTCAGCGCGTCAAATTACGCCGGAAACGGTCGTCTTTGTTCTGATATTGCTCAAAACACGAAGTCGAAGTCCGTTTGTTTGTTTTTCAGATATCGGTCGATAACTTTTTTTCTATACATGCTAGCGACCTAAAACTGGTTTCATCGCATTCAGCGCGTCAAATTACGCCGGAAACGGTCGTCTTTGTTTTGATATTGCTTAAAACACGAAGTCGAAGTCCGTTTGTTTGTTTCGTGGATATCGGTTGATAACTTTTTTTCTATACATGCTGGCGACCTCAAACTTGTTTTATCGCATTCAGCGCGTCAAATTGGGCCGGAAACGGTCGTCTTTGTTCTGATATTGCTTAAAACACGGAGTCGAATTCCGTTTGTTTGTTTCGTGGATATCGGTTGGTAACTTTTTTTCTATACATGCCAGCGACCTAAAACTTGTTTTATCGCATTCAGCGCGTCAAATTACGCCGGAAACGGTCGTCTTTGTTCTGATATTGCTCAAAACACGGAGTCGAATTCCGTTTGTTTGTTTCGTGGATATCGGTTGGTAACTTTTTTTCTATACATGCTAGCGACCTAAAACTTGTTTTATCGCATTCAGCGCGTCAAATTACGCCGGAAACGGTCGTCTTTGTTCTGATATTGCTCAAAACACGGAGTCGAATTCCGTTTGTTTGTTTCGTGGATATCGGTTGGTAACTTTTTTTCTATACATGCTAGCGACCTAAAACTTGTTTAGTCGCATTCAGCGCGTCAAATTACGCCGGAAACGGTCGTCTTTGTTCTGATATCGCTCAAAACACGAAGTCGAATTCCGTTTGTTTGTTTCGTGGATATCGGTGAGTCACTTTTTTTCTATACATGCTAGCGACCTAAAACTTGTTTTATCGCATTCAGCGCGTCAAATTACGCCGAAAACGGTCGTCTTTGTTCTGATATTGCTCAAAACACGAAGTCGAATTCCGTTTGTTTGTTTCGTGGATATCGGTGAGTAACTTTTTTTCTATACATGCTAGCGACCTAAAACTTGTTTTATCGCATTCAGCGCGTCAAATTACGCCGAAAACGGTCGTCTTTGTTCTGATATTGCTCGAAACACGAAGTCGAATTCCGTTTGTTTGTTTCGTGGATATCGGTGAGTAACTTTTTTTCTATACATGCTAGCGACCTAAAACTTGTTTTATCGCATTCAGCGCGTCAAATTACGCCGGAAACGGTCGTCTTTGTTTTGATATTGCTTAAAACACGAAGTCGAAGTCCGTTTGTTTGTTTTTCAGATATCGGTTGATAACTTTTTTTCTATACATGCTGGCGACCTAAAACTTGTTTTATCGCATTCAGCGCGTCAAATTACGCCGGAAACGGTCGTCTTTGTTCTGATATTGCTCAAAACACGAAGTCGAATTCCGTTTGTTTGTTTCGTGGATATCGGTGAGTAACTTTTTTTCTATACATGCTAGCGACCTAAAACTTGTTTTATCGCATTCAGCGCGTTAAATTACGCCGGAAACGGTCGTCTTTGTTCTGATATTGCTCAAAACACGAAGTCGAAGTCCGTTTGTTTGTTTTTCAGATATCGGTCGATAACTTTTTTTCTATACATGCTAGCGACCTAAAACTTGTTTCATCGCATTCAGCGCGTCAAATTACGCCGAAAACGGTCGTCTTTGTTCTGATATTGCTCGAAACACGAAGTCGAATTCCGTTTGTTTGTTTCGTGGATATCGGTGAGTAACTTTTTTTCTATACATGCTAGCGACCTAAAACTTGTTTTATCGCATTCAGCGCGTCAAATTACGCCGGAAACGGTCGTCTTTGTTTTGATATTGCTTAAAACACGAAGTCGAAGTCCGTTTGTTTGTTTTTCAGATATCGGTTGATAACTTTTTTTCTATACATGCTGGCGACCTAAAACTTGTTTTATCGCATTCAGCGCGTCAAATTACGCCGGAAACGGTCGTCTTTGTTCTGATATTGCTCAAAACACGAAGTCGAATTCCGTTTGTTTGTTTCGTGGATATCGGTGAGTAACTTTTTTTCTATACATGCTAGCGACCTAAAACTTGTTTTATCGCATTCAGCGCGTTAAATTACGCCGGAAACGATCGTCTTTGTTCTGATATTGCTCAAAACACGAAGTCGAAGTCCGTTTGTTTGTTTTTCAGATATCGGTCGATAACTTTTTTTCTATACATGCTAGCGACCTAAAACTTGTTTCATCGCATTCAGCGCGTCAAATTACGCCGGAAACGGTCGTCTTTGTTTTGATATTGCTTAAAACACGAAGTCGAAGTCCGCTTGTTTGTTTTTCAGATATCGGTTGATAACTTTTTTTCTATACATGCTGGCGACCTCAAACTTGTTTTATCGCATTCAGCGCGTCAAATTACGCCGGAAACGGTCGTCTTTGTTCTGATATTGCTCAAAACACGGAGTCGAATTCCGTTTGTTTGTTTCGTGGATATCGGTTGGTAACTTTTTTTCTATACATGCCAGCGACCTAAAACTTGTTTTATCGCATTCAGCGCGTCAAATTACGCCGGAAACGGTCGTCTTTGTTCTGATATTGCTCAAAACACGGAGTCGAATTCCGTTTGTTTGTTTCGTGGATATCGGTTGGTAACTTTTTTTCTATACATGCTAGCGACCTAAAACTTGTTTTATCGCATTCAGCGCGTCAAATTACGCCGGAAACGGTCGTCTTTGTTCTGATATTGCTCAAAACACGGAGTCGAATTCCGTTTGTTTGTTTCGTGGATATCGGTTGGTAACTTTTTTTCTATACATGCTAGCGACCTAAAACTTGTTTAGTCGCATTCAGCGCGTCAAATTACGCCGGAAACGGTCGTCTTTGTTCTGATATCGCTCAAAACACGAAGTCGAATTCCGTTTGTTTGTTTCGTGGATATCGGTGAGTCACTTTTTTTCTATACATGCTAGCGACCTAAAACTTGTTTTATCGCATTCAGCGCGTCAAATTACGCCGAAAACGGTCGTCTTTGTTCTGATATTGCTCAAAACACGAAGTCGAATTCCGTTTGTTTGTTTCGTGGATATCGGTGAGTAACTTTTTTTCTATACATGCTAGCGACCTAAAACTTGTTTTATCGCATTCAGCGCGTCAAATTACGCCGAAAACGGTCGTCTTTGTTCTGATATTGCTCGAAACACGAAGTCGAATTCCGTTTGTTTGTTTCGTGGATATCGGTGAGTAACTTTTTTTCTATACATGCTAGCGACCTAAAACTTGTTTTATCGCATTCAGCGCGTCAAATTACGCCGGAAACGGTCGTCTTTGTTTTGATATTGCTTAAAACACGAAGTCGAAGTCCGTTTGTTTGTTTTTCAGATATCGGTTGGTAACTTTTTTTCTATACATGCTGGCGACCTAAAACTTGTTGTATCGCATTCAGCGCGTCAAATTACGCCGGAAACGGTCGTCTTTGTTCTGATATTGCTCAAAACACGAAGTCGAATTCCGTTTGTTTGTTTCGTGGATATCGGTGAGTAACTTTTTTTCTATACATGCTAGCGACCTAAAACTTGTTTTATCGCATTCAGCGCGTTAAATTACGCCGGAAACGGTCGTCTTTGTTCTGATATTGCTCAAAACACGAAGTCAAAGTCCGTTTGTTTGTTTTTCAGATATCGGTCGATAACTTTTTTTCTATACATGCTAGCGACCTAAAACTTGTTTCATCGCATTCAGCGCGTCAAATTACGCCGAAAACGGTCGTCTTTGTTCTGATATTGCTCGAAACACGAAGTCGAATTCCGTTTGTTTGTTTCGTGGATATCGGTGAGTAACTTTTTTTCTATACATGCTAGCGACCTAAAACTTGTTTTATCGCATTCAGCGCGTCAAATTACGCCGGAAACGGTCGTCTTTGTTTTGATATTGCTTAAAACACGAAGTCGAAGTCCGTTTGTTTGTTTTTCAGATATCGGTTGATAACTTTTTTTCTATACATGCTGGCGACCTAAAACTTGTTTTATCGCATTCAGCGCGTCAAATTACGCCGGAAACGGTCGTCTTTGTTCTGATATTGCTCAAAACACGAAGTCGAATTCCGTTTGTTTGTTTCGTGGATATCGGTGAGTAACTTTTTTTCTATACATGCTAGCGACCTAAAACTTGTTTTATCGCATTCAGCGCGTTAAATTACGCCGGAAACGATCGTCTTTGTTCTGATATTGCTCAAAACACGAAGTCGAAGTCCGTTTGTTTGTTTTTCAGATATCGGTCGATAACTTTTTTTCTATACATGCTAGCGACCTAAAACTTGTTTCATCGCATTCAGCGCGTCAAATTACGCCGGAAACGGTCGTCTTTGTTTTGATATTGCTTAAAACACGAAGTCGAAGTCCGCTTGTTTGTTTTTCAGATATCGGTTGATAACTTTTTTTCTATACATGCTGGCGACCTCAAACTTGTTTTATCGCATTCAGCGCGTCAAATTACGCCGGAAACGGTCGTCTTTGTTCTGATATTGCTCAAAACACGGAGTCGAATTCCGTTTGTTTGTTTCGTGGATATCGGTTGGTAACTTTTTTTCTATACATGCTAGCGACCTAAAACTTGTTTTATCGCATTCAGCGCGTCAAATTACGCCGGAAACGGTCGTCTTTGTTCTGATATTGCTCAAAACACGGAGTCGAATTCCGTTTGTTTGTTTCGTGGATATCGGTTGGTAACTTTTTTTCTATACATGCTAGCGACCTAAAACTTGTTTAGTCGCATTCAGCGCGTCAAATTACGCTGGAAACGGTCGTCTTTGTTCTGATATTGCTCAAAACACGAAGTCGAATTCCGTTTGTTTGTTTCGTGGATATCGGTGAGTAACTTTTTTTCTATACATGCTAGCGACCTAAAACTTGTTTTATCGCATTCAGCGCGTCAAATTACGCCGGAAACGGCCGTCTCTGATTCGATATTGCTCAAAACACGGAGTCGAATTCCGTTTGTTTGTTTCGTGGATATCGGTTGGTAACTTTTTTTCTATACATGCCAGCGACCTAAAACTTGTTTTATCGCATTCAGCGCGTCAAATTACGCCGGAAACGGTCGTCTTTGTTCTGATATTGCTCAAAACACGGAGTCGAATTCCGTTTGTTTGTTTCGTGGATATCGGTTGGTAACTTTTTTTCTATACATGCTAGCGACCTAAAACTTGTTTTATCGCATTCAGCGCGTCAAATTACGCCGGAAACGGTCGTCTTTGTTCTGATATTGCTCAAAACACGGAGTCGAATTCCGTTTGTTTGTTTCGTGGATATCGGTTGGTAACTTTTTTTCTATACATGCTAGCGACCTAAAACTTGTTTAGTCGCATTCAGCGCGTCAAATTACGCCGGAAACGGTCGTCTTTGTTCTGATATCGCTCAAAACACGAAGTCGAATTCCGTTTGTTTGTTTCGTGGATATCGGTGAGTCACTTTTTTTCTATACATGCTAGCGACCTAAAACTTGTTTTATCGCATTCAGCGCGTCAAATTACGCCGAAAACGGTCGTCTTTGTTCTGATATTGCTCAAAACACGAAGTCGAATTCCGTTTGTTTGTTTCGTGGATATCGGTGAGTAACTTTTTTTCTATACATGCTAGCGACCTAAAACTTGTTTTATCGCATTCAGCGCGTCAAATTACGCCGAAAACGGTCGTCTTTGTTCTGATATTGCTCGAAACACGAAGTCGAATTCCGTTTGTTTGTTTCGTGGATATCGGTGAGTAACTTTTTTTCTATACATGCTAGCGACCTAAAACTTGTTTTATCGCATTCAGCGCGTTAAATTACGCCGGAAACGGTCGTCTTTGTTCTGATATTGCTCAAAACACGAAGTCGAAGTCCGTTTGTTTGTTTTTCAGATATCGGTCGATAACTTTTTTTCTATACATGCTAGCGACCTAAAACTGGTTTCATCGCATTCAGCGCGTCAAATTACGCCGGAAACGGTCGTCTTTGTTCTGATATTGCTCAAAACACGGAGTCGAATTCCGTTTGTTTGTTTCGTGGATATCGGTTGGTAACTTTTTTTCTATACATGCCAGCGACCTAAAACTTGTTTTATCGCATTCAGCGCGTCAAATTACGCCGGAAACGGTCGTCTTTGTTCTGATATTGCTCAAAACACGGAGTCGAATTCCGTTTGTTTGTTTCGTGGATATCGGTTGGTAACTTTTTTTCTATACATGCTAGCGACCTAAAACTTGTTTAGTCGCATTCAGCGCGTCAAATTACGCCGGAAACGGTCGTCTTTGTTCTGATATTGCTCAAAACACGAAGTCGAATTCCGTTTGTTTGTTTCGTGGATATCGGTGAGTAACTTTTTTTCTATACATGCTAGCGACCTAAAACTTGTTTTATCGCATTCAGCGCGTCAAATTACGCCGGAAACGGTCGTCTTTGTTTTGATATTGCTTAAAACACGAAGTCGAAGTCCGTTTGTTTGTTTTTCAGATATCGGTTGATAACTTTTTTTCTATACATGCTAGCGACCGAAAACTTGTTTTATTGCATTCAGCGCGTCAAATTACGCCGGAAACGGTCGTCTTTGTTTTGATATTGCTTAAAACACGAAGTCGAAGTCCGTTTGTTTGTTTTTCAGATATCGGTTGATAACTTTTTTTCTATACATGCTGGCGACCTAAAACTTGTTTTATCGCATTCAGCGCGTCAAATTACGCCGGAAACGGTCGTCTTTGTTCTGATATTGCTCAAAACACGGAGTCGAATTCCGTTTGTTTGTTTCGTGGATATCGGTTGGTAACTTTTTTTCTATACATGCTAGCGACCTAAAACTTGTTTAGTCGCATTCAGCGCGTCAAATTACGCCGGAAACGGTCGTCTTTGTTCTGATATTGCTCAAAACACGAAGTCGAATTCCGTTTGTTTGTTTCGTGGATATCGGTGAGTAACTTTTTTTCTATACATGCTAGCGACCTAAAACTTGTTTAGTCGCATTCAGCGCGTCAAATTACGCCGGAAACGGTCGTCTTTGTTCTGATATTGCTCAAAACACGAAGTCGAATTCCGTTTGTTTGTTTCGTGGATATCGGTGAGTAACTTTTTTTCTATACATGCTAGCGACCTAAAACTTGTTTTATCGCATTCAGCGCGTCAAATTACGCCGAAAACGGTCGTCTTTGTTCTGATATTGCTCAAAACACGAAGTCGAATTCCGTTTGTTTGTTTCGTGGATATCGGTGAGTAACTTTTTTTCTATACATGCTAGCGACCTAAAACTTGTTTTATCGCATTCAGCGCGTCAAATTACGCCGGAAACGGTCGTCTTTGTTTTGATATTGCTTAAAACACGAAGTCGAAGTCCGTTTGTTTGTTTTTCAGATATCGGTTGATAACTTTTTTTTTATACATGCTAGCGACCGAAAACTTGTTTTATCGCATTCAGCGCGTCAAATTACGCCGGAAACGGTCGTCTTTGTTTTGATATTGCTTAAAACACGAAGTCGAAGTCCGTTTGTTTGTTTTTCAGATATCGGTTGATAACTTTTTTTCTATACATGCTAGCGACCGAAAACTTGTTTTATCGCATTCAGCGCGTCAAATTACGCCGGAAACGGTCGTCTTTGTTTTGATATTGCTTAAAACACGAAGTCGAAGTCCGTTTGTTTGTTTTTCAGATATCGGTTGATAACTTTTTTTCTATACATGCTGGCGACCTAAAACTTGTTTTATCGCATTCAGCGCGTCAAATTACGCCGGAAACGGTCGTCTTTGTTCTGATATTGCTCAAAACACGAAGTCGAATTCCGTTTGTTTGTTTCGTGGATATCGGTGAGTAACTTTTTTTCTATACATGCTAGCGACCTAAAACTTGTTTTATCGCATTCAGCGCGTTAAATTACGCCGGAAACGGTCGTCTTTGTTCTGATATTGCTCAAAACACGAAGTCGAAGTCCGTTTGTTTGTTTTTCAGATATCGGTCGATAACTTTTTTTCTATACATGCTAGCGACCTAAAACTGGTTTCATCGCATTCAGCGCGTCAAATTACGCCGGAAACGGTCGTCTTTGTTTTGATATTGCTTAAAACACGAAGTCGAAGTCCGTTTGTTTGTTTTTCAGATATCGGTTGATAACTTTTTTTCTATACATGCTGGCGACCTCAAACTTGTTTTATCGCATTCAGCGCGTCAAATTACGCCGGAAACGGTCGTCTTTGTTCTGATATTGCTTAAAACACGGAGTCGAATTCCGTTTGTTTGTTTCGTGGATATCGGTTGGTAACTTTTTTTCTATACATGCCAGCGACCTAAAACTTGTTTTATCGCATTCAGCGCGTCAAATTACGCCGGAAACGGTCGTCTTTGTTCTGATATTGCTCAAAACACGGAGTCGAATTCCGTTTGTTTGTTTCGTGGATATCGGTTGGTAACTTTTTTTCTATACATGCTAGCGACCTAAAACTTGTTTTATCGCATTCAGCGCGTCAAATTACGCCGGAAACGGTCGTCTTTGTTCTGATATTGCTCAAAACACGGAGTCGAATTCCGTTTGTTTGTTTCGTGGATATCGGTTGGTAACTTTTTTTCTATACATGCTAGCGACCTAAAACTTGTTTAGTCGCATTCAGCGCGTCAAATTACGCCGGAAACGGTCGTCTTTGTTCTGATATCGCTCAAAACACGAAGTCGAATTCCGTTTGTTTGTTTCGTGGATATCGGTGAGTCACTTTTTTTCTATACATGCTAGCGACCTAAAACTTGTTTTATCGCATTCAGCGCGTCAAATTACGCCGAAAACGGTCGTCTTTGTTCTGATATTGCTCAAAACACGAAGTCGAATTCCGTTTGTTTGTTTCGTGGATATCGGTGAGTAACTTTTTTTCTATACATGCTAGCGACCTAAAACTTGTTTTATCGCATTCAGCGCGTCAAATTACGCCGAAAACGGTCGTCTTTGTTCTGATATTGCTCGAAACACGAAGTCGAATTCCGTTTGTTTGTTTCGTGGATATCGGTGAGTAACTTTTTTTCTATACATGCTAGCGACCTAAAACTTGTTTTATCGCATTCAGCGCGTTAAATTACGCCGGAAACGGTCGTCTTTGTTCTGATATTGCTCAAAACACGAAGTCGAAGTCCGTTTGTTTGTTTCGTGGATATCGGTTGGTAACTTTTTTTCTATACATGCTAGCGACCTAAAACTTGTTTAGTCGCATTCAGCGCGTCAAATTACGCCGGAAACGGTCGTCTTTGTTCTGATATCGCTCAAAACACGAAGTCGAATTCCGTTTGTTTGTTTCGTGGATATCGGTGAGTCACTTTTTTTCTATACATGCTAGCGACCTAAAACTTGTTTTATCGCATTCAGCGCGTCAAATTACGCCGAAAACGGTCGTCTTTGTTCTGATATTGCTCAAAACACGAAGTCGAATTCCGTTTGTTTGTTTCGTGGATATCGGTGAGTAACTTTTTTTCTATACATGCTAGCGACCTAAAACTTGTTTTATCGCATTCAGCGCGTCAAATTACGCCGAAAACGGTCGTCTTTGTTCTGATATTGCTCGAAACACGAAGTCGAATTCCGTTTGTTTGTTTCGTGGATATCGGTGAGTAACTTTTTTTCTATACATGCTAGCGACCTAAAACTTGTTTTATCGCATTCAGCGCGTTAAATTACGCCGGAAACGGTCGTCTTTGTTCTGATATTGCTCAAAACACGAAGTCGAAGTCCGTTTGTTTGTTTTTCAGATATCGGTCGATAACTTTTTTTCTATACATGCTAGCGACCTAAAACTTGTTTCATCGCATTCAGCGCGTCAAATTACGCCGAAAACGGTCGTCTTTGTTCTGATATTGCTCGAAACACGAAGTCGAATTCCGTTTGTTTGTTTCGTGGATATCGGTGAGTAACTTTTTTTCTATACATGCTAGCGACCTAAAACTTGTTTTATCGCATTCAGCGCGTCAAATTACGCCGGAAACGGTCGTCTTTGTTTTGATATTGCTTAAAACACGAAGTCGAAGTCCGTTTGTTTGTTTTTCAGATATCGGTTGATAACTTTTTTTCTATACATGCTGGCGACCTAAAACTTGTTTTATCGCATTCAGCGCGTCAAATTACGCCGGAAACGGTCGTCTTTGTTCTGATATTGCTCAAAACACGAAGTCGAATTCCGTTTGTTTGTTTCGTGGATATCGGTGAGTAACTTTTTTTCTATACATGCTAGCGACCTAAAACTTGTTTTATCGCATTCAGCGCGTTAAATTACGCCGGAAACGATCGTCTTTGTTCTGATATTGCTCAAAACACGAAGTCGAAGTCCGTTTGTTTGTTTTTCAGATATCGGTCGATAACTTTTTTTCTATACATGCTAGCGACCTAAAACTTGTTTCATCGCATTCAGCGCGTCAAATTACGCCGGAAACGGTCGTCTTTGTTTTGATATTGCTTAAAACACGAAGTCGAAGTCCGCTTGTTTGTTTTTCAGATATCGGTTGATAACTTTTTTTCTATACATGCTGGCGACCTCAAACTTGTTTTATCGCATTCAGCGCGTCAAATTACGCCGGAAACGGTCGTCTTTGTTCTGATATTGCTCAAAACACGGAGTCGAATTCCGTTTGTTTGTTTCGTGGATATCGGTTGGTAACTTTTTTTCTATACATGCTAGCGACCTAAAACTTGTTTTATCGCATTCAGCGCGTCAAATTACGCCGGAAACGGTCGTCTTTGTTCTGATATTGCTCAAAACACGGAGTCGAATTCCGTTTGTTTGTTTCGTGGATATCGGTTGGTAACTTTTTTTCTATACATGCTAGCGACCTAAAACTTGTTTAGTCGCATTCAGCGCGTCAAATTACGCTGGAAACGGTCGTCTTTGTTCTGATATTGCTCAAAACACGAAGTCGAATTCCGTTTGTTTGTTTCGTGGATATCGGTGAGTAACTTTTTTTCTATACATGCTAGCGACCTAAAACTTGTTTTATCGCATTCAGCGCGTCAAATTACGCCGGAAACGGCCGTCTCTGATTCGATATTGCTCGAAACACGAAGTCGAAGTCAGTTTGTTTGTTTTTCAGATATCGGTTGATCACTTTTTTTCTATACATGCTAGCGACCTAAAACTTGTTTCATCGCATTCAGCGCGTCAAATTACGCCGGAAACGGTCGTCTTTGTTCTGATATTGCTCAAAACACGAAGTCGAATTCCGTTTGTTTGTTTCGTGGATATCGGTGAGTAACTTTTTTTCTATACATGCTAGCGACCTAAAACTTGTTTTATCGCATTCAGCGCGTCAAATTACGCCGAAAACGGTCGTCTTTGATTTGATATTGCTTAAAACACGAAGTCGAAGTCCGTTTGTTTGTTTTTCAGATATCGGTTGATAACTTTTTTTCTATACATGCTGGCGACCTAAAACTTGTTTTATCGAATTCAGCGCGTCAAATTACGCCGGAAACGGTCGTCTTTGTTCTGATATTGCTCAAAACACGAAGTCGAATTCCGTTTGTTTGTTTCGTGGATATCGGTGAGTAACTTTTTTTCTATACATGCTAGCGACCTAAAACTTGTTTTATCGCATTCAGCGCGTCAAATTACGCCGGAAACGGTCGTCTTTGTTCTGATATTGCTCAAAACACGAAGTCGAATTCCGTTTGTTTGTTTCGTGGATATCGGTGAGTAACTTTTTTTCTATACATGCTAGCGACCTAAAACTTGTTTTATCGCATTCAGCGCGTCAAATTACGCCGGAAACGGTCGTCTTTGTTTTGATATTGCTTAAAACACGAAGTCGAAGTCCGTTTGTTTGTTTTTCAGATATCGGTTGATAACTTTTTTTCTATACATGCTAGCGACCGAAAACTTGTTTTATCGCATTCAGCGCGTCAAATTACGCCGGAAACGGTCGTCTTTGATTTGATATTGCTTAAAACACGAAGTCGAAGTCCGTTTGTTTGTTTTTCAGATATCGGTTGATAACTTTTTTTCTATACATGCTGGCGACCTAAAACTTGTTTTATCGAATTCAGCGCGTCAAATCACGCCGGAAACGGTCGTCTTTGTTCTGATATTGCTCAAAACACGAAGTCGAATTCCGTTTGTTTGTTTCGTGGATATCGGTGAGTAACTTTTTTTCTATACATGCTAGCGACCTAAAACTTGTTTTATCGCATTCAGCGCGTCAAATTACGCCGGAAACGGTCGTCTTTGTTCTGATATTGCTCAAAACACGAAGTCGAATTCCGTTTGTTTGTTTCGTGGATATCGGTGAGTAACTTTTTTTCTATACATGCTAGCGACCTAAAACTTGTTTTATCGCATTCAGCGCGTCAAATTACGCCGGAAACGGTCGTCTTTGTTTTGATATTGCTTAAAACACGAAGTCGAAGTCCGTTTGTTTGTTTTTCAGATATCGGTTGATAACTTTTTTTCTATACATGCTAGCGACCGAAAACTTGTTTTATCGCATTCAGCGCGTCAAATTACGCCGGAAACGGTCGTCTTTGTTCTGATATTGCTTAAAACACAAAGTCGAAGTCCGTTTGTTTGTTTTTCAGATATCGGTTGATAACTTTTTTTCTATACATGCTGGCGACCTAAAACTTGTTTTATCGCATTCAGCGCGTCAAATTACGCCGGAAACGGTCGTCTTTGTTCTGATATTGCTCAAAACACGAAGTCGAATTCCGTTTGTTTGTTTCGTGGATATCGGTGAGTAACTTTTTTTCTATACATGCTGGCGA
Source organism: Diprion similis (assembly GCF_021155765.1). Classification (NCBI taxonomy): domain Eukaryota; kingdom Metazoa; phylum Arthropoda; class Insecta; order Hymenoptera; family Diprionidae; genus Diprion; species Diprion similis. The sequence continues at coordinate 8,091,613 of NC_060109.1, read as the reverse complement.
CCTAAAACTTGTTTTATCGCATTCAGCGCGTTAAATTACGCCGGAAACGGTCGTCTTTGTTCTGATATTGCTCAAAACACGAAGTCGAAGTCCGTTTGTTTGTTTTTCAGATATCGGTCGATAACTTTTTTTCTATACATGCTAGCGACCTAAAACTTGTTTCATCGCATTCAGCGCGTCAAATTACGCCGGAAACGGTCGTCTTTGTTTTGATATTGCTTAAAACACGAAGTCGAAGTCCGTTTGTTTGTTTTTCAGATATCGGTTGATAACTTTTTTTCTATACATGCTGGCGACCTCAAACTTGTTTTATCGCATTCAGCGCGTCAAATTACGCCGGAAACGGTCGTCTTTGTTCTGATATTGCTCAGAACACGGAGTCGAATTCCGTTTGTTTGTTTCGTGGATATCGGTGAGTAACTTTTTTTCTATACATGCTAGCGACCTAAAACTTGTTTTATCGCATTCAGCGCGTCAAATTACGCCGGAAACGGTCGTCTTTGTTTTGATATTGCTTAAAACACGAAGTCGAAGTCCGTTTGTTTGTTTTTCAGATATCGGTTGATAACTTTTTTTCTATACATGCTAGCGACCGAAAACTTGTTTTATCGCATTCAGCGCGTCAAATTACGCCGGAAACGGTCGTCTTTGATTTGATATTGCTTAAAACACGAAGTCGAAGTCCGTTTGTTTGTTTTTCAGATATCGGTTGATAACTTTTTTTCTATACATGCTGGCGACCTAAAACTTGTTTTATCGAATTCAGCGCGTCAAATCACGCCGGAAACGGTCGTCTTTGTTCTGATATTGCTCAAAACACGAAGTCGAATTCCGTTTGTTTGTTTCGTGGATATCGGTGAGTAACTTTTTTTCTATACATGCTAGCGACCTAAAACTTGTTTTATCGCATTCAGCGCGTCAAATTACGCCGGAAACGGTCGTCTTTGTTCTGATATTGCTCAAAACACGAAGTCGAATTCCGTTTGTTTGTTTCGTGGATATCGGTGAGTAACTTTTTTTCTATACATGCTAGCGACCTAAAACTTGTTTTATCGCATTCAGCGCGTCAAATTACGCCGGAAACGGTCGTCTTTGTTTTGATATTGCTTAAAACACGAAGTCGAAGTCCGTTTGTTTGTTTTTCAGATATCGGTTGATAACTTTTTTTCTATACATGCTAGCGACCGAAAACTTGTTTTATCGCATTCAGCGCGTCAAATTACGCCGGAAACGGTCGTCTTTGTTTTGATATTGCTTAAAACACAAAGTCGAAGTCCGTTTGTTTGTTTTTCAGATATCGGTTGATAACTTTTTTTCTATACATGCTGGCGACCTAAAACTTGTTTTATCGCATTCAGCGCGTCAAATTACGCCGGAAACGGTCGTCTTTGTTTTGATATTGCTTAAAACACGAAGTTGAATTCCGTTCGTTTGTTTCGTGGATATCGGTGAGTAACTTTTTTTCTATACATGCTAGCGACCTCAAACTTGTTTTATCGCATTCAGCGCGTCAAATTACGCCGGAAACGGTCGTCTCTGTTTTGATATTGCTTAAAACACGAAGTCGAATTCCGTTCGTTTGTTTCGTGGATATCGGTGAGTAACTTTTTTTCTATACATGCTAGCGACCTAAAACTTGTTTCATCGCATTCAGCGCGTCAAATTACGCCGGAAACGGCCGTCTTTGTTTTGATATTGCTCGAAACACGAAGTCGAAGTCCGTTTGTTTGTTTTTCAGATATCGGTTGATAACTTTTTTTCTATACATGCTGGCGACCTAAAACTTGTTTTATCGCATTCAGCGCGTCAAATAACGCCGGAAACGGTCGTCTTTGTTCTGAAATTGCTCAAAACACGGAGTCGAATTCCGTTTGTTTGTTCCGTGGATATCGGTTGGTAACTTTTTTTCTATACATGCTAGCGACCTCAAACTTGTTTTATCGCATTCAGCGCGTCAAATTACGCCGGAAACGGTCGTCTTTGTTCTGATATTGCTCAAAACACGAAGTCGAATTCCGTTTGTTTGTTTCGTGGATATCGGTGAGTCACTTTTTTTCTATACATGCTAGCGACCTAAAACTTGTTTCATCGCATTCAGCGCGTCAAATTACGCCGGAAACGGTCGTCTTTGTTCTGATATTGCTCAAAACACGAAGTCGAAGTCCGTTTGTTTGTTTCGTGGATATCGGTGAGTAACTTTTTTTCTATACATGCTAGCGACCTAAAACTTGTTTCATCGCATTCAGCGCGTCAAATTACGCCGGAAACGGTCGTCTTTGTTCTGATATTGCTCAAAACACGAAGTCGAATTTCGTTTGTTTGTTTCGTGGATATCGGTGAGTAACTTTTTTTCTATACATGCTAGCGACCTAAAACTTGTTTCACCGCATTCAGCGCGTCAAATTACGCCGGAAACGGCCGTCTTTGTTTTGATATTGCTCAAAACACGAAGTCGAAGTCCGTTTGTTTGTTTTTCAGATATCGGTTGGTAACTTTTTTTCTATACATGCTAGCGACCTAAAACTTGTTTTATCGCATTCAGCGCGTCAAATTACGCCGGAAACGGTCGTCTTTGTTCTGTTATTGCTCAAAACACGGAGTCGAATTCCGTTTGTTTGTTTCGTGGATATCGGTGAGTAACTTTTTTTCTATACATGCTAGCGACCTAAAACTTGTTTTATCGCATCCAGCGCGTCAAATTACGCCGGAAACGGTCGTCTCTGTTTTGATATTGCTTAAAACACGAAGTCGAATTCCGTTCGTTTGTTTCGTGGATATCGGTGAGTAACTTTTTTTCTATACATGCTAGCGACCTAAAACTTGTTTTATCGCATTCAGCGCGTCAAATTACGCCGGAAACGGTCGTCTCTGTTTTGATATTGCTTAAAACACGAAGTCGAATTCCGTTCGTTTGTTTCGTGGATATCGGTGAGTAACTTTTTTTCTATACATGCTAGCGACCTAAAACTTGTTTTATCGCATTCAGCGCGTCAAATTACGCCGGAAACGGCCGTCTTTGTTTTGATATTGCTCGAAACACGAAGTCGAAGTCCGTTTGTTTGTTTTTCAGATATCGGTTGGTAACTTTTTTTCTGTACATGCTAGCGACCTAAAACTTGTTTTATCGCATTCAGCGCGTCAAATTACGCCAGAAACGGTCATCTTTGTCCTGATATTGCTCAAAACACGGAGTCGAATTCCGTTTGTTTGTTTCGTGGATATCGGTAAGTAACTTTTTTTCTATACATGCTAGCGACCTAAAACTTGTTTTATCGCATTCAGCGCGTCAAATTACGCCGGAAACGGTCGTCTTTGTTCGGATATTGCTCAAAACACGGAGTCGAATTCCGTTTGTTTGTTTCGTGGATATCGGTGAGTAACTTTTTTTCTATACATGCTAGCGACCTAAAACTTGTTTTATCGCATTCAGCGCGTCAAATTACGCCGGAAACGGTCGTCTTTGTTTTGATATTGCTTAAAACACGAAGTCGAAGTCCGTTTGTTTGTTTTTCAGATATCGGTTGGTAACTTTTTTTCTATACATGCTAGCGACCTAAAACTTGTTTTATCGCATTCAGCGCGTCAAATTACGCCGGAAACGGTCGTCTTTGTTCTGTTATTGCTCAAAACACGGAGTCGAATTCCGTTTGTTTGTTTCGTGGATATCGGTGAGTAACTTTTTTTCTATACATGCTAGCGACCTAAAACTTGTTTTATCGCATTCAGCGCGTCAAATTACGCCGGAAACGGTCGTCTCTGTTTTGATATTGCTTAAAACACGAAGTCGAATTCCGTTCGTTTGTTTCGTGGATATCGGTGAGTAACTTTTTTTCTATACATGCTAGCGACCTAAAACTTGTTTTATCGCATTCAGCGCGTCAAATTACGCCGGAAACGGCCGTCTTTGTTTTGATATTGCTCGAAACACGAAGTCGAAGTCCGTTTGTTTGTTTTTCAGATATCGGTAGGTAACTTTTTTTCTATACATGCTAGCGACCTAAAACTTGTTTTATCGCATTCAGCGCGTCAAATTACGCCGGAAACGGTCGTCTTTGTTCTGATATTGCTTAAAACACGGAGTCGAATTCCGTTTGTTTGTTTCGTGGATATCGGTGAGTAACTTTTTTTCTATACATGCTAGCGACCTAAAACTTGTTTTATCGCATTCAGCGCGTCAAATTACGCCGGAAACGGTCGTCTTTGTTCTGATATTGCTTAAAACACGGAGTCGAATTCCGTTCGTTTGTTTCGTGGATATCGGTGAGTAACTTTTTTTCTATACATGCTAGCGACCTAAAACTTGTTTTATCGCATTCAGCGCGTCAAATTACGCCGGAAACGGTCGTCTTTGTTCGGATATTGCTCAAAACACGGAGTCGAATTCCGTTTGTTTGTTTCGTGGATATCGGTGAGTAACTTTTTTTCTATACATGCTAGCGACCTGAAACTTGTTTTATCGCATTCAGCGCGTCAAATTACGCCGGAAACGGTCGTCTTTGTTTTGATATTGCTTAAAACACGAAGTCGAAGTCCGTTTGTTTGTTTTTCAGATATCGGTTGGTAACTTTTTTTCTATACATGCTAGCGACCTAAAACTTGTTTTATCGCATTCAGCGCGTCAAATTACGCCGGAAACGGTCGTCTTTGTTCTGTTATTGCTCAAAACACGGAGTCGAATTCCGTTTGTTTGTTTCGTGGATATCGGTGAGTAACTTTTTTTCTATACATGCTAGCGACCTAAAACTTGTTTTATCGCATTCAGCGCGTCAAATTACGCCGGAAACGGTCGTCTCTGTTTTGATATTGCTTAAAACACGAAGTCGAATTCCGTTCGTTTGTTTCGTGGATATCGGTGAGTAACTTTTTTTCTATACATGCTAGCGACCTAAAACTTGTTTTATCGCATTCAGCGCGTCAAATTACGCCGGATACGGCCGTCTTTGTTTTGATATTGCTCGAAACACGAAGTCGAAGTCCGTTTGTTTGTTTTTCAGATATCGGTTGGTAACTTTTTTTCTATACAGGCTAGCGACCTAAAACTTGTTTCATCGCATTCAGCGCGTCAAATTACGCCGGGAACGGTCGTCTATGTTTTGATATTGCTTAAAACACGAAGTCGAATTCCGTTCGTTTGTTTCGTGGATATCGGTGAGTAACTTTTTTTCTATACATGCTAGCGACCTAAAACTTGTTTTATCGCATTCAGCGCGTCAAATTACGCCGGAAACGGCCGTCTTTGTTTTGATATTGCTCGAAACACGAAGTCGAAGTCCGTTTGTTTGTTTTTCAGATATCGGTTGGTAACTTTTTTTCTGTACATGCTAGCGACCTAAAACTTGTTTTATCGCATTCAGCGCGTCAAATTACGCCAGAAACGGTCATCTTTGTCCTGATATTGCTCAAAACACGGAGTCGAATTCCGTTTGTTTGTTTCGTGGATATCGGTGAGTAACTTTTTTTCTATACATGCTAGCGACCTAAAACTTGTTTTATCGCATTCAGCGCGTCAAATTACGCCGGAAACGGTCGTCTTTGTTCGGATATTGCTCAAAACACGGAGTCGAATTCCGTTTGTTTGTTTCGTGGATATCGGTGAGTAACTTTTTTTCTATACATGCTAGCGACCTAAAACTCGTTTTATCGCATTCAGCGCGTCAAATTACGCCGGAAACGGTCGTCTTTGTTTTGATATTGCTTAAAACACGAAGTCGAAGTCCGTTTGTTTGTTTTTCAGATATCGGTTGGTAACTTTTTTTCTATACATGCTAGCGACCTAAAACTTGTTTTATCGCATTCAGCGCGTCAAATTACGCCGGAAACGGTCGTCTTTGTTCTGTTATTGCTCAAAACACGGAGTCGAATTCCGTTTGTTTGTTTCGTGGATATCGGTGAGTAACTTTTTTTCTATACATGCTAGCGACCTAAAACTTGTTTTATCGCATTCAGCGCGTCAAATTACGCCGGAAACGGTCGTCTCTGTTTTGATATTGCTTAAAACACGAAGTCGAATTCCGTTCGTTTGTTTCGTGGATATCGGTGAGTAACTTTTTTTCTATACATGCTAGCGACCTAAAACTCGTTTTATCGCATTCAGCGCGTCAAATTACGCCGGAAACGGTCGTCTTTGTTTTGATATTGCTTAAAACACGAAGTCGAAGTCCGTTTGTTTGTTTTTCAGATATCGGTTGGTAACTTTTTTTCTATACATGCTAGCGACCTAAAACTTGTTTTATCGCATTCAGCGCGTCAAATTACGCCGGAAACGGTCGTCTTTGTTCTGTTATTGCTCAAAACACGGAGTCGAATTCCGTTTGTTTGTTTCGTGGATATCGGTGAGTAACTTTTTTTCTATACATGCTAGCGACCTAAAACTTGTTTTATCGCATTCAGCGCGTCAAATTACGCCGGAAACGGTCGTCTCTGTTTTGATATTGCTTAAAACACGAAGTCGAATTCCGTTCGTTTGTTTCGTGGATATCGGTGAGTAACTTTTTTTCTATACATGCTAGCGACCTAAAACTTGTTTTATCGCATTCAGCGCGTCAAATTACGCCGGAAACGGCCGTCTTTGTTTTGATATTGCTCGAAACACGAAGTCGAAGTCCGTTTGTTTGTTTTTCAGATATCGGTTGGTAACTTTTTTTCTGTACATGCTAGCGACCTAAAACTTGTTTTATCGCATTCAGCGCGTCAAATTACGCCAGAAACGGTCATCTTTGTCCTGATATTGCTCAAAACACGGAGTCGAATTCCGTTTGTTTGTTTCGTGGATATCGGTGAGTAACTTTTTTTCTATACATGCTAGCGACCTAAAACTTGTTTTATCGCATTCAGCGCGTCAAATTACGCCGGAAACGGTCGTCTTTGTTCGGATATTGCTCAAAACACGGAGTCGAATTCCGTTTGTTTGTTTCGTGGATATCGGTGAGTAACTTTTTTTCTATACATGCTAGCGACCTAAAACTTGTTTTATCGCATTCAGCGCGTCAAATTACGCCGGAAACGGTCGTCTTTGTTTTGATATTGCTTAAAACACGAAGTCGAAGTCCGTTTGTTTGTTTTTCAGATATCGGTTGGTAACTTTTTTTCTATACATGCTAGCGACCTAAAACTTGTTTTATCGCATTCAGCGCGTCAAATTACGCCGGAAACGGTCGTCTTTGTTCTGTTATTGCTCAAAACACGGAGTCGAATTCCGTTTGTTTGTTTCGTGGATATCGGTGAGTAACTTTTTTTCTATACATGCTAGCGACCTAAAACTTGTTTTATCGCATTCAGCGCGTCAAATTACGCCGGAAACGGTCGTCTCTGTTTTGATATTGCTTAAAACACGAAGTCGAATTCCGTTCGTTTGTTTCGTGGATATCGGTGAGTAACTTTTTTTCTATACATGCTAGCGACCTAAAACTTGTTTTATCGCATTCAGCGCGTCAAATTACGCCGGAAACGGCCGTCTTTGTTTTGATATTGCTCGAAACACGAAGTCGAAGTCCGTTTGTTTGTTTTTCAGATATCGGTAGGTAACTTTTTTTCTATACATGCTAGCGACCTAAAACTTGTTTTATCGCATTCAGCGCGTCAAATTACGCCGGAAACGGTCGTCTTTGTTCTGATATTGCTTAAAACACGGAGTCGAATTCCGTTTGTTTGTTTCGTGGATATCGGTGAGTAACTTTTTTTCTATACATGCTAGCGACCTAAAACTTGTTTTATCGCATTCAGCGCGTCAAATTACGCCGGAAACGGTCGTCTTTGTTCTGATATTGCTTAAAACACGGAGTCGAATTCCGTTCGTTTGTTTCGTGGATATCGGTGAGTAACTTTTTTTCTATACATGCTAGCGACCTAAAACTTGTTTTATCGCATTCAGCGCGTCAAATTACGCCGGATACGGCCGTCTTTGTTTTGATATTGCTCGAAACACGAAGTCGAAGTCCGTTTGTTTGTTTTTCAGATATCGGTTGGTAACTTTTTTTCTATACAGGCTAGCGACCTAAAACTTGTTTCATCGCATTCAGCGCGTCAAATTACGCCGGAAACGGTCGTCTTTGTTCTGTTATTGCTCAAAACACGGAGTCGAATTCCGTTTGTTTGTTTCGTGGATATCGGTGAGTAACTTTTTTTCTATACATGCTAGCGACCTAAAACTTGTTTTATCGCATTCAGCGCGTCAAATTACGCCGGAAACGGTCGTCTCTGTTTTGATATTGCTTAAAACACGAAGTCGAATTCCGTTCGTTTGTTTCGTGGATATCGGTGAGTAACTTTTTTTCTATACATGCTAGCGACCTAAAACTTGTTTTATCGCATTCAGCGCGTCAAATTACGCCGGAAACGGCCGTCTTTGTTCTGATATTGCTCAAAACACGGAGTCGAATTCCGTTTGTTTGTTTCGTGGATATCGGTGAGTAACTTTTTTTCTATACATGCTAGCGACCTAAAACTTGTTTTATCGCATTCAGCGCGTCAAATTACGCCGGAAACGGTCGTCTTTGTTCTGATATTGCTTGAAACACGGAGTCGAATTCCGTTCGTTTGTTTCGTGGATATCGGTGAGTAACTTTTTTTCTATACATGCTAGCGACCTAAAACTTGTTTTATCGCATTCAGCGCGTCAAATTACGCCGGATACGGCCGTCTTTGTTTTGATATTGCTCGAAACACGAAGTCGAAGTCCGTTTGTTTGTTTTTCAGATATCGGTTGGTAACTTTTTTTCTATACAGGCTAGCGACCTAAAACTTGTTTCATCGCATTCAGCGCGTCAAATTACGCCGGGAACGGTCGTCTATGTTTTGATATTGCTTAAAACACGAAGTCGAATTCCGTTCGTTTGTTTCGTGGATATCGGTGAGTAACTTTTTTTCTATACATGCTAGCGACCTAAAACTTGTTTTATCGCATTCAGCGCGTCAAATTACGCCGGAAACGGCCGTCTTTGTTTTGATATTGCTCGAAACACGAAGTCGAAGTCCGTTTGTTTGTTTTTCAGATATCGGTTGGTAACTTTTTTTCTGTACATGCTAGCGACCTAAAACTTGTTTTATCGCATTCAGCGCGTCAAATTACGCCAGAAACGGTCATCTTTGTCCTGATATTGCTCAAAACACGGAGTCGAATTCCGTTTGTTTGTTTCGTGGATATCGGTGAGTAACTTTTTTTCTATACATGCTAGCGACCTAAAACTTGTTTTATCGCATTCAGCGCGTCAAATTACGCCGGAAACGGTCGTCTTTGTTCGGATATTGCTCAAAACACGGAGTCGAATTCCGTTTGTTTGTTTTGTGGATATCGGTGAGTAACTTTTTTTCTATACATGCTAGCGACCTGAAACTTGTTTTATCGCATTCAGCGCGTCAAATTACGCCGGAAACGGTCGTCTTTGTTTTGATATTGCTTAAAACACGAAGTCGAAGTCCGTTTGTTTGTTTTTCAGATATCGGTTGGTAACTTTTTTTCTATACATGCTAGCGACCTAAAACTTGTTTTATCGCATTCAGCGCGTCAAATTACGCCGGAAACGGTCGTCTTTGTTCTGTTATTGCTCAAAACACGGAGTCGAATTCCGTTTGTTTGTTTCGTGGATATCGGTGAGTAACTTTTTTTCTATACATGCTAGCGACCTAAAACTTGTTTTATCGCATTCAGCGCGTCAAATTACGCCGGAAACGGCCGTCTTTGTTTTGATATTGCTCGAAACACGAAGTCGAAGTCCGTTTGTTTGTTTTTCAGATATCGGTTGGTAACTTTTTTTCTGTACATGCTAGCGACCTAAAACTTGTTTTATCGCATTCAGCGCGTCAAATTACGCCAGAAACGGTCATCTTTGTCCTGATATTGCTCAAAACACGGAGTCGAATTCCGTTTGTTTGTTTCGTGGATATCGGTGAGTAACTTTTTTTCTATACATGCTAGCGACCTAAAACTTGTTTTATCGCATTCAGCGCGTCAAATTACGCCGGAAACGGTCGTCTTTGTTCGGATATTGCTCAAAACACGGAGTCGAATTCCGTTTGTTTGTTTTGTGGATATCGGTGAGTAACTTTTTTTCTATACATGCTAGCGACCTAAAACTTGTTTTATCGCATTCAGCGCGTCAAATTACGCCGGAAACGGTCGTCTTTGTTTTGATCTTGCTTAAAACACGAAGTCGAAGTCCGTTTGTTTGTTTTTCAGATATCGGTTGGTAACTTTTTTTCTATACATGCTAGCGACCTAAAACTTGTTTTATCGCATTCAGCGCGTCAAATTACGCCGGAAACGGTCGTCTTTGTTCTGTTATTGCTCAAAACACGGAGTCGAATTCCGTTTGTTTGTTTCGTGGATATCGGTGAGTAACTTTTTTTCTATACATGCTAGCGACCTAAAACTTGTTTTATCGCATTCAGCGCGTCAAATTACGCCGGAAACGGTCGTCTCTGTTTTGATATTGCTTAAAACACGAAGTCGAATTCCGTTCGTTTGTTTCGTGGATATCGGTGAGTAACTTTTTTTCTATACATGCTAGCGACCTAAAACTTGTTTTATCGCATTCAGCGCGTCAAATTACGCCGGAAACGGCCGTCTTTGTTCTGATATTGCTCAAAACACGGAGTCGAATTCCGTTTGTTTGTTTCGTGGATATCGGTCAGTAACTTTTTTTCTATACATGCTAGCGACCTAAAACTTGTTTTATCGCATTCAGCGCGTCAAATTACGCCGGAAACGGTCGTCTTTGTTCTGATATTGCTTAAAACACGGAGTCGAATTCCGTTCGTTTGTTTCGTGGATATCGGTGAGTAACTTTTTTTCTATACATGCTAGCGACCTAAAACTTGTTTTATCGCATTCAGCGCGTCAAATTACGCCGGATACGGCCGTCTTTGTTTTGATATTGCTCGAAACACGAAGTCGAAGTCCGTTTGTTTGTTTTTCAGATATCGGTTGGTAACTTTTTTTCTATACAGGCTAGCGACCTAAAACTTGTTTCATCGCATTCAGCGCGTCAAATTACGCCGGGAACGGTCGTCTATGTTTTGATATTGCTTAAAACACGAAGTCGAATTCCGTTCGTTTGTTTCGTGGATATCGGTGAGTAACTTTTTTTCTATACATGCTAGCGACCTAAAACTTGTTTTATCGCATTCAGCGCGTCAAATTACGCCGGAAACGGCCGTCTTTATTTTGATATTGCTCGAAACACGAAGTCGAAGTCCGTTTGTTTGTTTTTCAGATATCGGTTGGTAACTTTTTTTCTGTACATGCTAGCGACCTAAAACTTGTTTTATCGCATTCAGCGCGTCAAATTACGCCAGAAACGGTCATCTTTGTCCTGATATTGCTCAAAACACGGAGTCGAATTCCGTTTGTTTGTTTCGTGGATATCGGTGAGTAACTTTTTTTCTATACATGCTTGCGACCTAAAACTTGTTTTATCGCATTCAGCGCGTCAAATTACGCCGGAAACGGTCGTCTTTGTTCGGATATTGCTCAAAACACGGAGTCGAATTCCGTTTGTTTGTTTCGTGGATATCGGTGAGTAACTTTTTTTCTATACATGCTAGCGACCTAAAACTCGTTTTATCGCATTCAGCGCGTCAAATTACGCCGGAAACGGTCGTCTTTGTTTTGATATTGCTTAAAACACGAAGTCGAAGTCCGTTTGTTTGTTTTTCAGATATCGGTTGGTAACTTTTTTTCTATACATGCTAGCGACCTAAAACTTGTTTTATCGCATTCAGCGCGTCAAATTACGCCGGAAACGGTCGTCTTTGTTCTGTTATTGCTCAAAACACGGAGTCGAATTCCGTTTGTTTGTTTCGTGGATATCGGTGAGTAACTTTTTTTCTATACATGCTAGCGACCTAAAACTTGTTTTATCGCATTCAGCGCGTCAAATTACGCCGGAAACGGTCGTCTCTGTTTTGATATTGCTTAAAACACGAAGTCGAATTCCGTTCGTTTGTTTCGTGGATATCGGTGAGTAACTTTTTTTCTATACATGCTAGCGACCTAAAACTTGTTTTATCGCATTCAGCGCGTCAAATTACGCCGGGAACGGTCGTCTTTGTTTTGATATTGCTTAAAACACGAAGTCGAATTCCGTCCGTTTGTTTCGTGGATATCGGTGAGTAACTTTTTTTCTATACATGCTAGCGACCTAAAACTTGTTTCATCGCATTCAGCGCGTCAAATTACGCCGGAAACGGCCGTCTTTGTTTTGATATTGCTCGAAACACGAAGTCGAAGTCCGTTTGTTTGTTTTTCAGATATCGGTTGGTAACTTTTTTTCTATACAGGCTAGCGACCTAAAACTTGTTTCATCGCATTCAGCGCGTCAAATTACGCCGGAAACGGTCGTCTCTGTTTTGATATTGCTTAAAACACGAAGTCGAATTCCGTTCGTTTGTTTCGTGGATATCGGTGAGTAACTTTTTTTCTATACATGCTAGCGACCTAAAACTTGTTTTATCGCATTCAGCGCGTCAAATTACGCCGGAAACGGTCGTCTTTGTTCTGATATTGCTCAAAACACGGAGTCGAATTCCGTTTGTTTGTTTCGTGGATATCGGTGAGTAACTTTTTTTCTATACATGCTAGCGACCTAAAACTTGTTTTATCGCATTCAGCGCGTCAAATTACGCCGGAAACGGTCGTCTTTGTTCTGTTATTGCTCAAAACACGGAGTCGAATTCCGTTCGTTTGTTTCGTGGATATCGGTGAGTAACTTTTTTTCTATACATGCTAGCGACCTAAAACTTGTTTTATCGCATTCAGCGCGTCAAATTACGCCAGAAACGGTCGTCTTTGTTCTGATATTGCTCAAAACACGGAGTCGAATTCCGTTTGTTTGTTTCGTGGATATCGGTGAGTAACTTTTTTTCTATACATGCTAGCGACCTAAAACTTGTTTTATCGCATTCAGCGCGGCAAATTACGCCGCAAACGGTCGTCTTTGTTCTGATATTGCTTAAAACACGAAGTCGAATTCCGTTCGTTTGTTTCGTGGATATCGGTGAGTAACTTTTTTTCTATACATGCTAGCGACCTAAAACTTGTTTCATCGCATTCAGCGCGTCAAATTACGCCGGAAACGGCCGTCTTTGTTTTGATATTGCTCGAAACACGAAGTCGAAGTCCGTTTGTTTGTTTTTCAGATATCGGTTGGTAACTTTTTTTCTATACAGGCTAGCGACCTAAAACTTGTTTCATCGCATTTAGCGCGTCAAATTACGCCGGGAACGGTCGTCTTTGTTTTGATATTGCTTAAAACACGAAGTCGAATTCCGTCCGTTTGTTTCGTGGATATCGGTGAGTAACTTTTTTTCTATACATGCTAGCGACCTAAAACTTGTTTCATCGCATTCAGCGCGTCAAATTACGCCGGAAACGGCCGTCTTTGTTTTGATATTGCTCGAAACACGAAGTCGAAGTCCGTTTGTTTGTTTTTCAGATATCGGTTGGTAACTTTTTTTCTATACAGGCTAGCGACCTAAAACTTGTTTTATCGCATTCAGCGCGGCAAATTACGCCGCAAACGGTCGTCTTTGTTCTGATATTGCTTAAAACACGAAGTCGAATTCCGTTCGTTTGTTTCGTGGATATCGGTGAGTAACTTTTTTTCTATACATGCTAGCGACCTAAAACTTGTTTCATCGCATTCAGCGCGTCAAATTACGCCGGAAACGGCCGTCTTTGTTTTGATATTGCTCGAAACACGAAGTCGAAGTCCGTTTGTTTGTTTTTCAGATATCGGTTGGTAACTTTTTTTCTATACAGGCTAGCGACCTAAAACTTGTTTCATCGCATTTAGCGCGTCAAATTACGCCGGGAACGGTCGTCTTTGTTTTGATATTGCTTAAAACACGAAGTCGAATTCCGTCCGTTTGTTTCGTGGATATCGGTGAGTAACTTTTTTTCTATACATGCTAGCGACCTAAAACTTGTTTCATCGCATTCAGCGCGTCAAATTACGCCGGAAACGGCCGTCTTTGTTTTGATATTGCTCGAAACACGAAGTCGAAGTCCGTTTGTTTGTTTTTCAGATATCGGTTGGTAACTTTTTTTCTATACAGGCTAGCGACCTAAAACTTGTTTCATCGCATTCAGCGCGTCAAATTACGCCGGAAACGGTCGTCTCTGTTTTGATATTGCTTAAAACACGAAGTCGAATTCCGTTCGTTTGTTTCGTGGATATCGGTGAGTAACTTTTTTTCTATACATGCTAGCGACCTAAAACTTGTATTATCGCATTCAGCGCGTCAAATTACGCCGAAAACGGCCGTCTTTGTTTTGATATTGCTCGAAACACGAAGTCGAAGTCCGTTTGTTTGTTTTTCAGATATCGGTAGGTAACTTTTTTTCTATACATGCTAGCGACCTAAAACTTGTTTTATCGCATTCAGCGCGTCAAATTACGCCGGAAACGGCCGTCTTTGTTTTGATATTGCTCGAAACACGAAGTCGAAGTCCGTTTGTTTGTTTTTCAGATATCGGTTGGTAACTTTTTTTCTGTACATGCTAGCGACCTAAAACTTGTTTTATCGCATTCAGCGCGTCAAATTACGCCAGAAACGGTCGTCTTTGTTCTGATATTGCTCAAAACACGGAGTCGAATTCCGTTTGTTTGTTTCGTGGATATCGGTGAGTAACTTTTTTTCTATACATGCTAGCGACCTAAAACTTGTTTTATCGCATTCAGCGCGTCAAATTACGCCGGAAACGGTCGTCTCTGTTTTGATATTGCTGAAAACACGAAGTCGAATTCCGTTCGTTTGTTCCGTGGATATCGGTGAGTAACTTTTTTTCTATACACGCTAGCGACCTAAAACTTGTTTTATCGCATTCAGCGCGTCAAATTACGCCGGAAACGGCCGTCTTTGTTTTGATATTGCTCGAAACACGAAGTCGAAGTCCGTTTGTTTGTTTTTCAGATATCGGTAGGTAACTTTTTTTCTATACATGCTAGCGACCTAAAACTTGTTTTATCGCATTCAGCGCGTCAAATTACGCCGAAAACGGTCGTCTTTGTTCTGATATTGCTCAAAACACGGAGTCGAATTCCGTTTGTTTGTTTCGTGGATATCGGTGAGTAACTTTTTTTCTATACATGCTAGCGACCTAAAACTTGTTTTATCGCATTCAGCGCGTCAAATTATGCCGGAAACGGTCGTCTTTGTTCTGATATTGCTTAAAACACGGAGTCGAATTCCGTTCGTTTGTTTCGTGGATATCGGTGAGTAACTTTTTTTCTATACATGCTAGCGACCTAAAACTTGTTTTATCGCATTCAGCGCGTCAAATTACGCCGGATACGGCCGTCTTTGTTTTGATATTGCTCGAAACACGAAGTCGAAGTCCGTTTGTTTGTTTTTCAGATATCGGTTGGTAACTTTTTTTCAATACAGGCTAGCGACCTAAAACTTGTTTCATCGCATTCAGCGCGTCAAATTACGCCGGGAACGGTCGTCTATGTTTTGATATTGCTTAAAACACGAAGTCGAATTCCGTTCGTTTGTTTCGTGGATATCGGTGAGTAACTTTTTTTCTATACATGCTAGCGACCTAAAACTTGTTTTATCGCATTCAGCGCGTCAAATTACGCCGGAAACGGCCGTCTTTGTTTTGATATTGCTCGAAACACGAAGTCGAAGTCCGTTTGTTTGTTTTTCAGATATCGGTTGGTAACTTTTTTTCTGTACATGCTAGCGACCTAAAACTTGTTTTATCGCATTCAGCGCGTCAAATTACGCCAGAAACGGTCATCTTTGTCCTGATATTGCTCAAAACACGGAGTCGAATTCCGTTTGTTTGTTTCGTGGATATCGGTGAGTAACTTTTTTTCTATACATGCTAGCGACCTAAAACTTGTTTTATCGCATTCAGCGCGTCAAATTACGCCGGAAACGGTCGTCTTTGTTCGGATATTGCTCAAAACACGGAGTCGAATTCCGTTTGTTTGTTTCGTGGATATCGGTGAGTAACTTTTTTTCTATACATGCTAGCGACCTAAAACTTGTTTAATCGCATTCAGCGCGTCAAATTACGCCGGAAACGGTCGTCTTTGTTCGGATATTGCTCAAAACACGGAGTCGAATTCCGTTTGTTTGTTTCGTGGATATCGTTGAGTAACTTTTTTTCTATACATGCTAGCGACCTAAAACTTGTTTTATCGCATTCAGCGCGTCAAATTACGCCGGAAACGGTCGTCTTTGTTTCGATATTGCTTAAAACACGAAGTCGAATTCCGTTCGTTTGTTTCGTGGATATCGGTGAGTAACTTTTTTTCTATACATGCTAGCGACCTAAAACTTGTTTTATCGCATTCAGCGCGTCAAATTACGCCGGAAACGGCCGTCTTTGTTTTGATATTGCTCGAAACACGGAGTGGAAGTCCGTTTGTTTTTTTTTCAGATATCGGTTGGTAACTTTTTTTCTATACATGCTAGCGACCTAAAACTTGTTTTATCGCATTCAGCGCGTCAAATTACGCCGGAAACGGCCGTTTTTGTTTTGATATTGCTCGAAACACGAAGTCGAAGTCCGTTTGTTTGTTTTTCAGTTACGGTTGGTAACTTTTTCTCTATACATGCTAGCGACCTAAAACTTGTTTTATCGCATTCAGCGCGTCAAATTACGCCAGAAACGGTTGTCTTTGTTCTGATATTGCTCAAAACACGGAGTCGAATTCCGTTTGTTTGTTTCGTGGATATCGGTGAGTAACTTTTTTTCTATACATGCTAGCGACCTAAAACTTGTTTTATCGCATTCAGCGCGTCAAATTACGCCGGAAACGGTCGTCTTTGTTCTGATATTGCTCAAAACACGGAGTCGAATTCCGTTTGTTTGTTTCGTGGATATCGGTGAGTAACTTTTTTTCTATACATGCTAGCGACCTAAGACTTGTTTTATCGCATTCAGCGCGTCAAATTACGCCGGAAACGGTCGTCTTTGTTTCGATATTGCTTAAAACACGAAGTCGAATTCCGTTCGTTTGTTTCGTGGATATCGGTGAGTAACTTTTTTTCTATACATGCTAGCGACCTAAAACTTGTTTCATCGCATTCAGCGCGTCAAATTACGCCAGAAACGGTTGTCTTTGTTCTGATATTGCTCAAAACACGGAGTCGAATTCCGTTTGTTTGTTTCGTGGATATCGGTGAGTAACTTTTTTTCTATACATGCTAGCGACCTAAAACTTGTTTTATCGCATTCAGCGCGTCAAATTACGCCGGAAACGGTCGTCTTTGTTCTGATATTGCTCAAAACACGGAGTCGAATTCCGTTTGTTTGTTTCGTGGATATCGGTGAGTAACTTTTTTTCTATACATGCTAGCGACCTAAAACTTGTTTTATCGCATTCAGCGCGTCAAATTACGCCGGAAACGGTCGTCTTTGTTCTGATATTGCTCAAAACACGGAGTCGAATTCCGTTTGTTTGTTTCGTGGATATCGGTGAGTAACTTTTTTTCTATACATGCTAGCGACCTAAAACTTGTTTTATCGCATTCAGCGCGTCAAATTACGCCGGAAACGGCCGTCTTTGTTTTGATATTGCTCGAAACACGAAGTCGAAGTCCGTTTGTTTGTTTTTCAGATATCGGTTGGTAACTTTTTTTCTATACATGCTAGCGACCTAAAACTTGTTTTATCGCATTCGGCGCGTCAAATTACGCCGGAAACGGCCGTTTTTGTTTTGATATTGCTCGAAACACGAAGTCGAAGTCCGTTTGTTTGTTTTTCAGTTACGGTTGGTAACTTTTTCTCTATACATGCTAGCGACCTAAAACTTGTTTTATCGCATTCAGCGCGTCAAATTACACCGGGAACGGTCGTCTTTGTTTTGATATTGCTTAAAACACGAAGTCGAATTCCGTTCGTTTGTTTCGTGGATATCGGTGAGTAACTTTTTTTCTATACATGCTAGCGACCTAAAACTTGTTTTATCGCATTCAGCGCGTCAAATTACGCCGGATACGGCCGTCTTTGTTTTGATATTGCTCGAAACACGAAGTCGAAGTCCGTTTGTTTGTTTTTCAGATATCGGTTGGTAACTTTTTTTCTATACAGGCTAGCGACCTAAAACTTGTTTCATCGCATTCAGCGCGTCAAATTACGCCGGAAACGGTCGTCTCTGTTTTGATATTGCTTAAAACACGAAGTCGAATTCCGTTCGTTTGTTTCGTGGATATCGGTGAGTAACTTTTTTTCTATACATGCTAGCGACCTAAAACTTGTATTATCGCATTCAGCGCGTCAAATTACGCCGAAAACGGCCGTCTTTGTTTTGATATTGCTCGAAACACGAAGTCGAAGTCCGTTTGTTTGTTTTTCAGATATCGGTAGGTAACTTTTTTTCTATACATGCTAGCGACCTAAAACTTGTTTTATCGCATTCAGCGCGTCAAATTACGCCGGAAACGGCCGTCTTTGTTTTGATATTGCTCGAAACACGAAGTCGAAGTCCGTTTGTTTGTTTTTCAGATATCGGTTGGTAACTTTTTTTCTGTACATGCTAGCGACCTAAAACTTGTTTTATCGCATTCAGCGCGTCAAATTACGCCAGAAACGGTCGTCTTTGTTCTGATATTGCTCAAAACACGGAGTCGAATTCCGTTTGTTTGTTTCGTGGATATCGGTGAGTAACTTTTTTTCTATACATGCTAGCGACCTAAAACTTGTTTTATCGCATTCAGCGCGTCAAATTACGCCGGAAACGGTCGTCTCTGTTTTGATATTGCTGAAAACACGAAGTCGAATTCCGTTCGTTTGTTCCGTGGATATCGGTGAGTAACTTTTTTTCTATACATGCTAGCGACCTAAAACTTGTTTTATCGCATTCAGCGCGTCAAATTACGCCGGAAACGGCCGTCTTTGTTTTGATATTGCTCGAAACACGAAGTCGAAGTCCGTTTGTTTGTTTTTCAGATATCGGTAGGTAACTTTTTTTCTATACATGCTAGCGACCTAAAACTTGTTTTATCGCATTCAGCGCGTCAAATTACGCCGAAAACGGTCGTCTTTGTTCTGATATTGCTCAAAACACGGAGTCGAATTCCGTTTGTTTGTTTCGTGGATATCGGTGAGTAACTTTTTTTCTATACATGCTAGCGACCTAAAACTTGTTTTATCGCATTCAGCGCGTCAAATTATGCCGGAAACGGTCGTCTTTGTTCTGATATTGCTTAAAACACGGAGTCGAATTCCGTTCGTTTGTTTCGTGGATATCGGTGAGTAACTTTTTTTCTATACATGCTAGCGACCTAAAACTTGTTTTATCGCATTCAGCGCGTCAAATTACGCCGGATACGGCCGTCTTTGTTTTGATATTGCTCGAAACACGAAGTCGAAGTCCGTTTGTTTGTTTTTCAGATATCGGTTGGTAACTTTTTTTCAATACAGGCTAGCGACCTAAAACTTGTTTCATCGCATTCAGCGCGTCAAATTACGCCGGGAACGGTCGTCTATGTTTTGATATTGCTTAAAACACGAAGTCGAATTCCGTTCGTTTGTTTCGTGGATATCGGTGAGTAACTTTTTTTCTATACATGCTAGCGACCTAAAACTTGTTTTATCGCATTCAGCGCGTCAAATTACGCCGGAAACGGCCGTCTTTGTTTTGATATTGCTCGAAACACGAAGTCGAAGTCCGTTTGTTTGTTTTTCAGATATCGGTTGGTAACTTTTTTTCTGTACATGCTAGCGACCTAAAACTTGTTTTATCGCATTCAGCGCGTCAAATTACGCCAGAAACGGTCATCTTTGTCCTGATATTGCTCAAAACACGGAGTCGAATTCCGTTTGTTTGTTTCGTGGATATCGGTGAGTAACTTTTTTTCTATACATGCTAGCGACCTAAAACTTGTTTTATCGCATTCAGCGCGTCAAATTACGCCGGAAACGGTCGTCTTTGTTCGGATATTGCTCAAAACACGGAGTCGAATTCCGTTTGTTTGTTTCGTGGATATCGGTGAGTAACTTTTTTTCTATACATGCTAGCGACCTAAAACTTGTTTAATCGCATTCAGCGCGTCAAATTACGCCGGAAACGGTCGTCTTTGTTCGGATATTGCTCAAAACACGGAGTCGAATTCCGTTTGTTTGTTTCGTGGATATCGTTGAGTAACTTTTTTTCTATACATGCTAGCGACCTAAAACTTGTTTTATCGCATTCAGCGCGTCAAATTACGCCGGAAACGGTCGTCTTTGTTTCGATATTGCTTAAAACACGAAGTCGAATTCCGTTCGTTTGTTTCGTGGATATCGGTGAGTAACTTTTTTTCTATACATGCTAGCGACCTAAAACTTGTTTTATCGCATTCAGCGCGTCAAATTACGCCGGAAACGGCCGTCTTTGTTTTGATATTGCTCGAAACACGGAGTGGAAGTCCGTTTGTTTTTTTTTCAGATATCGGTTGGTAACTTTTTTTCTATACATGCTAGCGACCTAAAACTTGTTTTATCGCATTCAGCGCGTCAAATTACGCCGGAAACGGCCGTTTTTGTTTTGATATTGCTCGAAACACGAAGTCGAAGTCCGTTTGTTTGTTTTTCAGTTACGGTTGGTAACTTTTTCTCTATACATGCTAGCGACCTAAAACTTGTTTTATCGCATTCAGCGCGTCAAATTACGCCAGAAACGGTTGTCTTTGTTCTGATATTGCTCAAAACACGGAGTCGAATTCCGTTTGTTTGTTTCGTGGATATCGGTGAGTAACTTTTTTTCTATACATGCTAGCGACCTAAAACTTGTTTTATCGCATTCAGCGCGTCAAATTACGCCGGAAACGGTCGTCTTTGTTCTGATATTGCTCAAAACACGGAGTCGAATTCCGTTTGTTTGTTTCGTGGATATCGGTGAGTAACTTTTTTTCTATACATGCTAGCGACCTAAGACTTGTTTTATCGCATTCAGCGCGTCAAATTACGCCGGAAACGGTCGTCTTTGTTTCGATATTGCTTAAAACACGAAGTCGAATTCCGTTCGTTTGTTCCGTGGATATCGGTGAGTAACTTTTTTTCTATACATGCTAGCGACCTAAAACTTGTTTTATCGCATTCAGCGCGTCAAATTACGCCAGAAACGGTTGTCTTTGTTCTGATATTGCTCAAAACACGGAGTCGAATTCCGTTTGTTTGTTTCGTGGATATCGGTGAGTAACTTTTTTTCTATACATGCTAGCGACCTAAAACTTGTTTTATCGCATTCAGCGCGTCAAATTACGCCGGAAACGGTCGTCTTTGTTTTGATATTGCTTAAAACACGAAGTCGAAGTCCGTTTGTTTGTTTTTCAGATATCGGTTGGTAACTTTTTTTCTATACATGCTAGCGACCTAAAACTTGTTTTATCGCATTCAGCGCGTCAAATTACGCCGGAAACGGTCGTCTTTGTTCTGTTATTGCTCAAAACACGGAGTCGAATTCCGTTTGTTTGTTTCGTGGATATCGGTGAGTAACTTTTTTTCTATACATGCTAGCGACCTAAAACTTGTTTTATCGCATTCAGCGCGTCAAATTACGCCGGAAACGGTCGTCTTTGTTCTGATATTGCTCAAAACACGGAGTCGAATTCCGTTTGTTTGTTTCGTGGATATCGGTGAGTAACTTTTTTTCTATATATGCTAGCGACCTAAAACTTGTTTTATCGCATTCAGCGCGTCAAATTACGCTGGAAACGGCCGTCTTTGTTTTGATATTGCTCGAAACACGAAGTCGAAGTCCGTTTGTTTGTTTTTCAGATATCGGTTGGTAACTTTTTTTCTATACATGCTAGCGACCTAAAACTTGTTTCATCGCATTCAGCGCGTCAAATTACGCCGGGAACGGTCGTCTTTGTTTTGATATTGCTTAAAACACGAAGTCGAATTCCGTTCGTTTGTTTCGTGGATATCGGTGAGTAACTTTTTTTCTATACATGCTAGCGACCTAAAACTTGTTTTATCGCATTCAGCGCGTCAAATTACGCCGGAAACGGCCGCCTTTGTTTTGATATTGCTCGAAACACGAAGTCGAAGTCCGTTTGTTTGTTTTTCAGATATCGGTTGGTAACTTTTTTTCTATACATGCTAGCGACCTAAAACTTGTTTTATCGCATTCGGCGCGTCAAATTACGCCGGAAACGGCCGTTTTTGTTTTGATATTGCTCGAAACACGAAGTCGAAGTCCGTTTGTTTGTTTTTCAGTTACGGTTGGTAACTTTTTCTCTATACATGCTAGCGACCTAAAACTTGTTTTATCGCATTCAGCGCGTCAAATTACACCGGGAACGGTCGTCTTTGTTTTGATATTGCTTAAAACACGAAGTCGAATTCCGTTCGTTTGTTTCGTGGATATCGGTGAGTAACTTTTTTTCTATACATGCTAGCGACCTAAAACTTGTTTTATCGCATTCAGCGCGTCAAATTACGCCGGAAACGGCCGTCTTTGTTTTGATATTGCTCGAAACACGAAGTCGAAGTCCGTTTGTTTGTTTTTCAGATATCGGTTGGTAACTTTTTTTCTGTACATGCTAGCGACCTAAAACTAGTTTTATCGCATTCAGCGCGTCAAATTACGCCGGAAACGGTCGTCTTTGTTCTGATATTGCTTAAAACACGAAGTCGAATTCCGTTCGTTTGTTTCGTGGATATCGGTGAGTCACTTTTTTTCTATACATGCTAGCGACCTAAAACTTGTTTTATCGCATTCAGCGCGTCAAATTACGCCGGAAACGGCCGTCTTTGTTTTGATATTGCTCGAAACACGAAGTCGAAGTCCGTTTGTTTGTTTTTCAGATATCGGTTGGTAACTTTTTTTCTATACATGCTAGCGACCTAAAACTTGTTTCACCGCATTCAGCGCGTCAAATTACGCCGGGAACGGTCGTCTTTGTTTTGATATTGCTTAAAACACGAAGTCGAATTCCGTTCGTTTTTTTCGTGGATATCGGTGAGTAACTTTTTTTCTATACATGCTAGCGACCTAAAACTTGTTTTATCGCATTCAGCGCGTCAAATTACGCCGGAAACGGCCGTCTTTGTTTTGATATTGCTCGAAACACGAAGTCGAAGTCCGTTTGTTTGTTCTTCAGATATCGGTTGGTAACTTTTTGTCTGTACATGCTAGCGACCTAAAACTTGTTTTATCGCATTCAGCGCGTCAAATTACGCCAGAAACGGTCATCTTTGTCCTGATATTGCTCAAAACACGGAGTCGAATTCCGTTTGTTTGTTTCGTGGATATCGGTGAGTAACTTTTTTTCTATACATGCTAGCGACCTAAAACTTGTTTTATCGCATTCAGCGCGTCAAATTACGCCGGAAACGGTCGTCTTTGTTCGGATATTGCTCAAAACACGGAGTCGAATTCCGTTTGTTTGTTTCGTGGATATCGGTGAGTAACTTTTTTTCTATACATGCTAGCGACCTAAAACTTGTTTTATCGCATTCAGCGCGTCAAATTACGCCGGAAACGGTCGTCTTTGTTTCGATATTGCTTAAAACACGAAGTAGAATTCCGTTCGTTTGTTTCGTGGATATCGGTGAGTAACTTTTTTTCTATACATGCTAGCGACCTAAAACTTGTTTTATCGCATTCAGCGCGTCAAATTACGCCGGAAACGGCCGTCTTTGTTTTGATATTGCTCGAAACACGGAGTGGAAGTCCGTTTGTTTGTTTTTCAGATATCGGTTGGTAACTTTTTTTCTATACATGCTAGCGACCTAAAACTTGTTTTATCGCATTCAGCGCGTCAAATTACGCCGGAAACGGCCGTTTTTGTTTTGATATTGCTCGAAACACGAAGTCGAAGTCCGTTTGTTTGTTTTTCAGTTACGGTTGGTAACTTTTTCTCTATACATGCTAGCGACCTAAACCTTGTTTTATCGCATTCAGCGCGTCAAATTACGCCAGAAACGGTTGTCTTTGTTCTGATATTGCTCAAAACACGGAGTCGAATTCCGTTTGTTTGTTTCGTGGATATCGGTGAGTAACTTTTTTTCTATACATGCTAGCGACCTAAAACTTGTTTTATCGCATTCAGCGCGTCAAATTACGCCGGAAACGGTCGTCTTTGTTCTGATATTGCTCAAAACACGGAGTCGAATTCCGTTTGTTTGTTTCGTGGATATCGGTGAGTAACTTTTTTTCTATACATGCTAGCGACCTAAAACTTGTTTTATCGCATTCAGCGCGTCAAATTACGCCGGAAACGGTCGTCTTTGTTTCGATATTGCTTAAAACACGAAGTCGAATTCCGTTCGTTTGTTTCGTGGATATCGGTGAGTAACTTTTTTTCTATACATGCTAGAGACCTAAAACTTGTTTTATCGCATTCAGCGCGTCAAATTACGCCAGAAACGGTTGTCTTTGTTCTGATATTGCTCAAAACACGGAGTCGAATTCCGTTTGTTTGTTTCGTGGATATCGGTGAGTAACTTTTTTTCTATACATGCTAGCGACCTAAAACTTGTTTTATCGCATTCAGCGCGTCAAATTACGCCGGAAACGGTCGTCTTTGTTCTGATATTGCTCAAAACACGGAGTCGAATTCCGTTTGTTTGTTTCGTGGATATCGGTGAGTAACTTTTTTTCTATACATGCTAGCGACCTAAAACTTGTTTTATCGCATTCAGCGCGTCAAATTACGCCGGAAACGGTCGTCTTTGTTCTGATATTGCTCAAAACACGGAGTCGAATTCCGTTTGTTTGTTTCGTGGATATCGGTGAGTAACTTTTTTTCTATACATGCTAGCGACCTAAAACTTGTTTTATCGCATTCAGCGCGTCAAATTACGCCGGAAACGGCCGTCTTTGTTTTGATATTGCTCGAAACACGAAGTCGAAGTCCGTTTGTTTGTTCTTCAGATATCGGTTGGTAACTTTTTGTCTGTACATGCTAGCGACCTAAAACTTGTTTTATCGCATTCAGCGCGTCAAATTACGCCAGAAACGGTCATCTTTGTCCTGATATTGCTCAAAACACGGAGTCGAATTCCGTTTGTTTGTTTCGTGGATATCGGTGAGTAACTTTTTTTCTATACATGCTAGCGACCTAAAACTTGTTTTATCGCATTCAGCGCGTCAAATTACGCCGGAAACGGTCGTCTTTGTTCGGATATTGCTCAAAACACGGAGTCGAATTCCGTTTGTTTGTTTCGTGGATATCGGTGAGTAACTTTTTTTCTATACATGCTAGCGACCTAAAACTTGTTTTATCGCATTCAGCGCGTCAAATTACGCCGGAAACGGTCGTCTTTGTTTCGATATTGCTTAAAACACGAAGTAGAATTCCGTTCGTTTGTTTCGTGGATATCGGTGAGTAACTTTTTTTCTATACATGCTAGCGACCTAAAACTTGTTTTATCGCATTCAGCGCGTCAAATTACGCCGGAAACGGCCGTCTTTGTTTTGATATTGCTCGAAACACGGAGTGGAAGTCCGTTTGTTTGTTTTTCAGATATCGGTTGGTAACTTTTTTTCTATACATGCTAGCGACCTAAAACTTGTTTTATCGCATTCAGCGCGTCAAATTACGCCGGAAACGGCCGTTTTTGTTTTGATATTGCTCGAAACACGAAGTCGAAGTCCGTTTGTTTGTTTTTCAGTTACGGTTGGTAACTTTTTCTCTATACATGCTAGCGACCTAAACCTTGTTTTATCGCATTCAGCGCGTCAAATTACGCCAGAAACGGTTGTCTTTGTTCTGATATTGCTCAAAACACGGAGTCGAATTCCGTTTGTTTGTTTCGTGGATATCGGTGAGTAACTTTTTTTCTATACATGCTAGCGACCTAAAACTTGTTTTATCGCATTCAGCGCGTCAAATTACGCCGGAAACGGTCGTCTTTGTTCTGATATTGCTCAAAACACGGAGTCGAATTCCGTTTGTTTGTTTCGTGGATATCGGTGAGTAACTTTTTTTCTATACATGCTAGCGACCTAAAACTTGTTTTATCGCATTCAGCGCGTCAAATTACGCCGGAAACGGTCGTCTTTGTTTCGATATTGCTTAAAACACGAAGTCGAATTCCGTTCGTTTGTTTCGTGGATATCGGTGAGTAACTTTTTTTCTATACATGCTAGAGACCTAAAACTTGTTTTATCGCATTCAGCGCGTCAAATTACGCCAGAAACGGTTGTCTTTGTTCTGATATTGCTCAAAACACGGAGTCGAATTCCGTTTGTTTGTTTCGTGGATATCGGTGAGTAACTTTTTTTCTATACATGCTAGCGACCTAAAACTTGTTTTATCGCATTCAGCGCGTCAAATTACGCCGGAAACGGTCGTCTTTGTTCTGATATTGCTCAAAACACGGAGTCGAATTCCGTTTGTTTGTTTCGTGGATATCGGTGAGTAACTTTTTTTCTATACATGCTAGCGACCTAAAACTTGTTTTATCGCATTCAGCGCGTCAAATTACGCCGGAAACGGTCGTCTTTGTTCTGATATTGCTCAAAACACGGAGTCGAATTCCGTTTGTTTGTTTCGTGGATATCGGTGAGTAACTTTTTTTCTATACATGCTAGCGACCTAAAACTTGTTTTATCGCATTCAGCGCGTCAAATTACGCCGGAAACGGCCGTCTTTGTTTTGATATTGCTCGAAACACGAAGTCGAAGTCCGTTTGTTTGTTTTTCAGATATCGGTTGGTAACTTTTTTTCTATACATGCTAGCGACCTAAAACTTGTTTTATCGCATTCGGCGCGTCAAATTACGCCGGAAACGGCCGTTTTTGTTTTGATATTGCTCGAAACACGAAGTCGAAGTCCGTTTGTTTGTTTTTCAGTTACGGTTGGTAACTTTTTCTCTATACATGCTAGCGACCTAAAACTTGTTTTATCGCATTCAGCGCGTCAAATTACACCGGGAACGGTCGTCTTTGTTTTGATATTGCTTAAAACACGAAGTCGAATTCCGTTCGTTTGTTTCGTGGATATCGGTGAGTAACTTTTTTTCTATACATGCTAGCGACCTAAAACTTGTTTTATCGCATTCAGCGCGTCAAATTACGCCGGAAACGGCCGTCTTTGTTTTGATATTGCTCGAAACACGAAGTCGAAGTCCGTTTGTTTGTTTTTCAGATATCGGTTGGTAACTTTTTTTCTGTACATGCTAGCGACCTAAAACTAGTTTTATCGCATTCAGCGCGTCAAATTACGCCGGAAACGGTCGTCTTTGTTCTGATATTGCTCAAAACACGAAGTCGAATTCCGTTCGTTTGTTTCGTGGATATCGGTGAGTAACTTTTTTTCTATACATGCTAGCGACCTAAAACTTGTTTTATCGCATTCAGCGCGTCAAATTACGCCGGAAACGGCCGTCTTTGTTTTGATATTGCTCGAAACACGAAGTCGAAGTCCGTTTGTTTGTTTTTCAGATATCGGTTGGTAACTTTTTTTCTATACATGCTAGCGACCTGAAACTTGTTTCATCGCATTCAGCGCGTCAAATTACGCTGGGAACGGTCGTCTTTGTTTTGATATTGCTTAAAACACGAAGTCGAATTCCGTTCGTTTGTTTCGTGGATATCGGTGAGTAACTTTTTTTCTATACATGCTAGCGACCTAAAACTTGTTTTATCGCATTCAGCGCGTCAAATTACGCCAGAAACGGTCATCTTTGTCCTGATATTGCTCAAAACACGGAGTCGAATTCCGTTTGTTTGTTTCGTGGATATCGGTGAGTAACTTTTTTTCTATACATGCTAGCGACCTAAAACTTGTTTTATCGCATTCAGCGCGTCAAATTACGCCGGAAACGGTCGTCTTTGTTCGGATATTGCCCAAAACACGGAGTCGAATTCCGTTTGTTTGTTTCGTGGATATCGGTGAGTAACTTTTTTTCTATACATGCTAGCGACCTAAAACTTGTTTTATCGCATTCAGCGCGTCAAATTACGCCGGAAACGGTCGTCTTTGTTCTGATATTGCTCAAAACACGGAGTCGAATTCCGTTTGTTTGTTTCGTGGATATCGGTGAGTAACTTTTTTTCTATACATGCTAGCGACCTAAAACTTGTTTTATCGCATTCAGCGCGTCAAATTACGCCGGAAACGGTCGTCTTTGTTCTGATATTGCTCAAAACACGGAGTCGAATTCCGTTTGTTTGTTTCGTGGATATCGGTGAGTAACTTTTTTTCTATACATGCTAGCGACCTAAAACTTGTTTTATCGCATTCAGCGCGTCAAATTACGCCGGAAACGGTCGTCTTTGTTCTGATATTGCTTAAAACACGGAGTCGAATTCCGTTTGTTTGTTCCGTGGATATCGGTAAGTAACTTTTTTTCTATACATGCTAGCGACCTAAAACTCGTTTTATCGCATTCAGCGCGTCAAATTACGCCGGAAACGGTCGTCTTTGTTCTGATATTGCTCAAAACACGGAGTCGAATTCCGTTTGTTTGTTTCGTGGATATCGGTGAGTAACTTTTTTTCTATACATGCTAGCGACCTCAAACTTGTTTTATCGCATTCAGCGCGTCAAATTACGCCGAAAACGGTCGTCTTTGTTTTGATATTGCTTAAAACACGAAGTCGAAATCCGTTCGTTTGTTTCGTGGATATCGGTTGGTAACTTTTTTTCTATACATGCTAGCGACCTGAAACTTGTTTTATCGCATTCAGCGCGTCAAATTACGCCGGAAACGGTCGTCTTTGTTTTGATATTGCTTAAAACACGAAGTCGAAGTCCGTTTGTTTGTTTTTCAGATATCGGTTGGTAACTTTTTTTCTATACATGCTAGCGACCTAAAACTTGTTTTATCGCATTCAGCGCGTCAAATTACGCCGGAAACGGTCGTCTTTGTTCTGTTATTGCTCAAAACACGGAGTCGAATTCCGTTTGTTTGTTTCGTGGATATCGGTGAGTAACTTTTTTTCTATACATGCTAGCGACCTAAAACTTGTTTTATCGCATTCAGCGCGTCAAATTACGCCGGAAACGGTCGTCTCTGTTTTGATATTGCTTAAAACACGAAGTCGAATTCCGTTCGTTTGTTTCGTGGATATCGGTGAGTAACTTTTTTTCTATACATGCTAGCGACCTCAAACTTGTTTTATCGCATTCAGCGCGTCAAATTACGCCGGAAACGGCCGTCTTTGTTCTGATATTGCTCAAAACACGGAGTCGAATTCCGTTTGTTTGTTTCGTGGATATCGGTGAGTAACTTTTTTTCTATACATGCTAGCGACCTAAAACTTGTTTTATCGCATTCAGCGCGTCAAATTACGCCGGAAACGGTCGTCTTTGTTCTGATATTGCTTAAAACACGGAGTCGAATTCCGTTCGTTTGTTTCGTGGATATCGGTGAGTAACTTTTTTTCTATACATGCTAGCGACCTAAAACTTGTTTTATCGCATTCAGCGCGTCAAATTACGCCGGATACGGCCGTCTTTGTTTTGATATTGCTCGAAACACGAAGTCGAAGTCCGTTTGTTTGTTTTTCAGATATCGGTTGGTAACTTTTTTTCTATACAGGCTAGCGACCTAAAACTTGTTTCATCGCATTCAGCGCGTCAAATTACGCCGGGAACGGTCGTCTATGTTTTGATATTGCTTAAAACACGAAGTCGAATTCCGTTCGTTTGTTTCGTGGATATCGGTGAGTAACTTTTTTTCTATACATGCTAGCGACCTAAAACTTGTTTTATCGCATTCAGCGCGTCAAATTACGCCGGAAACGGCCGTCTTTGTTTTGATATTGCTCGAAACACGAAGTCGAAGTCCGTTTGTTTGTTTTTCAGATATCGGTTGGTAACTTTTTTTCTGTACATGCTAGCGACCTAAAACTTGTTTTATCGCATTCAGCGCGTCAAATTACGCCAGAAACGGTCATCTTTGTCCTGATATTGCTCAAAACACGGAGTCGAATTCCGTTTGTTTGTTTCGTGGATATCGGTGAGTAACTTTTTTTCTATACATGCTAGCGACCTAAAACTTGTTTTATCGCATTCAGCGCGTCAAATTACGCCGGAAACGGTCGTCTTTGTTCGGATATTGCTCAAAACACGGAGTCGAATTCCGTTTGTTTGTTTCGTGGATATCGGTGAGTAACTTTTTTTCTATACATGCTAGCGACCTAAAACTCGTTTTATCGCATTCAGCGCGTCAAATTACGCCGGAAACGGTCGTCTTTGTTTTGATATTGCTTAAAACACGAAGTCGAAGTCCGTTTGTTTGTTTTTCAGATATCGGTTGGTAACTTTTTTTCTATACATGCTAGCGACCTAAAACTTGTTTTATCGCATTCAGCGCGTCAAATTACGCCGGAAACGGTCGTCTTTGTTCTGTTATTGCTCAAAACACGGAGTCGAATTCCGTTTGTTTGTTTCGTGGATATCGGTGAGTAACTTTTTTTCTATACATGCTAGCGACCTAAAACTTGTTTTATCGCATTCAGCGCGTCAAATTACGCCGGAAACGGTCGTCTCTGTTTTGATATTGCTTAAAACACGAAGTCGAATTCCGTTCGTTTGTTTCGTGGATATCGGTGAGTAACTTTTTTTCTATACATGCTAGCGACCTAAAACTCGTTTTATCGCATTCAGCGCGTCAAATTACGCCGGAAACGGTCGTCTTTGTTTTGATATTGCTTAAAACACGAAGTCGAAGTCCGTTTGTTTGTTTTTCAGATATCGGTTGGTAACTTTTTTTCTATACATGCTAGCGACCTAAAACTTGTTTTATCGCATTCAGCGCGTCAAATTACGCCGGAAACGGTCGTCTTTGTTCTGATATTGCTTAAAACACGAAGTCGAAGTCCGTTTGTTTGTTTTTCAGATATCGGTTGGTAACTTTTTTTCTATACATGCTAGCGACCTAAAACTTGTTTTATCGCATTCAGCGCGTCAAATTACGCCGGAAACGGTCGTCTTTGTTCTGTTATTGCTCAAAACACGGAGTCGAATTCCGTTTGTTTGTTTCGTGGATATCGGTGAGTAACTTTTTTTCTATACATGCTAGCGACCTAAAACTTGTTTTATCGCATTCAGCGCGTCAAATTACGCCGGAAACGGTCGTCTCTGTTTTGATATTGCTTAAAACACGAAGTCGAATTCCGTTCGTTTGTTTCGTGGATATCGGTGAGTAACTTTTTTTCTATACATGCTAGCGACCTAAAACTTGTTTTATCGCATTCAGCGCGTCAAATTACGCCGGAAACGGCCGTCTTTGTTCTGATATTGCTCAAAACACGGAGTCGAATTCCGTTTGTTTGTTTCGTGGATATCGGTCAGTAACTTTTTTTCTATACATGCTAGCGACCTAAAACTTGTTTTATCGCATTCAGCGCGTCAAATTACGCCGGAAACGGTCGTCTTTGTTCTGATATTGCTTAAAACACGGAGTCGAATTCCGTTCGTTTGTTTCGTGGATATCGGTGAGTAACTTTTTTTCTATACATGC
This sequence comes from Diprion similis, assembly GCF_021155765.1. Taxonomy (NCBI): domain Eukaryota; kingdom Metazoa; phylum Arthropoda; class Insecta; order Hymenoptera; family Diprionidae; genus Diprion; species Diprion similis. The sequence continues at coordinate 8,060,250 of NC_060109.1, read as the reverse complement.
TAGCGACCTAAAACTTGTTTTATCGCATTCAGCGCGTCAAATTACGCCGGATACGGCCGTCTTTGTTTTGATATTGCTCGAAACACGAAGTCGAAGTCCGTTTGTTTGTTTTTCAGATATCGGTTGGTAACTTTTTTTCTATACAGGCTAGCGACCTAAAACTTGTTTCATCGCATTCAGCGCGTCAAATTACGCCGGGAACGGTCGTCTATGTTTTGATATTGCTTAAAACACGAAGTCGAATTCCGTTCGTTTGTTTCGTGGATATCGGTGAGTAACTTTTTTTCTATACATGCTAGCGACCTAAAACTTGTTTTATCGCATTCAGCGCGTCAAATTACGCCGGAAACGGCCGTCTTTATTTTGATATTGCTCGAAACACGAAGTCGAAGTCCGTTTGTTTGTTTTTCAGATATCGGTTGGTAACTTTTTTTCTGTACATGCTAGCGACCTAAAACTTGTTTTATCGCATTCAGCGCGTCAAATTACGCCAGAAACGGTCATCTTTGTCCTGATATTGCTCAAAACACGGAGTCGAATTCCGTTTGTTTGTTTCGTGGATATCGGTGAGTAACTTTTTTTCTATACATGCTTGCGACCTAAAACTTGTTTTATCGCATTCAGCGCGTCAAATTACGCCGGAAACGGTCGTCTTTGTTCGGATATTGCTCAAAACACGGAGTCGAATTCCGTTTGTTTGTTTCGTGGATATCGGTGAGTAACTTTTTTTCTATACATGCTAGCGACCTAAAACTCGTTTTATCGCATTCAGCGCGTCAAATTACGCCGGAAACGGTCGTCTTTGTTTTGATATTGCTTAAAACACGAAGTCGAAGTCCGTTTGTTTGTTTTTCAGATATCGGTTGGTAACTTTTTTTCTATACATGCTAGCGACCTAAAACTTGTTTTATCGCATTCAGCGCGTCAAATTACGCCGGAAACGGTCGTCTTTGTTCTGTTATTGCTCAAAACACGGAGTCGAATTCCGTTTGTTTGTTTCGTGGATATCGGTGAGTAACTTTTTTTCTATACATGCTAGCGACCTAAAACTTGTTTTATCGCATTCAGCGCGTCAAATTACGCCGGAAACGGTCGTCTCTGTTTTGATATTGCTTAAAACACGAAGTCGAATTCCGTTCGTTTGTTTCGTGGATATCGGTGAGTAACTTTTTTTCTATACATGCTAGCGACCTAAAACTTGTTTTATCGCATTCAGCGCGTCAAATTACGCCGGGAACGGTCGTCTTTGTTTTGATATTGCTTAAAACACGAAGTCGAATTCCGTCCGTTTGTTTCGTGGATATCGGTGAGTAACTTTTTTTCTATACATGCTAGCGACCTAAAACTTGTTTCATCGCATTCAGCGCGTCAAATTACGCCGGAAACGGCCGTCTTTGTTTTGATATTGCTCGAAACACGAAGTCGAAGTCCGTTTGTTTGTTTTTCAGATATCGGTTGGTAACTTTTTTTCTATACAGGCTAGCGACCTAAAACTTGTTTCATCGCATTCAGCGCGTCAAATTACGCCGGAAACGGTCGTCTCTGTTTTGATATTGCTTAAAACACGAAGTCGAATTCCGTTCGTTTGTTTCGTGGATATCGGTGAGTAACTTTTTTTCTATACATGCTAGCGACCTAAAACTTGTTTTATCGCATTCAGCGCGTCAAATTACGCCGGAAACGGTCGTCTTTGTTCTGATATTGCTCAAAACACGGAGTCGAATTCCGTTTGTTTGTTTCGTGGATATCGGTGAGTAACTTTTTTTCTATACATGCTAGCGACCTAAAACTTGTTTTATCGCATTCAGCGCGTCAAATTACGCCGGAAACGGTCGTCTTTGTTCTGTTATTGCTCAAAACACGGAGTCGAATTCCGTTTGTTTGTTTCGTGGATATCGGTGAGTAACTTTTTTTCTATACATGCTAGCGACCTAAAACTTGTTTTATCGCATTCAGCGCGTCAAATTACGCCAGAAACGGTCGTCTTTGTTCTGATATTGCTCAAAACACGGAGTCGAATTCCGTTTGTTTGTTTCGTGGATATCGGTGAGTAACTTTTTTTCTATACATGCTAGCGACCTAAAACTTGTTTTATCGCATTCAGCGCGGCAAATTACGCCGCAAACGGTCGTCTTTGTTCTGATATTGCTTAAAACACGAAGTCGAATTCCGTTCGTTTGTTTCGTGGATATCGGTGAGTAACTTTTTTTCTATACATGCTAGCGACCTAAAACTTGTTTCATCGCATTCAGCGCGTCAAATTACGCCGGAAACGGCCGTCTTTGTTTTGATATTGCTCGAAACACGAAGTCGAAGTCCGTTTGTTTGTTTTTCAGATATCGGTTGGTAACTTTTTTTCTATACAGGCTAGCGACCTAAAACTTGTTTCATCGCATTTAGCGCGTCAAATTACGCCGGGAACGGTCGTCTTTGTTTTGATATTGCTTAAAACACGAAGTCGAATTCCGTCCGTTTGTTTCGTGGATATCGGTGAGTAACTTTTTTTCTATACATGCTAGCGACCTAAAACTTGTTTCATCGCATTCAGCGCGTCAAATTACGCCGGAAACGGCCGTCTTTGTTTTGATATTGCTCGAAACACGAAGTCGAAGTCCGTTTGTTTGTTTTTCAGATATCGGTTGGTAACTTTTTTTCTATACAGGCTAGCGACCTAAAACTTGTTTCATCGCATTCAGCGCGTCAAATTACGCCGGAAACGGTCGTCTCTGTTTTGATATTGCTTAAAACACGAAGTCGAATTCCGTTCGTTTGTTTCGTGGATATCGGTGAGTAACTTTTTTTCTATACATGCTAGCGACCTAAAACTTGTATTATCGCATTCAGCGCGTCAAATTACGCCGAAAACGGCCGTCTTTGTTTTGATATTGCTCGAAACACGAAGTCGAAGTCCGTTTGTTTGTTTTTCAGATATCGGTAGGTAACTTTTTTTCTATACATGCTAGCGACCTAAAACTTGTTTTATCGCATTCAGCGCGTCAAATTACGCCGGAAACGGCCGTCTTTGTTTTGATATTGCTCGAAACACGAAGTCGAAGTCCGTTTGTTTGTTTTTCAGATATCGGTTGGTAACTTTTTTTCTGTACATGCTAGCGACCTAAAACTTGTTTTATCGCATTCAGCGCGTCAAATTACGCCAGAAACGGTCGTCTTTGTTCTGATATTGCTCAAAACACGGAGTCGAATTCCGTTTGTTTGTTTCGTGGATATCGGTGAGTAACTTTTTTTCTATACATGCTAGCGACCTAAAACTTGTTTTATCGCATTCAGCGCGTCAAATTACGCCGGAAACGGTCGTCTCTGTTTTGATATTGCTGAAAACACGAAGTCGAATTCCGTTCGTTTGTTCCGTGGATATCGGTGAGTAACTTTTTTTCTATACATGCTAGCGACCTAAAACTTGTTTTATCGCATTCAGCGCGTCAAATTACGCCGGAAACGGCCGTCTTTGTTTTGATATTGCTCGAAACACGAAGTCGAAGTCCGTTTGTTTGTTTTTCAGATATCGGTAGGTAACTTTTTTTCTATACATGCTAGCGACCTAAAACTTGTTTTATCGCATTCAGCGCGTCAAATTACGCCGAAAACGGTCGTCTTTGTTCTGATATTGCTCAAAACACGGAGTCGAATTCCGTTTGTTTGTTTCGTGGATATCGGTGAGTAACTTTTTTTCTATACATGCTAGCGACCTAAAACTTGTTTTATCGCATTCAGCGCGTCAAATTATGCCGGAAACGGTCGTCTTTGTTCTGATATTGCTTAAAACACGGAGTCGAATTCCGTTCGTTTGTTTCGTGGATATCGGTGAGTAACTTTTTTTCTATACATGCTAGCGACCTAAAACTTGTTTTATCGCATTCAGCGCGTCAAATTACGCCGGATACGGCCGTCTTTGTTTTGATATTGCTCGAAACACGAAGTCGAAGTCCGTTTGTTTGTTTTTCAGATATCGGTTGGTAACTTTTTTTCAATACAGGCTAGCGACCTAAAACTTGTTTCATCGCATTCAGCGCGTCAAATTACGCCGGGAACGGTCGTCTATGTTTTGATATTGCTTAAAACACGAAGTCGAATTCCGTTCGTTTGTTTCGTGGATATCGGTGAGTAACTTTTTTTCTATACATGCTAGCGACCTAAAACTTGTTTTATCGCATTCAGCGCGTCAAATTACGCCGGAAACGGCCGTCTTTGTTTTGATATTGCTCGAAACACGAAGTCGAAGTCCGTTTGTTTGTTTTTCAGATATCGGTTGGTAACTTTTTTTCTGTACATGCTAGCGACCTAAAACTTGTTTTATCGCATTCAGCGCGTCAAATTACGCCAGAAACGGTCATCTTTGTCCTGATATTGCTCAAAACACGGAGTCGAATTCCGTTTGTTTGTTTCGTGGATATCGGTGAGTAACTTTTTTTCTATACATGCTAGCGACCTAAAACTTGTTTTATCGCATTCAGCGCGTCAAATTACGCCGGAAACGGTCGTCTTTGTTCGGATATTGCTCAAAACACGGAGTCGAATTCCGTTTGTTTGTTTCGTGGATATCGGTGAGTAACTTTTTTTCTATACATGCTAGCGACCTAAAACTTGTTTAATCGCATTCAGCGCGTCAAATTACGCCGGAAACGGTCGTCTTTGTTCGGATATTGCTCAAAACACGGAGTCGAATTCCGTTTGTTTGTTTCGTGGATATCGTTGAGTAACTTTTTTTCTATACATGCTAGCGACCTAAAACTTGTTTTATCGCATTCAGCGCGTCAAATTACGCCGGAAACGGTCGTCTTTGTTTCGATATTGCTTAAAACACGAAGTCGAATTCCGTTCGTTTGTTTCGTGGATATCGGTGAGTAACTTTTTTTCTATACATGCTAGCGACCTAAAACTTGTTTTATCGCATTCAGCGCGTCAAATTACGCCGGAAACGGCCGTCTTTGTTTTGATATTGCTCGAAACACGGAGTGGAAGTCCGTTTGTTTTTTTTTCAGATATCGGTTGGTAACTTTTTTTCTATACATGCTAGCGACCTAAAACTTGTTTTATCGCATTCAGCGCGTCAAATTACGCCGGAAACGGCCGTTTTTGTTTTGATATTGCTCGAAACACGAAGTCGAAGTCCGTTTGTTTGTTTTTCAGTTACGGTTGGTAACTTTTTCTCTATACATGCTAGCGACCTAAAACTTGTTTTATCGCATTCGGCGCGTCAAATTACGCCGGAAGCGGCCGTTTTTGTTTTGATATTGCTCGAAACACGAAGTCGAAGTCCGTTTGTTTGTTTTTCAGTTACGGTTGGTAACTTTTTCTCTATACATGCTAGCGACCTAAAACTTGTTTTATCGCATTCAGCGCGTCAAATTACACCGGGAACGGTCGTCTTTGTTTTGATATTGCTTAAAACACGAAGTCGAATTCCGTTCGTTTGTTTCGTGGATATCGGTGAGTAACTTTTTTTCTATACATGCTAGCGACCTAAAACTTGTTTTATCGCATTCAGCGCGTCAAATTACGCCGGATACGGCCGTCTTTGTTTTGATATTGCTCGAAACACGAAGTCGAAGTCCGTTTGTTTGTTTTTCAGATATCGGTTGGTAACTTTTTTTCTATACAGGCTAGCGACCTAAAACTTGTTTCATCGCATTCAGCGCGTCAAATTACGCCGGGAACGGTCGTCTTTGTTCTGATATTGCTCAAAACACGAAGTCGAATTCCGTTTGTTTGTTTCGTGGATATCGGTGAGTAACTTTTTTTCTATACATGCTAGCGACCTAAAACTTGTTTTATCGCATTCAGCGCGTCAAATTACGCCGGAAACGGTCGTCTTTGTTCTGATATTGCTCAAAACACGGAGTCGAATTCCGTTTGTTTGTTCCGTGGATATCGGTAAGTAACTTTTTTTCTATACATGCTAGCGACCTAAAACTTGTTTTATCGCATTCAGCGCGTCAAATTACGCCGGAAACGGTCGTCTTTGTTCTGATATTGCTCAAAACACGGAGTCGAATTCCGTTTGTTTGTTTCGTGGATATCGGTTGGTAACTTTTTTTCTATACATGCTAGCGACCTAAAACTTGTTTTATCGCATTCAGCGCGTCAAATTACGCCGGAAACGGTCGTCTTTGTTCTGATATTGCTCAAAACACGAAGTCGAATTCCGTTTGTTTGTTTCGTGGATATCGGTGAGTAACTTTTTTTCTATACATGCTAGCGACCTAAAACTTGTTTTATCGCATTCAGCGCGTCAAATTACGCCGGAAACGGTCGTCTTTGTTCTGATATTGCTCAAAACACGAAGTCGAAGTCCGTTTGTTTGTTTTTCAGATATCGGTTGATAACTTTTTTTCTATACATGCTAGCGACCTAAAACTTGTTTCATCGCATTCAGCGCGTCAAATTACGCCGGAAACGGTCGTCTTTGTTCTGATATTGCTCAAAACACGAAGTCGAAGTCCGTTTGTTTGTTTTCCAGATATCGGTTGATAACTTTTTTTCTATACATGCTAGCGACCTAAAACTTGTTTTATCGCATTCAGCGCGTCAAATTACGCCGGAAACGGTCGTCTTTGTTCTGATATTGCTCAAAACACGAAGTCGAATTCCGTTTGTTTGTTTCGTGGATATCGGTGAGTAACTTTTTTTCTATACATGCTAGCGACCTAAAACTTGTTTTATCGCATTCAGCGCGTCAAATTACGCCGGACACGGTCGTCTTTGTTTTGATATTGCTTAAAACACGAAGTCGAAATCCGTTCGTTGGTTTCGTGGATATCGGTTGGTAACTTTTTTTCTATACATGCTAGCGACCTAAAACTTGTTTTATCGCATTCAGCGCGTCAAATTACGCCGGAAACGGTCGTCTTTGTTCTGATATTGCTCAAAACACGAAGTCGAATTCCGTTTGTTTGTTTCGTGGATATCGGTGGGTAACTTTTTTTCTATACATGCTAGCGACCTAAAACTTGTTTTATCGCATTCAGCGCGTCAAATTACGCCGGAAACGGTCGTCTTTGTTTCGATATTGCTTAAAACACGAAGTCGAATTCCGTTCGTTTGTTTCGTGGATATCGGTGAGTAACTTTTTTTCTATACATGCTAGCGACCTAAAACTTGTTTGATCGCATTCAGCGCGTCAAATTCCGCCGGAAACGGTCGTCTTTGTTCTGATATTGCTTAAAACACGAAGTCGAATTCCGTTTGTTTGTTTCGTGGATATCGGTGAGTAACTTTTTTTCTATACATGCTAGCGACCTAAAACTTGTTTTATCGCATTCAGCGCGTCAAATTACGCCGGAAACGGTCGTCTTCGTTTCGATATTGCTTAAAACACGGAGTCGAATTCCGTTCGTTTGTTTCGTGGATATCGGTGAGTAACTTTTTTTCTATACATGCTAGCGACCTAAAACTTGTTTTATCGCATTCAGCGCGTCAAATTACGCCGGAAACGGTCGTCTTTGTTCTGATATTGCTCGAAACACGAAGTCGGAATCCGTTTGTTTGTTTTTCAGATATCGGTTGGTAACTTTTTTTCTATACATGCTAGCGACCTGAAACTTGTTTCATCGCATTCAGCGCGTCAAATTACGCCGGAAACGGTCGTCTTTGTTCTGATATTGCTCAAAAAAGGAGTCGAATTGCGTTTGTTTGTTCCGTGGATATCGGTGAGTAACTTTTTTTCTATACATGCTAGCGACCTAAAACTTGTTTTATCGCATTCAGCGCGTCAAATTACGCCGAAAACGGTCGTCTTTGTTCTGATATTGCTCAAAACACGGAGTCAAATTCCGTTTGTTTGTTTTGTGGATATCGGTGAGTAACTTTTTTTCTATACATGCTAGCGACCTCAAACTTGTTTTATCGCATTCAGCGCGTCAAATTACGCCGGAAACGGTCGTCTTTGTTTTGATATTGCTTAAAACACGAAGTCGAATTCCGTTTGTTTGTTTTTCAGATATTGGTTGGTAACTTCTTTTCTAGACATGCTAGCGACCTAAAACTTGTTTTATCGCATTCAGCGCGTCAAATTACGCCGGAAACGGTCGTCTCTGTTCTGATATTGCTCAAAACACGGAGTCGAATTCCGTTTGTTTGTTTCGTGGATATCGGTGGGTAACTTTTTTTCTATACATGCTAGCGACCTAAAACTTGTTTTATCGCATTCAGCGCGTCAAATTACGCCGGAAACGGTCGTCTCTGTTCTGATATTGCTCAAAACACGGAGTCGAATTCCGTTTGTTTGTTTCGTGGATATCGGTGAGTAACTTTTTTTCTATACATGCTAGCGACCTAAAACTTGTTTTATCGCATTCAGCGCGTCAAATTACGCCGGAAACGGTCGTCTTTGTTCTGATATTGCTCAAAACACGAAGTCGAATTCCGTTTGTTTGTTTCGTGGATATCGGTGGGTAACTTTTTTTCTATACATGCTAGCGACCTAAAACTTGTTTTATCGCATTCAGCGCGTCAAATTACGCCGGAAACGGTCGTCTTTGTTTCGATATTGCTCAAAACACGAAGTCGAATTCCGTTCGTTTGTTTCGTGGATATCGGTGAGTAACTTTTTTTCTATACATGCTAGCGACCTAAAACTTGTTTTATCGCATTCAGCGCGTCAAATTACGCCGGAAACGGTCGTCTTTGTTCTGATATTGCTCGAAACACGAAGTCGAAATCCGTTTGTTTGTTTTTCAGATATCGGTTGGTAACTTTTTTTCTATACATGCTAGCGACCTGAAACTTGTTTCATCGCATTCAGCGCGTCAAATTACGCCGGAAACGGTCGTCTTTGTTCTGATATTGCTCAAAACACGGAGTCGAATTGCGTTTGTTTGTTCCGTGGATATCGGTGAGTAACTTTTTTTCTATACATGCCAGCGACCTAAAACTTGTTTTATCGCATTCAGCGCGTCAAATTACGCCGAAAACGGTCGTCTTTGTTCTGATATTGCCTAAAACACGGAGTCGAATTCCGTTTGTTTGTTTTGTGGATATCGGTGAGTAACTTTTTTTCTATACATGCTAGCGACCTAAAACTTGTTTTATCGCATTCAGCGCGTCAAATTACGCCGGAAACGGTCGTCTTCGTTTCGATATTGCTTAAAACACGAAGTCGAATTCCGTTCGTTTGTTTCGTGGATATCGGTGAGTAACTTTTTTTCTATACATGCTAGCGACCTAAAACTTGTTTTATCGCATTCAGCGCGTCAAATTACGCCGGAAACGGTCGTCTTTGTTCTGATATTGCTCGAAACACGAAGTCGGAATCCGTTTGTTTGTTTTTCAGATATCGGTTGGTAACTTTTTTTCTATACATGCTAGCGACCTGAAACTTGTTTCATCGCATTCAGCGCGTCAAATTACGCCGGAAACGGTCGTCTTTGTTCTGATATTGCTCAAAACACGGAGTCGAATTGCGTTTGTTTGTTCCGTGGATATCGGTGAGTAACTTTTTTTCTATACATGCTAGCGACCTAAAACTTGTTTTATCGCATTCAGCGCGTCAAATTACGCCGAAAACGGTCGTCTTTGTTCTGATATTGCTCAAAACACGGAGTCAAATTCCGTTTGTTTGTTTTGTGGATATCGGTGAGTAACTTTTTTTCTATACATGCTAGCGACCTCAAACTTGTTTTATCGCATTCAGCGCGTCAAATTACGCCGGAAACGGTCGTCTTTGTTTTGATATTGCTTAAAACACGAAGTCGAATTCCGTTTGTTTGTTTTTCAGATATCGGTTAGTAACTTCTTTTCTAGACATGCTAGCGACCTAAAACTTGTTTTATCGCATTCAGCGCGTCAAATTACGCCGGAAACGGTCGTCTCTGTTCTGATATTGCTCAAAACACGGAGTCGAATTCCGTTTGTTTGTTTCGTGGATATCGGTGGGTAACTTTTTTTCTATACATGCTAGCGACCTAAAACTTGTTTTATCGCATTCAGCGCGTCAAATTACGCCGGAAACGGTCGTCTCTGTTCTGATATTACTCAAAACACGGAGTCGAATTCCGTTTGTTTGTTTCGTGGATATCGGTGAGTAACTTTTTTTCTATACATGCTAGCGACCTAAAACTTGTTTTATCGCATTCAGCGCGTCAAATTACGCCGGAAACGGTCGTCTTTGTTCTGATATTGCTCAAAACACGAAGTCGAATTCCGTTTGTTTGTTTCGTGGATATCGGTGGGTAACTTTTTTTCTATACATGCTAGCGACCTAAAACTTGTTTTATCGCATTCAGCGCGTCAAATTACGCCGGAAACGGTCGTCTTTGTTTCGATATTGCTTAAAACACGAAGTCGAATTCCGTTCGTTTGTTTCGTGGATATCGGTGAGTAACTTTTTTTCTATACATGCTAGCGACCTAAAACTTGTTTGATCGCATTCAGCGCGTCAAATTCCGCCGGAAACGGTCGTCTTTGTTCTGATATTTCTTAAAACACGAAGTCGAATTCCGTTTGTTTGTTTCGTGGATATCGGTGAGTAACTTTTTTTCTATACATGCTAGCGACCTAAAACTTGTTTCATCGCATTCAGCGCGTCAAATTACGCCGGAAACGGTCGTCTTCGTTTCGATATTGCTTAAAACACGAAGTCGAATTCCGTTCGTTTGTTTCGTGGATATCGGTAAGTAACTTTTTTTCTATACATGCTAGCGACCTAAAACTTGTTTTATCGCATTCAGCGCGTCAAATTACGCCGGAAACGGTCGTCTTTGTTCTGATATTGCTCGAAACACGAAGTCGGAGTCCGTTTGTTTGTTTTTCAGATATCGGTTGGTAACTTTTTTTCTATACATGCTAGCGACCTGAAACTTGTTTCATCGCATTCAGCGCGTCAAATTACGCCGGAAACGGTCGTCTTTGTTCTGATATTGCTTAAAACACGGAGTCGAATTGCGTTTGTTTGTTCCGTGGATATCGGTGTGTAACTTTTTTTCTATACATGCTAGCGACCTAAAACTTGTTTTATCGCATTCAGCGCGTCAAATTACGCCGAAAACGGTCGTCTTTGTTCTGATATTGCTCAAAACACGGAGTCGAATTGCGTTTGTTTGTTCCGTGGATATCGGTGAGTAACTTTTTTTCTATACATGCTAGCGACCTAAAACTTGTTTTATCGCATTCAGCGCGTCAAATTACGCCGGAAACGGTCGTCTTTGTTTTGATATTGCTTAAAACACGAAGTCGAATTCCGTTTGTTTGTTTTTCAGATATCGGTTAGTAACTTCTTTTCTAGACATGCTAGCGACCTAAAACTTGTTTTATCGCATTCAGCGCGTCAAATTACGCCGGAAACGGTCGTCTCTGTTCTGATATTGCTCAAAACACGGAGTCGAATTCCGTTTGTTTGTTTCGTGGATATCGGTGGGTAACTTTTTTTCTATACATGCTAGCGACCTAAAACTTGTTTTATCGCATTCAGCGCGTCAAATTACGCCGGAAACGGTCGTCTCTGTTCTGATATTGCTCAAAACACGGAGTCGAATTCCGTCTGTTTGTTTCGTGGATATCGGTGAGTAACTTTTTTTCTATACATGCTAGCGACCTAAAACTTGTTTTATCGCATTCAGCGCGTCAAATTACGCCGGAAACGGTCGTCTTTGTTCTGATATTGCTCAAAACACGAAGTCGAATTCCGTTTGTTTGTTTCGTGGATATCGGTGGGTAACTTTTTTTCTATACATGCTAGCGACCTAAAACTTGTTTTATCGCATTCAGCGCGTCAAATTACGCCGGAAACGGTCGTCTTTGTTTCGATATTGCTTAAAACACGAAGTCGAATTCCGTTCGTTTGTTTCGTGGATATCGGTGAGTAACTTTTTTTCTATACATGCTAGCGACCTAAAACTTGTTTGATCGCATTCAGCGCGTCAAATTCCGCCGGAAACGGTCGTCTTTGTTCTGATATTTCTAAAAACACGAAGTCGGATTCCGTTTGTTTGTTTCGTGGATATCGGTGAGTAACTTTTTTTCTATACATGCTAGCGACCTAAAACTTGTTTTATCGCATTCAGCGCGTCAAATTACGCCGGAAACGGTCGTCTTCGTTTCGATATTGCTTAAAACACGAAGTCGAATTCCGTTCGTTTGTTTCGTGGATATCGGTGAGTAACTTTTTTTCTATACATGCTATTGACCTAAAACTTGTTTTATCGCATTCAGCGCGTCAAATTACGCCGGAAACGGTCGTCTTTGTTCTGATATTGCTCGAAACACGAAGTCGGAATCCGTTTGTTTGTTTTTCAGATATCGGTTGGTAACTTTTTTTCTATACATGCTAGCGACCTGAAACTTGTTTCATCGCATTCAGCGCGTCAAATTACGCCGGAAACGGTCGTCTTTGTTCTGATATTGCTCAAAACACGGAGTCGAATTGCGTTTGTTTGTTCCGTGGATATCGGTGAGTAACTTTTTTTCTATACATGCTAGCGACCTAAAACTTGTTTTATCGCATTCAGCGCGTCAAATTACGCCGAAAACGGTCGTCTTTGTTCTGATATTGCTCAAAACACGGAGTCAAATTCCGTTTGTTTGTTTTGTGGATATCGGTGAGTAACTTTTTTTCTATACATGCTAGCGACCTCAAACTTGTTTTATCGCATTCAGCGCGTCAAATTACGCCGGAAACGGTCGTCTTTGTTTTGATATTGCTTAAAACACGAAGTCGAATTCCGTTTGTTTGTTTTTCAGATATCGGTTAGTAACTTCTTTTCTAGACATGCTAGCGACCTAAAACTTGTTTTATCGCATTCAGCGCGTCAAATTACGCCGGAAACGGTCGTCTCTGTTCTGATATTGCTCAAAACACGGAGTCGAATTCCGTTTGTTTGTTTCGTGGATATCGGTGGGTAACTTTTTTTCTATACATGCTAGCGACCTAAAACTTGTTTTATCGCATTCAGCGCGTCAAATTACGCCGGAAACGGTCGTCTCTGTTCCGATATTGCTCAAAACACGGAGTCGAATTCCGTTTGTTTGTTTCGTGGATATCGGTGAGTAACTTTTTTTCTATACATGCTAGCGACCTAAAACTTGTTTTATCGCATTCAGCGCGTCAAATTACGCCGGAAACGGTCGTCTTTGTTCTGATATTGCTCAAAACACAAAGTCGAATTCCGTTTGTTTGTTTCGTGGATATCGGTGGGTAACTTTTTTTCTATACATGCTAGCGACCTAAAACTTGTTTTATCGCATTCAGCGCGTCAAATTACGCCGGAAACGGTCGTCTTTGTTTCGATATTGCTTAAAACACGAAGTCGAATTCCGTTCGTTTGTTTCGTGGATATCGGTGAGTAACTTTTTTTCTATACATGCTAGCGACCTAAAACTTGTTTGATCGCATTCAGCGCGTCAAATTCCGCCGGAAACGGTCGTCTTTGTTCTGATATTTCTTAAAACACGAAGTCGAATTCCGTTTGTTTGTTTCGTGGATATCGGTGAGTAACTTTTTTTCTATACATGCTAGCGACCTAAAACTTGTTTCATCGCATTCAGCGCGTCAAATTACGCCGGAAACGGTCGTCTTCGTTTCGATATTGCTTAAAACACGAAGTCGAATTCCGTTCGTTTGTTTCGTGGATATCGGTGAGTAACTTTTTTTCTATACATGCTAGCGACCTAAAACTTGTTTTATCGCATTCAGCGCGTCAAATTACGCCGGAAACGGTCGTCTTTGTTCTGATATTGCTCGAAACACGAAGTCGGAGTCCGTTTGTTTGTTTTTCAGATATCGGTTGGTAACTTTTTTTCTATACATGCTAGCGACCTGAAACTTGTTTCATCGCATTCAGCGCGTCAAATTACGCCGGAAACGGTCGTCTTTGTTCTGATATTGCTCAAAACACGGAGTCGAATTGCGTTTGTTTGTTCCGTGGATATCGGTAAGTAACTTTTTTTCTATACATGCTAGCGACCTCAAACTTGTTTTATCGCATTCAGCGCGTCAAATTACGCCGGAAACGGTCGTCTTTGTTTTGATATTGCTTAAAACACAAAGTCGAATTCCGTTTGTTTGTTTTTCAGATATCGGTTAGTAACTTCTTTTCTAGACATGCTAGCGACCTAAAACTTGTTTTATCGCATTCAGCGCGTCAAATTACGCCGGAAACGGTCGTCTCTGTTCTGATATTGCTCAAAACACGGAGTCGAATTCCGTTTGTTTGTTTCGTGGATATCGGTGGGTAACTTTTTTTCTATACATGCTAGCGACCTAAAACTTGTTTTATCGCATTCAGCGCGTCAAATTACGCCGGAAACGGTCGTCTCTGTTCTGATATTGCTCAAAACACGGAGTCGAATTCCGTTTGTTTGTTTCGTGGATATCGGTGAGTAACTTTTTTTCTATACATGCTAGCGACCTAAAACTTGTTTTATCGCATTCAGCGCGTCAAATTACGCCGGAAACGGTCGTCTTTGTTCTGATATTGCTCAAAACACGAAGTCGAATTCCGTTTGTTTGTTTCGTGGATATCGGTGGGTAACTTTTTTTCTATACATGCTAGCGACCTAAAACTTGTTTTATCGCATTCAGCGCGTCAAATTACGCCGGAAACGGTCGTCTTTGTTTCGATATTGCTTAAAACACGAAGTCGAATTCCGTTCGTTTGTTTCGTGGATATCGGTGAGTAACTTTTTTTCTATACATGCTAGCGACCTAAAACTTGTTTTATCGCATTCAGCGCGTCAAATTACGCCGGAAACGGTCGTCTTTGTTCTGATATTGCTCGAAACACGAAGTCAAAATCCGTTTGTTTGTTTTTCAGATATCGGTTGGTGACTTTTTTTCTATACATGCTAGCGACCTGAAACTTGTTTCATCGCATTCAGCGCGTCAAATTACGCCGGAAACGGTCGTCTCTGTTCTGATATTGCTCAAAACACGGAGTCGAATTCCGTTTGTTTGTTTCGTGGATATCGGTGAGTAACTTTTTTTCTATACATGCTAGCGACCTAAAACTTGTTTTATCGCATTCAGCGCGTCAAATTACGCCGGAAACGGTCGTCTTTGTTCTGATATTGCTCAAAACACGAAGTCGAATTCCGTTTGTTTGTTTCGTGGATATCGGTGGGTAACTTTTTTTCTATACATGCTAGCGACCTAAAACTTGTTTTATCGCATTCAGCGCGTCAAATTACGCCGGAAACGGTCGTCTTTGTTTCGATATTGCTTAAAACACGAAGTCGAATTCCGTTCGTTTGTTTCGTGGATATCGGTGAGTAACTTTTTTTCTATACATGCTAGCGACCTAAAACTTGTTTTATCGCATTCAGCGCGTCAAATTACGCCGGAAACGGTCGTCTTTGTTCTGATATTGCTCGAAACACGAAGTCAAAATCCGTTTGTTTGTTTTTCAGATATCGGTTGGTAACTTTTTTTCTATACATGCTAGCGACCTGAAACTTGTTTCATCGCATTCAGCGCGTCAAATTACGCCGGAAACGGTCGTCTTTGTTCTGATATTGCTCGAAACACGGAGTCGAATTCCGTTTGCTTGTTTCGTGAATATCGGTGAGTAACTTTTTTTCTATACATGCTAGCGACTTAAAACTTGTTTTATCGCATTCAGCGCGTCAAATTACGCCGGAAACGGCCGTCTTTGTTTTGATATTGCTCGAAACACGGAGTCGAATTCCGTTTGTTTGTTTCGTGGATATCGGTGAGTAACTTTTTTTCTATACATGCTAGCGACCTAAAACTTGTTTTATCGCATTCAGCGCGTCAAATTACGCCGGAAACGGTCGTCTTTGTTTTGATATTGCTGAAAACACGAAGTCGAAGTCCGTTTGTTTGTTTTTCAGATATCGGTTGGTAACTTTTTTTCTATTCATGCTAGCGACCTACAACTTGTTTTATCGCATTCACGCGTCAAATTACGCCGGAAACGGTGGTCTTTGTTTCGATATTGCTCAAAACACGGGGTCGAATTCCGTTTGTTTGTTCCGTGGATATCGGTGAGTAACTTTTTTTCTATACATGCTAGCGACCTAAAACTTGTTTTATCGCATTCAGCGCGTCAAATTACGCCGGAAACGGTCGTCTTTGTTCTGATATTGCTCAAAACACGAAGTCGAATTCGGTTTGTTTGTTCTGTGGATATCGGTGAGTAACTTTTTTTCTATACATGCTAGCGACCTAAAACTTGTTTCATCGCATTCAGCGCGTCAAATTACGCCGGAAACGGTCGTCTCTGTTCTGATATTGCTCAAAACACGGAGTCGAATTCCGTTTGTTTGTTCCGTGGATATCGGTGAGTAACTTTTTTTCTATACATGCTAGCGACCTAAAACTTGTTTCATCGCATTCAGCGCGTCAAATTACGCCGGAAACGGTCGTCTCTGTTCTGATATTGCTCAAAACACGGAGTCGAATTCCGTTTGTTTGTTTCGTGGATATCGGTGAGTAACTTTTTTTCTATACATGCTAGCAACCTAAAACTTGTTTTATCGCATTCAGCGCGTCAAATTACGCCGGAAACGGCCGTCTTTGTTTTGATATCGCTCGAAACACGAAGTCGAAGTCCGTTTGTTTGTTTTTCAGATATCGGTTGTTAACTTTTTTTCTATACATGCTAGCGACCTAAAACTTGTTTTATCGCATTCAGCGCGTCAAATTACGCCGGAAACGGTCGTCTTTGTTTTGATATTGCTTGAAACACGAAGTCGAATTCCGTTCGTTTGTTTCGTGGATATCGGTGAGTAACTTTTCTTCTATACATGCTAGCGACCTAAAACTTGTTTTATCGCATTCAGCGCGTCAAATTACGCCGGAAACGGTCGTCTTTGTTCCGATATTGCTCAAAACACGGAGTCGAATTCCGTTTGTTTGTTTCGTGGATATCGGTGAGTAACTTTTTTTCTATACATGCTAGCGACCTAAAACTTGTTTTATCGCATTCAGCGCGTCAAATTACGCCGGAAACGGTCGTCTTTGTTTTGATATTGCTGAAAACACGAAGTCGAAGTCCGTTTGTTTGTTTTTCAGATATCGGTTGGTAACTTTTTTTCTATTCATGCTAGCGACCTACAACTTGTTTTATCGCATTCAGCGCGTCAAATTACGCCGGAAACGGTGGTCTTTGTTTCGATATTGCTCAAAACACGGGGTCGAATTCCGTTTGTTCGTTCCGTGGATATCGGTGAGTAACTTTTTTTCTATACATGCTAGCGACCTAAAACTTGTTTCATCGCATTCAGCGCGTCAAATTACGCCGGAAACGGTCGTCTTTGTTCTGATATTGCCCAAAACACGAAGTCGAATTCGGTTTGTTTGTTCTGTGGATATCGGTGAGTAACTTTTTTTCTATACATGCTAGCGACCTAAAACTTGTTTCATCGCATTCAGCGCGTCAAATTACGCCGGAAACGGTCGTCTCTGTTCTGATATTGCTCAAAACACGGAGTCGAATTCCGTTTGTTTGTTTCGTGGATATCGGTGAGTAACTTTTTTTCTATACATGCTAGCGACCTAAAACTTGTTTGATCGCATTCAGCGCGTCAAATTACGCCGGAAACGGTCGTCTTTGTTCTGATATTGCTTAAAACACGAAGTCGAATTCCGTTTGTTTGTTTCGTGGATATCGGTGAGTAACTTTTTTTCTATACATGCTAGCGACCTAAAACTTGTTTTATCGCATTCAGCGCGTCAAATTACGCCGGAAACGGTCGTCTTCGTTTCGATATTGCTTAAAACACGAAGTCGAATTCCGTTCGTTTGTTTCGTGGATATCGGTGAGTAACTTTTTTTCTATACATGCTAGCGACCTAAAACTTGTTTTATCGCATTCAGCGCGTCAAATTACGCCGGAAACGGTCGTCTTTGTTCTGATATTGCTCGAAACACGAAGTCGGAATCCGTTTGTTTGTTTTTCAGATATCGGTTGGTAACTTTTTTTCTATACATGCTAGCGACCTGAAACTTGTTTCATCGCATTCAGCGCGTCAAATTACGCCGGAAACGGTCGTCTTTGTTCTGATATTGCTCAAAACACGGAGTCGAATTGCGTTTGTTTGTTCCGTGGATATCGGTGAGTAACTTTTTTTCTATACATGCTAGCGACCTAAAACTTGTTTTATCGCATTCAGCGCGTCAAATTACGCCGGAAACGGTCGTCTTTGTTCTGATATTGCTCAAAACACGGAGTCAAATTCCGTTTGTTTGTTTTGTGGATATCGGTGAGTAACTTTTTTTCTATACATGCTAGCGACCTCAAACTTGTTTTATCGCATTCAGCGCGTCAAATTACGCCGGAAACGGTCGTCTTTGTTTTGATATTGCTTAAAACACGAAGTCGAATTCCGTTTGTTTGTTTTTCAGATATCGGTTAGTAACTTCTTTTCTAGACATGCTAGCGACCTAAAACTTGTTTTATCGCATTCAGCGCGTCAAATTACGCCGGAAACGGTCGTCTCTGTTCTGATATTGCTCAAAACACGGAGTCGAATTCCGTTTGTTTGTTTCGTGGATATCGGTGGGTAACTTTTTTTCTATACATGCTAGCGACCTAAAACTTGTTTTATCGCATTCAGCGCGTCAAATTACGCCGGAAACGGTCGTCTCTGTTCTGATATTGCTCAAAACACGGAGTCGAATTCCGTTTGTTTGTTTCGTGGATATCGGTGAGTAACTTTTTTTCTATACATGCTAGCGACCTAAAACTTGTTTTATCGCATTCAGCGCGTCAAATTACGCCGGAAACGGTCGTCTTTGTTCTGATATTGCTCAAAACACGAAGTCGAATTCCGTTTGTTTGTTTCGTCGATATCGGTGGGTAACTTTTTTTCTATACATGCTAGCGACCTAAAACTTGTTTTATCACATTCAGCGCGTCAAATTACGCCGGAAACGGTCGTCTTTGTTTCGATATTGCTTAAAACACGAAGTCGAATTCCGTTCGTTTGTTTCGTGGATATCGGTGAGTAACTTTTTTTCTATACATGCTAGCGACCTAAAACTTGTTTGATCGCATTCAGCGCGTCAAATTCCGCCGGAAACGGTCGTCTTTGTTCTGATATTTCTTAAAACACGAAGTCGGATTCCGTTTGTTTGTTTCGTGGATATCGGTGAGTAACTTTTTTTCTATACATGCTAGCGACCTAAAACTTGTTTTATCGCATTCGGCGCGTCAAATTACGCCGGAAACGGTCGTCTTCGTTTCGATATTGCTTAAAACACGAAGTCGAATTCCGTTCGTTTGTTTCGTGGATATCGGTGAGTAACTTTTTTTCTATACATGCTAGCGACCTAAAACTTGTTTTATCGCATTCAGCGCGTCAAATTACGCCGGAAACGGTCGTCTTTGTTCTGATATTGCTCGAAACACGAAGTCGGAATCCGTTTGTTTGTTTTTCAGATATCGGTTGGTAACTTTTTTTCTATACATGCTAGCGACCTGAAACTTGTTTCATCGCATTCAGCGCGTCAAATTACGCCGGAAACGGTCGTCTTTGTTCTGATATTGCTCAAAACACGGAGTCGAATTGCGTTTGTTTGTTCCGTGGATATCGGTGAGTAACTTTTTTTCTATACATGCTAGCGACCTAAAACTTGTTTTATCGCATTCAGCGCGTCAAATTACGCCGAAAACGGTCGTCTTTGTTCTGATATTGCTCAAAACACGGAGTCAAATTCCGTTTGTTTGTTTTGTGGATATCGGCGAGTAACTTTTTTTCTATACATGCTAGCGACCTCAAACTTGTTTTATCGCATTCAGCGCGTCAAATTACGCCGGAAACGGTCGTCTTTGTTTTGATATTGCTTAAAACACGAAGTCGAATTCCGTTTGTTTGTTTTTCAGATATCGGTAAGTAACTTTTTTTCTATACATGCTAGCGACCTCAAACTTGTTTTATCGCATTCAGCGCGTCAAATTACGCCGGAAACGGTCGTCTCTGTTCTGATATTGCTCAAAACACGGAGTCGAATTCCGTTTGTTCGTTTCGTGGATATCGGTGGGTAACTTTTTTTCTATACATGCTAGCGACCTAAAACTTGTTTTATCGCATTCAGCGCGTCAAATTACGCCGGAAACGGTCGTCTCTGTTCTGATATTGCTCAAAACACGGAGTCGAATTCCGTTTGTTTGTTTCGTGGATATCGGTGAGTAACTTTTTTTCTATACATGCTAGCGACCTAAAACTTGTTTTATCGCATTCAGCGCGTCAAATTACGCCGGAAACGGTCGTCTTTGTTCTGATATTGCTCAAAACACGAAGTCGAATTCCGTTTGTTTGTTTCGTGGATATCGGTGGGTAACTTTTTTTCTATACATGCTAGCGACCTAAAACTTGTTTTATCGCATTCAGCGCGTCAAATTACGCCGGAAACGGTCGTCTTTGTTTCGATATTGCTTAAAACACGAAGTCGAATTCCGTTCGTTTGTTTCGTGGATATCGGTGAGTAACTTTTTTTCTATACATGCTAGCGACCTAAAACTTGTTTTATCGCATTCAGCGCGTCAAATTACGCCGGAAACGGTCGTCTTTGTTCTGATATTGCTCGAAACACGAAGTCAAAATCCGTTTGTTTGTTTTTCAGATATCGGTTGGTAACTTTTTTTCTATACATGCTAGCGACCTGAAACTTGTTTCATCGCATTCAGCGCGTCAAATTACGCCGGAAACGGTCGTCTTTGTTCTGATATTGCTCGAAACACGGAGTCGAATTCCGTTTGCTTGTTTCGTGGATATCGGTGAGTAACTTTTTTTCTATACATGCTAGCGACTTAAAACTTGTTTTATCGCATTCAGCGCGTCAAATTACGCCGGAAACGGCCGTCTTTGTTTTGATATTGCTCGAAACACGAAGTCGAAGTCCGTTTGTTTGTTTTTCAGATATCGGTGGGTAACTTTTTTTCTATACATGCTAGCGACCTGAAACTTGTTTTATCGCATTCAGCGCGTCAAATTACGCCGGAGACGGTCGTCTTTGTTCTGATATTGCTCAAAACACGGAGTCGAATTCCGTTCGTTCGTTCCGTGGATATCGGTGAGTAACTTTTTTTCTATACATAATAGCGACCTAAAACTTGTTTTATCGCATTCAGCGCGTCAAATTACGCCGGGAACGGTCGTCTTTGTTCTGATATTGCTCAAAACACGAAGTCGAATTCGGTTTGTTTGTTTCGTGGATATCGGTGAGTATCTTTTTTTCTATACATGCTAGCGACCTCAAACTTGTTTTATCGCATTCAACGCGTCAAATTACGCCGGAAACGGTCGTCTTTGTTCTGATATTGCTCGAAACACGAAGTCGAAGTCCGTTTGTTTGTTTTTCAGATATCGGTTGGTAACTTTTTTTCTATACATGCTAGCGACCTGAAACTTGTTTTATCGCATTCAGCGCGTCAAATTACGCCGGAAACGGTCGTCTTTGTTCTGATATTGCTCAAAACACGGAGTCGAATTCCGTTTGTTTGTTTCGTGGATATCGGTGAGTAACTTTTTTTCTATACATGCTAGCGACCTAAAACTTGTTTTATCGCATTCAGCGCGTCAAATTACGCCGGAAACGGTCGTCTTTGTTCTGATATTGCTCAAAACACGGAGTCGAATTCCGTTTGTTTGTTCCGTGGATATCGGTGGGTAACTTTTTTTCTATACATGCTAGCGACCTAAAACTTGTTTTATCGCATTCAGCGCGTCAAATTACGCCGGAAACGGTCGTCTTTGTTTCGATATCGCTTCAAACACGAAGTCGAATTCCGTTCGTTTGTTTCGTGGATATCGGTGAGTAACTTTTTTTCTATACATGCTAGCGACCTAAAACTTGTTTTATCGCATTCAGCGCGTCAAATTACGCCGGAAACGGTCGTCTTTGTTCTGATATTGCTCAAAACACGGAGTCGAATTCCGTTTGTTTGTTCCGTGGATATCGGTGGGTAACTTTTTTTCTATACATGCTAGCGACCTAAAACTTGTTTTATCGCATTCAGCGCGTCAAATTACGCCGGAAACGGTCGTCTTTGTTTCGATATTGCTTAAAACACGAAGTCGAATTCCGTTCGTTTGTTTCGTGGATATCGGTGAGTAACTTTTTTTCTATACATGCTAGCGACCTAAAACTTGTTTGATTGCATTCAGCGCGTCAAATTCCGCCGGAAACGGTCGTCTTTGTTCTGATATTGCTTAAAACACGAAGTCGAATTCCGTTTGTTTGTTTCGTGGATATCGGTGAGTAACTTTTTTTCTATACATGCTAGCGACCTAAAACTTGTTTTATCGCATTCAGCGCGTCAAATTACGCCGGAAACGGTCGTCTTCGTTTCGATATTGCTTAAAACACGAAGTCGAATTCCGTTCGTTTGTTTCGTGGATATCGGTGAGTAACTTTTTTTCTATACATGCTAGCGACCTAAAACTTGTTTTATCGCATTCAGCGCGTCAAATTACGCCGGAAACGGTCGTCTTTGTTCTGATATTGCTCGAAACACGAAGTCGGAATCCGTTTGTTTGTTTTTCAGATATCGGTTGGTAACTTTTTTTCTATACATGCTAGCGACCTGAAACTTGTTTCATCGCATTCAGCGCGTCAAATTACGCCGGAAACGGTCGTCTTTGTTCTGATATTGCTCAAAACACGGAGTCGAATTGCGTTTGTTTGTTCCGTGGATATCGGTGAGTAACTTTTTTTCTATACATGCTAGCGACCTAAAACTTGTTTTATCGCATTCAGCGCGTCAAATTACGCCGGAAACGGTCGTCTTTGTTTCGATATTGCTTAAAACACGAAGTCGAATTCCGTTCGTTTGTTTCGTGGATATCGGTGAGTAACTTTTTTTCTATACATGCTAGCGACCTAAAACTTGTTTGATCGCATTCAGCGCGTCAAATTCCGCCGGAAACGGTCGTCTTTGTTCTGATATTTCTTAAAACACGAAGTCGAATTCCGTATGTTTGTTTCGTGGATATCGGTGAGTAACTTTTTTTCTATACATGCTAGCGACCTAAAACTTGTTTTATCGCATTCAGCGCGTCAAATTACGCCGGAAACGGTCGTCTTTGTTCTGATATTGCTCGAAACACGAAGTCGGAGTCCGTTTGTTTGTTTTTCAGATATCGGTTGGTAACTTTTTTTCTATACATGCTAGCGACCTGAAACTTGTTTCATCGCATTCAGCGCGTCAAATTACGCCGGAAACGGTCGTCTTTGTTCTGATATTGCTCAAAACACGGAGTCGAATTGCGTTTGTTTGTTCCGTGGATATCGGTGAGTAACTTTTTTTCTATACATGCTAGCGACCTAAAACTTGTTTTATCGCATTCAGCGCGTCAAATTACGCCGAAAACGGTCGTCTTTGTTCTGATATTGCTCAAAACACGGAGTCAAATTCCGTTTGTTTGTTTTGTGGATATCGGTAAGTAACTTTTTTTCTATACATGCTAGCGACCTCAAACTTGTTTTATCGCATTCAGCGCGTCAAATTACGCCGGAAACGGTCGTCTCTGTTCTGATATTGCTCAAAACACGGAGTCGAATTCCGTTTGTTTGTTTCGTGGATATCGGTGGGTAACTTTTTTTCTATACATGCTAGCGACCTAAAACTTGTTTTATCGCATTCAGCGCGTCAAATTACGCCGGAAACGGTCGTCTCTGTTCTGATATTGCTCAAAACACGGAGTCGAATTCCGTTTGTTTGTTTCGTGGATATCGGTGAGTAACTTTTTTTCTATACATGCTAGCGACCTAAAACTTGTTTTATCGCATTCAGCGCGTCAAATTACGCCGGAAACGGTCGTCTTTGTTCTGATATTGCTCAAAACACGAAGTCGAATTCCGTTTGTTTTTTTCGTGGATATCGGTGGGTAACTTTTTTTCTATACATGCTAGCGACCTAAAACTTGTTTTATCGCATTCAGCGCGTCAAATTACGCCGGAAACGGTCGTCTTTGTTTCGATATTGCTTAAAACACGAAGTCGAATTCCGTTCGTTTGTTTCGTGGATATCGGTGAGTAACTTTTTTTCTATACATGCTAGCGACCTAAAACTTGTTTTATCGCATTCAGCGCGTCAAATTACGCCGGAAACGGTCGTCTTTGTTCTGATATTGCTCGAAACACGAAGTCAAAATCCGTTTGTTTGTTTTTCAGATATCGGTTGGTAACTTTTTTTCTATACATGCTAGCGACCTGAAACTTGTTTCATCGCATTCAGCGCGTCAAATTACGCCGGAAACGGTCGTCTTTGTTCTGATATTGCTCGAAACACGGAGTCGAATTCCGTTTGCTTGTTTCGTGGATATCGGTGAGTAACTTTTTTTCTATACATGCTAGCGACTTAAAACTTGTTTTATCGCATTCAGCGCGTCAAATTACGCCGGAAACGGCCGTCTTTGTTTTGATATTGCTCGAAACACGAAGTCGAAGTCCGTTTGTTTGTTTTTCAGATATCGGTGGGTAACTTTTTTTCTATACATGCTAGCGACCTGAAACTTGTTTTATCGCATTCAGCGCGTCAAATTACGCCGGAGACGGTCGTCTTTGTTCTGATATTGCTCAAAACACGGAGTCGAATTCCGTTCGTTCGTTCCGTGGATATCGGTGAGTAACTTTTTTTCTATACATAATAGCGACCTAAAACTTGTTTTATCGCATTCAGCGCGTCAAATTACGCCGGAAACGGTCGTCTTTGTTTCGATATCGCTTCAAACACGAAGTCGAATTCCGTTCGTTTGTTTCGTGGATATCGGTGAGTAACTTTTTTTCTATACATGCTAGCGACCTAAAACTTGTTTTATCGCATTCAGCGCGTCAAATTACGCCGGAAACGGTCGTCTTTGTTCTGATATTGCTCAAAACACGGAGTCGAATTCCGTTTGTTTGTTCCGTGGATATCGGTGGGTAACTTTTTTTCTATACATGCTAGCGACCTAAAACTTGTTTTATCGCATTCAGCGCGTCAAATTACGCCGGAAACGGTCGTCTTTGTTTCGATATTGCTTAAAACACGAAGTCGAATTCCGTTCGTTTGTTTCGTGGATATCGGTGAGTAACTTTTTTTCTATACATGCTAGCGACCTAAAACTTGTTTGATTGCATTCAGCGCGTCAAATTCCGCCGGAAACGGTCGTCTTTGTTCTGATATTGCTTAAAACACGAAGTCGAATTCCGTTTGTTTGTTTCGTGGATATCGGTGAGTAACTTTTTTTCTATACATGCTAGCGACCTAAAACTTGTTTTATCGCATTCAGCGCGTCAAATTACGCCGGAAACGGTCGTCTTCGTTTCGATATTGCTTAAAACACGAAGTCGAATTCCGTTCGTTTGTTTCGTGGATATCGGTGAGTAACTTTTTTTCTATACATGCTAGCGACCTAAAACTTGTTTTATCGCATTCAGCGCGTCAAATTACGCCGGAAACGGTCGTCTTTGTTCTGATATTGCTCGAAACACGAAGTCGGAATCCGTTTGTTTGTTTTTCAGATATCGGTTGGTAACTTTTTTTCTATACATGCTAGCGACCTGAAACTTGTTTCATCGCATTCAGCGCGTCAAATTACGCCGGAAACGGTCGTCTTTGTTCTGATATTGCTCAAAACACGGAGTCGAATTGCGTTTGTTTGTTCCGTGGATATCGGTGAGTAACTTTTTTTCTATACATGCTAGCGACCTAAAACTTGTTTTATCGCATTCAGCGCGTCAAATTACGCCGGAAACGGTCGTCTTTGTTTCGATATTGCTTAAAACACGAAGTCGAATTCCGTTCGTTTGTTTCGTGGATATCGGTGAGTAACTTTTTTTCTATACATGCTAGCGACCTAAAACTTGTTTGATCGCATTCAGCGCGTCAAATTCCGCCGGAAACGGTCGTCTTTGTTCTGATATTTCTTAAAACACGAAGTCGAATTCCGTATGTTTGTTTCGTGGATATCGGTGAGTAACTTTTTTTCTATACATGCTAGCGACCTAAAACTTGTTTTATCGCATTCAGCGCGTCAAATTACGCCGGAAACGGTCGTCTTTGTTCTGATATTGCTCGAAACACGAAGTCGGAGTCCGTTTGTTTGTTTTTCAGATATCGGTTGGTAACTTTTTTTCTATACATGCTAGCGACCTGAAACTTGTTTCATCGCATTCAGCGCGTCAAATTACGCCGGAAACGGTCGTCTTTGTTCTGATATTGCTCAAAACACGGAGTCGAATTGCGTTTGTTTGTTCCGTGGATATCGGTGAGTAACTTTTTTTCTATACATGCTAGCGACCTAAAACTTGTTTTATCGCATTCAGCGCGTCAAATTACGCCGAAAACGGTCGTCTTTGTTCTGATATTGCTCAAAACACGGAGTCAAATTCCGTTTGTTTGTTTTGTGGATATCGGTAAGTAACTTTTTTTCTATACATGCTAGCGACCTCAAACTTGTTTTATCGCATTCAGCGCGTCAAATTACGCCGGAAACGGTCGTCTCTGTTCTGATATTGCTCAAAACACGGAGTCGAATTCCGTTTGTTTGTTTCGTGGATATCGGTGGGTAACTTTTTTTCTATACATGCTAGCGACCTAAAACTTGTTTTATCGCATTCAGCGCGTCAAATTACGCCGGAAACGGTCGTCTCTGTTCTGATATTGCTCAAAACACGGAGTCGAATTCCGTTTGTTTGTTTCGTGGATATCGGTGAGTAACTTTTTTTCTATACATGCTAGCGACCTAAAACTTGTTTTATCGCATTCAGCGCGTCAAATTACGCCGGAAACGGTCGTCTTTGTTCTGATATTGCTCAAAACACGAAGTCGAATTCCGTTTGTTTTTTTCGTGGATATCGGTGGGTAACTTTTTTTCTATACATGCTAGCGACCTAAAACTTGTTTTATCGCATTCAGCGCGTCAAATTACGCCGGAAACGGTCGTCTTTGTTTCGATATTGCTTAAAACACGAAGTCGAATTCCGTTCGTTTGTTTCGTGGATATCGGTGAGTAACTTTTTTTCTATACATGCTAGCGACCTAAAACTTGTTTTATCGCATTCAGCGCGTCAAATTACGCCGGAAACGGTCGTCTTTGTTCTGATATTGCTCGAAACACGAAGTCAAAATCCGTTTGTTTGTTTTTCAGATATCGGTTGGTAACTTTTTTTCTATACATGCTAGCGACCTGAAACTTGTTTCATCGCATTCAGCGCGTCAAATTACGCCGGAAACGGTCGTCTTTGTTCTGATATTGCTCGAAACACGGAGTCGAATTCCGTTTGCTTGTTTCGTGGATATCGGTGAGTAACTTTTTTTCTATACATGCTAGCGACTTAAAACTTGTTTTATCGCATTCAGCGCGTCAAATTACGCCGGAAACGGCCGTCTTTGTTTTGATATTGCTCGAAACACGAAGTCGAAGTCCGTTTGTTTGTTTTTCAGATATCGGTGGGTAACTTTTTTTCTATACATGCTAGCGACCTGAAACTTGTTTTATCGCATTCAGCGCGTCAAATTACGCCGGAGACGGTCGTCTTTGTTCTGATATTGCTCAAAACACGGAGTCGAATTCCGTTCGTTCGTTCCGTGGATATCGGTGAGTAACTTTTTTTCTATACATAATAGCGACCTAAAACTTGTTTTATCGCATTCAGCGCGTCAAATTACGCCGGGAACGGTCGTCTTTGTTCTGATATTGCTCAAAACACGAAGTCGAATTCGGTTTGTTTGTTTCGTGGATATCGGTGAGTATCTTTTTTTCTATACATGCTAGCGACCTCAAACTTGTTTTATCGCATTCAACGCGTCAAATTACGCCGGAAACGGTCGTCTTTGTTCTGATATTGCTCGAAACACGAAGTCGAAGTCCGTTTGTTTGTTTTTCAGATATCGGTTGGTAACTTTTTTTCTATACATGCTAGCGACCTGAAACTTGTTTTATCGCATTCAGCGCGTCAAATTACGCCGGAAACGGTCGTCTTTGTTCTGATATTGCTCAAAACACGGAGTCGAATTCCGTTTGTTTGTTTCGTGGATATCGGTGAGTAACTTTTTTTCTATACATGCTAGCGACCTAAAACTTGTTTTATCGCATTCAGCGCGTCAAATTACGCCGGAAACGGTCGTCTTTGTTCTGATATTGCTCAAAACACGGAGTCGAATTCCGTTTGTTTGTTCCGTGGATATCGGTGGGTAACTTTTTTTCTATACATGCTAGCGACCTAAAACTTGTTTTATCGCATTCAGCGCGTCAAATTACGCCGGAAACGGTCGTCTTTGTTTCGATATCGCTTCAAACACGAAGTCGAATTCCGTTCGTTTGTTTCGTGGATATCGGTGAGTAACTTTTTTTCTATACATGCTAGCGACCTAAAACTTGTTTTATCGCATTCAGCGCGTCAAATTACGCCGGAAACGGTCGTCTTTGTTCTGATATTGCTCAAAACACGGAGTCGAATTCCGTTTGTTTGTTCCGTGGATATCGGTGGGTAACTTTTTTTCTATACATGCTAGCGACCTAAAACTTGTTTTATCGCATTCAGCGCGTCAAATTACGCCGGAAACGGTCGTCTTTGTTTCGATATTGCTTAAAACACGAAGTCGAATTCCGTTCGTTTGTTTCGTGGATATCGGTGAGTAACTTTTTTTCTATACATGCTAGCGACCTAAAACTTGTTTGATTGCATTCAGCGCGTCAAATTCCGCCGGAAACGGTCGTCTTTGTTCTGATATTGCTCGAAACACGAAGTCGGAATCCGTTTGTTTGTTTTTCAGATATCGGTTGGTAACTTTTTTTCTATACATGCTAGCGACCTGAAACTTGTTTCATCGCATTCAGCGCGTCAAATTACGCCGGAAACGGTCGTCTTTGTTCTGATATTGCTCAAAACACGGAGTCGAATTGCGTTTGTTTGTTCCGTGGATATCGGTGAGTAACTTTTTTTCTATACATGCTAGCGACCTAAAACTTGTTTTATCGCATTCAGCGCGTCAAATTACGCCGAAAACGGTCGTCTTTGTTCTGATATTGCTCAAAACACGGAGTCAAATTCCGTTTGTTTGTTTTGTGGATATCGGTGAGTAACTTTTTTTCTATACATGCTAGCGACCTCAAACTTGTTTTATCGCATTAAGCGCGTCAAATTACGCCGGAAACGGTCGTCTTTGTTTTGATATTGCTCGAAACACGAAGTCGAATTCCGTTTGTTTGTTTTTCAGATATCGGTTAGTAACTTCTTTTCTAGACATGCTAGCGACCTAAAACTTGTTTTATCGCATTCAGCGCGTCAAATTACGCCGGAAACGGTCGTCTCTGTTCTGATATTGCTCAAAACACGGAGTCGAATTCCGTTTGTTTGTTCCGTGGATATCGGTGGGTAACTTTTTTTCTATACATGCTAGCGACCTAAAACTTGTTTTATCGCATTCAGCGCGTCAAATTACGCCGGAAACGGTCGTCTTTGTTTCGATATTGCTTAAAACACGAAGTCGAATTCCGTTCGTTTGTTTCGTGGATATCGGTGAGTAACTTTTTTTCTATACATGCTAGCGACCTAAAACTTGTTTGATTGCATTCAGCGCGTCAAATTCCGCCGGAAACGGTCGTCTTTGTTCTGATATTGCTTAAAACACGAAGTCGAATTCCGTTTGTTTGTTTCGTGGATATCGGTGAGTAACTTTTTTTCTATACATGCTAGCGACCTAAAACTTGTTTGATTGCATTCAGCGCGTCAAATTCCGCCGGAAACGGTCGTCTTTGTTCTGATATTGCTTAAAACACGAAGTCGAATTCCGTTTGTTTGTTTCGTGGATATCGGTGAGTAACTTTTTTTCTATACATGCTAGCGACCTAAAACTTGTTTTATCGCATTCAGCGCGTCAAATTACGCCGGAAACGGTCGTCTTCGTTTCGATATTGCTTAAAACACGAAGTCGAATTCCGTTCGTTTGTTTCGTGGATATCGGTGAGTAACTTTTTTTCTATACATGCTAGCGACCTAAAACTTGTTTTATCGCATTCAGCGCGTCAAATTACGCCGGAAACGGTCGTCTTTGTTCTGATATTGCTCGAAACACGAAGTCGGAATCCGTTTGTTTGTTTTTCAGATATCGGTTGGTAACTTTTTTTCTATACATGCTAGCGACCTGAAACTTGTTTCATCGCATTCAGCGCGTCAAATTACGCCGGAAACGGTCGTCTTTGTTCTGATATTGCTCAAAACACGGAGTCGAATTGCGTTTGTTTGTTCCGTGGATATCGGTGAGTAACTTTTTTTCTATACATGCTAGCGACCTAAAACTTGTTTTATCGCATTCAGCGCGTCAAATTACGCCGAAAACGGTCGTCTTTGTTCTGATATTGCTCAAAACACGGAGTCAAATTCCGTTTGTTTGTTTTGTGGATATCGGTGAGTAACTTTTTTTCTATACATGCTAGCGACCTCAAACTTGTTTTATCGCATTCAGCGCGTCAAATTACGCCGGAAACGGTCGTCTTTGTTTTGATATTGCTCGAAACACGAAGTCGAATTCCGTTTGTTTGTTTTTCAGATATCGGTTAGTAACTTCTTTTCTAGACATGCTAGCGACCTAAAACTTGTTTTATCGCATTCAGCGCGTCAAATTACGCCGGAAACGGTCGTCTCTGTTCTGATATTGCTCAAAACACGGAGTCGAATTCCGTTTGTTTGTTCCGTGGATATCGGTGGGTAACTTTTTTTCTATACATGCTAGCGACCTAAAACTTGTTTTATCGCATTCAGCGCGTCAAATTACGCCGGAAACGGTCGTCTTTGTTTCGATATAGCTTAAAACACGAAGTCGAATTCCGTTCGTTTGTTTCGTGGATATCGGTGAGTAACTTTTTTTCTATACATGCTAGCGACCTAAAACTTGTTTGATTGCATTCAGCGCGTCAAATTCCGCCGGAAACGGTCGTCTATGTTCTGATATTGCTTAAAACACGAAGTCGAATTCCGTTTGTTTGTTTCGTGGATATCGGTGAGTAACTTTTTTTCTATACATGCTAGCGACCTAAAACTTGTTTTATCGCATTCAGCGCGTCAAATTACGCCGGAAACGGTCGTCTTCGTTTCGATATTGCTTAAAACACGAAGTCGAATTCCGTTCGTTTGTTTCGTGGATATCGGTGAGTAACTTTTTTTCTATACATGCTAGCGACCTAAAACTTGTTTTATCGCATTCAGCGCGTCAAATTACGCCGGAAACGGTCGTCTTTGTTCTGATATTGCTCGAAACACGAAGTCGGAATCCGTTTGTTTGTTTTTCAGATATCGGTTGGTAACTTTTTTTCTATACATGCTAGCGACCTGAAACTTGTTTCATCGCATTCAGCGCGTCAAATTACGCCGGAAACGGTCGTCTTTGTTCTGATATTGCTCAAAACACGGAGTCGAATTGCGTTTGTTTGTTCCGTGGATATCGGTGAGTAACTTTTTTTCTATACATGCTAGCGACCTAAAACTTGTTTTATCGCATTCAGCGCGTCAAATTACGCCGGAAACGGTCGTCTTTGTTCTGATATTGCTCAAAACACGGAGTCAAATTCCGTTTGTTTGTTTTGTGGATATCGGTGAGTAACTTTTTTTCTATACATGCTAGCGACCTCAAACTTGTTTTATCGCATTCAGCGCGTCAAATTACGCCGGAAACGGTCGTCTTTGTTTTGATATTGCTCGAAACACGAAGTCGAATTCCGTTTGTTTGTTTTTCAGATATCGGTTAGTAACTTCTTTTCTAGACATGCTAGCGACCTAAAACTTGTTTTATCGCATTCAGCGCGTCAAATTACGCCGGAAACGGTCGTCTCTGTTCTGATATTGCTCAAAACACGGAGTCGAATTCCGTTTGTTTGTTTCGTGGATATCGGTGGGTAACTTTTTTTCTATACATGCTAGCGACCTAAAACTTGTTTTATCGCATTCAGCGCGTCAAATTACGCCGGAAACGGTCGTCTCTGTTCTGATATTGCTCAGAACACGAAGTCGAATTCCGTTTGTTTGTTTCGTGGATATCGGTGGGTAACTTTTTTTCTATACATGCTAGCGACCTAAAACTTGTTTTATCGCATTCAGCGCGTCAAATTACGCCGGAAACGGTCGTCTTTGTTTCGATATAGCTTAAAACACGAAGTCGAATTCCGTTCGTTTGTTTCGTGGATATCGGTGAGTAACTTTTTTTCTATACATGCTAGCGACCTAAAACTTGTTTGATTGCATTCAGCGCGTCAAATTCCGCCGGAAACGGTCGTCTTTGTTTCGATATTGCTTAAAACACGAAGTCGAATTCCGTTCGTTTGTTTCGTGGATATCGGTGAGTAACTTTTTTTCTATACATGCTAGCGACCTAAAACTTGTTTTATCGCATTCAGCGCGTCAAATTACGCCGGAAACGGTCGTCTTTGTTCTGATATTGCTCGAAACACGAAGTCGGAATCCGTTTGTTTGTTTTTCAGATATCGGTTGGTAACTTTTTTTCTATACATGCTAGCGACCTGAAACTTGTTTCATCGCATTCAGCGCGTCAAATTACGCCGGAAACGGTCGTCTTTGTTCTGATATTGCTCAAAACACGGAGTCGAATTGCGTTTGTTTGTTCCGTGGATATCGGTGAGTAACTTTTTTTCTATACATGCTAGCGACCTAAAACTTGTTTTATCGCATTCAGCGCGTCAAATTACGCCGGAAACGGTCGTCTTTGTTCTGATATTGCTCAAAACACGGAGTCAAATTCCGTTTGTTTGTTTTGTGGATATCGGTGAGTAACTTTTTTTCTATACATGCTAGCGACCTCAAACTTGTTTTATCGCATTCAGCGCGTCAAATTACGCCGGAAACGGTCGTCTTTGTTTTGATATTGCTCGAAACACGAAGTCGAATTCCGTTTGTTTGTTTTTCAGATATCGGTTAGTAACTTCTTTTCTAGACATGCTAGCGACCTAAAACTTGTTTTATCGCATTCAGCGCGTCAAATTACGCCGGAAACGGTCGTCTCTGTTCTGATATTGCTCAAAACACGGAGTCGAATTCCGTTTGTTTGTTTCGTGGATATCGGTGGGTAACTTTTTTTCTATACATGCTAGCGACCTAAAACTTGTTTTATCGCATTCAGCGCGTCAAATTACGCCGGAAACGGTCGTCTCTGTTCTGATATTGCTCAGAACACGAAGTCGAATTCCGTTTGTTTGTTTCGTGGATATCGGTGGGTAACTTTTTTTCTATACATGCTAGCGACCTAAAACTTGTTTTATCGCATTCAGCGCGTCAAATTACGCCGGAAACGGTCGTCTTTGTTCTGATATCGCTCAAAACACGGAGTCGAATTCCGTTTGTTTGTTTCGTGGATATCGGTGAGTAACTTTTTTTCTATACATGCTAGCGACTTAAAACTTGTTTTATCGCATTCAGCGCGTCAAATTACGCCGGAAACGGTCGTCTTTGTTCTGATATTGCTCAAAACACGAAGTCGAATTTCGTTTGTTTGTTTCGTGGATATCGGTGGGTAACTTTTTTTCTATACATGCTAGCGACCTGAAACTTGTTTTATCGCATTCAGCGCGTCAAATTACGCCGGAAACGGCCGTCTTTGTTTTGATATTGCTCGAAACACGAAGTCGAAGTCCGTTTGTTTGTTTTTCAGATATCGGTTGGTAACTTTTTTTCTATACATGCTTGCGACCTGAAACTTGTTTTATCGCATTCAGCGCGTCAAATTACGCCGGAGACGGTCGTCTTTGTTCTGATATTGCTCAAAACACGGAGTCGAATTCCGTTCGTTCGTTCCGTGGATATCGGTGAGTAACTTTTTTTCTATACATAATAGCGACCTAAAACTTGTTTTATCGCATTCAGCGCGTCAAATTACGCCGGAAACGGTCGTCTTTGTTCTGATATTGCTCAAAACACGAAGTCGAATTCGGTTTGTTTGTTTCGTGGATATCGGTGAGTATCTTTTTTTCTATACATGCTAGCGACCTCAAACTTGTTTTATCGCATTCAACGCGTCAAATTACGCCGGAAACGGTCGTCTTTGTTCTGATATTGCTGGAAACACGAAGTCGAAGTCCGTTTGTTTGTTTTTCAGATATCGGTTGGTAACTTTTTTTCTATACATGCTAGCGACCTGAAACTTGTTTTATCGCATTTAGCGCGTCAAATTACGCCGGAAACGGTCGTCTTTGTTCTGATATTGCTCAAAACACGGAGTCGAATTCCGTTTGTTTGTTTCGTGGATATCGGTGAGTCACTTTTTTTCTATACATGCTAGCGACCTAAAACTTGTTTTATCGCATTCAGCGCGTCAAATTACGCCGGAAACGGTCGTCTTTGTTCTGATATTGCTCAAAACACGGAGTCGAATTCCGTTTGTTTGTTCCGTGGATATCGGTGAGTAACTTTTTTTCTATACATGCTAGCGACCTAAAACTTGTTTTATCGCATTCAGCGCGTCAAATTACGCCGGAAACGGTCGTCTTTGTTCTGATATTGCTCAAAACACGAAGTCGAATTCCGTTTGTTTGTTACGTGGATATCGGTGGGTAACTTTTTTTCTATACATGCTAGCGACCTAAAACTTGTTTTATCGCATTCAGCGCGTCAAATTACGCCGAACACGGTCGTCTTTGTTTCGATATTGCTTAAAACACGAAGTCGAATTCCGTTCGTTTGTTTCGTGGATATCGGTGAGTAACTTTTTTTCTATACATGCTAGCGACCTAAAACTTGTTTTATCGCATTCAGCGCGTCAAATTACGCCGGAAACGGTCGTCTTTGTTCTGATATTGCTCGAAACACGAAGTCGAAGTCCGTTTGTTTGTTTTTCAGATATCGGTTGGTAACTTTTTTTCTATACATGCTAGCGACCTGAAACTTGTTTCATCGCATTCAGCGCGTCAAATTACGCCGGAAACGGTCGTCTTTGTTCTGATATTGCTCAAAACACGGAGTCGAATTGCGTTTGTTTGTTCCGTGGATATCGGTGAGTAACTTTTTTTCTATACATGCCAGCGACCTAAAACTTGTTTTATCGCATTCAGCGCGTCAAATTACGCCGGAAACGGTCGTCTTTGTTCTGATATTGCTCAAAACACGAAGTCGAATTCCGTTTGTTTGTTTCGTGGATATCGGTGGGTAACTTTTTTTCTATACATGCTAGCGACCTAAAACTTGTTTTATCGCATTCAGCGCGTCAAATTACGCCGGAAACGGTCGTCTTTGTTCTGATATTGCTCAAAACACGAAGTCGAATTCCGTTTGTTTGTTTCGTGGATATCGGTGGGTAACTTTTTTTCTATACATGCTAGCGACCTAAAACTTGTTTTATCGCATTCAGCGCGTCAAATTACGCCGGACACGGTCGTCTTTGTTTCGATATTGCTTAAAACACGAAGTCGAATTCCGTTCGTTTGTTTCGTGGATATCGGTGAGTAACTTTTTTTCTATACATGCTAGCGACCTAAAACTTGTTTTATCGCATTCAGCGCGTCAAATGACGCCGGAAACGGTCGTCTTTGTTCTGATATTGCTCGAAACACGAAGTCGAAATCCGTTTGTTTGTTTTTCAGATATCGGTTGGTAACTTTTTTTCTATACAAGCTAGCGACCTGAAACTTGTTTCATCGCATTCAGCGCGTCAAATTACGCCGGAAACGGTCGTCTTTGTTCTGATATTGCTCAAAACACGGAGTCGAATTGCGTTTGTTTGTTCCGTGGATATCGGTGAGTAACTTTTTTTCTATACATGCCAGCGACCTAAAACTTGTTTTATCGCATTCAGCGCGTCAAATTACGCCGAAAACGGTCGTCTTTGTTCTGATATTGCCCAAAACACGGAGTCGAATTCCGTTTGTTTGTTTTGTGGATATCGGTGAGTAACTTTTTTTCTATACATGCTAGCGACCTCAAACTTGTTTTATCGCATTCAGCGCGTCAAATTACGCCGGAAACGGTCGTCTTTGTTTTGATATTGCTTAAAACACGAAGTCGAATTCCGTTTGTTTGTTTCGTGGATATCGGTGAGTAACTTTTTTTCTATACATGCTAGCGACCTAAAACTTGTTTCATCGCATTCAGCGCGTCAAATTACGCCGGAAACGGTCGTCTTTGTTCTGATATTGCTCAAAACACGAAGTCGAATTCGGTTTGTTTGTTCCGTGGATATCGGTGAGTAACTTTTTTTCTATACATGCTAGCGACCTAAAACTTGTTTTATCGCATTCAGCGCGTCAAATTACGCCGTAAACGGTCGTCTTTGTTCTGATATTGCTCAAGACACGGAGTCGAATTCCGTTCGTTTGTTTCGTGGATATCGGTGAGTAACTTTTCTTCTATACATGCTAGCGACCTAAAACTTGTTTCATCGCATTCAGCGCGTCAAATTACGCCGGAAACGGTCGTCTTTGTTCTGATATTGCTCAAAACACGGAGTCGAATTCCGTTTGTTTGTTTCGTGGATATCGGTGAGTAACTTTTTTTCTATACATGCTAGCGACCTGAAACTTGTTTTATCGCATTTAGCGCGTCAAATTACGCCGGAAACGGTCGTCTTTGTTCTGATATTGCTCAAAACACGAAGTCGAATTCCGTTTGTTTGTTTCGTGGATATCGGTGGGTAACTTTTTTTCTATACATGCTAGCGACCTAAAACTTGTTTTATCGCATTCAGCGCGTCAAATTACGCCGGACACGGTCGTCTTTGTTCCGATATTGCTTAAAACACGAAGTCGAATTCCGTTCGTTTGTTTCGTGGATATCGGTGAGTAACTTTTTTTCTATACATGCTAGCGACCTAAAACTTGTTTTATCGCATTCAGCGCGTCAAATTACGCCGGAAACGGTCGTCTTTGTTCTGATATTGCTCGAAACACGAAGTCGAAATCCGTTTGTTTGTTTTTCAGATATCGGTTGGTAACTTTTTTTCTATACAAGCTAGCGACCTGAAACTTGTTTCATCGCATTCAGCGCGTCAAATTACGCCGGAAACGGTCGTCTTTGTTCTGATATTGCTCAAAACACGGAGTCGAATTGCGTTTGTTTGTTCCGTGGATATCGGTGAGTAACTTTTTTTCTATACATGCCAGCGACCTAAAACTTGTTTTATCGCATTCAGCGCGTCAAATTACGCCGAAAACGGTCGTCTTTGTTCTGATATTGCCCAAAACACGGAGTCGAATTCCGTTTGTTTGTTTTGTGGATATCGGTGAGTAACTTTTTTTCTATACATGCTAGCGACCTCAAACTTGTTTTATCGCATTCAGCGCGTCAAATTACGCCGGAAACGGTCGTCTTTGTTTTGATATTGCTTCGAACACGAAGTCGAATTCCGTTTGTTTGTTTCGTGGATATCGGTGAGTAACTTTTTTTCTATACATGCTAGCGACCTAAAACTTGTTTTATCGCATTCAGCGCGTCAAATTACGCCGGAAACGGTCGTCTTTGTTCTGATATTGCTCAAGACACGGAGTCGAATTCCGTTCGTTTGTTTCGTGGATATCGGTGAGTAACTTTTCTTCTATACATGCTAGCGACCTAAAACTTGTTTCATCGCATTCAGCGCGTCAAATTACGCCGGAAACGGTCGTCTTTGTTCTGATATTGCTCAAAACACGGAGTCGAATTCCGTTTGTTTGTTTCGTGGATATCGGTGAGTAACTTTTTTTCTATACATGCTAGCGACCTGAAACTTGTTTTATCGCATTCAGCGCGTCAAA
Organism: Diprion similis; assembly: GCF_021155765.1. Classification (NCBI taxonomy): domain Eukaryota; kingdom Metazoa; phylum Arthropoda; class Insecta; order Hymenoptera; family Diprionidae; genus Diprion; species Diprion similis. Next base: position 8,022,621 of record NC_060109.1, on the reverse strand, counting down.
TTACGCCGGAAACGGTCGTCTTTGTTCTGATATTGCTTAAAACACGGAGTCGAATTCCGTTCGTTTGTTTCGTGGATATCAGTGAGTAACTTTTCTTCTATACATGCTAGCGACCTGAAACTTGTTTCATCGCATTCAGCGCGTCAAATTACGCCGGAAACGGTCGTCTTTGTTCTGATATTGCTCAAGACACGGAGTCGAATTCCGTTTGTTTGTTTCGTGGATATCGGTGAGTAACTTTTTTTCTATACATGCTAGCGACCTGAAACTTGTTTTATCGCATTCAGCGCGTCAAATTACGCCGGAAACGGCCGTCTTTGTTTTGATATTGCTCGAAACACGGAGTCGAAGTCCGTTTGTTTGTTTTTCAGATATCGGTTGGTAACTTTTCTTCTATACATGCTAGCGACCTGAAACTTGTTTCATCGCATTCAGCGCGTCAAATTACGCCGGAAACGGTCGTCTTTGTTCTGATATTGCTCAAAACACGGAGTCGAATTCCGTTTGTTTGTTTCGTGGATATCGGTGAGTAACTTTTTTTCTATACATGCTAGCGACCTGAAACTTGTTTTATCGCATTCAGCGCGTCAAATTACGCCGGAAACGGTCGTCTTTGTTCTGATATTGCTCGAAACACGAAGTCGAAGTCCGTTTGTTTGTTTTTCAGATATCGGTTGGTAACTTTTTCTCTATACATGCTAGCGACCTAAAACTTGTTTTATCGCATTCAGCGCGTCAAATTACGCCGGAAACGGTCGTCTTTGTTCTGATATTGCTCAAAACACAGAGTCGAATTCCGTTCGTTTGTTTCGTGGATATCAGTGAGTAACTTTTTTTCTATACATGCTAGCGACCTGAAACTTGTTTCATCGCATTCAGCGCGTCAAATTACGCCGGAAACGGTCGTCTTTGTTCTGATATTGCTCAAAACACGGAGTCGAATTCCGTTTGTTTGTTTCGTGGATATCGGTGAGTAACTTTTTTTCTATACATGCTAGCGACCTGAAACTTGTTTTATCGCATTCAGCGCGTCAAATTACGCCGAAAATGGCCGTCTTTGTTTTGATATTGCTCGAAACACGGAGTCGAAGTCCGTTTGTTTGTTTTTCAGATATCGGTTGGTAACTTTTTTTCTATACATGCTAGCGACCTAAAACTTGTTTTATCGCATTCAGCGCGTCAAATTACGCCGGAAACGGCCGTCTTTGTTTTGATATTGCTCGAAACACGGAGTCGAAGTCCGTTTGTTTGTTTTTCAGATATCGGTTGGTAACTTTTTTTCTATACATGCCAGCAACCTAAAACTTGTTTTATCGCATTCAGCGCGTCAAATTACGCCGGAAACGGTCGTCTGTTCTGATATTGCTCAAAACACGGAGTCGAATTCCGTTTGTTTGTTTCGTAAATATCGGTGAGTAACTTTTTTTCTATACATGCTAGCGACCTAAAACTTGTTTTATCGCATTCAGCGCGTCAAATTACGCCGGAAACGGTCGTCTTTGTTCTGATATTGCTCGAAACACGAAGTCGAAGTCCGTTTGTTTGTTTTTCAGATATCGGTTGGTAACTTTTTTTCTATACATGCTAGCGACCTAAAACTTGTTTTATCGCATTCAGCGCGTCAAATTACGCCGGAAACGGTCGTCTTTGTTCTGATATCGCTCAAAACACGGAGTCGAATTCCGTTTGTTTGTTTCGTGGATATCGGTGAGTAACTTTTTTTCTATACATGCTAGCGACCTCAAACTTGTTTTATCGCATTCAGCGCGTCAAATTACGCCGGAAACGGTCGTCTTCGTTTTGATATTGCTTAAAACACGAAGTCGAATTCCGTTCGTTTGTTTCGTGGATATCGGTGAGTAACTTTTTTTCTATACATGCTAGCGACCTAAAACTTCATTTATCGCATTCAGCGCGTCAAATTACGCCGGAAACGGTCGTCTTTGTTCTGATATTGCTCAAGACACGGAGTCGAATTCCGTTTGTTTGTTTCGTGGATATCGGTGAGTATCTTTTTTTCTATACATGCTAGCGACCTCAAACTTGTTTTATCGCATTCAGCGCGTCAAATTACGCCGGAAACGGTCGTCTTCGTTTTGATATTGCTTAAAACACGAAGTCGAATTCCGTTCGTTTGTTTCGTGGATATCGGTGAGTAACTTTTTTTCTATACATGCTAGCGACCTGAAACTTGTTTTATCGCATTCAGCGCGTCAAATTACGCCGGAAACGGTCGTCTTTGTTCTGATATTGCTCAAAACACGGAGTCGAATTCCGTTTGTTTGTTTCGTGGATATCGGTAAGTAACTTTGTTTCTATACATGCTAGCGACCTGAAACTTGTTTTATCGCATTCAGCGCGTCAAATTACGCCGGAAACGGTCGTCTTTGTTCTGATATTGCTCGAAACACGAAGTCGAAGTCCGTTTGTTTGTTTTTCAGATATCGGTTGGTAACTTTTTTTCTATACATGCTAGCGACCTAAAACTTGTTTTATCGCATTCAGCGCGTCAAATTACGCCGGAAACGGTCGTCTTTGTTCTGATATTGCTCAAAACACGAAGTCGAATTCCGTTCGTTTGTTTCGTGGATATCAGTGAGTAACTTTTCTTCTATACATGCTAGCGACCTGAAACTTGTTTCATCGCATTCAGCGCGTCAAATTACGCCGGAAACGGTCGTCTTTGTTCTGATATTGCTCAAAACACAGAGTCGAATTCCGTTTGTTTGTTTCGTGGATATCGGTGAGTAACTTTTTTTCTATACATGCTAGCGACCTGAAAGTTGTTTTATCGCATTCAGCGCGTCAAATTACGCCGGAAACGGTCGTCTTTGTTCTGATATTGCTCAAGACACGGAGTCGAATTCCGTTTGTTTGTTTCGTGGATATTGGTGAGTATCTTTTTTTCTATACATGCTAGCGACCTCAAACTTGTTTTATCGCATTCAGCGCGTCAAATTACGCCGGAAACGGTCGTCTTCGTTTTGATATTGCTTAAAACACGAAGTCGAATTCCGTTCGTTTGTTTCGTGGATATCGGTGAGTAACTTTTTTTCTATACATGCTAGCGACCTAAAACTTGTTTTATCGCATTCAGCGCGTCAAATTACGCCGGAAACGGTCGTCTTTGTTCTGATATTGCTCAAAACACGGAGTCGAATTCCGTTCGTTTGTTTCGTGGATATCGGTGAGTAACTTTTCTTCTATACATGCTAGCGACCTAAAACTTGTTTCATCGCATTCAGCGCGTCAAATTACGCCGGAAACGGTCGTCTTTGTTCTGATATTGCTCAAAACACGGAGTCGAATTCCGTTTGTTTGTTTCGTGGATATCGGTGAGTAACTTTTTTTCTATACATGCTAGCGACCTGAAACTTGTTTTATCGCATTCAGCGCGTCAAATCACGCCGGAAACGGTCGTCTTTGTTCTGATATTGCTCGAAACACGAAGTCGAAGTCCGTTTGTTTGTTTTTCAGATATCGGTTGGTAACTTTTTTTCTATACATGCTAGCGACCTAAAACTTGTTTTATCGCATTCAGCGCGTCAAATTACGCCGGAAACGGCCGCCTTTGTTCTGATATTGCTCGAAACACGAAGTCGAAATCCGTTTGTTTGTTTTTCAGATATCGGTCGGTAACTTTTTTTCTATACATGCTAGCGACCTAAAACTTGTTTCATCGCATTCAGCGCGTCAAATTACGCCGGAAACGGCCGTCTTTGTTTTGATATTGCTCGATAGACGAAGTCGGAGTCCGTTTGTTTGTTCTTCAGATATCGGTTAGTAACTTTTTTTCTATACATGCTAGCGACCTCAAACTTGTTTTATCGCATTCAGCGCGTCAAATTACGCCGAAAACGGCCGTCTTTGTTTTGACATTGCTTGAAACACGACGTCGAATTCCGTTCGTTTGTTTCGTGGATATCGGTGAGTAACTTTTTTTCTATACATGCTAGCGACCTAAAACTTGTTTTATCGCATTTAGCGCGTCAAATTACGCCGGAAACGGCCGTCTTTGTTTTGATATTGCTTGAAACACAGAGTCGAAGTCCGTTTGTTTGTTTTTCAGATATCGGTTGGTAACTTTTTTTCTATACATGCTAGCGACCTAAAACTTGTTTTATCGCATTCAGCGCGTCAAATTACGCCGGAAACGGCCGTCTTTGTTTTGATATTGCTTGAAACACAGAGTCGAAGTCCGTTTGTTTGTTTTTCAGATATCGGTTGGTAACTTTTTTTCTATACATGCTAGCGACCTAAAACTTGTTTTATCGCATTCAGCGCGTCAAATTACGCCGGAAACGGCCGTCTTTGTTTTGATATTGCTCGAAACACGGAGTCGAAGTCCGTTTGTTTGTTTTTCAGATATCGGTTGATAACTTTTTTTCTATACATGCTAGCGACCTGAAACTTGTTTTATCGCATTCAGCGCGTCAAATTACGCCGGAAACGGTCGTCTTTGTTCTGATATTGCTCAAAACACGGAGTCGAATTCCGTTCGTTTGTTCCGTGAATATCGGTGAGTAACTTTTTTTCTATACATGCTAGCTACCTAAAACTTGTTTTATCGCATTCAGCGCGTCAAATTACGCCGGAAACGGCCGTCTTTGTTTTGATATTGCTTGAAACACAGAGTCGAAGTCCGTTTGTTTGTTTTTCAGATATCGGTTGGTAACTTTTTTTCTATACATGCTAGCGACCTAAAACTTGTTTCATCGCATTCAGCGCGTCAAATTACGCCGGAAACGGCCGTCTTTGTTTTGATATTGCTCGAAACACGGAGTCGAAGTCCGTTTGTTTGTTTTTCAGATATCGGTTGATAACTTTTTTTCTATACATGCTAGCGACCTAAAACTTGTTTTATCGCATTCAGCGCGTCAAATTACGCCGGAAACGGTCGTCTTTGTTCTGATATTGCTCAAAACACGGAGTCGAATTCCGTTTGTTTGTTCCGTGAATATCGGTGAGTAACTTTTTTTCTATACATGCTAGCGACCTAAAACTTGTTTTATCGCATTCAGCGCGTCAAATTACGCCGGAAACGGCCGTCTTTGTTTTGATATTGCTCGAAACACGGAGTCGAAGTCCGTTTGTTTGTTTTTCAGATATCGGTTGGTAACTTTTTTTCTATACATGCTAGCAACCTAAAACTTGTTTTATCGCATTCAGCGCGTCAAATTACGCCGGAAACGGCCGTCTTTGTTTTGATATTGCTCGATAGACGAAGTCGGAGTCCGTTTGTTTGTTCTTCAGATATCGGTTAGTAACTTTTTTTCTATACATGCTAGCGACCTAAAACTTGTTTCATCGCATTCAGCGCGTCAAATTACGCCGGAAACGGTCGTCTTTGTTCTGATATTGCTCAAAACACGGAGTCGAATTCCGTTTGTTTGTTCCGTGAATATCGGTGAGTAACTTTTTTTCTATACATGCTAGCGACCTAAAACTTGTTTTATCGCATTCAGCGCGTCAAATTACGCCGGAAACGGCCGTCTTTGTTTTGATATTGCTCGATAGACGAAGTCGGAGTCCGTTTGTTTGTTCTTCAGATATCGGTTAGTAACTTTTTTCTATACATGCTAGCGACCTGAAACTTGTTTCATCGCATTCAGCGCGTCAAATTACGCCGGAAACGGTCGTCTTTGTTCTGATATTGCTCAAAAGACGGAGTCGAATTCCGTTTGTTTGTTCCGTGAATATCGGTGAGTAACTTTTTTTCTATACATGCTAGCGACCTAAGACTTGTTTTATCGCATTCAGCGCGTCAAATTACGCCGGAAACGGCCGTCTTTGTTTTGATATTGCTCGAAACACGGAGTCGAAGTCCGTTTGTTTGTTTTTCAGATATCGGTTGGTAACTTTTTTTCTATACATGCTAGCAACCTAAAACTTGTTTTATCGCATTCAGCGCGTCAAATTACGCCGGAAACGGCCGTCTTTGTTTTGATATTGCTCGATAGACGACGTCGGAGTCCGTTTGTTTGTTCTTCAGATATCGGTTAGTAACTTTTTTTCTATACATGCTAGCGACCTCAAACTTGTTTTATCGCATTCAGCGCGTCAAATTACGCCGAAAACGGCCGTCTTTGTTTTGACATTGCTTGAAACACGACGTCGAATTCCGTTCGTTTGTTTCGTGGATATCGGTGAGTAACTTTTTTTCTATACATGCTAGCGACCTAAAACTTGTTTTATCGCATTTAGCGCGTCAAATTACGCCGGAAACGGCCGTCTTTGTTTTGATATTGCTTGAAACACAGAGTCGAAGTCCGTTTGTTTGTTTTTCAGATATCGGTTGGTAACTTTTTTTCTATACATGCTAGCGACCTAAAACTTGTTTTATCGCATTCAGCGCGTCAAATTACGCCGGAAACGGCCGTCTTTGTTTTGATATTGCTTGAAACACAGAGTCGAAGTCCGTTTGTTTGTTTTTCAGATATCGGTTGGTAACTTTTTTTCTATACATGCTAGCGACCTAAAACTTGTTTCATCGCATTCAGCGCGTCAAATTACGCCGGAAACGGCCGTCTTTGTTTTGATATTGCTCGAAACACGGAGTCGAAGTCCGTTTGTTTGTTTTTCAGATATCGGTTGATAACTTTTTTTCTATACATGCTAGCGACCTGAAACTTGTTTTATCGCATTCAGCGCGTCAAATTACGCCGGAAACGGTCGTCTTTGTTCTGATATTGCTCAAAACACGGAGTCGAATTCCGTTTGTTTGTTCCGTGAATATCGGTGAGTAACTTTTTTTCTATACATGCTAGCGACCTAAAACTTGTTTTATCGCATTCAGCGCGTCAAATTACGCCGGAAACGGCCGTCTTTGTTTTGATATTGCTCGAAACACGGAGTCGAAGTCCGTTTGTTTGTTTTTCAGATATCGGTTGGTAACTTTTTTTCTATACATGCTAGCAACCTAAAACTTGTTTTATCGCATTCAGCGCGTCAAATTACGCCGGAAACGGCCGTCTTTGTTTTGATATTGCTCGATAGACGAAGTCGGAGTCCGTTTGTTTGTTCTTCAGATATCGGTTAGTAACTTTTTTTCTATACATGCTAGCGACCTCAAACTTGTTTTATCGCATTCAGCGCGTCAAATTACGCCGAAAACGGCCGTCTTTGTTTTGACATTGCTTGAAACACGACGTCGAATTCCGTTCGTTTGTTTCGTGGATATCGGTGAGTAACTTTTTTTCTATACATGCTAGCGACCTAAAACTTGTTTTATCGCATTTAGCGCGTCAAATTACGCCGGAAACGGCCGTCTTTGTTTTGATATTGCTTGAAACACAGAGTCGAAGTCCGTTTGTTTGTTTTTCAGATATCGGTTGGTAACTTTTTTTCTATACATGCTAGCGACCTAAAACTTGTTTTATCGCATTCAGCGCGTCAAATTACGCCGGAAACGGCCGTCTTTGTTTTGATATTGCTTGAAACACAGAGTCGAAGTCCGTTTGTTTGTTTTTCAGATATCGGTTGGTAACTTTTTTTCTATACATGCTAGCGACCTAAAACTTGTTTCATCGCATTCAGCGCGTCAAATTACGCCGGAAACGGCCGTCTTTGTTTTGATATTGCTCGAAACACGGAGTCGAAGTCCGTTTGTTTGTTTTTCAGATATCGGTTGATAACTTTTTTTCTATACATGCTAGCGACCTAAAACTTGTTTTATCGCATTCAGCGCGTCAAATTACGCCGGAAACGGTCGTCTTTGTTCTGATATTGCTCAAAACACGGAGTCGAATTCCGTTTGTTTGTTCCGTGAATATCGGTGAGTAACTTTTTTTCTATACATGCTAGCGACCTAAAACTTGTTTTATCGCATTCAGCGCGTCAAATTACGCCGGAAACGGCCGTCTTTGTTTTGATATTGCTCGAAACACGGAGTCGAAGTCCGTTTGTTTGTTTTTCAGATATCGGTTGGTAACTTTTTTTCTATACATGCTAGCAACCTAAAACTTGTTTTATCGCATTCAGCGCGTCAAATTACGCCGGAAACGGCCGTCTTTGTTTTGATATTGCTCGATAGACGAAGTCGGAGTCCGTTTGTTTGTTCTTCAGATATCGGTTAGTAACTTTTTTTCTATACATGCTAGCGACCTAAAACTTGTTTCATCGCATTCAGCGCGTCAAATTACGCCGGAAACGGTCGTCTTTGTTCTGATATTGCTCAAAACACGGAGTCGAATTCCGTTTGTTTGTTCCGTGAATATCGGTGAGTAACTTTTTTTCTATACATGCTAGCGACCTAAAACTTGTTTTATCGCATTCAGCGCGTCAAATTACGCCGGAAACGGCCGTCTTTGTTTTGATATTGCTCGAAACACGGAGTCGAAGTCCGTTTGTTTGTTTTTCAGATATCGGTTGGTAACTTTTTTTCTATACATGCTAGCGACCTAAAACTTGTTTCATCGCATTCAGCGCGTCAAATTACGCCGGAAACGGTCGTCTTTGTTCTGATATTGCTCAAAACACGGAGTCGAATTCCGTTTGTTTGTTCCGTGAATATCGGTGAGTAACTTTTTTTCTATACATGCTAGCGACCTAAAACTTGTTTTATCGCATTCAGCGCGTCAAATTACGCCGGAAACGGCCGTCTTTGTTTTGATATTGCTCGAAACACGGAGTCGAAGTCCGTTTGTTTGTTTTTCAGATATCGGTTGGTAACTTTTTTTCTATACATGCTAGCGACCTAAAACTTGTTTTATCGCATTCAGCGCGTCAAATTACGCCGGAAACGGCCGTCTTTGTTTTGATATTGCTCGAAACACGGAGTCGAAGTCCGTTTGTTTGTTTTTCAGATATCGGTTGGTAACTTTTTTACTATACATGCTAGCGACCTAAAACTTGTTTTATCGCATTCAGCGCGTCAAATTACGCCGGAAACGGCCGTCTTTGTTTTGATATTGCTCGAAACACGGAGTCGAAGTCCGTTCGTTTGTTTTTCAGATATCGGTTGGTAACTTTTTTTCTAACATGCTAGCGACCTAAAACTTGTTTTATCGCATTCAGCGCGTCAAATGACGCCGGAAACGGCCGTCTTTGTTTTGATATTGCTCGAAACACGGAGTCGAAGTCCGTTTGTTTGTTTTTCAGATATCGGTTGGTAACTTTTTTTCTATACATGCTAGCGACCTAAAACTTGTTTTATCGCATTCAGCGCGTCAAATTACGCCGGAAACGGCCGTCTTTGTTTTGATATTGCTTGAAACACAGAGTCGAAGTCCGTTTGTTTGTTTTTCAGATATCGGTTGGTAACTTTTTTTCTATACATGCTAGCGACCTAAAACTTGTTTCATCGCATTCAGCGCGTCAAATTACGCCGGAAACGGCCGTCTTTGTTTTGATATTGCTCGAAACACGGAGTCGAAGTCCGTTTGTTTGTTTTTCAGATATCGGTTGGTAACTTTTTTTCTATACATGCTAGCAACCTAAAACTTGTTTTATCGCATTCAGCGCGTCAAATTACGCCGGAAACGGCCGTCTTTGTTTTGATATTGCTCGATAGACGAAGTCGGAGTCCGTTTGTTTGTTCTTCAGATATCGGTTAGTAACTTTCTTTCTATACATGCTAGCGACCTAAAACTTGTTTCATCGCATTCAGCGCGTCAAATTACGCCGGAAACGGTCGTCTTTGTTCTGATATTGCTCAAAACACGGAGTCGAATTCCGTTTGTTTGTTCCGTGAATATCGGTGAGTAACTTTTTTTCTATACATGCTAGCGACCTAAAACTTGTTTTATCGCATTCAGCGCGTCAAATTACGCCGGAAACGGCCGTCTTTGTTTTGATATTGCTCGAAACACGGAGTCGAAGTCCGTTTGTTTGTTTTTCAGATATCGGTTGGTAACTTTTTTTCTATACATGCTAGCGACCTAAAACTTGTTTCATCGCATTCAGCGCGTCAAATTACGCCGGAAACGGTCGTCTTTGTTCTGATATTGCTCAAAACACGGAGTCGAATTCCGTTTGTTTGTTCCGTGAATATCGGTGAGTAACTTTTTTTCTATACATGCTAGCGACCTAAAACTTGTTTTATCGCATTCAGCGCGTCAAATTACGCCGGAAACGGCCGTCTTTGTTTTGATATTGCTCGAAACACGGAGTCGAAGTCCGTTTGTTTGTTTTTCAGATATCGGTTGGTAACTTTTTTTCTATACATGCTAGCAACCTAAAACTTGTTTTATCGCATTCAGCGCGTCAAATTACGCCGGAAACGGCCGTCTTTGTTTTGATATTGCTCGATAGACGAAGTCGGAGTCCGTTTGTTTGTTCTTCAGATATCGGTTAGTAACTTTTTTTCTATACATGCTAGCGACCTAAAACTTGTTTCATCGCATTCAGCGCGTCAAATTACGCCGGAAACGGTCGTCTTTGTTCTGATATTGCTCAAAACACGGAGTCGAATTCCGTTTGTTTGTTCCGTGAATATCGGTGAGTAACTTTTTTTCTATACATGCTAGCGACCTAAAACTTGTTTTATCGCATTCAGCGCGTCAAATTACGCCGGAAACGGCCGTCTTTGTTTTGATATTGCTCGAAACACGGAGTCGAAGTCCGTTTGTTTGTTTTTCAGATATCGGTTGGTAACTTTTTTTCTATACATGCTAGCGACCTAAAACTTGTTTTATCGCATTCAGCGCGTCAAATTACGCCGGAAACGGCCGTCTTTGTTTTGATATTGCTCGAAACACGGAGTCGAAGTCCGTTTGTTTGTTTTTCAGATATCGGTTGGTAACTTTTTTACTATACATGCTAGCGACCTAAAACTTGTTTTATCGCATTCAGCGCGTCAAATTACGCCGGAAACGGCCGTCTTTGTTTTGATATTGCTCGAAACACGGAGTCGAAGTCCGTTCGTTTGTTTTTCAGATATCGGTTGGTAACTTTTTTTCTAACATGCTAGCGACCTAAAACTTGTTTTATCGCATTCAGCGCGTCAAATGACGCCGGAAACGGCCGTCTTTGTTTTGATATTGCTCGAAACACGGAGTCGAAGTCCGTTTGTTTGTTTTTCAGATATCGGTTGGTAACTTTTTTTCTATACATGCTAGCGACCTAAAACTTGTTTTATCGCATTCAGCGCGTCAAATTACGCCGGAAACGGCCGTCTTTGTTTTGATATTGCTTGAAACACAGAGTCGAAGTCCGTTTGTTTGTTTTTCAGATATCGGTTGGTAACTTTTTTTCTATACATGCTAGCGACCTAAAACTTGTTTCATCGCATTCAGCGCGTCAAATTACGCCGGAAACGGCCGTCTTTGTTTTGATATTGCTCGAAACACGGAGTCGAAGTCCGTTTGTTTGTTTTTCAGATATCGGTTGATAACTTTTTTTCTATACATGCTAGCGACCTGAAACTTGTTTTATCGCATTCAGCGCGTCAAATTACGCCGGAAACGGCCGTCTTTGTTTTGATATTGCTCGATAGACGAAGTCGGAGTCCGTTTGTTTGTTCTTCAGATATCGGTTAGTAACTTTTTTTCTATACATGCTAGCGACCTAAAACTTGTTTCATCGCATTCAGCGCGTCAAATTACGCCGGAAACGGTCGTCTTTGTTCTGATATTGCTCAAAACACGGAGTCGAATTCCGTTTGTTTGTTCCGTGAATATCGGTGAGTAACTTTTTTTCTATACATGCTAGCGACCTAAAACTTGTTTTATCGCATTCAGCGCGTCAAATTACGCCGGAAACGGTCGTCTTTGTTCTGATATTGCTCAAAACACGGAGTCGAATTCCGTTCGTTTGTTTCGTGGATATCAGTGAGTAACTTTTCTTCTATACATGCTAGCGACCTGAAACTTGATTCATCGCATTCGGCGCGTCAAATTACGCCGGAAACGGTCGTCTTTGTTCTGATATAGCTCAAAACACGGAGTCGAATTCCGTTTGTTTGTTTCGTGGATATCGGTGAGTAACTTTTTTTCTATACATGCTAGCGACCTAAAACTTGTTTTATCGCATTCAGCGCGTCAAATTACGCCGGAAACGGTCGTCTTTGTTCTGATATTGCTCAAAACACGGAGTCGAATTCCGTTTGTTTGTTCCGTGAATATCGGTGAGTAACTTTTTTTCTATACATGCTAGCGACCTAAAACTTGTTTTATCGCATTCAGCGCGTCAAATTACGCCGGAAACGGCCGTCTTTGTTTTGATATTGCTCGAAACACGGAGTCGAAGTCCGTTTGTTTGTTTTTCAGATATCGGTTGGTAACTTTTTTTCTATACATGCTAGCAACCTAAAACTTGTTTTATCGCATTCAGCGCGTCAAATTACGCCGGAAACGGCCGTCTTTGTTTTGATATTGCTCGATAGACGAAGTCGGAGTCCGTTTGTTTGTTCTTCAGATATCGGTTAGTAACTTTTTTTCTATACATGCTAGCGACCTAAAACTTGTTTCATCGCATTCAGCGCGTCAAATTACGCCGGAAACGGTCGTCTTTGTTCTGATATTGCTCAAAACACGGAGTCGAATTCCGTTTGTTTGTTCCGTGAATATCGGTGAGTAACTTTTTTTCTATACATGCTAGCGACCTAAAACTTGTTTTATCGCATTCAGCGCGTCAAATTACGCCGGAAACGGCCGTCTTTGTTTTGATATTGCTCGAAACACGGAGTCGAAGTCCGTTTGTTTGTTTTTCAGATATCGGTTGGTAACTTTTTTTCTATACATGCTAGCGACCTAAAACTTGTTTTATCGCATTCAGCGCGTCAAATTACGCCGGAAACGGCCGTCTTTGTTTTGATATTGCTCGAAACACGGAGTCGAAGTCCGTTTGTTTGTTTTTCAGATATCGGTTGGTAACTTTTTTACTATACATGCTAGCGACCTAAAACTTGTTTTATCGCATTCAGCGCGTCAAATTACGCCGGAAACGGCCGTCTTTGTTTTGATATTGCTCGAAACACGGAGTCGAAGTCCGTTCGTTTGTTTTTCAGATATCGGTTGGTAACTTTTTTTCTAACATGCTAGCGACCTAAAACTTGTTTTATCGCATTCAGCGCGTCAAATGACGCCGGAAACGGCCGTCTTTGTTTTGATATTGCTCGAAACACGGAGTCGAAGTCCGTTTGTTTGTTTTTCAGATATCGGTTGGTAACTTTTTTTCTATACATGCTAGCGACCTAAAACTTGTTTTATCGCATTCAGCGCGTCAAATTACGCCGGAAACGGCCGTCTTTGTTTTGATATTGCTTGAAACACAGAGTCGAAGTCCGTTTGTTTGTTTTTCAGATATCGGTTGGTAACTTTTTTTCTATACATGCTAGCGACCTAAAACTTGTTTCATCGCATTCAGCGCGTCAAATTACGCCGGAAACGGCCGTCTTTGTTTTGATATTGCTCGAAACACGGAGTCGAAGTCCGTTTGTTTGTTTTTCAGATATCGGTTGATAGCTTTTTTTCTATACATGCTAGCGACCTGAAACTTGTTTTATCGCATTCAGCGCGTCAAATTACGCCGGAAACGGCCGTCTTTGTTTTGATATTGCTCGATAGACGAAGTCGGAGTCCGTTTGTTTGTTCTTCAGATATCGGTTAGTAACTTTTTTTCTATACATGCTAGCGACCTAAAACTTGTTTCATCGCATTCAGCGCGTCAAATTACGCCGGAAACGGTCGTCTTTGTTCTGATATTGCTCAAAACACGGAGTCGAATTCCGTTTGTTTGTTCCGTGAATATCGGTGAGTAACTTTTTTTCTATACATGCTAGCGACCTAAAACTTGTTTTATCGCATTCAGCGCGTCAAATTACGCCGGAAACGGTCGTCTTTGTTCTGATATTGCTCAAAACACGGAGTCGAATTCCGTTCGTTTGTTTCGTGGATATCAGTGAGTAACTTTTCTTCTATACATGCTAGCGACCTGAAACTTGTTTCATCGCATTCGGCGCGTCAAATTACGCCGGAAACGGTCGTCTTTGTTCTGATATAGCTCAAAACACGGAGTCGAATTCCGTTTGTTTGTTTCGTGGATATCGGTGAGTAACTTTTTTTCTATACATGCTAGCGACCTGAAACTTGTTTTATCGCATTCAGCGCGTCAAATTACGCCGGAAACGGCCGTCTTTGTTTTGATATTGCTTGAAACACGAAGTCGAAGTCCGTTTGTTTGTTTTTCAGATATCGGTTGGTAACTTTTTTTCTATACATGCTAGCGACCTAAAACTTGTTTCATCGCATTCAGCGCGTCAAATTACGCCGGAAACGGCCGTCTTTGTTTTGATATTGCTCGAAACACGGAGTCGAAGTCCGTTTGTTTGTTTTTCAGATATCGGTTGATAACTTTTTTTCTATACATGCTAGCGACCTGAAACTTGTTTTATCGCATTCAGCGCGTCAAATCACGCCGGAAACGGCCGTCTTTGTTTTGATATTGCTCGATAGACGAAGTCGGAGTCCGTTTGTTTGTTCTTCAGATATCGGTTAGTAACTTTTTTTCTATACATGCTAGCGACCTAAAACTTGTTTCATCGCATTCAGCGCGTCAAATTACGCCGGAAACGGTCGTCTTTGTTCTGATATTGCTCAAAACACGGAGTCGAATTCCGTTTGTTTGTTCCGTGAATATCGGTGAGTAACTTTTTTTCTATACATGCTAGCGACCTAAAACTTGTTTTATCGCATTCAGCGCGTCAAATTACGCCGGAAACGGTCGTCTTTGTTCTGATATTGCTCAAAACACGGAGTCGAATTCCGTTCGTTTGTTTCGTGGATATCAGTGAGTAACTTTTCTTCTATACATGCTAGCGACCTGAAACTTGTTTCATCGCATTCAGCGCGTCAAATTACGCCGGAAACGGTCGTCTTTGTTCTGATATAGCTCAAAACACGGAGTCGAATTCCGTTTGTTTGTTTCGTGGATATCGGTGAGTAACTTTTTTTCTATACATGCTAGCGACCTGAAACTTGTTTTATCGCATTCAGCGCGTCAAATTACGCCGGAAACGGTCGTCTTTGTTCTGATATTGCTCGAAACACGAAGTCGAAGTCCGTTTGTTTGTTTTTCAGATATCGGTTGGTAACTTTTTTTCTATACATGCTAGCGACCTAAAACTTGTTTTATCGCATTCAGCGCGTCAAATTACGCCGGAAACGGTCGTCTTTGTTCTGATATTGCTCGAAACACGAAGTCGAAGTCCGTTTGTTTGTTTTTCAGATATCGGTGAGTAACTTTTTTTCTATACATGCTAGCGACCTAAAACTTGTTTTATCGCATTCAGCGCGTCAAATTACGCCGTAAACGGTCGTCTTTGTTCTGATATCGCTCAAAACACGGAGTCGAATTCCGTTTGTTTGTTTCGTGGATATCGGTGAGTAACTTTTTTTCTATACATGCTAGCGACCTAAAACTTGTTTCATCGCATTCAGCGCGTCAAATTACGCCGGAAACGGTCGTCTTTGTTCTGATATTGCTTAAAACACGGAGTCGAATTCCGTTTGTTTGTTTCGTGGATATCGGTGAGTAACTTTTTTTCTATACATGCTAGCGACCTGAAACTTGTTTTATCGCATTCAGCGCGTCAAATTACGCCGGAAACGGTCGTCTTTGTTCTGATATTGCTCAAAACACGGAGTCGAATTCCGTTTGTTTGTTTCGTGGATATCGGTGAGTAACTTTTTTTCTATACATGCTAGCGACCTGAAACTTGTTTTATCGCATTCAGCGCGTCAAATCACGCCGGAAACGGTCGTCTTTGTTCTGATATTGCTCGAAACACGAAGTCGAAGTCCGTTTGTTTGTTTTTCAGATATCGGTTGGTAACTTTTTTTCTATACATGCTAGCGACCTAAAACTTGTTTTATCGCATTCAGCGCGTCAAATTACGCCGGAAACGGTCGTCTTTGTTCTGATATTGCTCAAAACACGGAGTCGAATTCCGTTCGTTTGTTTCGTGGATATCAGTGAGTAACTTTTCTTCTATACATGCTAGCGACCTGAAACTTGTTTCATCGCATTCAGCGCGTCAAATTACGCCGGAAACGGTCGTCTTTGTTCTGATATTGCTCAAAACACGGAGTCGAATTCCGTTTGTTTGTTTCGTGGATATCGGTGAGTAACTTTTTTTCTATACATGCTAGCGACCTGAAACTTGTTTTATCGCATTCAGCGCGTCAAATTACGCCGGAAACGGTCGTCTTTGTTCTGATATTGCTCAAAACACGGAGTCGAATTCCGTTTGTTTGTTTCGTGGATATCGGTGAGTAACTTTTTTTCTATACATGCTAGCGACCTGAAACTTGTTTTATCGCATTCAGCGCGTCAAATCACGCCGGAAACGGTCGTCTTTGTTCTGATATTGCTCGAAACACGAAGTCGAAGTCCGTTTGTTTGTTTTTCAGATATCGGTTGGTAACTTTTTTTCTATACATGCTAGCGACCTAAAACTTGTTTTATCGCATTCAGCGCGTCAAATTACGCCGGAAACGGTCGTCTTTGTTCTGATATTGCTCAAAACACGGAGTCGAATTCCGTTCGTTTGTTTCGTGGATATCAGTGAGTAACTTTTCTTCTATACATGCTAGCGACCTGAAACTTGTTTCATCGCATTCAGCGCGTCAAATTACGCCGGAAACGGCCGTCTTTGTTTTGATATTGCTCGAAACACGGAGTCGAAGTCCGTTTGTTTGTTTTTCAGATATCGGTTGGTAACTTTTTTTCTATACATGCTAGCAACCTAAAACTTGTTTTATCGCATTCAGCGCGTCAAATTACGCCGGAAACGGCCGTCTTTGTTTTGATATTGCTCGATAGACGAAGTCGGAGTCCGTTTGTTTGTTCTTCAGATATCGGTTAGTAACTTTTTTTCTATACATGCTAGCGACCTCAAACTTGTTTTATCGCATTCAGCGCGTCAAATTACGCCGAAAACGGCCGTCTTTGTTTTGACATTGCTTGAAACACGACGTCGAATTCCGTTCGTTTGTTTCGTGGATATCGGTGAGTAACTTTTTTTCTATACATGCTAGCGACCTAAAACTTGTTTTATCGCATTTAGCGCGTCAAATTACGCCGGAAACGGCCGTCTTTGTTTTGATATTGCTTGAAACACAGAGTCGAAGTCCGTTTGTTTGTTTTTCAGATATCGGTTGGTAACTTTTTTTCTATACATGCTAGCGACCTAAAACTTGTTTTATCGCATTCAGCGCGTCAAATTACGCCGGAAACGGTCGTCTTTGTTCTGATATTGCTCGAAACACGAAGTCGAAGTCCGTTTGTTTGTTTTTCAGATATCGGTTGGTAACTTTTTTTCTATACATGCTAGCGACCTAAAACTTGTTTTATCGCATTCAGCGCGTCAAATTACGCCGGAAACGGTCGTCTTTGTTCTGATATTGCTCGAAACACGAAGTCGAAGTCCGTTTGTTTGTTTTTCAGATATCGGTGAGTAACTTTTTTTCTATACATGCTAGCGACCTAAAACTTGTTTTATCGCATTCAGCGCGTCAAATTACGCCGTAAACGGTCGTCTTTGTTCTGATATCGCTCAAAACACGGAGTCGAATTCCGTTTGTTTGTTTCGTGGATATCGGTGAGTAACTTTTTTTCTATACATGCTAGCGACCTAAAACTTGTTTCATCGCATTCAGCGCGTCAAATTACGCCGGAAACGGTCGTCTTTGTTCTGATATTGCTTAAAACACGGAGTCGAATTCCGTTTGTTTGTTTCGTGGATATCGGTGAGTAACTTTTTTTCTATACATGCTAGCGACCTGAAACTTGTTTTATCGCATTCAGCGCGTCAAATTACGCCGGAAACGGTCGTCTTTGTTCTGATATTGCTCAAAACACGGAGTCGAATTCCGTTTGTTTGTTTCGTGGATATCGGTGAGTAACTTTTTTTCTATACATGCTAGCGACCTGAAACTTGTTTTATCGCATTCAGCGCGTCAAATCACGCCGGAAACGGTCGTCTTTGTTCTGATATTGCTCGAAACACGAAGTCGAAGTCCGTTTGTTTGTTTTTCAGATATCGGTTGGTAACTTTTTTTCTATACATGCTAGCGACCTAAAACTTGTTTTATCGCATTCAGCGCGTCAAATTACGCCGGAAACGGTCGTCTTTGTTCTGATATTGCTCAAAACACGGAGTCGAATTCCGTTCGTTTGTTTCGTGGATATCAGTGAGTAACTTTTCTTCTATACATGCTAGCGACCTGAAACTTGTTTCATCGCATTCAGCGCGTCAAATTACGCCGGAAACGGTCGTCTTTGTTCTGATATTGCTCAAAACACGGAGTCGAATTCCGTTTGTTTGTTTCGTGGATATCGGTGAGTAACTTTTTTTCTATACATGCTAGCGACCTGAAACTTGTTTTATCGCATTCAGCGCGTCAAATTACGCCGGAAACGGTCGTCTTTGTTCTGATATTGCTCAAAACACGGAGTCGAATTCCGTTTGTTTGTTTCGTGGATATCGGTGAGTAACTTTTTTTCTATACATGCTAGCGACCTGAAACTTGTTTTATCGCATTCAGCGCGTCAAATCACGCCGGAAACGGTCGTCTTTGTTCTGATATTGCTCGAAACACGAAGTCGAAGTCCGTTTGTTTGTTTTTCAGATATCGGTTGGTAACTTTTTTTCTATACATGCTAGCGACCTAAAACTTGTTTTATCGCATTCAGCGCGTCAAATTACGCCGGAAACGGTCGTCTTTGTTCTGATATTGCTCGAAACACGAAGTCGAAGTCCGTTTGTTTGTTTTTCAGATATCGGTTGGTAACTTTTTTTCTATACATGCTAGCGACCTAAAACTTGTTTTATCGCATTCAGCGCGTCAAATTACGCCGGAAACGGTCGTCTTTGTTCTGATATCGCTCAAAACACGGAGTCGAATTCCGTTTGTTTGTTTCGTGGATATCGGTGAGTAACTTTTTTTCTATACATGCTAGCGACCTGAAACTTGTTTTATCGCATTCAGCGCGTCAAATTACGCCGGAAACGGCCGTCTTTGTTCTGATATTGCTCGAAACACGAAGTCGAAATCCGTTTGTTTGTTTTTCAGATATCGGTCGGTAACTTTTTTTCTATACATGCTAGCGACCTAAAACTTGTTTCATCGCATTCAGCGCGTCAAATTACGCTGGAAACGGTCGTCTTTGTTCTGATATTGCTCAAAACACGGAGTCGAATTTCGTTTGTTTGTTTCGTGAATATCGGTGAGTAACTTTTTTTCTATACATGCTAGCGACCTAAAACTTGTCTTCTCGCATTTAGCGCGTCAAATTACGACGAAAACGGTCGTCTTTGTTCTGATATTGCTCAAAACACGGAGTCGAATTCCGTTTGTTTGTTTCGTGGATATCGGTGAGTAACTTTTTTTCTATACATGCTAGCGACCTAAAACTTGTTTTATTGCATTCAGCGCGTCAAATTACGCCGAAAACGGCCGTCTTTGTTTTGATATTGCTCAAAACACGACGTCGAATTCCGTTCGTTTGTTTCGTGGATATCGGTGAGTAAATTTTTTTCTATACATGCTAGCGACCTAAAACTTGTTTTACCGCATTCAGCGCGTCAAATTACGCCGGAAACGGCCGTCTTTGTTTTGATATTGCTCGATAGACGAAGTCGGAGTCCGTTTGTTTGTTCTTCAGATATCGGTTAGTAACTTTTTTTCTATACATGCTAGCGACCTAAAACTTGTTTCATCGCATTCAGCGCGTCAAATTACGCCGGAAACGGTCGTCTTTGTTCTGATATTGCTCAAAACACGGAGTCGAATTCCGTTTGTTTGTTCCGTGAATATCGGTGAGTAACTTTTCTTCTATACATGCTAGCGACCTAAAACTTGTTTTATCGCATTCAGCGCGTCAAATTACGCCGGAAACGGCCGTCTTTGTTTTGATATTGCTTGATAGACGAAGTCGGAGTCCGTTTGTTTGTTCTTCAGATATCGGTTAGTAACTTTTTTCTATACATGCTAGCGACCTGAAACTTGTTTCATCGCATTCAGCGCGTCAAATTACGCCGGAAACGGTCGTCTTTGTTCTGATATTGCTCAAAAGACGGAGTCGAATTCCGTTTGTTTGTTCCGTGAATATCGGTGAGTAACTTTTTTTCTATACATGCTAGCGACCTAAGACTTGTTTTATCGCATTCAGCGCGTCAAATTACGCCGGAAACGGCCGTCTTTGTTTTGATATTGCTCGAAACACGGAGTCGAAGTCCGTTTGTTTGTTTTTCAGATATCGGTTGGTAACTTTTTTTCTATACATGCTAGCAACCTAAAACTTGTTTTATCGCATTCAGCGCGTCAAATTACGCCGGAAACGGCCGTCTTTGTTTTGATATTGCTCGATAGACGAAGTCGGAGTCCGTTTGTTTGTTCTTCAGATATCGGTTAGTAACTTTTTTTCTATACATGCTAGCGACCTCAAACTTGTTTTATCGCATTCAGCGCGTCAAATTACGCCGAAAACGGCCGTCTTTGTTTTGACATTGCTTGAAACACGACGTCGAATTCCGTTCGTTTGTTTCGTGGATATCGGTGAGTAACTTTTTTTCTATACATGCTAGCGACCTAAAACTTGTTTTATCGCATTTAGCGCGTCAAATTACGCCGGAAACGGCCGTCTTTGTTTTGATATTGCTTGAAACACAGAGTCGAAGTCCGTTTGTTTGTTTTTCAGATATCGGTTGGTAACTTTTTTTCTATACATGCTAGCGACCTAAAACTTGTTTTATCGCATTCAGCGCGTCAAATTACGCCGGAAACGGTCGTCTTTGTTCTGATATTGCTCGAAACACGAAGTCGAAGTCCGTTTGTTTGTTTTTCAGATATCGGTTGGTAACTTTTTTTCTATACATGCTAGCGACCTAAAACTTGTTTTATCGCATTCAGCGCGTCAAATTACGCCGGAAACGGTCGTCTTTGTTCTGATATTGCTCGAAACACGAAGTCGAAGTCCGTTTGTTTGTTTTTCAGATATCGGTTGGTAACTTTTTTTCTATACATGCTAGCGACCTAAAACTTGTTTTATCGCATTCAGCGCGTCAAATTACGCCGGAAACGGTCGTCTTTGTTCTGATATCGCTCAAAACACGGAGTCGAATTCCGTTTGTTTGTTTCGTGGATATCGGTGAGTAACTTTTTTTCTATACATGCTAGCGACCTGAAACTTGTTTTATCGCATTCAGCGCGTCAAATTACGCCGGAAACGGCCGTCTTTGTTCTGATATTGCTCGAAACACGAAGTCGAAATCCGTTCGTTTGTTTTTCAGATATCGGTCGGTAACTTTTTTTCTATACATGCTAGCGACCTAAAACTTGTTTCATCGCATTCAGCGCGTCAAATTACGCTGGAAACGGTCGTCTTTGTTCTGATATTGCTCAAAACACGGAGTCGAATTTCGTTTGTTTGTTTCGTGAATATCGGTGAGTAACTTTTTTTCTATACATGCTAGCGACCTAAAACTTGTCTTCTCGCATTTAGCGCGTCAAATTACGACGAAAACGGTCGTCTTTGTTCTGATATTGCTTAAAACACGGAGTCGAATTCCGTTTGTTTGTTTCGTGGATATCGGTGAGTAACTTTTTTTCTATACATGCTAGCGACCTAAAACTTGTCTTCTCGCATTTAGCGCGTCAAATTACGACGAAAACGGTCGTCTTTGTTCTGATATTGCTTAAAACACGGAGTCGAATTCCGTTTGTTTGTTTCGTGGATATCGGTGAGTAACTTTTTTTCTATACATGCTAGCGACCTAAAACTTGTTTTATTGCATTCAGCGCGTCAAATTACGCCGAAAACGGCCGTCTTTGTTTTGATATTGCTTAAAACACGACGTCGAATTCCGTTCGTTTGTTTCGTGGATATCGGTGAGTAAATTTTTTTCTATACATGCTAGCGACCTAAAACTTGTTTTATCGCATTCAGCGCGTCAAATTACGCCGGAAACGGCCGTCTTTGTTTTGATATTGCTCGATAGACGAAGTCGGAGTCCGTTTGTTCTTTCTTCAGATATCGGTTAGTAACTTTTTTTCTATACATGCTAGCGACCTAAAACTTGTTTCATCGCATTCAGCGCGTCAAATTACGCCGGAAACGGTCGTCTTTGTTCTGATATTGCTCAAAACACGGAGTCGAATTCCGTTTGTTTGTTCCGTGAATATCGGTGAGTAACTTTTCTTCTATACATGCTAGCGACCTAAAACTTGTTTTATCGCATTCAGCGCGTCAAATTACGCCGGAAACGGCCGTCTTTGTTTTGATATTGCTCGATAGACGAAGTCGGAGTCCGTTTGTTTGTTCTTCAGATATCGGTTAGTAACTTTTTTCTATACATGCTAGCGACCTGAAACTTGTTTCATCGCATTCAGCGCGTCAAATTACGCCGGAAACGGTCGTCTTTGTTCTGATATTGCTCAAAAGACGGAGTCGAATTCCGTTTGTTTGTTCCGTGAATATCGGTGAGTAACTTTTTTTCTATACATGCTAGCGACCTAAAACTTGTCTTCTCGCATTTAGCGCGTCAAATTACGACGAAAACGGTCGTCTTTGTTCTGATATTGCTTAAAACACGGAGTCGAATTCCGTTTGTTTGTTTCGTGGATATCGGTGAGTAACTTTTTTTCTATACATGCTAGCGACCTAAAACTTGTTTTATTGCATTCAGCGCGTCAAATTACGCCGAAAACGGCCGTCTTTGTTTTGATATTGCTTAAAACACGACGTCGAATTCCGTTCGTTTGTTTCGTGGATATCGGTGAGTAAATTTTTTTCTATACATGCTAGCGACCTAAAACTTGTTTTATCGCATTCAGCGCGTCAAATTACGCCGGAAACGGCCGTCTTTGTTTTGATATTGCTCGATAGACGAAGTCGGAGTCCGTTTGTTCTTTCTTCAGATATCGGTTAGTAACTTTTTTTCTATACATGCTAGCGACCTAAAACTTGTTTCATCGCATTCAGCGCGTCAAATTACGCCGGAAACGGTCGTCTTTGTTCTGATATTGCTCAAAACACGGAGTCGAATTCCGTTTGTTTGTTCCGTGAATATCGGTGAGTAACTTTTCTTCTATACATGCTAGCGACCTAAAACTTGTTTTATCGCATTCAGCGCGTCAAATTACGCCGGAAACGGCCGTCTTTGTTTTGATATTGCTCGATAGACGAAGTCGGAGTCCGTTTGTTTGTTCTTCAGATATCGGTTAGTAACTTTTTTCTATACATGCTAGCGACCTGAAACTTGTTTCATCGCATTCAGCGCGTCAAATTACGCCGGAAACGGTCGTCTTTGTTCTGATATTGCTCAAAAGACGGAGTCGAATTCCGTTTGTTTGTTCCGTGAATATCGGTGAGTAACTTTTTTTCTATACATGCTAGCGACCTAAGACTTGTTTTATCGCATTCAGCGCGTCAAATTACGCCGGAAACGGCCGTCTTTGTTTTGATATTGCTCGAAACACGGAGTCGAAGTCCGTTTGTTTGTTTTTCAGATATCGGTTGGTAACTTTTTTTCTATACATGCTAGCAACCTAAAACTTGTTTTATCGCATTCAGCGCGTCAAATTACGCCGGAAACGGCCGTCTTTGTTTTGATATTGCTCGATAGACGAAGTCGGAGTCCGTTTGTTTGTTCTTCAGATATCGGTTAGTAACTTTTTTTCTATACATGCTAGCGACCTCAAACTTGTTTTATCGCATTCAGCGCGTCAAATTACGCCGAAAACGGCCGTCTTTGTTTTGACATTGCTTGAAACACGACGTCGAATTCCGTTCGTTTGTTTCGTGGATATCGGTGAGTAACTTTTTTTCTATACATGCTAGCGACCTAAAACTTGTTTTATCGCATTTAGCGCGTCAAATTACGCCGGAAACGGCCGTCTTTGTTTTGATATTGCTTGAAACACAGAGTCGAAGTCCGTTTGTTTGTTTTTCAGATATCGGTTGGTAACTTTTTTTCTATACATCCTAGCGACCTAAAACTTGTTTTATCGCATTCAGCGCGTCAAATTACGCCGGAAACGGCCGTCTTTGTTTTGATATTGCTTGAAACACAGAGTCGAAGTCCGTTTGTTTGTTTTTCAGATATCGGTTGGTAACTTTTTTTCTATACATGCTAGCGACCTAAAACTTGTTTCATCGCATTCAGCGCGTCAAATTACGCCGGAAACGGCCGTCTTTGTTTTGATATTGCTCGAAACACGGAGTCGAAGTCCGTTTGTTTGTTTTTCAGATATCGGTTGATAACTTTTTTTCTATACATGCTAGCGACCTAAAACTTGTTTTATCGCATTCAGCGCGTCAAATTACGCCGGAAACGGTCGTCTTTGTTCTGATATTGCTCAAAACACGGAGTCGAATTCCGTTTGTTTGTTCCGTGAATATCGGTGAGTAACTTTTTTTCTATACATGCTAGCGACCTGAAACTTGTTTTATCGCATTCAGCGCGTCAAATTACGCCGGAAACGGCCGTCTTTGTTTTGATATTGCTCGAAACACGGAGTCGAAGTCCGTTTGTTTGTTTTTCAGATATCGGTTGGTAACTTTTTTTCTATACATGCTAGCGACCTAAAACTTGTTTTATCGCATTCAGCGCGTCAAATTACGCCGGAAACGGCCGTCTTTGTTTTGATATTGCTCGAAACACGGAGTCGAAGTCCGTTTGTTTGTTTTTCAGATATCGGTTGGTAACTTTTTTTCTATACATGCTAGCGACCTAAAACTTGTTTTATCGCATTCAGCGCGTCAAATTACGCCGGAAACGGCCGTCTTTGTTTTGATATTGCTCGAAACACGGAGTCGAAGTCCGTTCGTTTGTTTTTCAGATATCGGTTGGTAACTTTTTTTCTAACATGCTAGCGACCTAAAACCTGTTTTATCGCATTCAGCGCGTCAAATGACGCCGGAAACGGCCGTCTTTGTTTTGATATTGCTCGAAACACGGAGTCGAAGTCCGTTTGTTTGTTTTTCAGATATCGGTTGGTAACTTTTTTTCTATACATGCTAGCGACCTAAAACTTGTTTTATCGCATTCAGCGCGTCAAATTACGCCGGAAACGGCCGTCTTTGTTTTGATATTGCTTGAAACACAGAGTCGAAGTCCGTTTGTTTGTTTTTCAGATATCGGTTGGTAACTTTTTTTCTATACATGCTAGCGACCTAAAACTTGTTTTATCGCATTCAGCGCGTCAAATTACGCCGGAAACGGCCGTCTTTGTTTTGATATTGCTCGAAACACGGAGTCGAAGTCCGTTTGTTTGTTTTTCAGATATCGGTTGGTAACTTTTTTTCTATACATGCTAGCGACCTAAAACTTGTTTCATCGCATTCAGCGCGTCAAATTACGCCGGAAACGGCCGTCTTTGTTTTGATATTGCTCGAAACACGGAGTCGAAGTCCGTTTGTTTGTTTTTCAGATATCGGTTGATAACTTTTTTTCTATACATGCTAGCGACCTAAAACTTGTTTTATCGCATTCAGCGCGTCATATTACGCCGGAAACGGTCGTCTTTGTTCTGATATTGCTCAAAACACGGAGTCGAATTCCGTTTGTTTGTTCCGTGAATATCGGTGAGTAACTTTTTTTCTATACATGCTAGCGACCTGAAACTTGTTTTATCGCATTCAGCGCGTCAAATTACGCCGGAAACGGCCGTCTTTGTTTTGATATTGCTCGAAACACGGAGTCGAAGTCCGTTTGTTTGTTTTTCAGATATCGGTTGGTAACTTTTTTTCTATACATGCTAGCGACCTAAAACTTGTTTTATCGCATTCAGCGCGTCAAATTACGCCGGAAACGGCCGTCTTTGTTTTGATATTGCTCGAAACACGGAGTCGAAGTCCGTTTGTTTGTTTTTCAGATATCGGTTGGTAACTTTTTTTCTATACATGCTAGCGACCTAAAACTTGTTTTATCGCATTCAGCGCGTCAAATTACGCCGGAAACGGCCGTCTTTGTTTTGATATTGCTCGAAACACGGAGTCGAAGTCCGTTCGTTTGTTTTTCAGATATCGGTTGGTAACTTTTTTTCTAACATGCTAGCGACCTAAAACTTGTTTTATCGCATTCAGCGCGTCAAATGACGCCGGAAACGGCCGTCTTTGTTTTGATATTGCTCGAAACACGGAGTCGAAGTCCGTTTGTTTGTTTTTCAGATATCGGTTGGTAACTTTTTTTCTATACATGCTAGCGACCTAAAACTTGTTTTATCGCATTCAGCGCGTCAAATTACGCCGGAAACGGCCGTCTTTGTTTTGATATTGCTTGAAACACAGAGTCGAAGTCCGTTTGTTTGTTTTTCAGATATCGGTTGGTAACTTTTTTTCTATACATGCTAGCGACCTAAAACTTGTTTTATCGCATTCAGCGCGTCAAATTACGCCGGAAACGGCCGTCTTTGTTTTGATATTGCTCGAAACACGGAGTCGAAGTCCGTTTGTTTGTTTTTCAGATATCGGTTGGTAACTTTTTTTCTATACATGCTAGCGACCTAAAACTTGTTTTATCGCATTCAGCGCGTCAAATTACGCCGGAAACGGCCGTCTTTGTTTTGATATTGCTCGAAACACGGAGTCGAAGTCCGTTTGTTTGTTTTTCAGATATCGGTTGGTAACTTTTTTTCTATACATGCTAGCGACCTAAAACTTGTTTTATCGCATTCAGCGCGTCAAATTACGCCGGAAACGGCCGTCTTTGTTTTGATATTGCTCGAAACACGGAGTCGAAGTCCGTTCGTTTGTTTCTCAGATATCGGTTGGTAACTTTTTTTCTAACATGCTAGCGACCTAAAACTTGTTTTATCGCATTCAGCGCGTCAAATGACGCCGGAAACGGCCGTCTTTGTTTTGATATTGCTCGAAACACGGAGTCGAAGTCCGTTTGTTTGTTTTTCAGATATCGGTTGGTAACTTTTTTTCTATACATGCTAGCGACCTAAAACTTGTTTTATCGCATTCAGCGCGTCAAATTACGCCGGAAACGGTCGTCTTTGTTCTGATATCGCTCAAAACACGGAGTCGAATTCCGTTTGTTTGTTTCGTGGATATCGGTGAGTAACTTTTTTTCTATACATGCTAGCGACCTAAAACTTGTTTCATCGCATTCAGCGCGTCAAATTACGCCGGAAACGGTCGTCTTTGTTCTGATATTGCTCAAAACACGGAGTCGAATTCCGTTTGTTTGTTTCGTGGATATCGGTGAGTAACTTTTTTTCTATACATGCTAGCGACCTGAAACTTGTTTTATCGCATTCAGCGCGTCAAATTACGCCGGAAACGGTCGTCTTTGTTCTGATATTGCTCAAAACACGGAGTCGAATTCCGTTTGTTTGTTTCGTGGATATCGGTGAGTAACTTTTTTTCTATACATGCTAGCGACCTGAAACTTGTTTTATCGCATTCAGCGCGTCAAATCACGCCGGAAACGGTCGTCTTTGTTCTGATATTGCTCGAAACACGAAGTCGAAGTCCGTTTGTTTGTTTTTCAGATATCGGTTGGTAACTTTTTTTCTATACATGCTAGCGACCTAAAACTTGTTTTATCGCATTCAGCGCGTCAAATTACGCCGGAAACGGTCGTCTTTGTTCTGATATTGCTCAAAACACGGAGTCGAATTCCGTTCGTTTGTTTCGTGGATATCAGTGAGTAACTTTTCTTCTATACATGCTAGCGACCTGAAACTTGTTTCATCGCATTCAGCGCGTCAAATTACGCCGGAAACGGTCGTCTTTGTTCTGATATTGCTCAAAACACGGAGTCGAATTCCGTTTGTTTGTTTCGTGGATATCGGTGAGTAACTTTTTTTCTATACATGCTAGCGACCTGAAACTTGTTTTATCGCATTCAGCGCGTCAAATTACGCCGGAAACGGTCGTCTTTGTTCTGATATTGCTCAAAACACGGAGTCGAATTCCGTTTGTTTGTTTCGTGGATATCGGTGAGTAACTTTTTTTCTATACATGCTAGCGACCTGAAACTTGTTTTATCGCATTCAGCGCGTCAAATCACGCCGGAAACGGTCGTCTTTGTTCTGATATTGCTCGAAACACGAAGTCGAAGTCCGTTTGTTTGTTTTTCAGATATCGGTTGGTAACTTTTTTTCTATACATGCTAGCGACCTAAAACTTGTTTTATCGCATTCAGCGCGTCAAATTACGCCGGAAACGGTCGTCTTTGTTCTGATATTGCTCAAAACACGGAGTCGAATTCCGTTCGTTTGTTTCGTGGATATCAGTGAGTAACTTTTCTTCTATACATGCTAGCGACCTAAAACTTGTTTTATCGCATTCAGCGCGTCAAATTACGCCGGAAACGGCCGTCTTTGTTTTGATATTGCTCGAAACACGGAGTCGAAGTCCGTTTGTTTGTTTTTCAGATATCGGTTGGTAACTTTTTTTCTATACATGCTAGCGACCTAAAACTTGTTTTATCGCATTCAGCGCGTCAAATTACGCCGGAAACGGCCGTCTTTGTTTTGATATTGCTCGAAACACGGAGTCGAAGTCCGTTTGTTTGTTTTTCAGATATCGGTTGGTAACTTTTTTTCTATACATGCTAGCGACCTAAAACTTGTTTTATCGCATTCAGCGCGTCAAATTACGCCGGAAACGGCCGTCTTTGTTTTGATATTGCTCGAAACACGGAGTCGAAGTCCGTTCGTTTGTTTTTCAGATATCGGTTGGTAACTTTTTTTCTAACATGCTAGCGACCTAAAACTTGTTTTATCGCATTCAGCGCGTCAAATGACGCCGGAAACGGCCGTCTTTGTTTTGATATTGCTCGAAACACGGAGTCGAAGTCCGTTTGTTTGTTTTTCAGATATCGGTTGGTAACTTTTTTTCTATACATGCTAGCGACCTAAAACTTGTTTTATCGCATTCAGCGCGTCAAATTACGCCGGAAACGGCCGTCTTTGTTTTGATATTGCTCGAAACACGGAGTCGAAGTCCGTTTGTTTGTTTTTCAGATATCGGTTGGTAACTTTTTTTCTATACATGCTAGCGACCTAAAACTTGTTTTATCGCATTCAGCGCGTCAAATTACGCCGGAAACGGCCGTCTTTGTTTTGATATTGCTCGAAACACGGAGTCGAAGTCCGTTTGTTTGTTTTTCAGATATCGGTTGGTAACTTTTTTTCTATACATGCTAGCGACCTAAAACTTGTTTTATCGCATTCAGCGCGTCAAATTACGCCGGAAACGGCCGTCTTTGTTTTGATATTGCTCGAAACACGGAGTCGAAGTCCGTTCGTTTGTTTTTCAGATATCGGTTGGTAACTTCTTTTCTAACATGCTAGCGACCTAAAACTTGTTTTATCGCATTCAGCGCGTCAAATGACGCCGGAAACGGCCGTCTTTGTTTTGATATTGCTCGAAACACGGAGTCGAAGTCCGTTTGTTTGTTTTTCAGATATCGGTTGGTAACTTTTTTTCTATACATGCTAGCGACCTAAAACTTGTTTTATCGCATTCAGCGCGTCAAATTACGCCGGAAACGGCCGTCTTTGTTTTGATATTGCTTGAAACACAGAGTCGAAGTCCGTTTGTTTGTTTTTCAGATATCGGTTGGTAACTTTTTTTCTATACATGCTAGCGACCTAAAACTTGTTTCATCGCATTCAGCGCGTCAAATTACGCCGGAAACGGCCGTCTTTGTTTTGATATTGCTCGAAACACGGAGTCGAATTCCGTTCGTTTGTTTCGTGGATATCAGTGAGTAACTTTTCTTCTATACATGCTAGCGACCTGAAACTTGTTTCATAGCATTCAGCGCGTCAAATTACGCCGGAAACGGTCGTCTTTGTTCTGATATTGCTCAAAACACGGAGTCGAATTCCGTTTGTTTGTTTCGTGGATATCGGTGAGTAACTTTTTTTCTATACATGCTAGCGACCTGAAACTTGTCTTATCGCATTCAGCGCGTCAAATTACGCCGGAAACGGTCGTCTTTGTTCTGATATTGCTCAAAACACGGAGTCGAATTCCGTTTGTTTGTTTCGTGGATATCGGTGAGTAACTTTTTTTCTATACATGCTAGCGACCTGAAACTTGTTTTATCGCATTCAGCGCGTCAAATCACGCCGGAAACGGTCGTCTTTGTTCTGATATTGCTCGAAACACGAAGTCGAAGTCCGTTTGTTTGTTTTTCAGATATCGGTTGGTAACTTTTTTTCTATACATGCTAGCGACCTAAAACTTGTTTCATCGCATTCAGCGCGTCAAATTACGCCGGAAACGGTCGTCTTTGTTCTGATATTGCTCAAAACACGGAGTCGAATTCCGTTTGTTTGTTTCGTGGATATCGGTGAGTAACTTTTTTTCTATACATGCTAGCGACCTGAAACTTGTTTTATCGCATTCAGCGCGTCAAATTACGCCGGAAACGGTCGTCTTTGTTCTGATATTGCTCAAAACACGGAGTCGAATTCCGTTTGTTTGTTTCGTGGATATCGGTGAGTAACTTTTTTTCTATACATGCTAGCGACCTGAAACTTGTTTTATCGCATTCAGCGCGTCAAATCACGCCGGAAACGGTCGTCTTTGTTCTGATATTGCTCGAAACACGAAGTCGAAGTCCGTTTGTTTGTTTTTCAGATATCGGTTGGTAACTTTTTTTCTATACATGCTAGCGACCTAAAACTTGTTTTATCGCATTCAGCGCGTCAAATTACGCCGGAAACGGTCGTCTTTGTTCTGATATTGCTCAAAACACGGAGTCGAATTCCGTTCGTTTGTTTCGTGGATATCAGTGAGTAACTTTTCTTCTATACATGCTAGCGACCTAAAACTTGTTTTATCGCATTCAGCGCGTCAAATTACGCCGGAAACGGCCGTCTTTGTTTTGATATTGCTCGAAACACGGAGTCGAAGTCCGTTTGTTTGTTTTTCAGATATCGGTTGGTAACTTTTTTTCTATACATGCTAGCGACCTAAAACTTGTTTTATCGCATTCAGCGCGTCAAATTACGCCGGAAACGGCCGTCTTTGTTTTGATATTGCTCGAAACACGGAGTCGAAGTCCGTTTGTTTGTTTTTCAGATATCGGTTGGTAACTTTTTTTCTATACATGCTAGCGACCTAAAACTTGTTTTATCGCATTCAGCGCGTCAAATTACGCCGGAAACGGCCGTCTTTGTTTTGATATTGCTCGAAACACGGAGTCGAAGTCCGTTCGTTTGTTTTTCAGATATCGGTTGGTAACTTTTTTTCTAACATGCTAGCGACCTAAAACTTGTTTTATCGCATTCAGCGCGTCAAATGACGCCGGAAACGGCCGTCTTTGTTTTGATATTGCTCGAAACACGGAGTCGAAGTCCGTTTGTTTGTTTTTCAGATATCGGTTGGTAACTTTTTTTCTATACATGCTAGCGACCTAAAACTTGTTTTATCGCATTCAGCGCGTCAAATTACGCCGGAAACGGCCGTCTTTGTTTTGATATTGCTTGAAACACAGAGTCGAAGTCCGTTTGTTTGTTTTTCAGATATCGGTTGGTAACTTTTTTTCTATACATGCTAGCGACCTAAAACTTGTTTTATCGCATTCAGCGCGTCAAATTACGCCGGAAACGGCCGTCTTTGTTTTGATATTGCTCGAAACACGGAGTCGAAGTCCGTTTGTTTGTTTTTCAGATATCGGTTGGTAACTTTTTTTCTATACATGCTAGCGACCTAAAACTTGTTTTATCGCATTCAGCGCGTCAAATTACGCCGGAAACGGCCGTCTTTGTTTTGATATTGCTCGAAACACGGAGTCGAAGTCCGTTTGTTTGTTTTTCAGATATCGGTTGGTAACTTTTTTTCTATACATGCTAGCGACCTAAAACTTGTTTTATCGCATTCAGCGCGTCAAATTACGCCGGAAACGGCCGTCTTTGTTTTGATATTGCTCGAAACACGGAGTCGAAGTCCGTTCGTTTGTTTTTCAGATATCGGTTGGTAACTTTTTTTCTAACATGCTAGCGACCTAAAACTTGTTTTATCGCATTCAGCGCGTCAAATGACGCCGGAAACGGCCGTCTTTGTTTTGATATTGCTCGAAACACGGAGTCGAAGTCCGTTTGTTTGTTTTTCAGATATCGGTTGGTAACTTTTTTTCTATACATGCTAGCGACCTAAAACTTGTTTTATCGCATTCAGCGCGTCAAATTACGCCGGAAACGGTCGTCTTTGTTCTGATATCGCTCAAAACACGGAGTCGAATTCCGTTTGTTTGTTTCGTGGATATCGGTGAGTAACTTTTTTTCTATACATGCTAGCGACCTAAAACTTGTTTCATCGCATTCAGCGCGTCAAATTACGCCGGAAACGGTCGTCTTTGTTCTGATATTGCTCAAAACACGGAGTCGAATTCCGTTTGTTTGTTTCGTGGATATCGGTGAGTAACTTTTTTTCTATACATGCTAGCGACCTGAAACTTGTTTTATCGCATTCAGCGCGTCAAATTACGCCGGAAACGGTCGTCTTTGTTCTGATATTGCTCAAAACACGGAGTCGAATTCCGTTTGTTTGTTTCGTGGATATCGGTGAGTAACTTTTTTTCTATACATGCTAGCGACCTGAAACTTGTTTTATCGCATTCAGCGCGTCAAATCACGCCGGAAACGGTCGTCTTTGTTCTGATATTGCTCGAAACACGAAGTCGAAGTCCGTTTGTTTGTTTTTCAGATATCGGTTGGTAACTTTTTTTCTATACATGCTAGCGACCTAAAACTTGTTTTATCGCATTCAGCGCGTCAAATTACGCCGGAAACGGTCGTCTTTGTTCTGAGATTGCTCAAAACACGGAGTCGAATTCCGTTCCTTTGTTTCGTGGATATCAGTGAGTAACTTTTCTTCTATACATGCTAGCGACCTGAAACTTGTTTCATAGCATTCAGCGCGTCAAATTACGCCGGAAACGGTCGTCTTTGTTCTGATATTGCTCAAAACACGGAGTCGAATTCCGTTTGTTTGTTTCGTGGATATCGGTGAGTAACTTTTTTTCTATACATGCTAGCGACCTGAAACTTGTTTTATCGCATTCAGCGCGTCAAATTACGCCGGAAACGGTCGTCTTTGTTCTGATATTGCTCAAAACACGGAGTCGAATTCCGTTTGTTTGTTTCGTGGATATCGGTGAGTAACTTTTTTTCTATACATGCTAGCGACCTGAAACTTGTTTTATCGCATTCAGCGCGTCAAATCACGCCGGAAACGGTCGTCTTTGTTCTGATATTGCTCGAAACACGAAGTCGAAGTCCGTTTGTTTGTTTTTCAGATATCGGTTGGTAACTTTTTTTCTATACATGCTAGCGACCTAAAACTTGTTTTATCGCATTCAGCGCGTCAAATCACGCCGGAAACGGTCGTCTTTGTTCTGATATTGCTCGAAACACGAAGTCGAAGTCCGTTTGTTTGTTTTTCAGATATCGGTTGGTAACTTTTTTTCTATACATGCTAGCGACCTAAAACTTGTTTTATCGCATTCAGCGCGTCAAATTACGCCGGAAACGGTCGTCTTTGTTCTGATATTGCTCAAAACACGGAGTCGAATTCCGTTCGTTTGTTTCGTGGATATCAGTGAGTAACTTTTCTTCTATACATGCTAGCGACCTGAAACTTGTTTCATAGCATTCAGCGCGTCAAATTACGCCGGAAACGGTCGTCTTTGTTCTGATATTGCTCAAAACACGGAGTCGAATTCCGTTTGTTTGTTTCGTGGATATCGGTGAGTAACTTTTTTTCTATACATGCTAGCGACCTGAAACTTGTCTTATCGCATTCAGCGCGTCAAATTACGCCGGAAACGGTCGTCTTTGTTCTGATATTGCTCAAAACACGGAGTCGAATTCCGTTTGTTTGTTTCGTGGATATCGGTGAGTAACTTTTTTTCTATACATGCTAGCGACCTGAAACTTGTTTTATCGCATTCAGCGCGTCAAATCACGCCGGAAACGGTCGTCTTTGTTCTGATATTGCTCGAAACACGAAGTCGAAGTCCGTTTGTTTGTTTTTCAGATATCGGTTGGTAACTTTTTTTCTATACATGCTAGCGACCTAAAACTTGTTTTATCGCATTCAGCGCGTCAAATTACGCCGGAAACGGTCGTCTTTGTTCTGATATTGCTCAAAACACGGAGTCGAATTCCGTTCGTTTGTTTCGTGGATATCAGTGAGTAACTTTTCTTCTATACATGCTAGCAACCTGAAACTTGTTTCATCGCATTCAGCGCGTCAAATTACGCCGGAAACGGTCGTCTTTGTTCTGATATTGCTCAAAACACGGAGTCGAATTCCGTTTGTTTGTTTCGTGGATATCGGTGAGTAACTTTTTTTCTATACATGCTAGCGACCTGAAACTTGTTTTATCGCATTCAGCGCGTCAAATTACGCCGGAAACGGTCGTCTTTGTTCTGATATTGCTCGAAACACGAAGTCGAAGTCCGTTTGTTTGTTTTTCAGATATCGGTTGGTAACTTTTTTTCTATACATGCTAGCGACCTAAAACTTGTTTTATCGCATTCAGCGCGTCAAATTACGCCGGAAACGGTCGTCTTTGTTCTGATATTGCTCGAAACACGAAGTCGAAGTCCGTTTGTTTGTTTTTCAGATATCGGTTGGTAACTTTTTTTCTATACATGCTAGCGACCTAAAACTTGTTTTATCGCATTCAGCGCGTCAAATTACGCCGGAAACGGTCGTCTTTGTTCTGATATCGCTCAAAACACGGAGTCGAATTCCGTTTGTTTGTTTCGTGGATATCGGTGAGTAACTTTTTTTCTATACATGCTAGCGACCTAAAACTTGTTTTATCGCATTCAGCGCGTCAAATTACGCCGGAAACGGCCGTCTTTGTTCTGATATTGCTCGAAACACGAAGTCGAAATCCGTTTGTTTGTTTTTCAGATATCGGTCGGTAACTTTTTTTCTATACATGCTAGCGACCTAAAACTTGTTTCATCGCATTCAGCGCGTCAAATTACGCTGGAAACGGTCGTCTTTGTTCTGATATTGCTCAAAAGACGGAGTCGAATTTCGTTTGTTTGTTTCGTGAATATCGGTGAGTAACTTTTTTTCTATACATGCTAGCGACCTAAAACTTGTCTTCTCGCATTTAGCGCGTCAAATTACGACGAAAACGGTCGTCTTTGTTCTGATATTGCTCAAAACACGGAGTCGAATTCCGTTTGTTTGTTTCGTGGATATCGGTGAGTAACTTTTTTTCTATACATGCTAGCGACCTAAAACTTGTTTTATTGCATTCAGCGCGTCAAATTACGCCGAAAACGGCCGTCTTTGTTTTGATATTGCTTAAAACACGACGTCGAATTCCGTTCGTTTGTTTCGTGGATATCGGTGAGTAAATTTTTTTCTATACATGCTAGCGACCTAAAACTTGTTTTATCGCATTCAGCGCGTCAAATTACGCCGGAAACGGTCGTCTTTGTTCTGATATCGCTCAAAACACGGAGTCGAATTCCGTTTGTTTGTTTCGTGGATATCGGTGAGTAACTTTTTTTCTATACATGCTAGCGACCTGAAACTTGTTTTATCGCATTCAGCGCGTCAAATTACGCCGAAAACGGCCGTCTTTGTTCTGATATTGCTCGAAACACGAAGTCGAAATCCGTTTGTTTGTTTTTCAGATATCGGTCGGTAACTTTTTTTCTATACATGCTAGCGACCTAAAACTTGTTTCATCGCATTCAGCGCGTCAAATTACGCTGGAAACGGTCGTCTTTGTTCTGATATTGCTCAAAACACGGAGTCGAATTTCGTTTGTTTGTTTCGTGAATATCGGTGAGTAACTTTTTTTCTATACATGCTAGCGACCTAAAACTTGTCTTCTCGCATTTAGCGCGTCAAATTACGACGAAAACGGTCGTCTTTGTTCTGATATTGCTCAAAACACGGAGTCGAATTCCGTTTGTTTGTTTCGTGGATATCGGTGAGTAACTTTTTTTCTATACATGCTAGCGACCTAAAACTTGTTTTATTGCATTCAGCGCGTCAAATTACGCCGAAAACGGCCGTCTTTGTTTTGATATTGCTTAAAACACGACGTCGAATTCCGTTCGTTTGTTTCGTGGATATCGGTGAGTAAATTTTTTTCTATACATGCTAGCGACCTAAAACTTGTTTTATCGCATTCAGCGCGTCAAATTACGCCGGAAACGGCCGTCTTTGTTTTGATATTGCTCGATAGACGAAGTCGGAGTCCGTTTGTTTGTTCTTCAGATATCGGTTAGTAACTTTTTTTCTATACATGCTAGCGACCTAAAACTTGTTTCATCGCATTCAGCGCGTCAAATTACGCCGGAAACGGTCGTCTTTGTTCTGATATTGCTCAAAACACGGAGTCGAATTCCGTTTGTTTGTTCCGTGAATATCGGTGAGTAACTTTTTTTCTATACATGCTAGCGACCTAAAACTTGTTTTATCGCATTCAGCGCGTCAAATTACGCCGGAAGCGGCCGTCTTTGTTTTGATATTGCTCGATAGACGAAGTCGGAGTCCGTTTGTTTGTTCTTCAGATATCGGTTAGTAACTTTTTTCTATACATGCTAGCGACCTGAAACTTGTTTCATCGCATTCAGCGCGTCAAATTACGCCGGAAACGGTCGTCTTTGTTCTGATATTGCTCAAAAGACGGAGTCGAATTCCGTTTGTTTGTTCCGTGAATATCGGTGAGTAACTTTTTTTCTATACATGCTAGCGACCTAAGACTTGTTTTATCGCATTCAGCGCGTCAAATTACGCCGGAAACGGCCGTCTTTGTTTTGATATTGCTCGAAACACGGAGTCGAAGTCCGTTTGTTTGTTTTTCAGATATCGGTTGGTAACTTTTTTTCTATACATGCTAGCAACCTAAAACTTGTTTTATCGCATTCAGCGCGTCAAATTACGCCGGAAACGGCCGTCTTTGTTTTGATATTGCTCGATAGACGAAGTCGGAGTCCGTTTGTTTGTTCTTCAGATATCGGTTAGTAACTTTTTTTCTATACATGCTAGCGACCTCAAACTTGTTTTATCGCATTCAGCGCGTCAAATTACGCCGAAAACGGCCGTCTTTGTTTTGACATTGCTTGAAACACGACGTCGAATTCCGTTCGTTTGTTTCGTGGATATCGGTAAGTAACTTTTTTTCTATACATGCTAGCGACCTAAAACTTGTTTTATCGCATTTAGCGCGTCAAATTACGCCGGAAACGGCCGTCTTTGTTTTGATATTGCTTGAAACACAGAGTCGAAGTCCGTTTGTTTGTTTTTCAGATATCGGTTGGTAACTTTTTTTCTATACATGCTAGCGACCTAAAACTTGTTTTATCGCATTCAGCGCGTCAAATTACGCCGGAAACGGCCGTCTTTGTTCTGATATTGCTCGAAACACGAAGTCGAAATCCGTTTGTTTGTTTTTCAGATATCGGTCGGTAACTTTTTTTCTATACATGCTAGCGACCTAAAACTTGTTTCATCGCATTCAGCGCGTCAAATTACGCTGGAAACGGTCGTCTTTGTTCTGATATTGCTCAAAAGACGGAGTCGAATTTCGTTTGTTTGTTTCGTGAATATCGGTGAGTAACTTTTTTTCTATACATGCTAGCGACCTAAAACTTGTCTTCTCGCATTTAGCGCGTCAAATTACGACGAAAACGGTCGTCTTTGTTCTGATATTGCTCAAAACACGGAGTCGAATTCCGTTTGTTTGTTTCGTGGATATCGGTGAGTAACTTTTTTTCTATACATGCTAGCGACCTAAAACTTGTTTTATTGCATTCAGCGCGTCAAATTACGCCGAAAACGGCCGTCTTTGTTTTGATATTGCTTAAAACACGACGTCGAATTCCGTTCGTTTGTTTCGTGGATATCGGTGAGTAAATTTTTTTCTATACATGCTAGCGACCTAAAACTTGTTTTATCGCATTCAGCGCGTCAAATTACGCCGGAAACGGTCATCTTTGTTCTGATATCGCTCAAAACACGGAGTCGAATTCCGTTTGTTTGTTTCGTGGATATCGGTGAGTAACTTTTTTTCTATACATGCTAGCGACCTGAAACTTGTTTTATCGCATTCAGCGCGTCAAATTACGCCGAAAACGGCCGTCTTTGTTCTGATATTGCTCGAAACACGAAGTCGAAATCCGTTTGTTTGTTTTTCAGATATCGGTCGGTAACTTTTTTTCTATACATGCTAGCGACCTAAAACTTGTTTCATCGCATTCAGCGCGTCAAATTACGCTGGAAACGGTCGTCTTTGTTCTGATATTGCTCAAAACACGGAGTCGAATTTCGTTTGTTTGTTTCGTGAATATCGGTGAGTAACTTTTTTTCTATACATGCTAGCGACCTAAAACTTGTCTTCTCGCATTTAGCGCGTCAAATTACGACGAAAACGGTCGTCTTTGTTCTGATATTGCTCAAAACACGGAGTCGAATTCCGTTTGTTTGTTTCGTGGATATCGGTGAGTAACTTTTTTTCTATACATGCTAGCGACCTAAAACTTGTTTTATTGCATTCAGCGCGTCAAATTACGCCGAAAACGGCCGTCTTTGTTTTGATATTGCTTAAAACACGACGTCGAATTCCGTTCGTTTGTTTCGTGGATATCGGTGAGTAAATTTTTTTTCTATACATGCTAGCGACCTAAAACTTGTTTTATCGCATTCAGCGCGTCAAATTACGCCGGAAACGGCCGTCTTTGTTTTGATATTGCTCGATAGACGAAGTCGGAGTCCGTTTGTTTGTTCTTCAGATATCGGTTAGTAACTTTTTTTCTATACATGCTAGCGACCTAAAACTTGTTTCATCGCATTCAGCGCGTCAAATTACGCCGGAAACGGTCGTCTTTGTTCTGATATTGCTCAAAACACGGAGTCGAATTCCGTTTGTTTGTTCCGTGAATATCGGTGAGTAACTTTTTTTCTATACATGCTAGCGACCTAAAACTTGTTTTATCGCATTCAGCGCGTCAAATTACGCCGGAAGCGGCCGTCTTTGTTTTGATATTGCTCGATAGACGAAGTCGGAGTCCGTTTGTTTGTTCTTCAGATATCGGTTAGTAACTTTTTTCTATACATGCTAGCGACCTGAAACTTGTTTCATCGCATTCAGCGCGTCAAATTACGCCGGAAACGGTCGTCTTTGTTCTGATATTGCTCAAAAGACGGAGTCGAATTCCGTTTGTTTGTTCCGTGAATATCGGTGAGTAACTTTTTTTCTATACATGCTAGCGACCTAAGACTTGTTTTATCGCATTCAGCGCGTCAAATTACGCCGGAAACGGCCGTCTTTGTTTTGATATTGCTCGAAACACGGAGTCGAAGTCCGTTTGTTTGTTTTTCAGATATCGGTTGGTAACTTTTTTTCTATACATGCTAGCAACCTAAAACTTGTTTTATCGCATTCAGCGCGTCAAATTACGCCGGAAACGGCCGTCTTTGTTTTGATATTGCTCGATAGACGAAGTCGGAGTCCGTTTGTTTGTTCTTCAGATATCGGTTAGTAACTTTTTTTCTATACATGCTAGCGACCTCAAACTTGTTTTATCGCATTCAGCGCGTCAAATTACGCCGAAAACGGCCGTCTTTGTTTTGACATTGCTTGAAACACGACGTCGAATTCCGTTCGTTTGTTTCGTGGATATCGGTGAGTAACTTTTTTTCTATACATGCTAGCGACCTAAAACTTGTTTTATCGCATTTAGCGCGTCAAATTACGCCGGAAACGGCCGTCTTTGTTTTGATATTGCTTGAAACACAGAGTCGAAGTCCGTTTGTTTGTTTTTCAGATATCGGTTGGTAACTTTTTTTCTATACATGCTAGCGACCTAAAACTTGTTTTATCGCATTCAGCGCGTCAAATTACGCCGGAAACGGCCGTCTTTGTTTTGATATTGCTTGAAACACAGAGTCGAAGTCCGTTTGTTTGTTTTTCAGATATCGGTTGGTAACTTTTTTTCTATACATGCTAGCGACCTAAAACTTGTTTCATCGCATTCAGCGCGTCAAATCACGCCGGAAACGGCCGTCTTTGTTTTGATATTGCTCGAAACACGGAGTCGAAGTCCGTTTGTTTGTTTTTCAGATATCGGTTGATAACTTTTTTTCTATACATGCTAGCGACCTAAAACTTGTTTTATCGCATTCAGCGCGTCAAATTACGCCGGAAACGGTCGTCTTTGTTCTGATATTGCTCAAAACACGGAGTCGAATTCCGTTTGTTTGTTCCGTGAATATCGGTGAGTAACTTTTTTTCTATACATGCTAGCGACCTAAAACTTGTTTTATCGCATTCAGCGCGTCAAATGACGACGAAAACGGTCGTCTTTGTTCTGATATTGCTCAAAACACGGAGTCGAATTCCGTTTGTTTGTTTCGTGGATATCGGTGAGTAACTTTTTTTCTATACATGCTAGCAACCTAAAACTTGTTTTATTGCATTCAGCGCGTCAAATTACGCCGAAAACGGCCGTCTTTGTTTTGATATTGCTTAAAACACGACGTCGAATTCCGTTCGTTTGTTTCGTGGATATCGGTGAGTAAATTTTTTTCTATACATGCTAGCGACCTAAAACTTGTTTTATCGCATTCAGCGCGTCAAATTACGCCGGAAACGGTCGTCTTTGTTCTGATATCGCTCAAAACACGGAGTCGAATTCCGTTTGTTTGTTTCGTGGATATCGGTGAGTAACTTTTTTTCTATACATGCTAGCGACCTGAAACTTGTTTTATCGCATTCAGCGCGTCAAATTACGCCGAAAACGGCCGTCTTTGTTCTGATATTGCTCGAAACACGAAGTCGAAATCCGTTTGTTTGTTTTTCAGATATCGGTCGGTAACTTTTTTTCTATACATGCTAGCGACCTAAAACTTGTTTCATCGCATTCAGCGCGTCAAATTACGCTGGAAACGGTCGTCTTTGTTCTGATATTGCTCAAAACACGGAGTCGAATTTCGTTTGTTTGTTTCGTGAATATCGGTGAGTAACTTTTTTTCTATACATGCTAGCGACCTAAAACTTGTCTTCTCGCATTTAGCGCGTCAAATTACGACGAAAACGGTCGTCTTTGTTCTGATATTGCTCAAAACACGGAGTCGAATTCCGTTTGTTTGTTTCGTGGATATCGGTGAGTAACTTTTTTTCTATACATGCTAGCGACCTAAAACTTGTTTTATTGCATTCAGCGCGTCAAATTACGCCGAAAACGGCCGTCTTTGTTTTGATATTGCTTAAAACACGACGTCGAATTCCGTTCGTTTGTTTCGTGGATATCGGTGAGTAAATTTTTTTCTATACATGCTAGCGACCTAAAACTTGTTTTATCGCATTCAGCGCGTCAAATTACGCCGGAAACGGCCGTCTTTGTTTTGATATTGCTCGATAGACGAAGTCGGAGTCCGTTTGTTTGTTCTTCAGATATCGGTTAGTAACTTTTTTTCTATACATGCTAGCGACCTCAAACTTGTTTCATCGCATTCAGCGCGTCAAATTACGCCGGAAACGGTCGTCTTTGTTCTGATATTGCTCAAAACACGGAGTCGAATTCCGTTTGTTTGTTCCGTGAATATCGGTGAGTAACTTTTTTTCTATACATGCTAGCGACCTAAAACTTGTTTTATCGCATTCAGCGCGTCAAATTACGCCGGAAGCGGCCGTCTTTGTTTTGATATTGCTCGATAGACGAAGTCGGAGTCCGTTTGTTTGTTCTTCAGATATCGGTTAGTAACTTTTTTCTATACATGCTAGCGACCTGAAACTTGTTTCATCGCATTCAGCGCGTCAAATTACGCCGGAAACGGTCGTCTTTGTTCTGATATTGCTCAAAAGACGGAGTCGAATTCCGTTTGTTTGTTCCGTGAATATCGGTGAGTAACTTTTTTTCTATACATGCTAGCGACCTAAAACTTGTTTCATCGCATTCAGCGCGTCAAATTACGCCGGAAACGGCCGTCTTTGTTTTGATATTGCTCGAAACACGGAGTCGAAGTCCGTTTGTTTGTTTTTCAGATATCGGTTGATAACTTTTTTTCTATACATGCTAGCGACCTAAAACTTGTTTTATCGCATTCAGCGCGTCAAATTACGCCGGAAACGGTCGTCTTTGTTCTGATATTGCTCAAAACACGGAGTCGAATTCCGTTTGTTTGTTCCGTGAATATCGGTGAGTAACTTTTTTTCTATACATGCTAGCGACCTAAAACTTGTTTTATCGCATTCAGCGCGTCAAATGACGCCGGAAACGGCCGTCTTTGTTTTGATATTGCTCGAAACACGGAGTCGAAGTCCGTTTGTTTGTTTTTCAGATATCGGTTGGTAACTTTTTTTCTATACATGCTAGCGACCTAAAACTTGTTTTATCGCATTCAGCGCGTCAAATTACGCCGGAAACGGCCGTCTTTGTTTTGATATTGCTTGAAACACAGAGTCGAAGTCCGTTTGTTTGTTTTTCAGATATCGGTTGGTAACTTTTTTTCTATACATGCTAGCGACCTGAAACTTGTTTCATCGCATTCAGCGCGTCAAATTACGCCGGAAACGGTCGTCTTTGTTCTGATATTGCTCAAAACACGGAGTCGAATTCCGTTTGTTTGTTTCGTGGATATCGGTGAGTAACTTTTTTTCTGTACATGCTAGCGACCTGAAACTTGTTTTATCGCATTCAGCGCGTCAAATTACGCCGGAAACGGTCGTCTTTGTTCTGATATTGCTCGAAACACGAAGTCGAAGTCCGTTTGTTTGTTTTTCAGATATCGGTTGGTAACTTTTTTTCTATACATGCTAGCGACCTAAAACTTGTTTTATCGCATTCAGCGCGTCAAATTACGCCGGAAACGGTCGTCTTTGTTCTGATATCGCTCAAAACACGGAGTCGAATTCCGTTTGTTTGTTTCGTGGATATCGGTGAGTAACTTTTTTTCTATACATGCTAGCGACCTAAAACTTGTTTTATCGCATTCAGCGCGTCAAATTACGCCGGAAACGGCCGTCTTTGTTCCGATATTGCTCGAAACACGAAGTCGAAATCCGTTTGTTTGTTTTTCAGATATCGGTCGGTAACTTTTTTTCTATACATGCTAGCGACCTAAAACTTGTTTCATCGCATTCAGCGCGTCAAATTACGCTGGAAACGGTCGTCTTTGTTCTGATATTGCTCAAAAGACGGAGTCGAATTTCGTTTGTTTGTTTCGTGAATATCGGTGAGTAACTTTTTTTCTATACATGCTAGCGACCTAAAACTTGTCTTCTTGCATTTAGCGCGTCAAATTACGACGAAAACGGTCGTCTTTGTTCTGATATTGCTCAAAACACGGAGTCGAATTCCGTTTGTTTGTTTCGTGGATATCGGTGAGTAACTTTTTTTCTATACATGCTAGCAACCTAAAACTTGTTTTATTGCATTCAGCGCGTCAAATTACGCCGAAAACGGCCGTCTTTGTTTTGATATTGCTTAAAACACGACGTCGAATTCCGTTCGTTTGTTTCGTGGATATCGGTGAGTAAATTTTTTTCTATACATGCTAGCGACCT
Organism: Diprion similis; assembly: GCF_021155765.1. Lineage (NCBI taxonomy): Eukaryota > Metazoa > Arthropoda > Insecta > Hymenoptera > Diprionidae > Diprion > Diprion similis. The sequence goes on along the minus strand of NC_060109.1, from coordinate 7,979,159 downwards.
AAAACTTGTTTTATCGCATTCAGCGCGTCAAATTACGCCGGAAACGGTCGTCTTTGTTCTGATATCGCTCAAAACACGGAGTCGAATTCCGTTTGTTTGTTTCGTGGATATCGGTGAGTAACTTTTTTTCTATACATGCTAGCGACCTGAAACTTGTTTTATCGCATTCAGCGCGTCAAATTACGCCGAAAACGGCCGTCTTTGTTCTGATATTGCTCGAAACACGAAGTCGAAATCCGTTTGTTTGTTTTTCAGATATCGGTCGGTAACTTTTTTTCTATACATGCTAGCGACCTAAAACTTGTTTCATCGCATTCAGCGCGTCAAATTACGCTGGAAACGGTCGTCTTTGTTCTGATATTGCTCAAAACACGGAGTCGAATTTCGTTTGTTTGTTTCGTGAATATCGGTGAGTAACTTTTTTTCTATACATGCTAGCGACCTAAAACTTGTCTTCTCGCATTTAGCGCGTCAAATTACGACGAAAACGGTCGTCTTTGTTCTGATATTGCTCAAAACACGGAGTCGAATTCCGTTTGTTTGTTTCGTGGATATCGGTGAGTAACTTTTTTTCTATACATGCTAGCGACCTAAAACTTGTTTTATTGCATTCAGCGCGTCAAATTACGCCGAAAACGGCCGTCTTTGTTTTGATATTGCTTAAAACACGACGTCGAATTCCGTCCGTTTGTTTCGTGGATATCGGTGAGTAAATTTTTTTCTATACATGCTAGCGACCTAAAACTTGTTTTATCGCATTCAGCGCGTCAAATTACGCCGGAAACGGCCGTCTTTGTTTTGATATTGCTCGATAGACGAAGTCGGAGTCCGTTTGTTTGTTCTTCAGATATCGGTTAGTAACTTTTTTTCTATACATGCTGGCGACCTAAAACTTGTTTCATCGCATTCAGCGCGTCAAATTACGCCGGAAACGTTCGTCTTTGTTCTGATATTGCTCAAAACACGGAGTCGAATTCCGTTTGTTTGTTCCGTGAATATCGGTGAGTAACTTTTTTTCTATACATGCTAGCGACCTAAAACTTGTTTTATCGCATTCAGCGCGTCAAATTACGCCGGAAGCGGCCGTCTTCGTTTTGATATTGCTCGATAGACGAAGTCGGAGTCCGTTTGTTTGTTCTTCAGATATCGGTTAGTAACTTTTTTCTATACATGCTAGCGACCTGAAACTTGTTTCATCGCATTCAGCGCGTCAAATTACGCCGGAAACGGTCGTCTTTGTTCTGATATTGCTCAAAAGACGGAGTCGAATTCCGTTTGTTTGTTCCGTGAATATCGGTGAGTAACTTTTTTTCTATACATGCTAGCGACCTAAGACTTGTTTTATCGCATTCAGCGCGTCAAATTACGCCGGAAACGGCCGTCTTTGTTTTAATATTGCTCGAAACACGGAGTCGAAGTCCGTTTGTTTGTTTTTCAGATATCGGTTGGTAACTTTTTTTCTATACATGCTAGCAACCTAAAACTTGTTTTATCGCATTCAGCGCGTCAAATTACGCCGGAAACGGCCGTCTTTGTTTTGATATTGCTCGATAGACGAAGTCGGAGTCCGTTTGTTTGTTCTTCAGATATCGGTTAGTAACTTTTTTTCTATACATGCTAGCGACCTCAAACTTGTTTTATCGCATTCAGCGCGTCAAATTACGCCGAAAACGGCCGTCTTTGTTTTGACATTGCTTGAAACACGACGTCGAATTCCGTTCGTTTGTTTCGTGGATATCGGTGAGTAACTTTTTTTCTATACATGCTAGCGACCTAAAACTTGTTTTATCGCATTTAGCGCGTCAAATTACGCCGGAAACGGCCGTCTTTGTTTTGATATTGCTTGAAACACAGAGTCGAAGTCCGTTTGTTTGTTTTTCAGATATCGGTTGGTAACTTTTTTTCTATACATGCTAGCGACCTAAAACTTGTTTTATCGCATTCAGCGCGTCAAATTACGCCGGAAACGGCCGTCTTTGTTTTGATATTGCTTGAAACACAGAGTCGAAGTCCGTTTGTTTGTTTTTCAGATATCGGTTGGTAACTTTTTTTCTATACATGCTAGCGACCTAAAACTTGTTTCATCGCATTCAGCGCGTCAAATTACGCCGGAAACGGCCGTCTTTGTTTTGATATTGCTCGAAACACGGAGTCGAAGTCCGTTTGTTTGTTTTTCAGATATCGGTTGATAACTTTTTTTCTATACATGCTAGCGACCTAAAACTTGTTTTATCGCATTCAGCGCGTCAAATTACGCCGGAAACGGTCGTCTTTGTTCTGATATTGCTCAAAACACGGAGTCGAATTCCGTTTGTTTGTTCCGTGAATATCGGTGAGTAACTTTTTTTCTATACATGCTAGCGACCTAAAACTTGTTTTATCGCATTCAGCGCGTCAAATGACGCCGGAAACGGCCGTCTTTGTTTTGATATTGCTCGAAACACGGAGTCGAAGTCCGTTTGTTTGTTTTTCAGATATCGGTTGGTAACTTTTTTTCTATACATGCTAGCGACCTAAAACTTGTTTTATCGCATTCAGCGCGTCAAATTACGCCGGAAACGGCCGTCTTTGTTTTGATATTGCTTGAAACACAGAGTCGAAGTCCGTTTGTTTGTTTTTCAGATATCGGTTGGTAACTTTTTTTCTATACATGCTAGCGACCTAAAACTTGTTTCATCGCATTCGGCGCGTCAAATTACGCCGGAAACGGCCGTCTTTGTTTTGATATTGCTCGAAACACGGAGTCGAAGTCCGTTTGTTTGTTTTTCAGATATCGGTTGGTAACTTTTTTTCTATACATGCTAGCGACCTGAAACTTGTTTTATCGCATTTAGCGCGTCAAATCACGCCGGAAACGGTCGTCTTTGTTCTGATATTGCTCGAAACACGAAGTCGAAGTCCGTTTGTTTGTTTTTCAGATATCGGTTGGTAACTTTTTTTCTATACATGCTAGCGACCTAAAACTTGTTTTATCGCATTCAGCGCGTCAAATTACGCCGGAAACGGTCGTCTTTGTTCTGATATTGCTCAAAACACGGAGTCGAATTCCGTTCGTTTGTTTCGTGGATATCAGTGAGTAACTTTTCTTCTATACATGCTAGCGACCTGAAACTTGTTTCATCGCATTCAGCGCGTCAAATTACGCCGGAAACGGTCGTCTTTGTTCTGATATTGCTCAAAACACGGAGTCGAATTCCGTTTGTTTGTTTCGTGGATATCGGTGAGTAACTTTTTTTCTGTACATGCTAGCGACCTGAAACTTGTTTTATCGCATTCAGCGCGTCAAATTACGCCGGAAACGGTCGTCTTTGTTCTGATATTGCTCGAAACACGAAGTCGAAGTCCGTTTGTTTGTTTTTCAGATATCGGTTGGTAACTTTTTTTCTATACATGCTAGCGACCTAAAACTTGTTTTATCGCATTCAGCGCGTCAAATTACGCCGGAAACGGTCGTCTTTGTTCTGATATTGCTCGAAACACGAAGTCGAAGTCCGTTTGTTTGTTTTTCAGATATCGGTTGGTAACTTTTTTTCTATACATGCTAGCGACCTAAAACTTGTTTTATCGCATTCAGCGCGTCAAATTACGCCGGAAACGGTCGTCTTTGTTCTGATATCGCTCAAAACACGGAGTCGAATTCCGTTTGTTTGTTTCGTGGATATCGGTGAGTAACTTTTTTTCTATACATGCTAGCGACCTAAAACTTGTTTTATCGCATTCAGCGCGTCAAATTACGCCGGAAACGGCCGTCTTTGTTCTGATATTGCTCGAAACACGAAGTCGAAATCCGTTTGTTTGTTTTTCAGATATCGGTCGGTAACTTTTTGTCTATACATGCTAGCGACCTAAAACTTGTTTCATCGCATTCAGCGCGTCAAATTACGCTGGAAACGGTCGTCTTTGTTCTGATATTGCTCAAAACACGGAGTCGAATTTCGTTTGTTTGTTTCGTGAATATCGGTGAGTAACTTTTTTTCTATACATGCTAGCGACCTAAAACTTGTCTTCTCGCATTTAGCGCGTCAAATTACGACGAAAACGGTCGTCTTTGTTCTGATATTGCTCAAAACACGGAGTCGAATTCCGTTTGTTTGTTTCGTGGATATCGGTGAGTAACTTTTTTTCTATACATGCTAGCGACCTAAAACTTGTTTTATTGCATTCAGCGCGTCAAATTACGCCGAAAACGGCCGTCTTTGTTTTGATATTGCTTAAAACACGACGTCGAATTCCGTTCGTTTGTTTCGTGGATATCGGTGAGTAAATTTTTTTCTATACATGCTAGCAAACTAAAACTTGTTTTATCGCATTCAGCGCGTCAAATTACGCCGGAAACGGCCGTCTTTGTTTTGATATTGCTCGATAGACGAAGTCGGAGTCCGTTTGTTTGTTCTTCAGATATCGGTTAGTAACTTTTTTTCTATACATGCTAGCGACCTAAAACTTGTTTCATCGCATTCAGCGCGTCAAATTACGCCGGAAACGGTCGTCTTTGTTCTGATATTGCTCAAAACACGGAGTCGAATTCCGTTTGTTTGATCCGTGAATATCGGTGAGTAACTTTTTTTCTATACATGCTAGCGACCTAAAACTTGTTTTATCGCATTCAGCGCGTCAAATTACGCCGGAAACGGCCGTCTTTGTTTTGATATTGCTCGATAGACGAAGTCGGAGTCCGTTTGTTTGTTCTTCAGATATCGGTTAGTAACTTTTTTCTATACATGCTAGCGACCTGAAACTTGTTTCATCGCATTCAGCGCGTCAAATTACGCCGGAAACGGTCGTCTTTGTTCTGATATTGCTCAAAAGACGGAGTCGAATTCCGTTTGTTTGTTCCGTGAATATCGGTGAGTAACTTTTTTTCTATACATGCTAGCGACCTAAGACTTGTTTTATCGCATTCAGCGCGTCAAATTACGCCGGAAACGTCCGTCTTTGTTTTGATATTGCTCGAAACACGGAGTCGAAGTCCGTTTGTTTGTTTTTCAGATATCGGTTGGTAACTTTTTTTCTATACATGCTAGCAACCTAAAACTTGTTTTATCGCATTCAGCGCGTCAAATTACGCCGGAAACGGCCGTCTTTGTTTTGATATTGCTCGATAGACGAAGTCGGAGTCCGTTTGTTTGTTCTTCAGATATCGGTTAGTAACTTTTTTTCTATACATGCTAGCGACCTCAAACTTGTTTTATCGCATTCAGCGCGTCAAATTACGCCGAAAACGGCCGTCTTTGTTTTGACATTGCTTGAAACACGACGTCGAATTCCGTTCGTTTGTTTCGTGGATATCGGTGAGTAACTTTTTTTCTATACATGCTAGCGACCTAAAACTTGTTTTATCGCATTTAGCGCGTCAAATTACGCCGGAAACGGCCGTCTTTGTTTTGATATTGCTTGAAACACAGAGTCAAAGTCCGTTTGTTTGTTTTTCAGATATCGGTTGGTAACTTTTTTTCTATACATGCTAGCGACCTAAAACTTGTTTTATCGCATTCAGCGCGTCAAATTACGCCGGAAACGGCCGTCTTTGTTTTGATATTGCTTAAAACACAGAGTCGAAGTCCGTTTGTTTGTTTTTCAGATATCGGTTGGTAACTTTTTTTCTATACATGCTAGCGACCTCAAACTTGTTTCATCGCATTCAGCGCGTCAAATTACGCCGGAAACGGCCGTCTTTGTTTTGATATTGCTCGAAACACGGAGTCGAAGTCCGTTTGTTTGTTTTTCAGATATCGGTTGATAACTTTTTTTCTATACATGCTAGCGACCTAAAACTTGTTTTATCGCATTCAGCGCGTCAAATTACGCCGGAAACGGTCGTCTTTGTTCTGATATTGCTCAAAACACGGAGTCGAATTCCGTTTGTTTGTTCCGTGAATATCGGTGAGTAACTTTTTTTCTATACATGCTAGCGACCTAAAACTTGTTTCATCGCATTCAGCGCGTCAAATTACGCCGGAAACGGCCGTCTTTGTTTTGATATTGCTCGAAACACGGAGTCGAAGTCCGTTTGTTTGTTTTTCAGATATCGGTTGATAACTTTTTTTCTATACATGCTAGCGACCTAAAACTTGTTTTATCGCATTCAGCGCGTCAAATTACGCCGGAAACGGTCGTCTTTGTTCTGATATTGCTCAAAACACGGAGTCGAATTCCGTTTGTTTGTTCCGTGAATATCGGTGAGTAACTTTTTTTCTATACATGCTAGCGACCTAAAACTTGTTTTATCGCATTCAGCGCGTCAAATTACGCCGGAAACGGCCGTCTTTGTTTTGATATTGCTCGAAACACGGAGTCGAAGTCCGTTTGTTTGTTTTTCAGATATCGGTTGGTAACTTTTTTTCTATACATGCTAGCGACCTAAAACTTGTTTCATCGCATTCAGCGCGTCAAATCACGCCGGAAACGGTCGTCTTTGTTCTGATATTGCTCAAAACACGGAGTCGAATTCCGTTTGTTTGTTCCGTGAATATCGGTGAGTAACTTTTTTTCTATACATGCTAGCGACCTAAAACTTGTTTTATCGCATTCAGCGCGTCAAATTACGCCGGAAACGGCCGTCTTTGTTTTGATATTGCTCGAAACACGGAGTCGAAGTCCGTTTGTTTGTTTTTCAGATATCGGTTGGTAACTTTTTTTCTATACATGCTAGCGACCTAAAACTTGTTTCATCGCATTCAGCGCGTCAAATTACGCCGGAAACGGTCGTCTTTGTTCTGATATTGCTCAAAACACGGAGTCGAATTCCGTTTGTTTGTTCCGTGAATATCGGTGAGTAACTTTTTTTCTATACATGCTAGCGACCTAAAACTTGTTTTATCGCATTCAGCGCGTCAAATTACGCCGGAAACGGCCGTCTTTGTTTTGATATTGCTCGAAACACGGAGTCGAAGTCCGTTTGTTTGTTTTTCAGATATCGGTTGGTAACTTTTTTTCTATACATGCTAGCGACCTAAAACTTGTTTTATCGCATTCAGCGCGTCAAATTACGCCGGAAACGGCCGTCTTTGTTTTGATATTGCTCGAAACACGGAGTCGAAGTCCGTTTATTTGTTTTTCAGATATCGGTTGGTAACTTTTTTTCTATACATGCTAGCGACCTAAAACTTGTTTTATCGCATTCAGCGCGTCAAATTACGCCGGAAACGGCCGTCTTTGTTTTGATATTGCTCGAAACACGGAGTCGAAGTCCGTTTGTTTGTTTTTCAGATATCGGTTGGTAACTTTTTTTCTATACATGCTAGCGACCTAAAACTTGTTTCATCGCATTCAGCGCGTCAAATCACGCCGGAAACGGTCGTCTTTGTTCTGATATTGCTCAAAACACGGAGTCGAATTCCGTTTGTTTGTTCCGTGAATATCGGTGAGTAACTTTTTTTCTATACATGCTAGCGACCTAAAACTTGTTTTATCGCATTCAGCGCGTCAAATTACGCCGGAAACGGCCGTCTTTGTTTTGATATTGCTCGAAACACGGAGTCGAAGTCCGTTTGTTTGTTTTTCAGATATCGGTTGGTAACTTTTTTTCTATACATGCTAGCGACCTAAAACTTGTTTCATCGCATTCAGCGCGTCAAATTACGCCGGAAACGGTCGTCTTTGTTCTGATATTGCTCAAAACACGGAGTCGAATTCCGTTTGTTTGTTCCGTGAATATCGGTGAGTAACTTTTTTTCTATACATGCTAGCGACCTAAAACTTGTTTTATCGCATTCAGCGCGTCAAATTACGCCGGAAACGGCCGTCTTTGTTTTGATATTGCTCGAAACACGGAGTCGAAGTCCGTTTGTTTGTTTTTCAGATATCGGTTGGTAACTTTTTTTCTATACATGCTAGCGACCTAAAACTTGTTTTATCGCATTCAGCGCGTCAAATTACGCCGGAAACGGCCGTCTTTGTTTTGATATTGCTCGAAACACGGAGTCGAAGTCCGTTTGTTTGTTTTTCAGATATCGGTTGGTAACTTTTTTTCTATACATGCTAGCGACCTAAAACTTGTTTCATCGCATTCAGCGCGTCAAATCACGCCGGAAACGGTCGTCTTTGTTCTGATATTGCTCAAAACACGGAGTCGAATTCCGTTTGTTTGTTCCGTGAATATCGGTGAGTAACTTTTTTTCTATACATGCTAGCGACCTAAAACTTGTTTTATCGCATTCAGCGCGTCAAATTACGCCGGAAACGGCCGTCTTTGTTATGATATTGCTCGAAACACGGAGTCGAAGTCCGTTTGTTTGTTTTTCAGATATCGGTTGGTAACTTTTTTTCTATACATGCTAGCGACCTAAAACTTGTTTCATCGCATTCAGCGCGTCAAATTACGCCGGAAACGGTCGTCTTTGTTCTGATATTGCTCAAAACACGGAGTCGAATTCCGTTTGTTTGTTCCGTGAATATCGGTGAGTAACTTTTTTTCTATACATGCTAGCGACCTAAAACTTGTTTTATCGCATTCAGCGCGTCAAATTACGCCGGAAACGGCCGTCTTTGTTTTGATATTGCTCGAAACACGGAGTCGAAGTCCGTTTGTTTGTTTTTCAGATATCGGTTGGTAACTTTTTTTCTATACATGCTAGCGACCTAAAACTTGTTTTATCGCATTCAGCGCGTCAAATTACGCCGGAAACGGCCGTCTTTGTTTTGATATTGCTCGAAACACGGAGTCGAAGTCCGTTTATTTGTTTTTCAGATATCGGTTGGTAACTTTTTTTCTATACATGCTAGCGACCTAAAACTTGTTTTATCGCATTCAGCGCGTCAAATTACGCCGGAAACGGCCGTCTTTGTTTTGATATTGCTCGAAACACGGAGTCGAAGTCCGTTCGTTTGTTTTTCAGATATCGATTGGTAACTTTTTTTCTAACATGCTAGCGACCTAAAACTTGTTTTATCGCATTCAGCGCGTCAAATGACGCCGGAAACGGCCGTCTTTGTTTTGATATTGCTCGAAACACGAAGTCGAAGTCCGTTTGTTTGTTTTTCAGATATCGGTTGGTAACTTTTTTTCTATACATGCTAGCGACCTAAAACTTGTTTTATCGCATTCAGCGCGTCAAATTACGCCGGAAACGGCCGTCTTTGTTTTGATATTGCTTGAAACACAGAGTCGAAGTCCGTTTGTTTGTTTTTCAGATATCGGTTGGTAACTTTTTTTCTATACATGCTAGCGACCTAAAACTTGTTTCATCGCATTCAGCGCGTCGAATTACGCCGGAAACGGCCGTCTTTGTTTTGATATTGCTCGAAACACGGAGTCGAAGTCCGTTTGTTTGTTTTTCAGATATCGGTTGATAACTTTTTTTCTATACATGCTAGCGACCTAAAACTTGTTTCATCGCATTTAGCGCGTCAAATTACGCCGGAAACGGTCGTCTTTGTTCTGATATTGCTCAAAACACGGAGTCGAATTCCGTTTGTTTGTTTCGTGGATATCGGTGAGTAACTTTTTTTCTATACATGCTAGCGACCTGAAACTTGTTTTATCGCATTCAGCGCGTCAAATCACGCCGGAAACGGTCGTCTTTGTTCTGATATTGCTCGAAACACGAAGTCGAAGTCCGTTTGTTTGTTTTTCAGATATCGGTTGGTAACTTTTTTTCTATACATGCTAGCGACCTAAAACTTGTTTTATCGCATTCAGCGCGTCAAATTACGCCGGAAACGGTCGTCTTTGTTCTGATATTGCTCAAAACACGGAGTCGAATTCCGTTCGTTTGTTTCGTGGATATCAGTGAGTAACTTTTCTTCTATACATGCTAGCGACCTGAAACTTGTTTCATCGCATTCAGCGCGTCAAATTACGCCGGAAACGGTCGTCTTTGTTCTGATATTGCTCAAAACACGGAGTCGAATTCCGTTTGTTTGTTTCGTGGATATCGGTGAGTAACTTTTTTTCTATACATGCTAGCGACCTGAAACTTGTTTTATCGCATTCAGCGCGTCAAATTACGCCGGAAACGGTCGTCTTTGTTCTGATATTGCTCGAAACACGAAGTCGAAGTCCGTTTGTTTGTTTTTCAGATATCGGTTGGTAACTTTTTTTCTATACATGCTAGCGACCTAAAACTTGTTTTATCGCATTCAGCGCGTCAAATTACGCCGGAAACGGTCGTCTTTGTTCTGATATTGCTCGAAACACGAAGTCGAAGTCCGTTTGTTTGTTTTTCGGATATCGGTTGGTAACTTTTTTTCTATACATGCTAGCGACCTAAAACTTGTTTTATCGCATTCAGCGCGTCAAATTACGCCGGAAACGGTCGTCTTTGTTCTGATATCGCTCAAAACACGGAGTCGAATTCCGTTTGTTTGTTTCGTGGATATCGGTGAGTAACTTTTTTTCTATACATGCTAGCGACCTAAAACTTGTTTTATCGCATTCAGCGCGTCAAATTACGCCGGAAACGGCCGTCTTTGTTCTGATATTGCTCGAAACACGAAGTCGAAATCCGTTTGTTTGTTTTTCAGATATCGGTCGGTAACTTTTTTTCTATACATGCTAGCGACCTAAAACTTGTTTCATCGCATTCAGCGCGTCAAATTACGCTGGAAACGGTCGTCTTTGTTCTGATATTGCTCAAAACACGGAGTCGAATTCCGTTCGTTTGTTTCGTGGATATCAGTGAGTAACTTTTCTTCTATACATGCTAGCGACCTGAAACTTGTTTCATCGCATTCAGCGCGTCAAATTACGCCGGAAACGGTCGTCTTTGTTCTGATATTGCTCAAAACACGGAGTCGAATTCCGTTTGTTTGTTTCGTGGATATCGGTGAGTAACTTTTTTTCTATACATGCTAGCGACCTGAAACTTGTTTTATCGCATTCAGCGCGTCAAATTACGCCGGAAACGGTCGTCTTTGTTCTGATATTGCTCAAAACACGGAGTCGAATTCCGTTTGTTTGTTTCGTGGATATCGGTGAGTAACTTTTTTTCTATACATGCTAGCGACCTGAAACTTGTTTTATCGCATTCAGCGCGTCAAATCACGCCGGAAACGGTCGTCTTTGTTCTGATATTGCTCGAAACACGAGGTCGAAGTCCGTTTGTTTGTTTTTCAGATATCGGTTGGTAACTTTTTTTCTATACATGCTAGCGACCTAAAACTTGTTTTATCGCATTCAGCGCGTCAAATTACGCCGGAAACGGTCGTCTTTGTTCTGATATTGCTCAAAACACGGAGTCGAATTCCGTTCGTTTGTTTCGTGGATATCAGTGAGTAACTTTTCTTCTATACATGCTAGCGACCTGAAACTTGTTTCATCGCATTCAGCGCGTCAAATTACGCCGGAAACGGTCGTCTTTGTTCTGATATTGCTCAAAACACGGAGTCGAATTCCGTTTGTTTGTTTCGTGGATATCGGTGAGTAACTTTTTTTCTATACATGCTAGCGACCTGAAACTTGTTTTATCGCATTCAGCGCGTCAAATTACGCCGGAAACGGTCGTCTTTGTTCTGATATTGCTCGAAACACGAAGTCGAAGTCCGTTTGTTTGTTTTTCAGATATCGGTTGGTAACTTTTTTTCTATACATGCTAGCGACCTAAAACTTGTTTTATCGCATTCAGCGCGTCAAATTACGCCGGAAACGGTCGTCTTTGTTCTGATATTGCTCGAAACACGAAGTCGAAGTCCGTTTGTTTGTTTTTCGGATATCGGTTGGTAACTTTTTTTCTATACATGCTAGCGACCTAAAACTTGTTTTATCGCATTCAGCGCGTCAAATTACGCCGTAAACGGTCGTCTTTGTTCTGATATCGCTCAAAACACGGAGTCGAATTCCGTTTGTTTGTTTCGTGGATATCGGTGAGTAACTTTTTTTCTATACATGCTAGCGACCTAAAACTTGTTTTATCGCATTCAGCGCGTCAAATTACGCCGGAAACGGCCGTCTTTGTTTTGATATTGCTCGATAGACAAAGTCGGAGTCCGTTTGTTTGTTCTTCAGATATCGGTTAGTAACTTTTTTTCTATACATGCTAGCGACCTAAAACTTGTTTTATCGCATTCAGCGCGTCAAATTACGCCGGAAACAGTCGTCTTTGTTCTGATATTGCTCAAAACACGGAGTCGAATTCCGTTTGTTTGTTCCGTGAATATCGGTGAGTAACTTTTTTTCTATACATGCTAGCGACCTGAAACTTGTTTTATCGCATTCAGCGCGTCAAATTACGCCGGAAACGGCCGTCTTTGTTTTGATATTGCTTGATAGACGAAGTCGGAGTCCGTTTGTTTGTTCTTCAGATATCGGTTAGTAACTTTTTTCTATACATGCTAGCGACCTGAAACTTGTTTCATCGCATTCAGCGCGTCAAATTACGCCGGAAACGGTCGTCTTTGTTCTGATATTGCTCAAAACACGGAGTCGAATTCCGTTTGTTTGTTTCGTGGATATCGGTGAGTAACTTTTTTTCTATACATGCTAGCGACCTGAAACTTGTTTTATCGCATTCAGCGCGTCAAATCACGCCGGAAACGGTCGTCTTTGTTCTGATATTGCTCGAAACACGAGGTCGAAGTCCGTTTGTTTGTTTTTCAGATATCGGTTGGTAACTTTTTTTCTATACATGCTAGCGACCTAAAACTTGTTTTATCGCATTCAGCGCGTCAAATTACGCCGGAAACGGTCGTCTTTGTTCTGATATTGCTCAAAACACGGAGTCGAATTCCGTTCGTTTGTTTCGTGGATATCAGTGAGTAACTTTTCTTCTATACATGCTAGCGACCTGAAACTTGTTTCATCGCATTCAGCGCGTCAAATTACGCCGGAAACGGTCGTCTTTGTTCTGATATTGCTCAAAACACGGAGTCGAATTCCGTTTGTTTGTTTCGTGGATATCGGTGAGTAACTTTTTTTCTATACATGCTAGCGACCTGAAACTTGTTTTATCGCATTCAGCGCGTCAAATTACGCCGGAAACGGTCGTCTTTGTTCTGATATTGCTCGAAACACGAAGTCGAAGTCCGTTTGTTTGTTTTTCAGATATCGGTTGGTAACTTTTTTTCTATACATGCTAGCGACCTAAAACTTGTTTGATCGCATTCAGCGCGTCAAATTACGCCGGAAACGGTCGTCTTTGTTCTGATATTGCTCGAAACACGAAGTCGAAGTCCGTTTGTTTGTTTTTCGGATATCGGTTGGTAACTTTTTTTCTATACATGCTAGCGACCTAAAACTTGTTTTATCGCATTCAGCGCGTCAAATTACGCCGGAAACGGTCGTCTTTGTTCTGATATCGCTCAAAACACGGAGTCGAATTCCGTTTGTTTGTTTCGTGGATATCGGTGAGTAACTTTTTTTCTATACATGCTAGCGACCTAAAACTTGTTTTATCGCATTCAGCGCGTCAAATTACGCCGGAAACGGCCGTCTTTGTTTTGATATTGCTCGATAGACAAAGTCGGAGTCCGTTTGTTTGTTCTTCAGATATCGGTTAGTAACTTTTTTTCTATACATGCTAGCGACCTAAAACTTGTTTTATCGCATTCAGCGCGTCAAATTACGCCGGAAACGGTCGTCTTTGTTCTGATATTGCTCAAAACACGGAGTCGAATTCCGTTTGTTTGTTCCGTGAATATCGGTGAGTAACTTTTTTTCTATACATGCTAGCGACCTGAAACTTGTTTTATCGCATTCAGCGCGTCAAATTACGCCGGAAACGGCCGTCTTTGTTTTGATATTGCTCGATAGACGAAGTCGGAGTCCGTTTGTTTGTTCTTCAGATATCGGTTAGTAACTTTTTTCTATACATGCTAGCGACCTGAAACTTGTTTCATCGCATTCAGCGCGTCAAATTACGCCGGAAACGGTCGTCTTTGTTCTGATATTGCTCAAAAGACGGAGTCGAATTCCGTTTGTTTGTTCCGTGAATATCGGTGAGTAACTTTTTTTCTATACATGCTAGCGACCTAAGACTTGTTTTATCGCATTCAGCGCGTCAAATTACGCCGGAAACGGCCGTCTTTGTTTTGATATTGCTCGAAACACGGAGTCGAAGTCCGTTTGTTTGTTTTTCAGATATCGGTTGGTAACTTTTTTTCTATACATGCTAGCGACCTAAAACTTGTTTCATCGCATTCAGCGCGTCAAATTACGCCGGAAACGGTCGTCTTTGTTCTGATATTGCTCAAAACACGGAGTCGAATTCCGTTTGTTTGTTCCGTGAATATCGGTGAGTAACTTTTTTTCTATACATGCTAGCGACCTAAAACTTGTTTTATCGCATTCAGCGCGTCAAATTACGCCGGAAACGGCCGTCTTTGTTTTGATATTGCTCGAAACACGGAGTCGAAGTCCGTTTGTTTGTTTTTCAGATATCGGTTGGTAACTTTTTTTCTATACATGCTAGCGACCTAAAACTTGTTTTATCGCATTCAGCGCGTCAAATTACGCCGGAAACGGCCGTCTTTGTTTTGATATTGCTTGAAACACAGAGTCGAAGTCCGTTTGTTTGTTTTTCAGATATCGGTTGGTAACTTTTTTTCTATACATGCTAGCGACCTAAAACTTGTTTTATCGCATTCAGCGCGTCAAATTACGCCGGAAACGGCCGTCTTTGTTTTGATATTGCTCGATAGACAAAGTCGGAGTCCGTTTGTTTGTTCTTCAGATATCGGTTAGTAACTTTTTTTCTATACATGCTAGCGACCTAAAACTTGTTTCATCGCATTCAGCGCGTCAAATTACGCCGGAAACGGTCGTCTTTGTTCTGATATTGCTCAAAACACGGAGTCGAATTCCGTTTGTTTGTTCCGTGAATATCGGTGAGTAACTTTTTTTCTATACATGCTAGCGACCTGAAACTTGTTTTATCGCATTCAGCGCGTCAAATTACGCCGGAAACGGCCGTCTTTGTTTTGATATTGCTCGATAGACGAAGTCGGAGTCCGTTTGTTTGTTCTTCAGATATCGGTTAGTAACTTTTTTCTATACATGCTAGCGACCTGAAACTTGTTTCATCGCATTCAGCGCGTCAAATTACGCCGGAAACGGTCGTCTTTGTTCTGATATTGCTCAAAAGACGGAGTCGAATTCCGTTTGTTTGTTCCGTGAATATCGGTGAGTAACTTTTTTTCTATACATGCTAGCGACCTAAGACTTGTTTTATCGCATTCAGCGCGTCAAATTACGCCGGAAACGGCCGTCTTTGTTTTGATATTGCTCGAAACACGAAGTCGAAGTCCGTTTGTTTGTTTTTCAGATATCGGTTGGTAACTTTTTTTCTATACATGCTAGCAACCTAAAACTTGTTTTATCGCATTCAGCGCGTCAAATTACGCCGGAAACGGCCGTCTTTGTTTTGATATTGCTCGATAGACGAAGTCGGAGTCCGTTTGTTTGTTCTTCAGATATCGGTTAGTAACTTTTTTTCTATACATGCTAGCGACCTCAAACTTGTTTTATCGCATTCAGCGCGTCAAATTACGCCGAAAACGGCCGTCTTTGTTTTGACATTGCTTGAAACACGACGTCGAATTCCGTTCGTTTGTTTCGTGGATATCGGTGAGTAACTTTTTTTCTATACATGCTAGCGACCTAAAACTTGTTTTATCGCATTCAGCGCGTCAAATTACGCCGGAAACGGCCGTCTTTGTTTTGATATTGCTCGATAGACGAAGTCGGAGTCCGTTTGTTTGTTCTTCAGATATCGGTTAGTAACTTTTTTTCTATACATGCTAGCGACCTCAAACTTGTTTTATCGCATTCAGCGCGTCAAATTACGCCGAAAACGGCCGTCTTTGTTTTGACATTGCTTGAAACACGACGTCGAATTCCGTTCGTTTGTTTCGTGGATATCGGTGAGTAACTTTTTTTCTATACATGCTAGCGACCTAAAACTTGTTTTATCGCATTTAGCGCGTCAAATTACGCCGGAAACGGCCGTCTTTGTTTTGATATTGCTTGAAACACAGAGTCGAAGTCCGTTTGTTTGTTTTTCAGATATCGGTTGGTAACTTTTTTTCTATACATGCTAGCGACCTAAAACTTGTTTTATCGCATTCAGCGCGTCAAATTACGCCGGAAACGGCCGTCTTTGTTTTGATATTGCTTGAAACACAGAGTCGAAGTCCGTTTGTTTGTTTTTCAGATATCGGTTGGTAACTTTTTTTCTATACATGCTAGCGACCTAAAACTTGTTTTATTGCATTCAGCGCGTCAAATTACGCCGAAAACGGCCGTCTTTGTTTTGATATTGCTTAAAACACGACGTCGAATTCCGTTCGTTTGTTTCGTGGATATCGGTGAGTAAATTTTTTTCTATACATGCTAGCGACCTAAAACTTGTTTTATCGCATTCAGCGCGTCAAATTACGCCGGAAACGGCCGTCTTTGTTTTGATATTGCTCGATAGACAAAGTCGGAGTCCGTTTGTTTGTTCTTCAGATATCGGTTAGTAACTTTTTTTCTATACATGCTAGCGACCTAAAACTTGTTTCATCGCATTCAGCGCGTCAAATTACGCCGGAAACGGTCGTCTTTGTTCTGATATTGCTCAAAACACGGAGTCGAATTCCGTTTGTTTGTTCCGTGAATATCGGTGAGTAACTTTTTTTCTATACATGCTAGCGACCTGAAACTTGTTTTATCGCATTCAGCGCGTCAAATTACGCCGGAAACGGCCGTCTTTGTTTTGATATTGCTCGATAGACGAAGTCGGAGTCCGTTTGTTTGTTCTTCAGATATCGGTTAGTAACTTTTTTCTATACATGCTAGCGACCTGAAACTTGTTTCATCGCATTCAGCGCGTCAAATTACGCCGGAAACGGTCGTCTTTGTTCTGATATTGCTCAAAAGACGGAGTCGAATTCCGTTTGTTTGTTCCGTGAATATCGGTGAGTAACTTTTTTTCTATACATGCTAGCGACCTAAGACTTGTTTTATCGCATTCAGCGCGTCAAATTACGCCGAAAACGGCCGTCTTTGTTTTGATATTGCTCGAAACACGGAGTCGAAGTCCGTTTGTTTGTTTTTCAGATATCGGTTGGTAACTTTTTTTCTATACATGCTAGCAACCTAAAACTTGTTTTATCGCATTCAGCGCGTCAAATTACGCCGGAAACGGCCGTCTTTGTTTTGATATTGCTCGATAGACGAAGTCGGAGTCCGTTTGTTTGTTCTTCAGATATCGGTTAGTAACTTTTTTTCTATACATGCTAGCGACCTCAAACTTGTTTTATCGCATTCAGCGCGTCAAATTACGCCGGAAACGGCCGTCTTTGTTTTGATATTGCTTGAAACACAGAGTCGAAGTCCGTTTGTTTGTTTTTCAGATATCGGTTGGTAACTTTTTTTCTATACATGCTAGCGACCTAAAACTTGTTTTATCGCATTCAGGGCGTCAAATTACGCCGGAAACGGCCGTCTTTGTTTTGATATTGCTCGATAGACAAAGTCGGAGTCCGTTTGTTTGTTCTTCAGATATCGGTTAGTAACTTTTTTTCTATACATGCTAGCGACCTAAAACTTGTTTCATCGCATTCAGCGCGTCAAATTACGCCGGAAACGGTCGTCTTTGTTCTGATATTGCTCAAAACACGGAGTCGAATTCCGTTTGTTTGTTCCGTGAATATCGGTGAGTAACTTTTTTTCTATACATGCTAGCGACCTGAAACTTGTTTTATCGCATTCAGCGCGTCAAATTACGCCGGAAACGGCCGTCTTTGTTTTGATATTGCTCGATAGACGAAGTCGGAGTCCGTTTGTTTGTTCTTCAGATATCGGTTAGTAACTTTTTTCTATACATGCTAGCGACCTGAAACTTGTTTCATCGCATTCAGCGCGTCAAATTACGCCGGAAACGGTCGTCTTTGTTCTGATATTGCTCAAAAGACGGAGTCGAATTCCGTTTGTTTGTTCCGTGAATATCGGTGAGTAACTTTTTTTCTATACATGCTAGCGACCTAAGACTTGTTTTATCGCATTCAGCGCGTCAAATTACGCCGGAAACGGCCGTCTTTGTTTTGATATTGCTCGAAACACGAAGTCGAAGTCCGTTTGTTTGTTTTTCAGATATCGGTTGGTAACTTTTTTTCTATACATGCTAGCAACCTAAAACTTGTTTTATCGCATTCAGCGCGTCAAATTACGCCGGAAACGGCCGTCTTTGTTTTGATATTGCTCGATAGACGAAGTCGGAGTCCGTTTGTTTGTTCTTCAGATATCGGTTAGTAACTTTTTTTCTATACATGCTAGCGACCTCAAACTTGTTCTATCGCATTCAGCGCGTCAAATTACGCCGAAAACGGCCGTCTTTGTTTTGACATTGCTTGAAACACGACGTCGAATTCCGTTCGTTTGTTTCGTGGATATCGGTGAGTAACTTTTTTTCTATACATGCTAGCGACCTAAGACTTGTTTTATCGCATTCAGCGCGTCAAATTACGCCGGAAACGGCCGTCTTTGTTTTGATATTGCTCGAAACACGAAGTCGAAGTCCGTTTGTTTGTTTTTCAGATATCGGTTGGTAACTTTTTTTCTATACATGCTAGCAACCTAAAACTTGTTTTATCGCATTCAGCGCGTCAAATTACGCCGGAAACGGCCGTCTTTGTTTTGATATTGCTCGATAGACGAAGTCGGAGTCCGTTTGTTTGTTCTTCAGATATCGGTTAGTAACTTTTTTTCTATACATGCTAGCGACCTCAAACTTGTTCTATCGCATTCAGCGCGTCAAATTACGCCGAAAACGGCCGTCTTTGTTTTGACATTGCTTGAAACACGACGTCGAATTCCGTTCGTTTGTTTCGTGGATATCGGTGAGTAACTTTTTTTCTATACATGCTAGCGACCTAAAACTTGTTTTATCGCATTTAGCGCGTCAAATTACGCCGGAAACGGCCGTCTTTGTTTTGATATTGCTTGAAACACAGAGTCGAAGTCCGTTTGTTTGTTTTTCAGATATCGGTTGGTAACTTTTTTTCTATACATGCTAGCAACCTAAAACTTGTTTTATCGCATTCAGCGCGTCAAATTACGCCGGAAACGGCCGTCTTTGTTTTGATATTGCTCGATAGACGAAGTCGGAGTCCGTTTGTTTGTTCTTCAGATATCGGTTAGTAACTTTTTTTCTATACATGCTAGCGACCTCAAACTTGTTTTATCGCATTCAGCGCGTCAAATTACGCCGAAAACGGCCGTCTTTGTTTTGACATTGCTTGAAACACGACGTCGAATTCCGTTCGTTTGTTTCGTGGATATCGGTGAGTAACTTTTTTTCTATACATGCTAGCGACCTAAAACTTGTTTTATCGCATTTAGCGCGTCAAATTACGCCGGAAACGGCCGTCTTTGTTTTGATATTGCTTGAAACACAGAGTCGAAGTCCGTTTGTTTGTTTTTCAGATATCGGTTGGTAACTTTTTTTCTATACATGCTAGCGACCTAAAACTTGTTTTATCGCATTCAGCGCGTCAAATTACGCCGGAAACGGCCGTCTTTGTTTTGATATTGCTCGATAGACAAAGTCGGAGTCCGTTTGTTTGTTCTTCAGATATCGGTTAGTAACTTTTTTTCTATACATGCTAGCGACCTAAAACTTGTTTCATCGCATTCAGCGCGTCAAATTACGCCGGAAACGGTCGTCTTTGTTCTGATATTGCTCAAAACACGGAGTCGAATTCCGTTTGTTTGTTCCGTGAATATCGGTGAGTAACTTTTTTTCTATACATGCTAGCGACCTGAAACTTGTTTTATCGCATTCAGCGCGTCAAATTACGCCGGAAACGGCCGTCTTTGTTTTGATATTGCTCGATAGACGAAGTCGGAGTCCGTTTGTTTGTTCTTCAGATATCGGTTAGTAACTTTTTTCTATACATGCTAGCGACCTGAAACTTGTTTCATCGCATTCAGCGCGTCAAATTACGCCGGAAACGGTCGTCTTTGTTCTGATATTGCTCAAAAGACGGAGTCGAATTCCGTTTGTTTGTTCCGTGAATATCGGTGAGTAACTTTTTTTCTATACATGCTAGCGACCTAAGACTTGTTTTATCGCATTCAGCGCGTCAAATTACGCCGGAAACGGCCGTCTTTGTTTTGATATTGCTCGAAACACGAAGTCGAAGTCCGTTTGTTTGTTTTTCAGATATCGGTTGGTAACTTTTTTTCTATACATGCTAGCAACCTAAAACTTGTTTTATCGCATTCAGCGCGTCAAATTACGCCGGAAACGGCCGTCTTTGTTTTGATATTGCTCGATAGACGAAGTCGGAGTCCGTTTGTTTGTTCTTCAGATATCGGTTAGTAACTTTTTTTCTATACATGCTAGCGACCTCAAACTTGTTTTATCGCATTCAGCGCGTCAAATTACGCCGAAAACGGCCGTCTTTGTTTTGACATTGCTTGAAACACGACGTCGAATTCCGTTCGTTTGTTTCGTGGATATCGGTGAGTAACTTTTTTTCTATACATGCTAGCGACCTAAAACTTGTTTTATCGCATTCAGCGCGTCAAATTACGCCGGAAACGGCCGTCTTTGTTTTGATATTGCTCGATAGACGAAGTCGGAGTCCGTTTGTTTGTTCTTCAGATATCGGTTAGTAACTTTTTTTCTATACATGCTAGCGACCTCAAACTTGTTTTATCGCATTCAGCGCGTCAAATTACGCCAAAAACGGCCGTCTTTGTTTTGACATTGCTTGAAACACGACGTCGAATTCCGTTCGTTTGTTTCGTGGATATCGGTGAGTAACTTTTTTTCTATACATGCTAGCGACCTAAAACATGTTTTATCGCATTTAGCGCGTCAAATTACGCCGGAAACGGCCGTCTTTGTTTTGATATTGCTTGAAACACAGAGTCGAAGTCCGTTTGTTTGTTTTTCAGATATCGGTTGGTAACTTTTTTTCTATACATGCTAGCGACCTAAAACTTGTTTTATCGCATTCAGCGCGTCAAATTACGCCGGAAACGGCCGTCTTTGTTTTGATATTGCTTGAAACACAGAGTCGAAGTCCGTTTGTTTGTTTTTCAGATATCGGTTGGTAACTTTTTTTCTATACATGCTAGCGACCTAAAACTTGTTTTATTGCATTCAGCGCGTCAAATTACGCCGGAAACGGCCGTCTTTGTTTTGATATTGCTTAAAACACGACGTCGAATTCCGTTCGTTTGTTTCGTGGATATCGGTGAGTAAATTTTTTTCTATACATGCTAGCGACCTAAAACTTGTTTTATCGCATTCAGCGCGTCAAATTACGCCGGAAACGGCCGTCTTTGTTTTGATATTGCTCGATAGACAAAGTCGGAGTCCGTTTGTTTGTTCTTCAGATATCGGTTAGTAACTTTTTTTCTATACATGCTAGCGACCTAAAACTTGTTTCATCGCATTCAGCGCGTCAAATTACGCCGGAAACGGTCGTCTTTGTTCTGATATTGCTCAAAACACGGAGTCGAATTCCGTTTGTTTGTTCCGTGAATATCGGTGAGTAACTTTTTTTCTATACATGCTAGCGACCTGAAACTTGTTTTATCGCATTCAGCGCGTCAAATTACGCCGGAAACGGCCGTCTTTGTTTTGATATTGCTCGATAGACGAAGTCGGAGTCCGTTTGTTTGTTCTTCAGATATCGGTTAGTAACTTTTTTTCTATACATGCTAGCGACCTCAAACTTGTTTTATCGCATTCAGCGCGTCAAATTACGCCGAAAACGGCCGTCTTTGTTTTGACATTGCTTGAAACACGACGTCGAATTCCGTTCGTTTGTTTCGTGGATATCGGTGAGTAACTTTTTTTCTATACATGCTAGCGACCTAAAACTTGTTTTATCGCATTTAGCGCGTCAAATTACGCCGGAAACGGCCGTCTTTGTTTTGATATTGCTTGAAACACAGAGTCGAAGTCCGTTTGTTTGTTTTTCAGATATCGGTTGGTAACTTTTTTTCTATACATGCTAGCGACCTAAAACTTGTTTTATCGCATTCAGCGCGTCAAATTACGCCGGAAACGGCCGTCTTTGTTTTGATATTGCTCGATAGACAAAGTCGGAGTCCGTTTGTTTGTTCTTCAGATATCGGTTAGTAACTTTTTTTCTATACATGCTAGCGACCTAAAACTTGTTTCATCGCATTCAGCGCGTCAAATTACGCCGGAAACGGTCGTCTTTGTTCTGATATTGCTCAAAACACGGAGTCGAATTCCGTTTGTTTGTTCCGTGAATATCGGTGAGTAACTTTTTTTCTATACATGCTAGCGACCTGAAACTTGTTTTATCGCATTCAGCGCGTCAAATTACGCCGGAAACGGCCGTCTTTGTTTTGATATTGCTCGATAGACGAAGTCGGAGTCCGTTTGTTTGTTCTTCAGATATCGGTTAGTAACTTTTTTCTATACATGCTAGCGACCTGAAACTTGTTTCATCGCATTCAGCGCGTCAAATTACGCCGGAAACGGTCGTCTTTGTTCTGATATTGCTCAAAAGACGGAGTCGAATTCCGTTTGTTTGTTCCGTGAATATCGGTGAGTAACTTTTTTTCTATACATGCTAGCGACCTAAGACTTGTTTTATCGCATTCAGCGCGTCAAATTACGCCGGAAACGGCCGTCTTTGTTTTGATATTGCTCGAAACACGAAGTCGAAGTCCGTTTGTTTGTTTTTCAGATATCGGTTGGTAACTTTTTTTCTATACATGCTAGCAACCTAAAACTTGTTTTATCGCATTCAGCGCGTCAAATTACGCCGGAAACGGCCGTCTTTGTTTTGATATTGCTCGATAGACGAAGTCGGAGTCCGTTTGTTTGTTCTTCAGATATCGGTTAGTAACTTTTTTTCTATACATGCTAGCGACCTCAAACTTGTTTTATCGCATTCAGCGCGTCAAATTACGCCGAAAACGGCCGTCTTTGTTTTGACATTGCTTGAAACACGACGTCGAATTCCGTTCGTTTGTTTCGTGGATATCGGTGAGTAACTTTTTTTCTATACATGCTAGCGACCTAAAACTTGTTTTATCGCATTCAGCGCGTCAAATTACGCCGGAAACGGCCGTCTTTGTTTTGATATTGCTCGATAGACGAAGTCGGAGTCCGTTTGTTTGTTCTTCAGATATCGGTTAGTAACTTTTTTTCTATACATGCTAGCGACCTCAAACTTGTTTTATCGCATTCAGCGCGTCAAATTACGCCAAAAACGGCCGTCTTTGTTTTGACATTGCTTGAAACACGACGTCGAATTCCGTTCGTTTGTTTCGTGGATATCGGTGAGTAACTTTTTTTCTATACATGCTAGCGACCTAAAACATGTTTTATCGCATTTAGCGCGTCAAATTACGCCGGAAACGGCCGTCTTTGTTTTGATATTGCTTGAAACACAGAGTCGAAGTCCGTTTGTTTGTTTTTCAGATATCGGTTGGTAACTTTTTTTCTATACATGCTAGCGACCTAAAACTTGTTTTATCGCATTCAGCGCGTCAAATTACGCCGGAAACGGCCGTCTTTGTTTTGATATTGCTTGAAACACAGAGTCGAAGTCCGTTTGTTTGTTTTTCAGATATCGGTTGGTAACTTTTTTTCTATACATGCTAGCGACCTAAAACTTGTTTTATTGCATTCAGCGCGTCAAATTACGCCGAAAACGGCCGTCTTTGTTTTGATATTGCTTAAAACACGACGTCGAATTCCGTTCGTTTGTTTCGTGGATATCGGTGAGTAAATTTTTTTCTATACATGCTAGCGACCTAAAACTTGTTTTATCGCATTCAGCGCGTCAAATTACGCCGGAAACGGCCGTCTTTGTTTTGATATTGCTCGATAGACAAAGTCGGAGTCCGTTTGTTTGTTCTTCAGATATCGGTTAGTAACTTTTTTTCTATACATGCTAGCGACCTAAAACTTGTTTCATCGCATTCAGCGCGTCAAATTACGCCGGAAACGGTCGTCTTTGTTCTGATATTGCTCAAAACACGGAGTCGAATTCCGTTTGTTTGTTCCGTGAATATCGGTGAGTAACTTTTTTTCTATACATGCTAGCGACCTGAAACTTGTTTTATCGCATTCAGCGCGTCAA
This sequence comes from Diprion similis, assembly GCF_021155765.1. Taxonomy (NCBI): domain Eukaryota; kingdom Metazoa; phylum Arthropoda; class Insecta; order Hymenoptera; family Diprionidae; genus Diprion; species Diprion similis. The sequence continues at coordinate 7,955,162 of NC_060109.1, read as the reverse complement.
ATTACGCCGGAAACGGCCGTCTTTGTTTTGATATTGCTCGATAGACGAAGTCGGAGTCCGTTTGTTTGTTCTTCAGATATCGGTTAGTAACTTTTTTCTATACATGCTAGCGACCTGAAACTTGTTTCATCGCATTCAGCGCGTCAAATTACGCCGGAAACGGTCGTCTTTGTTCTGATATTGCTCAAAAGACGGAGTCGAATTCCGTTTGTTTGTTCCGTGAATATCGGTGAGTAACTTTTTTTCTATACATGCTAGCGACCTAAGACTTGTTTTATCGCATTCAGCGCGTCAAATTACGCCGAAAACGGCCGTCTTTGTTTTGATATTGCTCGAAACACGGAGTCGAAGTCCGTTTGTTTGTTTTTCAGATATCGGTTGGTAACTTTTTTTCTATACATGCTAGCAACCTAAAACTTGTTTTATCGCATTCAGCGCGTCAAATTACGCCGGAAACGGCCGTCTTTGTTTTGATATTGCTCGATAGACGAAGTCGGAGTCCGTTTGTTTGTTCTTCAGATATCGGTTAGTAACTTTTTTTCTATACATGCTAGCGACCTCAAACTTGTTTTATCGCATTCAGCGCGTCAAATTACGCCGGAAACGGCCGTCTTTGTTTTGATATTGCTTGAAACACAGAGTCGAAGTCCGTTTGTTTGTTTTTCAGATATCGGTTGGTAACTTTTTTTCTATACATGCTAGCGACCTAAAACTTGTTTTATCGCATTCAGGGCGTCAAATTACGCCGGAAACGGCCGTCTTTGTTTTGATATTGCTCGATAGACAAAGTCGGAGTCCGTTTGTTTGTTCTTCAGATATCGGTTAGTAACTTTTTTTCTATACATGCTAGCGACCTAAAACTTGTTTCATCGCATTCAGCGCGTCAAATTACGCCGGAAACGGTCGTCTTTGTTCTGATATTGCTCAAAACACGGAGTCGAATTCCGTTTGTTTGTTCCGTGAATATCGGTGAGTAACTTTTTTTCTATACATGCTAGCGACCTGAAACTTGTTTTATCGCATTCAGCGCGTCAAATTACGCCGGAAACGGCCGTCTTTGTTTTGATATTGCTCGATAGACGAAGTCGGAGTCCGTTTGTTTGTTCTTCAGATATCGGTTAGTAACTTTTTTCTATACATGCTAGCGACCTGAAACTTGTTTCATCGCATTCAGCGCGTCAAATTACGCCGGAAACGGTCGTCTTTGTTCTGATATTGCTCAAAAGACGGAGTCGAATTCCGTTTGTTTGTTCCGTGAATATCGGTGAGTAACTTTTTTTCTATACATGCTAGCGACCTAAGACTTGTTTTATCGCATTCAGCGCGTCAAATTACGCCGGAAACGGCCGTCTTTGTTTTGATATTGCTCGAAACACGAAGTCGAAGTCCGTTTGTTTGTTTTTCAGATATCGGTTGGTAACTTTTTTTCTATACATGCTAGCAACCTAAAACTTGTTTTATCGCATTCAGCGCGTCAAATTACGCCGGAAACGGCCGTCTTTGTTTTGATATTGCTCGATAGACGAAGTCGGAGTCCGTTTGTTTGTTCTTCAGATATCGGTTAGTAACTTTTTTTCTATACATGCTAGCGACCTCAAACTTGTTCTATCGCATTCAGCGCGTCAAATTACGCCGAAAACGGCCGTCTTTGTTTTGACATTGCTTGAAACACGACGTCGAATTCCGTTCGTTTGTTTCGTGGATATCGGTGAGTAACTTTTTTTCTATACATGCTAGCGACCTAAAACTTGTTTTATCGCATTTAGCGCGTCAAATTACGCCGGAAACGGCCGTCTTTGTTTTGATATTGCTTGAAACACAGAGTCGAAGTCCGTTTGTTTGTTTTTCAGATATCGGTTGGTAACTTTTTTTCTATACATGCTAGCGACCTAAAACTTGTTTTATCGCATTCAGCGCGTCAAATTACGCCGGAAACGGCCGTCTTTGTTTTGATATTGCTTGAAACACAGAGTCGAAGTCCGTTTGTTTGTTTTTCAGATATCGGTTGGTAACTTTTTTTCTATACATGCTAGCGACCTAAAACTTGTTTCATCGCATTCAGCGCGTCAAATTACGCCGGAAACGGCCGTCTTTGTTTTGATATTGCTCGAAACACGGAGTCGAAGTCCGTTTGTTTGTTTTTCAGATATCGGTTGATAACTTTTTTTCTATACATGCTAGCGACCTGAAACTTGTTTTATCGCATTCAGCGCGTCAAATTACGCCGGAAACGGTCGTCTTTGTTCTGATATTGCTCGAAACACGAAGTCGAAGTCCGTTTGTTTGTTTTTCAGATATCGGTTGGTAACTTTTTTTCTATACATGCTAGCGACCTAAAACTTGTTTTATCGCATTCAGCGCGTCAAATTACGCCGGAAACGGTCGTCTTTGTTCTGATATTGCTCGAAACACGAAGTCGAAGTCCGTTTGTTTGTTTTTCAGATATCGGTTGGTAACTTTTTTTCTATACATGCTAGCGACCTAAAACTTGTTTTATCGCATTCAGCGCGTCAAATTACGCCGGAAACGGTCGTCTTTGTTCTGATATCGCTCAAAACACGGAGTCGAATTCCGTTTGTTTGCTTCGTGGATATCGGTGAGTAACTTTTTTTCTATACATGCTAGCGACCTAAAACTTGTTTTATCGCATTCAGCGCGTCAAATTACGCCGGAAACGGCCGTCTTTGTTCTGATATTGCTCGAAACACGAAGTCGAAATCCGTTTGTTTGTTTTTCAGATATCGGTCGGTAACTTTTTTTCTATACATGCTAGCGACCTAAAACTTGTTTCATCGCATTCAGCGCGTCAAATTACGCTGGAAACGGTCGTCTTTGTTCTGATATTGCTCAAAACACGGAGTCGAATTTCGTTTGTTTGTTTCGTGAATATCGGTGAGTAACTTTTTTTCTATACATGCTAGCGACCTAAAACTTGTCTTCTCGCATTTAGCGCGTCAAATTACGACGAAAACGGTCGTCTTTGTTCTGATATTGCTCAAAACACGGAGTCGAATTCCGTTTGTTTGTTTCGTGGATATCGGTGAGTAACTTTTTTTCTATACATGCTAGCGACCTAAAACTTGTTTTATTGCATTCAGCGCGTCAAATTACGCCGAAAACGGCCGTCTTTGTTTTGATATTGCTTAAAACACGACGTCGAATTCCGTTCGTTTGTTTCGTGGATATCGGTGAGTAAATTTTTTTCTATACATGCTAGCGACCTAAAACTTGTTTTATCGCATTCAGCGCGTCAAATTACGCCGGAAACGGCCGTCTTTGTTCTGATATTGCTCGAAACACGAAGTCGAAATCCGTTTGTTTGTTTTTCAGATATCGGTCGGTAACTTTTTTTCTATACATGCTAGCGACCTAAAACTTGTTTCATCGCATTCAGCGCGTCAAATTACGCTGGAAACGGTCGTCTTTGTTCTGATATTGCTCAAAACACGGAGTCGAATTTCGTTTGTTTGTTTCGTGAATATCGGTGAGTAACTTTTTTTCTATACATGCTAGCGACCTAAAACTTGTCTTCTCGCATTTAGCGCGTCAAATTACGACGAAAACGGTCGTCTTTGTTCTGATATTGCTCAAAACACGGAGTCGAATTCCGTTTGTTCGTTTCGTGGATATCGGTGAGTAACTTTTTTTCTATACATGCTAGCGACCTAAAACTTGTTTTATTGCATTCAGCGCGTCAAATTACGCCGAAAACGGCCGTCTTTGTTTTGATATTGCTTAAAACACGACGTCGAATTCCGTTCGTTTGTTTCGTGGATATCGGTGAGTAAATTTTTTTCTATACATGCTAGCGACCTAAAACTTGTTTTATCGCATTCAGCGCGTCAAATTACGCCGGAAACGGCCGTCTTTGTTTTGATATTGCTCGATAGACGAAGTCGGAGTCCGTTTGTTTGTTCTTCAGATATCGGTTAGTAACTTTTTTTCTATACATGCTAGCGACCTAAAACTTGTTTCATCGCATTCAGCGCGTCAAATTACGCCGGAAACGGTCGTCTTTGTTCTGATATTGCTCAAAACACGGAGTCGAATTCCGTTTGTTTGTTTTTCAGATATCGGTTGGTAACTTTTTTTCTATACATGCTAGCAACCTAAAACTTGTTTTATCGCATTCAGCGCGTCAAATTACGCCGGAAACGGCCGTCTTTGTTTTGATATTGCTCGATAGACGAAGTCGGAGTCCGTTTGTTTGTTCTTTAGATATCGGTTAGTAACTTTTTTTCTATACATGCTAGCGACCTAAAACTTGTTTTATCGCATTCAGGGCGTCAAATTACGCCGGAATCGGTCGTCTTTGTTCTGATATTGCTCAAAACACGGAGTCGAATTCCGTTCGTTTGTTTCGTGGATATCGGTGTGTAACTTTTTTTCCATACATGCTAGCGACCTAAAACTTGTTTTATCGCATTCAGCGCGTCAAATTACGCCGGAAACGGTCGTCTTTGTTCTGATATTGCTCAAAACACGGAGTCGAATTCCGTTCGTTTGTTCCGTGAATATCGGTGAGTAACTTTTTTTTTATACATGCTAGCGACCTAAAACTTGTTTTATCGCATTCAGCGCGTCAAATTACGCCGGAAACGGCCGTCTTTGTTTTGATATTGCTCGATAGACGAAGTCAGAGTCCGTTTGTTTGTTCTTCAGATATCGGTTAGTAACTTTTTTTCTATACATGCTAGCGACCTAAAACTTGTTTCATCGCATTCAGCGCGTCAAATTACGCCGGAAACGGTCGTCTTTGTTCTGATATTGCTCAAAACACGGAGTCGAATTCCGTTTGTTTGTTCCGTGAATATCGGTGAGTAACTTTTTTTCTATACATGCTAGCGACCTAAAACTTGTTTTATTGCATTCAGCGCGTCAAATTACGCCGAAAACGGCCGTCTTTGTTTTGATATTGCTTGAAACACAGAGTCGAAGTCCGTTTGTTTGTTTTTCAGATATCGGTTGGTAACTTTTTTTCTATACATGCTAGCGACCTAAAACTTGTTTCATCGCATTCAGCGCGTCAAATTACGCCGGAAACGGCCGTCTTTGTTTTGATATTGCTCGAAACACGGAGTCGAAGTCCGTTTGTTTGTTTTTCAGATATCGGTTGATAACTTTTTTTCTATACATGCTAGCGACCTGAAACTTGTTTTATCGCATTTAGCGCGTCAAATTACGCCGGAAACGGTCGTCTTTGTTCTGATATTGCTCGAAACACGAAGTCGAAGTCCGTTTGTTTGTTTTTCAGATATCGGTTGGTAACTTTTTTTCTATACATGCTAGCGACCTAAAACTTGTTTTATCGCATTCAGCGCGTCAAATTACGCCGGAAACGGTCGTCTTTGTTCTGATATTGCTCGAAACACGAAGTCGGAGTCCGTTTGTTTGTTCTTCAGATATCGGTTAGTAACTTTTTTTCTATACATGCTAGCGACCTCAAACTTGTTTTATCGCATTCAGCGCGTCAAATTACGCCGAAAACGGCCGTCTTTGTTTTGACATTGCTTGAAACACGACGTCGAATTCCGTTCGTTTGTTTCGTGGATATCGGTGAGTAACTTTTTTTCTATACATGCTAGCGACCTAAAACTTGTTTTATCGCATTTAGCGCGTCAAATTACGCCGGAAACGGCCGTCTTTGTTTTGATATTGCTTGAAACACAGAGTCGAAGTCCGTTTGTTTGTTTTTCAGATATCGGTTGGTAACTTTTTTTCTATACATGCTAGCGACCTAAAACTTGTTTTATCGCATTCAGCGCGTCAAATTACGCCGGAAACGGCCGTCTTTGTTTTGATATTGCTTGAAACACAGAGTCGAAGTCCGTTCGTTTGTTTTTCAGATATCGGTTGGTAACTTTTTTTCTATACATGCTAGCGACCTAAAACTTGTTTCATCGCATTCAGCGCGTCAAATTACGCCGGAAACGGCCGTCTTTGTTTTGATATTGCTCGAAACACGGAGTCGAAGTCCGTTTGTTTGTTTTTCAGATATCGGTTGATAACTTTTTTTCTATACATGCTAGCGACCTGAAACTTGTTTTATCGCATTCAGCGCGTCAAATTACGCCGGAAACGGTCGTCTTTGTTCTGATATTGCTCGAAACACGAAGTCGAAGTCCGTTTGTTTGTTTTTCAGATATCGGTTGGTAACTTTTTTTCTATACATGCTAGCGACCTAAAACTTGTTTTATCGCATTCAGCGCGTCAAATTACGCCGGAAACGGTCGTCTTTGTTCTGATATTGCTCGAAACACGAAGTCGAAGTCCGTTTGTTTGTTTTTCAGATATCGGTTGGTAACTTTTTTTCTATACATGCTAGCGACCTAAAACTTGTTTTATCGCATTCAGCGCGTCAAATTACGCCGGAAACGGTCGTCTTTGTTCTGATATCGCTCAAAACACGGAGTCGAATTCCGTTTGTTTGCTTCGTGGATATCGGTGAGTAACTTTTTTTCTATACATGCTAGCGACCTAAAACTTGTTTTATCGCATTCAGCGCGTCAAATTACGCCGGAAACGGCCGTCTTTGTTCTGATATTGCTCGAAACACGAAGTCGAAATCCGTTTGTTTGTTTTTCAGATATCGGTCGGTAACTTTTTTTCTATACATGCTAGCGACCTAAAACTTGTTTCATCGCATTCAGCGCGTCAAATTACGCTGGAAACGGTCGTCTTTGTTCTGATATTGCTCAAAACACGGAGTCGAATTTCGTTTGTTTGTTTCGTGAATATCGGTGAGTAACTTTTTTTCTATACATGCTAGCGACCTAAAACTTGTCTTCTCGCATTTAGCGCGTCAAATTACGACGAAAACGGTCGTCTTTGTTCTGATATTGCTCAAAACACGGAGTCGAATTCCGTTTGTTTGTTTCGTGGATATCGGTGAGTAACTTTTTTTCTATACATGCTAGCGACCTAAAACTTGTTTTATTGCATTCAGCGCGTCAAATTACGCCGAAAACGGCCGTCTTTGTTTTGATATTGCTTAAAACACGACGTCGAATTCCGTTCGTTTGTTTCGTGGATATCGGTGAGTAAATTTTTTTCTATACATGCTAGCGACCTAAAACTTGTTTTATCGCATTCAGCGCGTCAAATTACGCCGGAAACGGCCGTCTTTGTTCTGATATTGCTCGAAACACGAAGTCGAAATCCGTTTGTTTGTTTTTCAGATATCGGTCAGTAACTTTTTTTCTATACATGCTAGCGACCTAAAACTTGTTTCATCGCATTCAGCGCGTCAAATTACGCTGGAAACGGTCGTCTTTGTTCTGATATTGCTCAAAACACGGAGTCGAATTTCGTTTGTTTGTTTCGTGAATATCGGTGAGTAACTTTTTTTCTATACATGCTAGCGACCTAAAACTTGTCTTCTCGCATTTAGCGCGTCAAATTACGACGAAAACGGTCGTCTTTGTTCTGATATTGCTCAAAACACGGAGTCGAATTCCGTTTGTTTGTTTCGTGGATATCGGTGAGTAACTTTTTTTCTATACATGCTAGCGACCTAAAACTTGTTTTATTGCATTCAGCGCGTCAAATTACGCCGAAAACGGCCGTCTTTGTTTTGATATTGCTTAAAACACGACGTCGAATTCCGTTCGTTTGTTTCGTGGATATCGGTGAGTAAATTTTTTTCTATACATGCTAGCGACCTAAAACTTGTTTTATCGCATTCAGCGCGTCAAATTACGCCGGAAACGGCCGTCTTTGTTTTGATATTGCTCGATAGACGAAGTCGGAGTCCGTTTGTTTGTTCTTCAGATATCGGTTAGTAACTTTTTTTCTATACATGCTAGCGACCTAAAACTTGTTTCATCGCATTCAGCGCGTCAAATTACGCCGGAAACGGTCGTCTTTGTTCTGATATTGCTCAAAACACGGAGTCGAATTCCGTTTGTTTGTTTTTCAGATATCGGTTGGTAACTTTTTTTCTATACATGCTAGCAACCTAAAACTTGTTTTATCGCATTCAGCGCGTCAAATTACGCCGGAAACGGCCGTCTTTGTTTTGATATTGCTCGATAGACGAAGTCGGAGTCCGTTTGTTTGTTCTTTAGATATCGGTTAGTAACTTTTTTTCTATACATGCTAGCGACCTAAAACTTGTTTTATCGCATTCAGGGCGTCAAATTACGCCGGAATCGGTCGTCTTTGTTCTGATATTGCTCAAAACACGGAGTCGAATTCCGTTCGTTTGTTTCGTGGATATCGGTGTGTAACTTTTTTTCCATACATGCTAGCGACCTAAAACTTGTTTTATCGCATTCAGCGCGTCAAATTACGCCGGAAACGGTCGTCTTTGTTCTGATATTGCTCAAAACACGGAGTCGAATTCCGTTCGTTTGTTCCGTGAATATCGGTGAGTAACTTTTTTTTTATACATGCTAGCGACCTAAAACTTGTTTTATCGCATTCAGCGCGTCAAATTACGCCGGAAACGGCCGTCTTTGTTTTGATATTGCTCGATAGACGAAGTCAGAGTCCGTTTGTTTGTTCTTCAGATATCGGTTAGTAACTTTTTTTTTATACATGCTAGCGACCTAAAACTTGTTTCATCGCATTCAGCGCGTCAAATTACGCCGGAAACGGTCGTCTTTGTTCTGATATTGCTCAAAACACGGAGTCGAATTCCGTTTGTTTGTTCCGTGAATATCGGTGAGTAACTTTTTTTCTATACATGCTAGCGACCTAAAACTTGTTTTATTGCATTCAGCGCGTCAAATTACGCCGAAAACGGCCGTCTTTGTTTTGATATTGCTTAAAACACGACGTCGAATTCCGTTCGTTTGTTTCGTGGATATCGGTGAGTAAATTTTTTTCTATACATGCTAGCGACCTAAAACTTGTTTTATCGCATTCAGCGCGTCAAATTACGCCGGAAACGGCCGTCTTTGTTCTGATATTGCTCGAAACACGAAGTCGAAATCCGTTTGTTTGTTTTTCAGATATCGGTCGGTAACTTTTTTTCTATACATGCTAGCGACCTAAAACTTGTTTCATCGCATTCAGCGCGTCAAATTACGCTGGAAACGGTCGTCTTTGTTCTGATATTGCTCAAAACACGGAGTCGAATTTCGTTTGTTTGTTTCGTGAATATCGGTGAGTAACTTTTTTTCTATACATGCTAGCGACCTAAAACTTGTCTTCTCGCATTTAGCGCGTCAAATTACGACGAAAACGGTCGTCTTTGTTCTGATATTGCTCAAAACACGGAGTCGAATTCCGTTTGTTTGTTTCGTGGATATCGGTGAGTAACTTTTTTTCTATACATGCTAGCGACCTAAAACTTGTTTTATTGCATTCAGCGCGTCAAATTACGCCGAAAACGGCCGTCTTTGTTTTGATATTGCTTAAAACACGACGTCGAATTCCGTTCGTTTGTTTCGTGGATATCGGTGAGTAAATTTTTTTCTATACATGCTAGCGACCTAAAACTTGTTTTATCGCATTCAGCGCGTCAAATTACGCCGGAAACGGCCGTCTTTGTTTTGATATTGCTCGATAGACGAAGTCGGAGTCCGTTTGTTTGTTCTTCAGATATCGGTTAGTAACTTTTTTTCTATACATGCTAGCGACCTAAAACTTGTTTCATCGCATTCAGCGCGTCAAATTACGCCGGAAACGGTCGTCTTTGTTCTGATATTGCTCAAAACACGGAGTCGAATTCCGTTTGTTTGTTTTTCAGATATCGGTTGGTAACTTTTTTTCTATACATGCTAGCAACCTAAAACTTGTTTTATCGCATTCAGCGCGTCAAATTACGCCGGAAACGGCCGTCTTTGTTTTGATATTGCTCGATAGACGAAGTCGGAGTCCGTTTGTTTGTTCTTTAGATATCGGTTAGTAACTTTTTTTCTATACATGCTAGCGACCTAAAACTTGTTTTATCGCATTCAGGGCGTCAAATTACGCCGGAATCGGTCGTCTTTGTTCTGATATTGCTCAAAACACGGAGTCGAATTCCGTTCGTTTGTTTCGTGGATATCGGTGTGTAACTTTTTTTCCATACATGCTAGCGACCTAAAACTTGTTTTATCGCATTCAGCGCGTCAAATTACGCCGGAAACGGTCGTCTTTGTTCTGATATTGCTCAAAACACGGAGTCGAATTCCGTTCGTTTGTTCCGTGAATATCGGTGAGTAACTTTTTTTTTATACATGCTAGCGACCTAAAACTTGTTTTATCGCATTCAGCGCGTCAAATTACGCCGGAAACGGCCGTCTTTGTTTTGATATTGCTCGATAGACGAAGTCAGAGTCCGTTTGTTTGTTCTTCAGATATCGGTTAGTAACTTTTTTTCTATACATGCTAGCGACCTAAAACTTGTTTCATCGCATTCAGCGCGTCAAATTACGCCGGAAACGGTCGTCTTTGTTCTGATATTGCTCAAAACACGGAGTCGAATTCCGTTTGTTTGTTCCGTGAATATCGGTGAGTAACTTTTTTTCTATACATGCTAGCGACCTAAAACTTGTTTTATCGCATTCAGCGCGTCAAATTACGCCGGAAACGGCCGTCTTTGTTTTGATATTGCTCGAAACACGGAGTCGAAGTTCGTTTGTTTGTTTTTCAGATATCGGTTGGTAACTTTTTTTCTATACATGCTAGCAACCTAAAACTTGTTTTATCGCATTCAGCGCGTCAAATTACGCCGGAAACGGCCGTCTTTGTTTTGATATTGCTCGATAGACGAAGTCGGAGTCCGTTTGTTTGTTCTTCAGATATCGGTTAGTAACTTTTTTTCTATACATGCTAGCGACCTAAGACTTGTTTCATCGCATTCAGCGCGTCAAATTACGCCGGAAACGTTCGTCTTTGTTCTGATATTGCTCAAAACACGGAGTCGAATTCCGTTTGTTTGTTCCGTGAATATCGGTGAGTAACTTTTTTTCTATACATGCTAGCGACCTAAAACTTGTTTTATCGCATTCAGCGCGTCAAATTACGCCGGAAACGGCCGTCTTTGTTTTGATATTGCTCGAAACACGGAGTCGAAGTCCGTTTGTTTGTTTTTCAGATATCGGTTGGTAACTTTTTTTCTATACATGCTAGCGACCTGAAACTTGTTTTATCGCATTCAGCGCGTCAAATTACGCCGGAAACGGCCGTCTTTGTTTTGATATTGCTCGAAACACGGATTCGAAGTCCGTTTTTTTGTTTTTCAGATATCGGTTGGTAACTTTTTTTCTATACATGCTAGCGACCTAAAACTTGTTTTATCGCATTCAGCGCGTCAAATTACGCCGGAAACGGCCGTCTTTGTTTTGATATTGCTCGAAACACGGAGTCGAATTCCGTTTGTTTGTTTCGTGGATATCGGTGAGTAACTTTCTTTCTATACATGCTAGCGACCTAAAACTTGTTTTATCGCATTCAGCGCGTCAAATTACGCCGGAAACGGCCGTCTTTGTTTTGATATTGCTCGAAACACGGAGTCGAATTCCGTTCGTTTGTTCCGTGAATATCGGTGAGTAACTTTTTTTTTATACATGCTAGCGACCTAAAACTTGTTTTATCGCATTCAGCGCGTCAAATTACGCCGGAAACGGCCGTCTTTGTTTTGATATTGCTCGATAGACGAAGTCAGAGTCCGTTTGTTTGTTCTTCAGATATCGGTTAGTAACTTTTTTTCTATACATGCTAGCGACCTAAAACTTGTTTCATCGCATTCAGCGCGTCAAATTACGCCGGAAACGGTCGTCTTTGTTCTGATATTGCTCAAAACACGGAGTCGAATTCCGTTTGTTTGTTCCGTGAATATCGGTGAGTAACTTTTTTTTTATACATGCTAGCGACCTAAAACTTGTTTTATCGCATTCAGCGCGTCAAATTACGCCGGAAACGGCCGTCTTTGTTTTGATATTGCTCGAAACACGGAGTCGAATTCCGTTTGTTTGTTTCGTGGATATCGGTGAGTAACTTTCTTTCTATACATGCTAGCGACCTAAAACTTGTTTTATCGCATTCAGCGCGTCAAATTACGCCGGAAACGGCCGTCTTTGTTTTGATATTGCTCGAAACACGGAGTCGAATTCCGTTCGTTTGTTCCGTGAATATCGGTGAGTAACTTTTTTTTTATACATGCTAGCGACCTAAAACTTGTTTTATCGCATTCAGCGCGTCAAATTACGCCGGAAACGGCCGTCTTTGTTTTGATATTGCTCGATAGACGAAGTCAGAGTCCGTTTGTTTGTTCTTCAGATATCGGTTAGTAACTTTTTTTCTATACATGCTAGCGACCTAAAACTTGTTTCATCGCATTCAGCGCGTCAAATTACGCCGGAAACGGTCGTCTTTGTTCTGATATTGCTCAAAACACGGAGTCGAATTCCGTTTGTTTGTTCCGTGAATATCGGTGAGTAACTTTTTTTCTATACATGCTAGCGACCTAAAACTTGTTTTATCGCATTCAGCGCGTCAAATTACGCCGGAAACGGCCGTCTTTGTTTTGATATTGCTCGAAACACGGAGTCGAAGTTCGTTTGTTTGTTTTTCAGATATCGGTTGGTAACTTTTTTTCTATACATGCTAGCAACCTAAAACTTGTTTTATCGCATTCAGCGCGTCAAATTACGCCGGAAACGGCCGTCTTTGTTTTGATATTGCTCGATAGACGAAGTCGGAGTCCGTTTGTTTGTTCTTCAGATATCGGTTAGTAACTTTTTTTCTATACATGCTAGCGACCTAAGACTTGTTTCATCGCATTCAGCGCGTCAAATTACGCCGGAAACGTTCGTCTTTGTTCTAATATTGCTCAAAACACGGAGTCGAATTCCGTTTGTTTGTTCCGTGAATATCGGTGAGTAACTTTTTTTCTATACATGCTAGCGACCTAAAACTTGTTTTATCGCATTCAGCGCGTCAAATTACGCCGGAAACGGCCGTCTTTGTTTTGATATTGCTCGAAACACGGAGTCGAAGTCCGTTTGTTTGTTTTTCAGATATCGGTTGGTAACTTTTTTTCTATACATGCTAGCGACCTGAAACTTGTTTTATCGCATTCAGCGCGTCAAATTACGCCGGAAACGGCCGTCTTTGTTTTGATATTGCTCGAAACACGGATTCGAAGTCCGTTTTTTTGTTTTTCAGATATCGGTTGGTAACTTTTTTTCTATACATGCTAGCGACCTAAAACTTGTTTTATCGCATTCAGCGCGTAAAATTACGCCGGAAACGGCCGTCTTTGTTTTGATATTGCTCGAAACACGGAGTCGAATTCCGTTTGTTTGTTTCGTGGATATCGGTGAGTAACTTTCTTTCTATACATGCTAGCGACCTAAAACTTGTTTTATCGCATTCAGCGCGTCAAATTACGCCGGAAACGGCCGTCTTTGTTTTGATATTGCTCGAAACACGGAGTCGAATTCCGTTCGTTTGTTCCGTGAATATCGGTGAGTAACTTTTTTTTTATACATGCTAGCGACCTAAAACTTGTTTTATCGCATTCAGCGCGTCAAATTACGCCGGAAACGGCCGTCTTTGTTTTGATATTGCTCGATAGACGAAGTCAGAGTCCGTTTGTTTGTTCTTCAGATATCGGTTAGTAACTTTTTTTCTATACATGCTAGCGACCTAAAACTTGTTTCATCGCATTCAGCCCGTCAAATTACGCCGGAAACGGTCGTCTTTGTTCTGATATTGCTCAAAACACGGAGTCGAATTCCGTTTGTTTGTTCCGTGAATATCGGTGAGTAACTTTTTTTCTATACATGCTAGCGACCTAAAACTTGTTTTATCGCATTCAGCGCGTCAAATTACGCCGGAAACGGCCGTCTTTGTTTTGATATTGCTCGAAACACGGAGTCGAAGTTCGTTTGTTTGTTTTTCAGATATCGGTTGGTAACTTTTTTTCTATACATGCTAGCAACCTAAAACTTGTTTTATCGCATTCAGCGCGTCAAATTACGCCGGAAACGGCCGTCTTTGTTTTGATATTGCTCGATAGACGAAGTCGGAGTCCGTTTGTTTGTTCTTCAGATATCGGTTAGTAACTTTTTTTCTATACATGCTAGCGACCTAAGACTTGTTTCATCGCATTCAGCGCGTCAAATTACGCCGGAAACGTTCGTCTTTGTTCTGATATTGCTCAAAACACGGAGTCGAATTCCGTTTGTTTGTTCCGTGAATATCGGTGAGTAACTTTTTTTCTATACATGCTAGCGACCTAAAACTTGTTTTATCGCATTCAGCGCGTCAAATTACGCCGGAAACGGCCGTCTTTGTTTTGATATTGCTCGAAACACGGAGTCGAAGTCCGTTTGTTTGTTTTTCAGATATCGGTTGGTAACTTTTTTTCTATACATGCTAGCGACCTGAAACTTGTTTTATCGCATTCAGCGCGTCAAATTACGCCGGAAACGGCCGTCTTTGTTTTGATATTGCTCGAAACACGGATTCGAAGTCCGTTTTTTTGTTTTTCAGATATCGGTTGGTAACTTTTTTTCTATACATGCTAGCGACCTAAAACTTGTTTTATCGCATTCAGCGCGTCAAATTACGCCGGAAACGGCCGTCTTTGTTTTGATATTGCTCGAAACACGGAGTCGAATTCCGTTTGTTTGTTTCGTGGATATCGGTGAGTAACTTTCTTTCTATACATGCTAGCGACCTAAAACTTGTTTTATCGAATTCAGCGCGTCAAATTACGCCGGAAACGGTCGTCTTTGTTTTGATATTGCTCGAAACACGGAGTCGAAGTCCGTTTGTTTGTTTTTCAGATATCGGTTGGAAACTTTTTTTCTATACATGCTAGCAACCTAAAACTTGTTTTATCGCATTCAGCGCGTCAAATTACGCCGGAAACGGCCGTCTTTGTTTTGATATTGCTCGACACACGGAGTCGAAGTCCGTTTGTTTGTTTTTCAGATATCGGTTGGTAACTTTTTTTCTATACATGCTAGCGACCTAAAACTTGTTTTATCGCGTTCAGCGCGTCAAATTACGCCGGAAACGGCCGTCTTTGTTTTGATATTGCTCAAAACACGGAGTCGAAGTCCGTTTGTTTGTTTTTCAGATATCGGTTGGTAACTTTTTTTCTATACATGCCAGCAACCTAAAACTTGTTTTATCGCATTTAGCGCGTCAAATTACGCCGAAAACGGTCGTCTTTGTTCTGATATTGCTCAAACACGGAGTCGAATTCCGTTTGTTTGTTCCGTGAATATCGGTGAGTAACTTTTTTTCTATACATGCTAGCGACCTAAAACTTGTTTTATCGCATTCAGCGCGTCAAATTACGCCGGAATCGGTCGTCTTTGTTCTGATATTGCTCAAAACACGGAGTCGAATTCCGTTTGTTTGTTTCGTGGATATCGGTGTGTAACTTTTTTTCCATACATGCTAGCGACCTAAAACTTGTTTTATCGCATTCAGCGCGTCAAATTACGCCGGAAACGGCCGTCTTTGTTCTGTTATTGCTCAAAACACGAAGTCGAAGTCCGTTTGTTTGTTTCGCGAATATCGGTTAGTAACTTTTTTTCTATACATGCTAGCGACCTAAAACTTGTTTTATCGCATTCAGCGCGTCAAATTACGCCGGAAACGGCCGTCTTTGTTTTGATATTAATCGAAACACGGAGTCGAAGTCCATTTGTTTGTTTTTCAGATATCGGTTGGTAACTTTTTTTCTATACATGCTAGCGACCTAAAACTTGTTTTATCGCATTCAGCGCGTCAAATTACGCCGGAAACGGTCGTCTTTGTTCTGATATTGCTCAAAACACGGAGTCGAATTCCGTTTGTTTGTTCCGTGAATATCGGTGAGTAACTTTTTTTCTATACATGCTAGCGACCTAAAACTTGTTTTATCGCATTCAGCGCGTCAAATTACGCCGGAATCGGTCGTCTTTGTTCTGATATTGCTCAAAACACGGAGTCGAATTCCGTTTGTTTGTTTCGTGGATATCGGTGTGTAACTTTTTTTTCATACATGCTAGCGACCTAAAACTTGTTTTATCGCATTCAGCGCGTCAAATTACGCCGGAAACGGCCGTCTTTGTTTTGATATTGCTCGAAACACGGAGTCGAAGTCCGTTTGTTTGTTTTTCAGATATCGGTTGGTAACTTTTTTTCTATACATGCTAGCGACCTAAGACTTGTTTTATCGCATTCAGCGCGTCAAATTACGCCGGAAACGGCCGTCTTTGTTTTGATATTGCTCAAAACACGGAGTCGAATTCCGTTTGTTTGTTCCGTGAATATCGGTGAGTAACTTTTTTTCTATACATGCCAGCAACCTAAAACTTGTTTTATCGCATTCAGCGCGTCAAATTACGCCGGAAACGGTCGTCTTTGTTCTGATATTGCTCAAAACACGGAGTCGAATTCCGTTTGTTTGTTTCGTAAATATCGGTGAGTAACTTTTTTTCTATACATGCTAGCGACCTAAAACTTGTTTTATCGCATTCAGCGCGTCAAATTACGCCGGAAACGGTCGTCTTTGTTCTGATATTGCTCAAAACACGGAGTCGAATTCCGTTTGTTTGTTCCGTGAATATCGGTGAGTAACTTTTTTTCTATACATGCTAGCGACCTAAAACTTGTTTTATCGCATTCAGCGCGTCAAATTACGCCGGAATCGGTCGTCTTTGTTCTGATATTGCTCAAAACACGGAGTCGAATTCCGTTTGTTTGTTTCGTGGATATCGGTGTGTAACTTTTTTTCCATACATGCTAGCGACCTAAAACTTGTTTTATCGCATTCAGCGCGTCAAATTACGCCGGAAACGGCCGTCTTTGTTTTGATATTGCTCGAAACGCGGAGTCGAAGTCCGTTTGTTTGTTTTTCAGATATCGGTTGGTAACTTTTTTTCTATACATGCTAGCGACCTAAAACTTGTTTTATCGCATTCAGCGCGTCAAATTACGCCGGAAACGGCCGTCTTTGTTTTGATATTGCTCGAAACACGGAGTCGAAGTCCGTTTGTTTGTTTTTCAGATATCGGTTGGTAACTTTTTTTCTATACATGCCAGCAACCTAAAACTTGTTTTATCGCATTCAGCGCGTCAAATTACGCCGGAAACGGTCGTCTTTGTTCTGATATTGCTCAAAACACGGAGTCGAATTCCGTTTGTTTGTTTCGTAAATATCGGTGAGTAACTTTTTTTCTATACATGCTAGCGACCTAAAACTTGTTTTATCGCATTCAGCCCGTCAAATTACGCCGGAAACGGTCGTCTTTGTTTTGATATTGCTCAAAACACGGAGTCGAATTCCGTTTGTTTGTTTCGTAAATATCGGTGAGTAACTTTTTTTCTATACATGCTAGCGACCTGAAACTTGTTTTATCGCATTCAGCGCGTCAAATTACGCCGGAAACGGTCGTCTTTGTTCTGATATTGCTCGAAACACGGAGTCGAATTCCGTTTGTTTGTTCCGTGAATATCGGTGAGTAACTTTTTTTCTATACATGCTAGCGACCTAAAACTTGTTTTATCGCATTCAGCGCGTCAAATTACGCCGGAATCGGTTGTCTTTGTTCTGATATTGCTCAAAACACGGAGTCGAATTCCGTTTGTTTGTTTCGTGGATATCGGTGTGTAACTTTTTTTCCATACATGCTAGCGACCTAAAACTTGTTTTATCGCATTCAGCGCGTCAAATTACGCCGGAAACGGCCGTCTTTGTTTTGATATTGCTCGAAACACGGAGTCGAAGTCCGTTTGTTTGTTTTTCAGATATCGGTTGGTAACTTTTTTTCTATACATGCTAGCGACCTAAAACTTGTTTTATCGCATTCAGCGCGTCAAATTACGCCGGAAACGGCCGTCTTTGTTTTGATATTGCTCGAAACACGGAGTCAAAGTCCGTTTGTTTGTTTTTCAGATATCGGTTGGTAACTTTTTTTCTATACATGCTAGCAACCTAAAACTTGTTTTATCGCATTCAGCGCGTCAAATTACGCCGGAAACGGTCGTCTTTGTTCTGATATTGCTCAAAACACGGAGTCGAATTCCGTTTGTTTGTTTCGTGGATATCGGTGTGTAACTTTTTTTCCATACATGCTAGCGACCTAAAACTTGTTTTATCGCATTCAGCGCGTCAAATTACGCCGGAAACGGTCGTCTTTGTTCTGATATTGCTCAAAACACGGAGTCAAATTCCGTTTGTTTGTTTCGTGAATATCGGTGAGTAACTTTTTTTCTATACATGCTAGCGACCTAAAACTTGTTTTATCGCATTCAGCGCGTCAAATTACGCCGGAAACGGCCGTCTTTGTTTTGATATTGCTCGAAACACGGAGTCAAAGTCCGTTTGTTTGTTTTTCAGATATCGGTTGGTAACTTCTTTTCTATACATGCCAGCAACCTAAAACTTGTTTTATCGCATTCAGCGCGTCAAATTACGCCGGAAACGGTCGTCTTTGTTCTGATATTGCTCAAAACACGGAGTCAAATTCCGTTTGTTTGTTTCGTAAATATCGGTGAGTAACTTTTTTTCTATACATGCTAGCGACCTAAAACTTGTTTTATCGCATTCAGCGCGTCAAATTACGCCGGAAACGGCCGTCTTTGTTTTGATATTGCTCGAAACACGGAGTCGAAGTCCGTTTGTTTGTTTTTCAGATATCGGTTGGTAACTTTTTTTCTATACATGCCAGCAACCTAAAACTTGTTTTATCGCATTCAGCGCGTCAAATTACGCCGGAAACTGCCGTCTTTGTTTTGATATCGCTCGGAACACGGAGTCGAAGTCCGTTTGTTTGTTTTTCAGATATCGGTTGGTAACTTTTTTTCTATACATGCTAGCGACCTAAGACTTGTTTTATCGCATTCAGCGCGTCAAATTACGCCGGAAACGGCCGTCTTTGTTTTGATATTGCTCAAAACACGGAGTCGAATTCCGTTTGTTTGTTCCGTGAATATCGGTGAGTAACTTTTTTTCTATACATGCTAGCAACCTAAAACTTGTTTTATCGCATTCAGCGCGTCAAATTACGCCGGAAACGGTCGTCTTTGTTCTGATATTGCTCAAAACACGGAGTCGAATTCCGTTTGTTTGTTTCGTGAATATCGGTGAGTAACTTTTTTTCTATACATGCTAGCGACCTAAAACTTGTTTTATCGCATTCAGCGCGTCAAATTACGCCGGAAACGGTCGTCTTTGTTCTGATATTGCTCAAAACACGGAGTCAAATTCCGTTTGTTTGTTTCGTGAATATCGGTGAGTAACTTTTTTTCTATACATGCTAGCGACCTAAAACTTGTTTTATCGCATTCAGCGCGTCAAATTACGCCGGAAACGGCCGTCTTTGTTTTGATATTGCTCGAAACACGGAGTCGAAGTCCGTTTGTTTGTTTTTCAGATATCGGTTGGAAACTTTTTTTCGATACATGCTAGCAACCTAAAACTTGTTTTATCGCATTCAGCGCGTCAAATTACGCCGGAAACGGCCGTCTTTGTTTTGATATTGCTCGAAACACGGAGTCGAAGTCCGTTTGTTTGTTTTTCAGATATCGGTTGGTAACTTTTTTTCTATACATGCTAGCGACCTAAAACTTGTTTTATCGCATTCAGCGCGTCAAATTACGCCGGAACCGGCCGTCTTTGTTTTGATATTGCTCGAAACACGGAGTCGAAGTCCGTTTGTTTGTTTTTCAGATATCGGTTGGTAACTTTTTTTCTATACATGCCAGCAACCTAAAACTTGTTTTATCGCATTCAGCGCGTCAAATTACGCCGGAAACGGCCGTCTTTGTTTTGATATTGCTCGAAACACGGAGTCGAAGTCCGTTTGTTTGTTTTTCAGATATCGGTTGGTAACTTTTTTTCTATACATGCTAGCGACCTAAGACTTGTTTTATCGCATTCAGCGCGTCAAATTACGCCGGAAACGGCCGTCTTTGTTTTGATATTGCTCAAAACACGGAGTCGAATTCCGTTTGTTTGTTCCGTGAATATCGGTGAGTAACTTTTTTTCTATACATGCTAGCGACCTAAGACTTGTTTTATCGCATTCAGCGCGTCAAATTACGCCGAAAACGGCCGTCTTTGTTTTGATATTGCTCAAAACACGGAGTCGAATTCCGTTTGTTTGTTCCGTGAATATCGGTGAGTAACTTTTTTTCTATACATGCTAGCGACCTAAAACTTGTTTTATCGCATTCAGCGCGTCAAATTACGCCGGAAACGGTCGTCTTTGTTCTGATATTGCTCAAAACACGGAGTCGAATTCCGTTTGTTTGTTTCGTGAATATCGGTGAGTAACTTTTTTTCTATACATGCTAGCGACCTAAAACTTGTTTTATCGCATTCAGCGCGTCAAATTACGCCGGAAACGGTCGTCTTTGTTCTGATATTGCTCAAAACACGGAGTCAAATTCCGTTTGTTTGTTTCGTGAATATCGGTGAGTAACTTGTTTTCTATACATGCTAGCGACCTAAAACTTGTTTTATCGCATTCAGCGCGTCAAATTACGCCGGAAACGGCCGTCTTTGTTTTGATATTGCTCGAAACACGGAGTCGAAGTCCGTTTGTTTGTTTTTCAGATATCGGTTGGAAACTTTTTTTCGATACATGCTAGCAACCTAAAACTTGTTTTATCGCATTCAGCGCGTCAAATTACGCCGGAAACGGCCGTCTTTGTTTTGATATTGCTCGAAACACGGAGTCGAAGTCCGTTTGTTTGTTTTTCAGATATCGGTTGGTAACTTTTTTTCTATACATGCTAGCGACCTAAAACTTGTTTTATCGCATTCAGCGCGTCAAATTACGCCGGAAACGGCCGTCTTTGTTCTGTTATTGCTCAAAACACGGAGTCGAAGTCCGTTTGTTTGTTTCGCGAATATCGGTTAGTAACTTTTTTTCTATACATGCTAGCGACCTAAAGCTTGTTTTATCGCATTCAGCGCGTCAAATTACGCCGGAAACGGCCGTCTTTGTTTTGATATTGCTCGAAACACGGAGTCGAAGTCCATTTGTTTGTTTTTCAGATATCGGTTGATAACTTTTTTTCTTCACATGCTAGCGACCTAAAACTTGTTTTATCGCATTCAGCGCGTCAAATTACGCCGGAAACGGTCGTCTTTGTTCTGATATTGCTCAAAACACGGAGTCGAATTCCGTTGGTTTGTTCCGTGAATATCGGTGAGTAACTTTTTCTCTATACATGCTAGCAACCTAAAACTTGTTTTATCGCATTCAGCGCGTCAAATTACGCCGGAATCGGTCGTCTTTGTTCTGATATTGCTCAAAACACGGAGTCGAATTCCGTTTGTTTGTTTCGTGGATATCGGTGTGTAACTTTTTTTCCATACATGCTAGCGACCTAAAACTTGTTTTATCGCATTCAGCGCGTCAAATTACGCCGGAAACGGCCGTCTTTGTTTTGATATTGCTCGAAACACGGAGTCGAAGTCCGTTTGTTTGTTTTTCAGATATCGGTTGGTAACTTTTTTTCTATACATGCCAGCAACCTAAAACTTGTTTTATCGCATTCAGCGCGTCAAATTACGCCGGAAACGGTCGTCTTTGTTCTGATATTGCTCAAAACACGGAGTCGAAATCCGTTTGTTTGTTCCGTGAATATCGGTGAGTAACTTTTTTTCTATACATGCTAGCGACCTGAAACTTGTTTTATCGAATTCAGCGCGTCAAATTACGCCGGAATCGGTCGTCTTTGTTCTGATATTGCTCAAAACACGGAGTCGAATTCCGTTTGTTTGTTTCGTGAATATCGGTGAGTAACTTTTTTTCTATACATGCTAGCGACCTAAAACTTGTTTTATCGCATTCAGCGCGTCAAATTACGCCGGAAACGGCCGTCTTTGTTTTGATATTGCTCGAAACACGGAGTCGAAGTCCGTTTGTTTGTTTTTCAGATATCGGTTGGAAACTTTTTTTCGATACATGCTAGCAACCTAAAACTTGTTTTATCGCATTCAGCGCGTCAAATTACGCCGGAAACGGCCGTCTTTGTTTTGATATTGCTCGAAACACGGAGTCGAAGTCCGTTTGTTTGTTTTTCAGATATCGGTTGGTAACTTTTTTTCTATACATGCTAGCGACCTAAAACTTGTTTTATCGCATTCAGCGCGTCAAATTAGGCCGGAAACGGCCGTCTTTGTTCTGTTATTGCTCAAAACACGGAGTCGAAGTCCGTTTGTTTGTTTCGCGAATATCGGTTAGTAACTTTTTTTCTATACATGCTAGCGACCTAAAGCTTGTTTTATCGCATTCAGCGCGTCAAATTACGCCGGAAACGGCCGTCTTTGTTTTGATATTGCTCGAAACACGGAGTCGAAGTCCATTTGTTTGTTTTTCAGATATCGGTTGATAACTTTTTTTCTATACATGCTAGCGACCTAAAACTTGTTTTATCGCATTCAGCGCGTCAAATTACGCCGGAAACGGTCGTCTTTGTTCTGATATTGCTCAAAACACGGAGTCGAATTCCGTTGGTTTGTTCCGTGAATATCGGTGAGTAACTTTTTCTTTATACATGCTAGCAACCTAAAACTTGTTTTATCGCATTCAGCGCGTCAAATTACGCCGGAATCGGTCGTCTTTGTTCTGATATTGCTCAAAACACGGAGTCGAATTCCGTTTGTTTGTTTCGTGGATATCGGTGTGTAACTTTTTTTCCATACATGCTAGCGACCTAAAACTTGTTTTATCGCATTCAGCGCGTCAAATTACGCCGGAAACGGCCGTCTTTGTTTTGATATTGCTCGAAACACGGAGTCGAAGTCCGTTTGTTTGTTTTTCAGATATCGGTTGGTAACTTTTTTTCTATACATGCTAGCGACCTAAAACTTGTTTTATCGCATTCAGCGCGTCAAAATACGCCGGAAACGGCCGTCTTTGTTTTGATATTGCTCGAAACACGGAGTCGAAGTCCGTTTGTTTGTTTTTCAGATATCGGTTGGTAACTTTTTTTCTATACATGCCAGCAACCTAAAACTTGTTTTATCGCATTCAGCGCGTCAAATTACGCCGGAAACGGTCGTCTTTGTTCTGATATTGCTCAAAACACGGAGTCGAATTCCGTTTGTTTGTTTCGTAAATATCGGTGAGTAACTTTTTTTCCATACATGCTAGCGACCTAAAACTTGTTTTATCGCATTCAGCGCGTCAAATTACGCCGGAAACGGCCGTCTTTGTTTTGATATTGCTCGAAACACGGAGTCGAAGTCCGTTTGTTTGTTTTTCAGATATCGGTTGGTAACTTTTTTTCTATACATGCGAGCGACCTAAAACTTGTTTTATCGCATTCAGCGCGTCAAATTACGCCGGAAACGGCCGTCTTTGTTTTGATATTGCTCGAAACACGGAGTCGAAGTCCGTTTGTTTGTTTTTCAGATATCGGTTGGCAACTTTTTTTCTATACATGCCAGCAACCTAAAACTTGTTTTATCGCATTCAGCGCGTCAAATTACGCCGGAAACGGCCGTCTTTGTTTTGATATTGCTCGAAACACGGAGTCGAAGTCCGTTTGTTTTTTTTTCAGATATCGGTTGGTAACTTTTTTTCTATACATGCTAGCGACCTAAAACTTGTTTTATCGCATTCAGCGCGTCAAATTACGCCGGAAACGGCCGTCTTTGTTCTGTTATTGCTCAAAACACGGAGTCGAAGTCCGTTTGTTTGTTTCGCGAATATCGGTTGGTAACTTTTTTTCTATACATGCTAGCGACCTAAAACTTGTTTTATCGCATTCAGCGCGTCAAATTACGCCGGAAACGGCCGTCTTTGTTTTGATATTGCTCAAAACACGGAGTCGAATTCCGTTTGTTTGTTCCGTGAATATCGGTGAGTAACTTTTTTTCTATACATGCTAGCGACCTAAAACTTGTTTGATCGCATTCAGCGCGTCAAATTACGCCGGAAACGGTCGTCTTTGTTCTGATATTGCTCAAAACACGGAGTCGAATTCCGTTTGTTTGTTTCGTGAATATCGGTGAGTAACTTTTTTTCTATACATGCTAGCGACCTAAAACTTGTTTTATCGCATTCAGCGCGTCAAATTACGCCGGAAACGGTCGTCTTTGTTCTGATATTGCTCAAAACACGGAGTCAAATTCCGTTTGTTTGTTTCGTGAATATCGGTGAGTAACTTTTTTTCTATACATGCTAGCGACCTAAAACTTGTTTTATCGCATTCAGCGCGTCAAATTACGCCGGAAACGGCCGTCTTTGTTTTGATATTGCTCGAAACACGGAGTCGAAGTCCGTTTGTTTGTTTTTCAGATATCGGTTGGAAACTTTTTTTCTATACATGCTAGCAACCTAAAACTTGTTTTATCGCATTCAGCGCGTCAAATTACGCCGGAAACGGCCGTCTTTGTTTTGATATTGCTCGAAACACGGAGTCGAAGTCCGTTTGTTTGTTTTTCAGATATCGGTTGGTAACTTTTTTTCTATACATGCTAGCGACCTGAGACTTGTTTTATCGCATTCAGCGCGTCAAATTACGCCGGAAACGGCCGTCTTTGTTTTGATAATGCTCAAAACACGGAGTCGAATTCCGTTTGTTTGTTCCGTGAATATCGGTGAGTAACTTTTTTTCTATACATGCTAGCGACCTAAAACTTGTTTTATCGCATTCAGCGCGTCAAATTACGCCGGAAACGGTCGTCTTTGTTCTGATATTGCTCAAAACACGGAGTCAAAGTCCGTTTGTTTGTTTTTCAGATATCGGTTGGTAACTTTTTTTCTATACATGCCAGCAACCTGAAACTTGTTTTATCGCATTCAGCGCGTCAAATTACGCCGGAAACGGTCGTCTTTGTTCTGATATTGCTCAAAACACGGAGTCAAATTCCGTTTGTTTGTTTCGTGAATATCGGTGAGTAACTTTTTTTCTATACATGCTAGCGACCTAAAACTTGTTTTATCGCATTCAGCGCGTCAAATTACGCCGGAAACGGCCGTCTTTGTTTTGATATTGCTCGAAACACGGAGTCGAAGTCCGTTTGTTTGTTTTTCAGATATCGGTTGGTAACTTTTTTTCTATACATGCCAGCAACCTAAAACTTGTTTTATCGCATTCAGCGCGTCAAATTACGCCGGAAACGGCCGTCTTTGTTTTGATATTGCTCGAAACACGGAGTCGAAGTCCGTTTGTTTGTTTTTCAGATATCGGTTGGAAACTTTTTTTCTATACATGCTAGCAACCTAAAACTTGTTTTATCGCATTCAGCGCGTCAAATTACGCCGGAAACGGCCGTCTTTGTTTTGATATTGCTCGAAACACGGAGTCGAAGTCCGTTAGTTTGTTTTTCAGATATCGGTTGGTAACTTTTTTTCTATACATGCTAGCGACCTAAAACTTGTTTTATCGCATCCAGCGCGTCAAATTACGCCGGAAACGGCCGTCTTTGTTCTGTTATTGCTCAAAACACGGAGTCGAAGTCCGTTTGTTTGTTTCGCGAATATCGGTTGGTAACTTTTTTTCTATACATGCTAGCGACCTAAAACTTGTTTTATCGCATTCAGCGCGTCAAATTACGCCGGAAACGGCCGTCTTTGTTTTGATATTGCTCAAAACACGGAGTCGAATTCCGTTTGTTTGTTCCGTGAATATCGGTGAGTAACTTTTTTTCTATACATGCTAGCGACCTAAAACTTGTTTGATCGCATTCAGCGCGTCAAATTACGCCGGAAACGGTCGTCTTTGTTCTGATATTGCTCAAAACACGGAGTCGAATTCCGTTTGTTTGTTTCGTGAATATCGGTGAGTAACTTTTTTTCTATACATGCTAGCGACCTAAAACTTGTTTTATCGCATTCAGCGCGTCAAATTACGCCGGAAACGGCCGTCTTTGTTTTGATATTGCTCGATAGACGAAGTCAGAGTCCGTTTGTTTGTTCTTCAGATATCGGTTAGTAACTTTTTTTCTATACATGCTAGCGACCTAAAACTTGTTTCATCGCATTCAGCGCGTCAAATTACGCCGGAAACGGTCGTCTTTGTTCTGATATTGCTCAAAACACGGAGTCGAATTCCGTTTGTTTGTTCCGTGAATATCGGTGAGTAACTTTTTTTCTATACATGCTAGCGACCTAAAACTTGTTTTATCGCATTCAGCGCGTCAAATTACGCCGGAAACGGCCGTCTTTGTTTTGATATTGCTCGAAACACGGAGTCGAAGTTCGTTTGTTTGTTTTTCAGATATCGGTTGGTAACTTTTTTTCTATACATGCTAGCAACCTAAAACTTGCTTTATCGCATTCAGCGCGTCAAATTACGCCGGAAACGGCCGTCTTTGTTTTGATATTGCTCGATAGACGAAGTCGGAGTCCGTTTGTTTGTTCTTCAGATATCGGTTAGTAACTTTTTTTCTATACATGCTAGCGACCTAAGACTTGTTTCATCGCATTCAGCGCGTCAAATTACGCCGGAAACGTTCGTCTTTGTTCTGATATTGCTCAAAACACGGAGTCGAATTCCGTTTGTTTGTTCCGTGAATATCGGTGAGTAACTTTTTTTCTATACATGCTAGCGACCTAAAACTTGTTTTATCGCATTCAGCGCGTCAAATTACGCCGGAAACGGCCGTCTTTGTTTTGATATTGCTCGAAACACGGAGTCGAAGTCCGTTTGTTTGTTTTTCAGATATCGGTTGGTAACTTTTTTTCTATACATGCTAGCGACCTGAAACTTGTTTTATCGCATTCAGCGCGTCAAATTACGCCGGAAACGGCCGTCTTTGTTTTGATATTGCTCGAAACACGGATTCGAAGTCCGTTTTTTTGTTTTTCAGATATCGGTTGGTAACTTTTTTTCTATACATGCTAGCGACCTAAAACTTGTTTTATCGCATTCAGCGCGTCAAATTACGCCGGAAACGGCCGTCTTTGTTTTGATATTGCTCGAAACACGGAGTCGAATTCCGTTTGTTTGTTTCGTGGATATCGGTGAGTAACTTTCTTTCTATACATGCTAGCGACCTAAAACTTGTTTTATCGCATTCAGCGCGTCAAATTACGCCGGAAACGGCCGTCTTTGTTTTGATATTGCTCGAAACACGGAGTCGAATTCCGTTCGTTTGTTCCGTGAATATCGGTGAGTAACTTTTTTTTTATACATGCTAGCGACCTAAAACTTGTTTTATCGCATTCAGCGCGTCAAATTACGCCGGAAACGGCCGTCTTTGTTTTGATATTGCTCGATAGACGAAGTCAGAGTCCGTTTGTTTGTTCTTCAGATATCGGTTAGTAACTTTTTTTCTATACATGCTAGCGACCTAAAACTTGTTTCATCGCATTCAGCCCGTCAAATTACGCCGGAAACGGTCGTCTTTGTTCTGATATTGCTCAAAACACGGAGTCGAATTCCGTTTGTTTGTTCCGTGAATATCGGTGAGTAACTTTTTTTCTATACATGCTAGCGACCTAAAACTTGTTTTATCGCATTCAGCGCGTCAAATTACGCCGGAAACGGCCGTCTTTGTTTTGATATTGCTCGAAACACGGAGTCGAAGTTCGTTTGTTTGTTTTTCAGATATCGGTTGGTAACTTTTTTTCTATACATGCTAGCAACCTAAAACTTGTTTTATCGCATTCAGCGCGTCAAATTACGCCGGAAACGGCCGTCTTTGTTTTGATATTGCTCGATAGACGAAGTCGGAGTCCGTTTGTTTGTTCTTCAGATATCGGTTAGTAACTTTTTTTCTATACATGCTAGCGACCTAAGACTTGTTTCATCGCATTCAGCGCGTCAAATTACGCCGGAAACGTTCGTCTTTGTTCTGATATTGCTCAAAACACGGAGTCGAATTCCGTTTGTTTGTTCCGTGAATATCGGTGAGTAACTTTTTTTCTATACATGCTAGCGACCTAAAACTTGTTTTATCGCATTCAGCGCGTCAAATTACGCCGGAAACGGCCGTCTTTGTTTTGATATTGCTCGAAACACGGAGTCGAAGTCCGTTTGTTTGTTTTTCAGATATCGGTTGGTAACTTTTTTTCTATACATGCTAGCGACCTGAAACTTGTTTTATCGCATTCAGCGCGTCAAATTACGCCGGAAACGGCCGTCTTTGTTTTGATATTGCTCGAAACACGGATTCGAAGTCCGTTTTTTTGTTTTTCAGATATCGGTTGGTAACTTTTTTTCTATACATGCTAGCGACCTAAAACTTGTTTTATCGCATTCAGCGCGTCAAATTACGCCGGAAACGGCCGTCTTTGTTTTGATATTGCTCGAAACACGGAGTCGAATTCCGTTTGTTTGTTTCGTGGATATCGGTGAGTAACTTTCTTTCTATACATGCTAGCGACCTAAAACTTGTTTTATCGCATTCAGCGCGTCAAATTACGCCGGAAACGGTCGTCTTTGTTTTGATATTGCTCGAAACACGGAGTCGAAGTCCGTTTGTTTGTTTTTCAGATATCGGTTGGAAACTTTTTTTCTATACATGCTAGCAACCTAAAACTTGTTTTATCGCATTCAGCGCGTCAAATTACGCCGGAAACGGCCGTCTTTGTTTTGATATTGCTCGAAACACGGAGTCGAAGTCCGTTTGTTTGTTTTTCAGATATCGGTTGGTAACTTTTTTTCTATACATGCTAGCGACCTAAAACTTGTTTTATCGCGTTCAGCGCGTCAAATTACGCCGGAAACGGCCGTCTTTGTTTTGATATTGCTCAAAACACGGAGTCGAAGTCCGTTTGTTTGTTTTTCAGATATCGGTTGGTAACTTTTTTTCTATACATGCCAGCAACCTAAAACTTGTTTTATCGCATTTAGCGCGTCAAATTACGCCGAAAACGGTCGTCTTTGTTCTGATATTGCTCAAACACGGAGTCGAATTCCGTTTGTTTGTTCCGTGAATATCGGTGAGTAACTTTTTTTCTATACATGCTAGCGACCTAAAACTTGTTTTATCGCATTCAGCGCGTCAAATTACGCCGGAATCGGTCGTCTTTGTTCTGATATTGCTCAAAACACGGAGTCGAATTCCGTTTGTTTGTTTCGTGGATATCGGTGTGTAACTTTTTTTCCATACATGCTAGCGACCTAAAACTTGTTTTATCGCATTCAGCGCGTCAAATTACGCCGGAAACGGCCGTCTTTGTTCTGTTATTGCTCAAAACACGAAGTCGAAGTCCGTTTGTTTGTTTCGCGAATATCGGTTAGTAACTTTTTTTCTATACATGCTAGCGACCTAAAACTTGTTTTATCGCATTCAGCGCGTCAAATTACGCCGGAAACGGCCGTCTTTGTTTTGATATTAATCGAAACACGGAGTCGAAGTCCATTTGTTTGTTTTTCAGATATCGGTTGGTAACTTTTTTTCTATACATGCTAGCGACCTAAAACTTGTTTTATCGCATTCAGCGCGTCAAATTACGCCGGAAACGGTCGTCTTTGTTCTGATATTGCTCAAACACGGAGTCGAATTCCGTTTGTTTGTTCCGTGAATATCGGTGAGTAACTTTTTTTCTATACATGCTAGCGACCTAAAACTTGTTTTATCGCATTCAGCGCGTCAAATTACGCCGGAATCGGTCGTCTTTGTTCTGATATTGCTCAAAACACGGAGTCGAATTCCGTTTGTTTGTTTCGTGGATATCGGTGTGTAACTTTTTTTCCATACATGCTAGCGACCTAAAACTTGTTTTATCGCATTCAGCGCGTCAAATTACGCCGGAAACGGTCGTCTTTGTTCTGATATTGCTCAAAACACGGAGTCAAATTCCGTTTGTTTGTTTCGTGAATATCGGTGAGTAACTTTTTTTCTATACATGCTAGCGACCTAAAACTTGTTTTATCGCATTCAGCGCGTCAAATTACGCCGGAAACGGCCGTCTTTGTTTTGATATTGCTCGAAACACGGAGTCGAAGTCCGTTTGTTTGTTTTTCAGATATCGGTTGGAAACTTTTTTTCGATACATGCTAGCAACCTAAAACTTGTTTTATCGCATTCAGCGCGTCAAATTACGCCGGAAACGGCCGTCTTTGTTTTGATATTGCTCGAAACACGGAGTCGAAGTCCGTTTGTTTGTTTTTCAGATATCGGTTGGTAACTTTTTTTCTATACATGCTAGCGACCTAAAACTTGTTTTATCGCATTCAGCGCGTCAAATTACGCCGGAACCGGCCGTCTTTGTTTTGATATTGCTCGAAACACGGAGTCGAAGTCCGTTTGTTTGTTTTTCAGATATCGGTTGGTAACTTTTTTTCTATACATGCCAGCAACCTAAAACTTGTTTTATCGCATTCAGCGCGTCAAATTACGCCGGAAACGGCCGTCTTTGTTTTGATATTGCTCGAAACACGGAGTCGAAGTCCGTTTGTTTGTTTTTCAGATATCGGTTGGTAACTTTTTTTCTATACATGCTAGCGACCTAAGACTTGTTTTATCGCATTCAGCGCGTCAAATTACGCCGGAAACGGCCGTCTTTGTTTTGATATTGCTCAAAACACGGAGTCGAATTCCGTTTGTTTGTTCCGTGAATATCGGTGAGTAACTTTTTTTCTATACATGCTAGCGACCTAAGACTTGTTTTATCGCATTCAGCGCGTCAAATTACGCCGAAAACGGCCGTCTTTGTTTTGATATTGCTCAAAACACGGAGTCGAATTCCGTTTGTTTGTTCCGTGAATATCGGTGAGTAACTTTTTTTCTATACATGCTAGCGACCTAAAACTTGTTTTATCGCATTCAGCGCGTCAAATTACGCCGGAAACGGTCGTCTTTGTTCTGATATTGCTCAAAACACGGAGTCGAATTCCGTTTGTTTGTTTCGTGAATATCGGTGAGTAACTTTTTTTCTATACATGCTAGCGACCTAAAACTTGTTTTATCGCATTCAGCGCGTCAAATTACGCCGGAAACGGTCGTCTTTGTTCTGATATTGCTCAAAACACGGAGTCAAATTCCGTTTGTTTGTTTCGTGAATATCGGTGAGTAACTTGTTTTCTATACATGCTAGCGACCTAAAACTTGTTTTATCGCATTCAGCGCGTCAAATTACGCCGGAAACGGCCGTCTTTGTTTTGATATTGCTCGAAACACGGAGTCGAAGTCCGTTTGTTTGTTTTTCAGATATCGGTTGGAAACTTTTTTTCGATACATGCTAGCAACCTAAAACTTGTTTTATCGCATTCAGCGCGTCAAATTACGCCGGAAACGGCCGTCTTTGTTTTGATATTGCTCGAAACACGGAGTCGAAGTCCGTTTGTTTGTTTTTCAGATATCGGTTGGTAACTTTTTTTCTATACATGCTAGCGACCTAAAACTTGTTTTATCGCATTCAGCGCGTCAAATTACGCCGGAAACGGCCGTCTTTGTTCTGTTATTGCTCAAAACACGGAGTCGAAGTCCGTTTGTTTGTTTCGCGAATATCGGTTAGTAACTTTTTTTCTATACATGCTAGCGACCTAAAGCTTGTTTTATCGCATTCAGCGCGTCAAATTACGCCGGAAACGGCCGTCTTTGTTTTGATATTGCTCGAAACACGGAGTCGAAGTCCATTTGTTTGTTTTTCAGATATCGGTTGATAACTTTTTTTCTTCACATGCTAGCGACCTAAAACTTGTTTTATCGCATTCAGCGCGTCAAATTACGCCGGAAACGGTCGTCTTTGTTCTGATATTGCTCAAAACACGGAGTCGAATTCCGTTGGTTTGTTCCGTGAATATCGGTGAGTAACTTTTTCTCTATACATGCTAGCAACCTAAAACTTGTTTTATCGCATTCAGCGCGTCAAATTACGCCGGAATCGGTCGTCTTTGTTCTGATATTGCTCAAAACACGGAGTCGAATTCCGTTTGTTTGTTTCGTGGATATCGGTGTGTAACTTTTTTTCCATACATGCTAGCGACCTAAAACTTGTTTTATCGCATTCAGCGCGTCAAATTACGCCGGAAACGGCCGTCTTTGTTTTGATATTGCTCGAAACACGGAGTCGAAGTCCGTTTGTTTGTTTTTCAGATATCGGTTGGTAACTTTTTTTCTATACATGCCAGCAACCTAAAACTTGTTTTATCGCATTCAGCGCGTCAAATTACGCCGGAAACGGTCGTCTTTGTTCTGATATTGCTCAAAACACGGAGTCGAAATCCGTTTGTTTGTTCCGTGAATATCGGTGAGTAACTTTTTTTCTATACATGCTAGCGACCTGAAACTTGTTTTATCGAATTCAGCGCGTCAAATTACGCCGGAATCGGTCGTCTTTGTTCTGATATTGCTCAAAACACGGAGTCGAATTCCGTTTGTTTGTTTCGTGAATATCGGTGAGTAACTTTTTTTCTATACATGCTAGCGACCTAAAACTTGTTTTATCGCATTCAGCGCGTCAAATTACGCCGGAAACGGCCGTCTTTGTTTTGATATTGCTCGAAACACGGAGTCGAAGTCCGTTTGTTTGTTTTTCAGATATCGGTTGGAAACTTTTTTTCGATACATGCTAGCAACCTAAAACTTGTTTTATCGCATTCAGCGCGTCAAATTACGCCGGAAACGGCCGTCTTTGTTTTGATATTGCTCGAAACACGGAGTCGAAGTCCGTTTGTTTGTTTTTCAGATATCGGTTGGTAACTTTTTTTCTATACATGCTAGCGACCTAAAACTTGTTTTATCGCATTCAGCGCGTCAAATTAGGCCGGAAACGGCCGTCTTTGTTCTGTTATTGCTCAAAACACGGAGTCGAAGTCCGTTTGTTTGTTTCGCGAATATCGGTTAGTAACTTTTTTTCTATACATGCTAGCGACCTAAAGCTTGTTTTATCGCATTCAGCGCGTCAAATTACGCCGGAAACGGCCGTCTTTGTTTTGATATTGCTCGAAACACGGAGTCGAAGTCCATTTGTTTGTTTTTCAGATATCGGTTGATAACTTTTTTTCTATACATGCTAGCGACCTAAAACTTGTTTTATCGCATTCAGCGCGTCAAATTACGCCGGAAACGGTCGTCTTTGTTCTGATATTGCTCAAAACACGGAGTCGAATTCCGTTGGTTTGTTCCGTGAATATCGGTGAGTAACTTTTTCTTTATACATGCTAGCAACCTAAAACTTGTTTTATCGCATTCAGCGCGTCAAATTACGCCGGAATCGGTCGTCTTTGTTCTGATATTGCTCAAAACACGGAGTCGAATTCCGTTTGTTTGTTTCGTGGATATCGGTGTGTAACTTTTTTTCCATACATGCTAGCGACCTAAAACTTGTTTTATCGCATTCAGCGCGTCAAATTACGCCGGAAACGGCCGTCTTTGTTTTGATATTGCTCGAAACACGGAGTCGAAGTCCGTTTGTTTGTTTTTCAGATATCGGTTGGTAACTTTTTTTCTATACATGCTAGCGACCTAAAACTTGTTTTATCGCATTCAGCGCGTCAAAATACGCCGGAAACGGCCGTCTTTGTTTTGATATTGCTCGAAACACGGAGTCGAAGTCCGTTTGTTTGTTTTTCAGATATCGGTTGGTAACTTTTTTTCTATACATGCCAGCAACCTAAAACTTGTTTTATCGCATTCAGCGCGTCAAATTACGCCGGAAACGGTCGTCTTTGTTCTGATATTGCTCAAAACACGGAGTCGAATTCCGTTTGTTTGTTTCGTAAATATCGGTGAGTAACTTTTTTTCCATACATGCTAGCGACCTAAAACTTGTTTTATCGCATTCAGCGCGTCAAATTACGCCGGAAACGGCCGTCTTTGTTTTGATATTGCTCGAAACACGGAGTCGAAGTCCGTTTGTTTGTTTTTCAGATATCGGTTGGTAACTTTTTTTCTATACATGCGAGCGACCTAAAACTTGTTTTATCGCATTCAGCGCGTCAAATTACGCCGGAAACGGCCGTCTTTGTTTTGATATTGCTCGAAACACGGAGTCGAAGTCCGTTTGTTTGTTTTTCAGATATCGGTTGGCAACTTTTTTTCTATACATGCCAGCAACCTAAAACTTGTTTTATCGCATTCAGCGCGTCAAATTACGCCGGAAACGGCCGTCTTTGTTTTGATATTGCTCGAAACACGGAGTCGAAGTCCGTTTGTTTTTTTTTCAGATATCGGTTGGTAACTTTTTTTCTATACATGCTAGCGACCTAAAACTTGTTTTATCGCATTCAGCGCGTCAAATTACGCCGGAAACGGCCGTCTTTGTTCTGTTATTGCTCAAAACACGGAGTCGAAGTCCGTTTGTTTGTTTCGCGAATATCGGTTGGTAACTTTTTTTCTATACATGCTAGCGACCTAAAACTTGTTTTATCGCATTCAGCGCGTCAAATTACGCCGGAAACGGCCGTCTTTGTTTTGATATTGCTCAAAACACGGAGTCGAATTCCGTTTGTTTGTTCCGTGAATATCGGTGAGTAACTTTTTTTCTATACATGCTAGCGACCTAAAACTTGTTTGATCGCATTCAGCGCGTCAAATTACGCCGGAAACGGTCGTCTTTGTTCTGATATTGCTCAAAACACGGAGTCGAATTCCGTTTGTTTGTTTCGTGAATATCGGTGAGTAACTTTTTTTCTATACATGCTAGCGACCTAAAACTTGTTTTATCGCATTCAGCGCGTCAAATTACGCCGGAAACGGTCGTCTTTGTTCTGATATTGCTCAAAACACGGAGTCAAATTCCGTTTGTTTGTTTCGTGAATATCGGTGAGTAACTTTTTTTCTATACATGCTAGCGACCTAAAACTTGTTTTATCGCATTCAGCGCGTCAAATTACGCCGGAAACGGCCGTCTTTGTTTTGATATTGCTCGAAACACGGAGTCGAAGTCCGTTTGTTTGTTTTTCAGATATCGGTTGGAAACTTTTTTTCTATACATGCTAGCAACCTAAAACTTGTTTTATCGCATTCAGCGCGTCAAATTACGCCGGAAACGGCCGTCTTTGTTTTGATATTGCTCGAAACACGGAGTCGAAGTCCGTTTGTTTGTTTTTCAGATATCGGTTGGTAACTTTTTTTCTATACATGCTAGCGACCTGAGACTTGTTTTATCGCATTCAGCGCGTCAAATTACGCCGGAAACGGCCGTCTTTGTTTTGATAATGCTCAAAACACGGAGTCGAATTCCGTTTGTTTGTTCCGTGAATATCGGTGAGTAACTTTTTTTCTATACATGCTAGCGACCTAAAACTTGTTTTATCGCATTCAGCGCGTCAAATTACGCCGGAAACGGTCGTCTTTGTTCTGATATTGCTCAAAACACGGAGTCAAAGTCCGTTTGTTTGTTTTTCAGATATCGGTTGGTAACTTTTTTTCTATACATGCCAGCAACCTGAAACTTGTTTTATCGCATTCAGCGCGTCAAATTACGCCGGAAACGGTCGTCTTTGTTCTGATATTGCTCAAAACACGGAGTCAAATTCCGTTTGTTTGTTTCGTGAATATCGGTGAGTAACTTTTTTTCTATACATGCTAGCGACCTAAAACTTGTTTTATCGCATTCAGCGCGTCAAATTACGCCGGAAACGGCCGTCTTTGTTTTGATATTGCTCGAAACACGGAGTCGAAGTCCGTTTGTTTGTTTTTCAGATATCGGTTGGTAACTTTTTTTCTATACATGCCAGCAACCTAAAACTTGTTTTATCGCATTCAGCGCGTCAAATTACGCCGGAAACGGCCGTCTTTGTTTTGATATTGCTCGAAACACGGAGTCGAAGTCCGTTTGTTTGTTTTTCAGATATCGGTTGGAAACTTTTTTTCTATACATGCTAGCAACCTAAAACTTGTTTTATCGCATTCAGCGCGTCAAATTACGCCGGAAACGGCCGTCTTTGTTTTGATATTGCTCGAAACACGGAGTCGAAGTCCGTTAGTTTGTTTTTCAGATATCGGTTGGTAACTTTTTTTCTATACATGCTAGCGACCTAAAACTTGTTTTATCGCATCCAGCGCGTCAAATTACGCCGGAAACGGCCGTCTTTGTTCTGTTATTGCTCAAAACACGGAGTCGAAGTCCGTTTGTTTGTTTCGCGAATATCGGTTGGTAACTTTTTTTCTATACATGCTAGCGACCTAAAACTTGTTTTATCGCATTCAGCGCGTCAAATTACGCCGGAAACGGCCGTCTTTGTTTTGATATTGCTCAAAACACGGAGTCGAATTCCGTTTGTTTGTTCCGTGAATATCGGTGAGTAACTTTTTTTCTATACATGCTAGCGACCTAAAACTTGTTTGATCGCATTCAGCGCGTCAAATTACGCCGGAAACGGTCGTCTTTGTTCTGATATTGCTCAAAACACGGAGTCGAATTCCGTTTGTTTGTTTCGTGAATATCGGTGAGTAACTTTTTTTCTATACATGCTAGCGACCTAAAACTTGTTTTATCGCATTCAGCGCGTCAAATTACGCCGGAAACGGCCGTCTTTGTTTTGATATTGCTCGATAGACGAAGTCAGAGTCCGTTTGTTTGTTCTTCAGATATCGGTTAGTAACTTTTTTTCTATACATGCTAGCGACCTAAAACTTGTTTCATCGCATTCAGCGCGTCAAATTACGCCGGAAACGGTCGTCTTTGTTCTGATATTGCTCAAAACACGGAGTCGAATTCCGTTTGTTTGTTCCGTGAATATCGGTGAGTAACTTTTTTTCTATACATGCTAGCGACCTAAAACTTGTTTTATCGCATTCAGCGCGTCAAATTACGCCGGAAACGGCCGTCTTTGTTTTGATATTGCTCGAAACACGGAGTCGAAGTTCGTTTGTTTGTTTTTCAGATATCGGTTGGTAACTTTTTTTCTATACATGCTAGCAACCTAAAACTTGTTTTATCGCATTCAGCGCGTCAAATTACGCCGGAAACGGCCGTCTTTGTTTTGATATTGCTCGATAGACGAAGTCGGAGTCCGTTTGTTTGTTCTTCAGATATCGGTTAGTAACTTTTTTTCTATACATGCTAGCGACCTAAGACTTGTTTCATCGCATTCAGCGCGTCAAATTACGCCGGAAACGTTCGTCTTTGTTCTGATATTGCTCAAAACACGGAGTCGAATTCCGTTTGTTTGTTCCGTGAATATCGGTGAGTAACTTTTTTTCTATACATGCTAGCGACCTAAAACTTGTTTTATCGCATTCAGCGCGTCAAATTACGCCGGAAACGGCCGTCTTTGTTTTGATATTGCTCGAAACACGGAGTCGAAGTCCGTTTGTTTGTTTTTCAGATATCGGTTGGTAACTTTTTTTCTATACATGCTAGCGACCTGAAACTTGTTTTATCGCATTCAGCGCGTCAAATTACGCCGGAAACGGCCGTCTTTGTTTTGATATTGCTCGAAACACGGATTCGAAGTCCGTTTTTTTGTTTTTCAGATATCGGTTGGTAACTTTTTTTCTATACATGCTAGCGACCTAAAACTTGTTTTATCGCATTCAGCGCGTCAAATTACGCCGGAAACGGCCGTCTTTGTTTTGATATTGCTCGAAACACGGAGTCGAATTCCGTTTGTTTGTTTCGTGGATATCGGTGAGTAACTTTCTTTCTATACATGCTAGCGACCTAAAACTTGTTTTATCGCATTCAGCGCGTCAAATTACGCCGGAAACGGCCGTCTTTGTTTTGATATTGCTCGAAACACGGAGTCGAATTCCGTTCGTTTGTTCCGTGAATATCGGTGAGTAACTTTTTTTTTATACATGCTAGCGACCTAAAACTTGTTTTATCGCATTCAGCGCGTCAAATTACGCCGGAAACGGCCGTCTTTGTTTTGATATTGCTCGATAGACGAAGTCAGAGTCCGTTTGTTTGTTCTTCAGATATCGGTTAGTAACTTTTTTTCTATACATGCTAGCGACCTAAAACTTGTTTCATCGCATTCAGCCCGTCAAATTACGCCGGAAACGGTCGTCTTTGTTCTGATATTGCTCAAAACACGGAGTCGAATTCCGTTTGTTTGTTCCGTGAATATCGGTGAGTAACTTTTTTTCTATACATGCTAGCGACCTAAAACTTGTTTTATCGCATTCAGCGCGTCAAATTACGCCGGAAACGGCCGTCTTTGTTTTGATATTGCTCGAAACACGGAGTCGAAGTTCGTTTGTTTGTTTTTCAGATATCGGTTGGTAACTTTTTTTCTATACATGCTAGCAACCTAAAACTTGTTTTATCGCATTCAGCGCGTCAAATTACGCCGGAAACGGCCGTCTTTGTTTTGATATTGCTCGATAGACGAAGTCGGAGTCCGTTTGTTTGTTCTTCAGATATCGGTTAGTAACTTTTTTTCTATACATGCTAGCGACCTAAGACTTGTTTCATCGCATTCAGCGCGTCAAATTACGCCGGAAACGTTCGTCTTTGTTCTGATATTGCTCAAAACACGGAGTCGAATTCCGTTTGTTTGTTCCGTGAATATCGGTGAGTAACTTTTTTTCTATACATGCTAGCGACCTAAAACTTGTTTTATCGCATTCAGCGCGTCAAATTACGCCGGAAACGGCCGTCTTTGTTTTGATATTGCTCGAAACACGGAGTCGAAGTCCGTTTGTTTGTTTTTCAGATATCGGTTGGTAACTTTTTTTCTATACATGCTAGCGACCTGAAACTTGTTTTATCGCATTCAGCGCGTCAAATTACGCCGGAAACGGCCGTCTTTGTTTTGATATTGCTCGAAACACGGATTCGAAGTCCGTTTTTTTGTTTTTCAGATATCGGTTGGTAACTTTTTTTCTATACATGCTAGCGACCTAAAACTTGTTTTATCGCATTCAGCGCGTCAAATTACGCCGGAAACGGCCGTCTTTGTTTTGATATTGCTCGAAACACGGAGTCGAATTCCGTTTGTTTGTTTCGTGGATATCGGTGAGTAACTTTCTTTCTATACATGCTAGCGACCT
This sequence comes from Diprion similis, assembly GCF_021155765.1. NCBI lineage: Eukaryota > Metazoa > Arthropoda > Insecta > Hymenoptera > Diprionidae > Diprion > Diprion similis. The sequence goes on along the minus strand of NC_060109.1, from coordinate 7,916,422 downwards.
AAAACTTGTTTTATCGCATTCAGCGCGTCAAATTACGCCGGAAACGGTCGTCTTTGTTTTGATATTGCTCGAAACACGGAGTCGAAGTCCGTTTGTTTGTTTTTCAGATATCGGTTGGAAACTTTTTTTCTATACATGCTAGCAACCTAAAACTTGTTTTATCGCATTCAGCGCGTCAAATTACGCCGGAAACGGCCGTCTTTGTTTTGATATTGCTCGAAACACGGAGTCGAAGTCCGTTTGTTTGTTTTTCAGATATCGGTTGGTAACTTTTTTTCTATACATGCTAGCGACCTAAAACTTGTTTTATCGCGTTCAGCGCGTCAAATTACGCCGGAAACGGCCGTCTTTGTTTTGATATTGCTCAAAACACGGAGTCGAAGTCCGTTTGTTTGTTTTTCAGATATCGGTTGGTAACTTTTTTTCTATACATGCCAGCAACCTAAAACTTGTTTTATCGCATTTAGCGCGTCAAATTACGCCGAAAACGGTCGTCTTTGTTCTGATATTGCTCAAACACGGAGTCGAATTCCGTTTGTTTGTTCCGTGAATATCGGTGAGTAACTTTTTTTCTATACATGCTAGCGACCTAAAACTTGTTTTATCGCATTCAGCGCGTCAAATTACGCCGGAATCGGTCGTCTTTGTTCTGATATTGCTCAAAACACGGAGTCGAATTCCGTTTGTTTGTTTCGTGGATATCGGTGTGTAACTTTTTTTCCATACATGCTAGCGACCTAAAACTTGTTTTATCGCATTCAGCGCGTCAAATTACGCCGGAAACGGCCGTCTTTGTTCTGTTATTGCTCAAAACACGAAGTCGAAGTCCGTTTGTTTGTTTCGCGAATATCGGTTAGTAACTTTTTTTCTATACATGCTAGCGACCTAAAACTTGTTTTATCGCATTCAGCGCGTCAAATTACGCCGGAAACGGCCGTCTTTGTTTTGATATTAATCGAAACACGGAGTCGAAGTCCATTTGTTTGTTTTTCAGATATCGGTTGGTAACTTTTTTTCTATACATGCTAGCGACCTAAAACTTGTTTTATCGCATTCAGCGCGTCAAATTACGCCGGAAACGGTCGTCTTTGTTCTGATATTGCTCAAACACGGAGTCGAATTCCGTTTGTTTGTTCCGTGAATATCGGTGAGTAACTTTTTTTCTATACATGCTAGCGACCTAAAACTTGTTTTATCGCATTCAGCGCGTCAAATTACGCCGGAATCGGTCGTCTTTGTTCTGATATTGCTCAAAACACGGAGTCGAATTCCGTTTGTTTGTTTCGTGGATATCGGTGTGTAACTTTTTTTCCATACATGCTAGCGACCTAAAACTTGTTTTATCGCATTCAGCGCGTCAAATTACGCCGGAAACGGCCGTCTTTGTTCTGTTATTGCTCAAAACACGAAGTCGAAGTCCGTTTGTTTGTTTCGCGAATATCGGTTAGTAACTTTTTTTCTATACATGCTAGCGACCTAAAACTTGTTTTATCGCATTCAGCGCGTCAAATTACGCCGGAAACGGCCGTCTTTGTTTTGATATTAATCGAAACACGGAGTCGAAGTCCATTTGTTTGTTTTTCAGATATCGGTTGGTAACTTTTTTTCTATACATGCTAGCGACCTAAAACTTGTTTTATCGCATTCAGCGCGTCAAATTACGCCGGAAACGGTCGTCTTTGTTCTGATATTGCTCAAAACACGGAGTCGAATTCCGTTTGTTTGTTCCGTGAATATCGGTGAGTAACTTTTTTTCTATACATGCTAGCGACCTAAAACTTGTTTTATCGCATTCAGCGCGTCAAATTACGCCGGAATCGGTCGTCTTTGTTCTGATATTGCTCAAAACACGGAGTCGAATTCCGTTTGTTTGTTTCGTGGATATCGGTGTGTAACTTTTTTTTCATACATGCTAGCGACCTAAAACTTGTTTTATCGCATTCAGCGCGTCAAATTACGCCGGAAACGGCCGTCTTTGTTTTGATATTGCTCGAAACACGGAGTCGAAGTCCGTTTGTTTGTTTTTCAGATATCGGTTGGTAACTTTTTTTCTATACATGCTAGCGACCTAAGACTTGTTTTATCGCATTCAGCGCGTCAAATTACGCCGGAAACGGCCGTCTTTGTTTTGATATTGCTCAAAACACGGAGTCGAATTCCGTTTGTTTGTTCCGTGAATATCGGTGAGTAACTTTTTTTCTATACATGCCAGCAACCTAAAACTTGTTTTATCGCATTCAGCGCGTCAAATTACGCCGGAAACGGTCGTCTTTGTTCTGATATTGCTCAAAACACGGAGTCGAATTCCGTTTGTTTGTTTCGTAAATATCGGTGAGTAACTTTTTTTCTATACATGCTAGCGACCTAAAACTTGTTTTATCGCATTCAGCGCGTCAAATTACGCCGGAAACGGTCGTCTTTGTTCTGATATTGCTCAAAACACGGAGTCGAATTCCGTTTGTTTGTTCCGTGAATATCGGTGAGTAACTTTTTTTCTATACATGCTAGCGACCTAAAACTTGTTTTATCGCATTCAGCGCGTCAAATTACGCCGGAATCGGTCGTCTTTGTTCTGATATTGCTCAAAACACGGAGTCGAATTCCGTTTGTTTGTTTCGTGGATATCGGTGTGTAACTTTTTTTCCATACATGCTAGCGACCTAAAACTTGTTTTATCGCATTCAGCGCGTCAAATTACGCCGGAAACGGCCGTCTTTGTTTTGATATTGCTCGAAACACGGAGTCGAAGTCCGTTTGTTTGTTTTTCAGATATCGGTTGGTAACTTTTTTTCTATACATGCTAGCGACCTAAAACTTGTTTTATCGCATTCAGCGCGTCAAATTACGCCGGAAACGGCCGTCTTTGTTTTGATATTGCTCGAAACACGGAGTCGAAGTCCGTTTGTTTGTTTTTCAGATATCGGTTGGTAACTTTTTTTCTATACATGCCAGCAACCTAAAACTTGTTTTATCGCATTCAGCGCGTCAAATTACGCCGGAAACGGTCGTCTTTGTTCTGATATTGCTCAAAACACGGAGTCGAATTCCGTTTGTTTGTTTCGTAAATATCGGTGAGTAACTTTTTTTCTATACATGCTAGCGACCTAAAACTTGTTTTATCGCATTCAGCCCGTCAAATTACGCCGGAAACGGTCGTCTTTGTTTTGATATTGCTCAAAACACGGAGTCGAATTCCGTTTGTTTGTTTCGTAAATATCGGTGAGTAACTTTTTTTCTATACATGCTAGCGACCTGAAACTTGTTTTATCGCATTCAGCGCGTCAAATTACGCCGGAAACGGTCGTCTTTGTTCTGATATTGCTCGAAACACGGAGTCGAATTCCGTTTGTTTGTTCCGTGAATATCGGTGAGTAACTTTTTTTCTATACATGCTAGCGACCTAAAACTTGTTTTATCGCATTCAGCGCGTCAAATTACGCCGGAATCGGTTGTCTTTGTTCTGATATTGCTCAAAACACGGAGTCGAATTCCGTTTGTTTGTTTCGTGGATATCGGTGAGTAACTTTTTTTCCATACATGCTAGCGACCTAAAACTTGTTTTATCGCATTCAGCGCGTCAAATTACGCCGGAAACGGCCGTCTTTGTTTTGATATTGCTCGAAACACGGAGTCGAAGTCCGTTTGTTTGTTTTTCAGATATCGGTTGGTAACTTTTTTTCTATACATGCTAGCGACCTAAAACTTGTTTTATCGCATTCAGCGCGTCAAATTACGCCGGAAACGGCCGTCTTTGTTTTGATATTGCTCGAAACACGGAGTCAAAGTCCGTTTGTTTGTTTTTCAGATATCGGTTGGTAACTTTTTTTCTATACATGCTAGCAACCTAAAACTTGTTTTATCGCATTCAGCGCGTCAAATTACGCCGGAAACGGTCGTCTTTGTTCTGATATTGCTCAAAACACGGAGTCGAATTCCGTTTCTTTGTTTCGTGGATATCGGTGTGTAACTTTTTTTCCATACATGCTAGCGACCTAAAACTTGTTTTATCGCATTCAGCGCGTCAAATTACGCCGGAAACGGTCGTCTTTGTTCTGATATTGCTCAAAACACGGAGTCAAATTCCGTTTGTTTGTTTCGTGAATATCGGTGAGTAACTTTTTTTCTATACATGCTAGCGACCTAAAACTTGTTTTATCGCATTCAGCGCGTCAAATTACGCCGGAAACGGCCGTCTTTGTTTTGATATTGCTCGAAACACGGAGTCAAAGTCCGTTTGTTTGTTTTTCAGATATCGGTTGGTAACTTCTTTTCTATACATGCCAGCAACCTAAAACTTGTTTTATCGCATTCAGCGCGTCAAATTACGCCGGAAACGGTCGTCTTTGTTCTGATATTGCTCAAAACACGGAGTCAAATTCCGTTTGTTTGTTTCGTAAATATCGGTGAGTAACTTTTTTTCTATACATGCTAGCGACCTAAAACTTGTTTTATCGCATTCAGCGCGTCAAATTACGCCGGAAACGGCCGTCTTTGTTTTGATATTGCTCGAAACACGGAGTCGAAGTCCGTTTGTTTGTTTTTCAGATATCGGTTGGTAACTTTTTTTCTATACATGCCAGCAACCTAAAACTTGTTTTATCGCATTCAGCGCGTCAAATTACGCCGGAAACTGCCGTCTTTGTTTTGATATCGCTCGGAACACGGAGTCGAAGTCCGTTTGTTTGTTTTTCAGATATCGGTTGGTAACTTTTTTTCTATACATGCTAGCGACCTAAGACTTGTTTTATCGCATTCAGCGCGTCAAATTACGCCGGAAACGGCCGTCTTTGTTTTGATATTGCTCAAAACACGGAGTCGAATTCCGTTTGTTTGTTCCGTGAATATCGGTGAGTAACTTTTTTTCTATACATGCTAGCAACCTAAAACTTGTTTTATCGCATTCAGCGCGTCAAATTACGCCGGAAACGGTCGTCTTTGTTCTGATATTGCTCAAAACACGGAGTCGAATTCCGTTTGTTTGTTTCGTGAATATCGGTGAGTAACTTTTTTTCTATACATGCTAGCGACCTAAAACTTGTTTTATCGCATTCAGCGCGTCAAATTACGCCGGAAACGGTCGTCTTTGTTCTGATATTGCTCAAAACACGGAGTCAAATTCCGTTTGTTTGTTTCGTGAATATCGGTGAGTAACTTTTTTTCTATACATGCTAGCGACCTAAAACTTGTTTTATCGCATTCAGCGCGTCAAATTACGCCGGAAACGGCCGTCTTTGTTTTGATATTGCTCGAAACACGGAGTCGAAGTCCGTTTGTTTGTTTTTCAGATATCGGTTGGAAACTTTTTTTCGATACATGCTAGCAACCTAAAACTTGTTTTATCGCATTCAGCGCGTCAAATTACGCCGGAAACGGCCGTCTTTGTTTTGATATTGCTCGAAACACGGAGTCGAAGTCCGTTTGTTTGTTTTTCAGATATCGGTTGGTAACTTTTTTTCTATACATGCTAGCGACCTAAAACTTGTTTTATCGCATTCAGCGCGTCAAATTACGCCGGAACCGGCCGTCTTTGTTTTGATATTGCTCGAAACACGGAGTCGAAGTCCGTTTGTTTGTTTTTCAGATATCGGTTGGTAACTTTTTTTCTATACATGCCAGCAACCTAAAACTTGTTTTATCGCATTCAGCGCGTCAAATTACGCCGGAAACGGCCGTCTTTGTTTTGATATTGCTCGAAACACGGAGTCGAAGTCCGTTTGTTTGTTTTTCAGATATCGGTTGGTAACTTTTTTTCTATACATGCTAGCGACCTAAGACTTGTTTTATCGCATTCAGCGCGTCAAATTACGCCGGAAACGGCCGTCTTTGTTTTGATATTGCTCAAAACACGGAGTCGAATTCCGTTTGTTTGTTCCGTGAATATCGGTGAGTAACTTTTTTTCTATACATGCTAGCGACCTAAGACTTGTTTTATCGCATTCAGCGCGTCAAATTACGCCGGAAACGGCCGTCTTTGTTTTGATATTGCTCAAAACACGGAGTCGAATTCCGTTTGTTTGTTCCGTGAATATCGGTGAGTAACTTTTTTTCTATACATGCTAGCGACCTAAAACTTGTTTTATCGCATTCAGCGCGTCAAATTACGCCGGAAACGGTCGTCTTTGTTCTGATATTGCTCAAAACACGGAGTCGAATTCCGTTTGTTTGTTTCGTGAATATCGGTGAGTAACTTTTTTTCTATACATGCTAGCGACCTAAAACTTGTTTTATCGCATTCAGCGCGTCAAATTACGCCGGAAACGGTCGTCTTTGTTCTGATATTGCTCAAAACACGGAGTCAAATTCCGTTTGTTTGTTTCGTGAATATCGGTGAGTAACTTGTTTTCTATACATGCTAGCGACCTAAAACTTGTTTTATCGCATTCAGCGCGTCAAATTACGCCGGAAACGGCCGTCTTTGTTTTGATATTGCTCGAAACACGGAGTCGAAGTCCGTTTGTTTGTTTTTCAGATATCGGTTGGAAACTTTTTTTCGATACATGCTAGCAACCTAAAACTTGTTTTATCGCATTCAGCGCGTCAAATTACGCCGGAAACGGCCGTCTTTGTTTTGATATTGCTCGAAACACGGAGTCGAAGTCCGTTTGTTTGTTTTTCAGATATCGGTTGGTAACTTTTTTTCTATACATGCTAGCGACCTAAAACTTGTTTTATCGCATTCAGCGCGTCAAATTACGCCGGAAACGGCCGTCTTTGTTCTGTTATTGCTCAAAACACGGAGTCGAAGTCCGTTTGTTTGTTTCGCGAATATCGGTTAGTAACTTTTTTTCTATACATGCTAGCGACCTAAAGCTTGTTTTATCGCATTCAGCGCGTCAAATTACGCCGGAAACGGCCGTCTTTGTTTTGATATTGCTCGAAACACGGAGTCGAAGTCCATTTGTTTGTTTTTCAGATATCGGTTGATAACTTTTTTTCTTCACATGCTAGCGACCTAAAACTTGTTTTATCGCATTCAGCGCGTCAAATTACGCCGGAAACGGTCGTCTTTGTTCTGATATTGCTCAAAACACGGAGTCGAATTCCGTTGGTTTGTTCCGTGAATATCGGTGAGTAACTTTTTCTCTATACATGCTAGCAACCTAAAACTTGTTTTATCGCATTCAGCGCGTCAAATTACGCCGGAATCGGTCGTCTTTGTTCTGATATTGCTCAAAACACGGAGTCGAATTCCGTTTGTTTGTTTCGTGGATATCGGTGTGTAACTTTTTTTCCATACATGCTAGCGACCTAAAACTTGTTTTATCGCATTCAGCGCGTCAAATTACGCCGGAAACGGCCGTCTTTGTTTTGATATTGCTCGAAACACGGAGTCGAAGTCCGTTTGTTTGTTTTTCAGATATCGGTTGGTAACTTTTTTTCTATACATGCCAGCAACCTAAAACTTGTTTTATCGCATTCAGCGCGTCAAATTACGCCGGAAACGGTCGTCTTTGTTCTGATATTGCTCAAAACACGGAGTCGAAATCCGTTTGTTTGTTCCGTGAATATCGGTGAGTAACTTTTTTTCTATACATGCTAGCGACCTGAAACTTGTTTTATCGAATTCAGCGCGTCAAATTACGCCGGAATCGGTCGTCTTTGTTCTGATATTGCTCAAAACACGGAGTCGAATTCCGTTTGTTTGTTTCGTGAATATCGGTGAGTAACTTTTTTTCTATACATGCTAGCGACCTAAAACTTGTTTTATCGCATTCAGCGCGTCAAATTACGCCGGAAACGGCCGTCTTTGTTTTGATATTGCTCGAAACACGGAGTCGAAGTCCGTTTGTTTGTTTTTCAGATATCGGTTGGAAACTTTTTTTCGATACATGCTAGCAACCTAAAACTTGTTTTATCGCATTCAGCGCGTCAAATTACGCCGGAAACGGCCGTCTTTGTTTTGATATTGCTCGAAACACGGAGTCGAAGTCCGTTTGTTTGTTTTTCAGATATCGGTTGGTAACTTTTTTTCTATACATGCTAGCGACCTAAAACTTGTTTTATCGCATTCAGCGCGTCAAATTAGGCCGGAAACGGCCGTCTTTGTTCTGTTATTGCTCAAAACACGGAGTCGAAGTCCGTTTGTTTGTTTCGCGAATATCGGTTAGTAACTTTTTTTCTATACATGCTAGCGACCTAAAGCTTGTTTTATCGCATTCAGCGCGTCAAATTACGCCGGAAACGGCCGTCTTTGTTTTGATATTGCTCGAAACACGGAGTCGAAGTCCATTTGTTTGTTTTTCAGATATCGGTTGATAACTTTTTTTCTATACATGCTAGCGACCTAAAACTTGTTTTATCGCATTCAGCGCGTCAAATTACGCCGGAAACGGTCGTCTTTGTTCTGATATTGCTCAAAACACGGAGTCGAATTCCGTTGGTTTGTTCCGTGAATATCGGTGAGTAACTTTTTCTTTATACATGCTAGCAACCTAAAACTTGTTTTATCGCATTCAGCGCGTCAAATTACGCCGGAATCGGTCGTCTTTGTTCTGATATTGCTCAAAACACGGAGTCGAATTCCGTTTGTTTGTTTCGTGGATATCGGTGTGTAACTTTTTTTCCATACATGCTAGCGACCTAAAACTTGTTTTATCGCATTCAGCGCGTCAAATTACGCCGGAAACGGCCGTCTTTGTTTTGATATTGCTCGAAACACGGAGTCGAAGTCCGTTTGTTTGTTTTTCAGATATCGGTTGGTAACTTTTTTTCTATACATGCTAGCGACCTAAAACTTGTTTTATCGCATTCAGCGCGTCAAAATACGCCGGAAACGGCCGTCTTTGTTTTGATATTGCTCGAAACACGGAGTCGAAGTCCGTTTGTTTGTTTTTCAGATATCGGTTGGTAACTTTTTTTCTATACATGCCAGCAACCTAAAACTTGTTTTATCGCATTCAGCGCGTCAAATTACGCCGGAAACGGTCGTCTTTGTTCTGATATTGCTCAAAACACGGAGTCGAATTCCGTTTGTTTGTTTCGTAAATATCGGTGAGTAACTTTTTTTCCATACATGCTAGCGACCTAAAACTTGTTTTATCGCATTCAGCGCGTCAAATTACGCCGGAAACGGCCGTCTTTGTTTTGATATTGCTCGAAACACGGAGTCGAAGTCCGTTTGTTTGTTTTTCAGATATCGGTTGGTAACTTTTTTTCTATACATGCGAGCGACCTAAAACTTGTTTTATCGCATTCAGCGCGTCAAATTACGCCGGAAACGGCCGTCTTTGTTTTGATATTGCTCGAAACACGGAGTCGAAGTCCGTTTGTTTGTTTTTCAGATATCGGTTGGCAACTTTTTTTCTATACATGCCAGCAACCTAAAACTTGTTTTATCGCATTCAGCGCGTCAAATTACGCCGGAAACGGCCGTCTTTGTTTTGATATTGCTCGAAACACGGAGTCGAAGTCCGTTTGTTTTTTTTTCAGATATCGGTTGGTAACTTTTTTTCTATACATGCTAGCGACCTAAAACTTGTTTTATCGCATTCAGCGCGTCAAATTACGCCGGAAACGGCCGTCTTTGTTCTGTTATTGCTCAAAACACGGAGTCGAAGTCCGTTTGTTTGTTTCGCGAATATCGGTTGGTAACTTTTTTTCTATACATGCTAGCGACCTAAAACTTGTTTTATCGCATTCAGCGCGTCAAATTACGCCGGAAACGGCCGTCTTTGTTTTGATATTGCTCAAAACACGGAGTCGAATTCCGTTTGTTTGTTCCGTGAATATCGGTGAGTAACTTTTTTTCTATACATGCTAGCGACCTAAAACTTGTTTGATCGCATTCAGCGCGTCAAATTACGCCGGAAACGGTCGTCTTTGTTCTGATATTGCTCAAAACACGGAGTCGAATTCCGTTTGTTTGTTTCGTGAATATCGGTGAGTAACTTTTTTTCTATACATGCTAGCGACCTAAAACTTGTTTTATCGCATTCAGCGCGTCAAATTACGCCGGAAACGGTCGTCTTTGTTCTGATATTGCTCAAAACACGGAGTCAAATTCCGTTTGTTTGTTTCGTGAATATCGGTGAGTAACTTTTTTTCTATACATGCTAGCGACCTAAAACTTGTTTTATCGCATTCAGCGCGTCAAATTACGCCGGAAACGGCCGTCTTTGTTTTGATATTGCTCGAAACACGGAGTCGAAGTCCGTTTGTTTGTTTTTCAGATATCGGTTGGAAACTTTTTTTCTATACATGCTAGCAACCTAAAACTTGTTTTATCGCATTCAGCGCGTCAAATTACGCCGGAAACGGCCGTCTTTGTTTTGATATTGCTCGAAACACGGAGTCGAAGTCCGTTTGTTTGTTTTTCAGATATCGGTTGGTAACTTTTTTTCTATACATGCTAGCGACCTGAGACTTGTTTTATCGCATTCAGCGCGTCAAATTACGCCGGAAACGGCCGTCTTTGTTTTGATAATGCTCAAAACACGGAGTCGAATTCCGTTTGTTTGTTCCGTGAATATCGGTGAGTAACTTTTTTTCTATACATGCTAGCGACCTAAAACTTGTTTTATCGCATTCAGCGCGTCAAATTACGCCGGAAACGGTCGTCTTTGTTCTGATATTGCTCAAAACACGGAGTCAAAGTCCGTTTGTTTGTTTTTCAGATATCGGTTGGTAACTTTTTTTCTATACATGCCAGCAACCTGAAACTTGTTTTATCGCATTCAGCGCGTCAAATTACGCCGGAAACGGTCGTCTTTGTTCTGATATTGCTCAAAACACGGAGTCAAATTCCGTTTGTTTGTTTCGTGAATATCGGTGAGTAACTTTTTTTCTATACATGCTAGCGACCTAAAACTTGTTTTATCGCATTCAGCGCGTCAAATTACGCCGGAAACGGCCGTCTTTGTTTTGATATTGCTCGAAACACGGAGTCGAAGTCCGTTTGTTTGTTTTTCAGATATCGGTTGGTAACTTTTTTTCTATACATGCCAGCAACCTAAAACTTGTTTTATCGCATTCAGCGCGTCAAATTACGCCGGAAACGGCCGTCTTTGTTTTGATATTGCTCGAAACACGGAGTCGAAGTCCGTTTGTTTGTTTTTCAGATATCGGTTGGAAACTTTTTTTCTATACATGCTAGCAACCTAAAACTTGTTTTATCGCATTCAGCGCGTCAAATTACGCCGGAAACGGCCGTCTTTGTTTTGATATTGCTCGAAACACGGAGTCGAAGTCCGTTTGTTTGTTTTTCAGATATCGGTTGGTAACTTTTTTTCTATACATGCTAGCGACCTAAAACTTGTTTTATCGCATCCAGCGCGTCAAATTACGCCGGAAACGGCCGTCTTTGTTCTGTTATTGCTCAAAACACGGAGTCGAAGTCCGTTTGTTTGTTTCGCGAATATCGGTGAGTAACTTTTTTTCTATACATGCTAGCGACCTAAAACTTGTTTTATCGCATTCAGCGCGTCAAATTACGCCGGAAACGGCCGTCTTTGTTTTGATATTGCTCGAAACACGGAGTCGAAGTCCGTTTGTTTGTTTTTCAGATATCGGTTGGTAACTTTTTTTCTATACATGCCAGCAACCTAAAACTTGTTTTATCGCATTCAGCGCGTCAAATTACGCCGGAAACTGCCGTCTTTGTTTTGATATCGCTCGAAACACGGAGTCGAAGTCCGTTTGTTTGTTTTTCAGATATCGGTTGGTAACTTTTTTTCTATACATGCTAGCGACCTAAGACTTGTTTTATCGCATTCAGCGCGTCAAATTACGCCGGAAACGGCCGTCTTTGTTTTGATATTGCTCAAAACACGGAGTCGAATTCCGTTTGTTTGTTCCGTGAATATCGGTGAGTAACTTTTTTTCTATACATGCTAGCAACCTAAAACTTGTTTTATCGCATTCAGCGCGTCAAATTACGCCGGAAACGGTCGTCTTTGTTCTGATATTGCTCAAAACACGGAGTCGAATTCCGTTTGTTTGTTTCGTGAATATCGGTGAGTAACTTTTTTTCTATACATGCTAGCGACCTAAAACTTGTTTTATCGCATTCAGCGCGTCAAATTACGCCGGAAACGGTCGTCTTTGTTCTGATATTGCTCAAAACACGGAGTCAAATTCCGTTTGTTTGTTTCGTGAATATCGGTGAGTAACTTTTTTTCTATACATGCTAGCGACCTAAAACTTGTTTTATCGCATTCAGCGCGTCAAATTACGCCGGAAACGGCCGTCTTTGTTTTGATATTGCTCGAAACACGGAGTCGAAGTCCGTTTGTTTGTTTTTCAGATATCGGTTGGAAACTTTTTTTCGATACATGCTAGCAACCTAAAACTTGTTTTATCGCATTCAGCGCGTCAAATTACGCCGGAAACGGCCGTCTTTGTTTTGATATTGCTCGAAACACGGAGTCGAAGTCCGTTTGTTTGTTTTTCAGATATCGGTTGGTAACTTTTTTTCTATACATGCTAGCGACCTAAAACTTGTTTTATCGCATTCAGCGCGTCAAATTACGCCGGAACCGGCCGTCTTTGTTTTGATATTGCTCGAAACACGGAGTCGAAGTCCGTTTGTTTGTTTTTCAGATATCGGTTGGTAACTTTTTTTCTATACATGCCAGCAACCTAAAACTTGTTTTATCGCATTCAGCGCGTCAAATTACGCCGGAAACGGCCGTCTTTGTTTTGATATTGCTCGAAACACGGAGTCGAAGTCCGTTTGTTTGTTTTTCAGATATCGGTTGGTAACTTCTTTTCTATACATGCTAGCGACCTAAGACTTGTTTTATCGCATTCAGCGCGTCAAATTACGCCGGAAACGGCCGTCTTTGTTTTGATATTGCTCAAAACACGGAGTCGAATTCCGTTTGTTTGTTCCGTGAATATCGGTGAGTAACTTTTTTTCTATACATGCTAGCGACCTAAAACTTGTTTTATCGCATTCAGCGCGTCAAATTACGCCGGAAACGGTCGTCTTTGTTCTGATATTGCTCAAAACACAGAGTCGAATTCCGTTTGTTTGTTTCGTGAATATCGGTGAGTAACTTTTTTTCTATACATGCTAGCGACCTAAAACTTGTTTTATCGCATTCAGCGCGTCAAATTACGCCGGAAACGGTCGTCTTTGTTCTGATATTGCTCAAAACACGGAGTCAAATTCCGTTTGTTTGTTTCGTGAATATCGGTGAGTAACTTGTTTTCTATACATGCTAGCGACCTAAAACTTGTTTTATCGCATTCAGCGCGTCAAATTACGCCGGAAACGGCCGTCTTTGTTTTGATATTGCTCGAAACACGGAGTCGAAGTCCGTTTGTTTGTTTTTCAGATATCGGTTGGAAACTTTTTTTCGATACATGCTAGCAACCTAAAACTTGTTTTATCGCATTCAGCGCGTCAAATTACGCCGGAAACGGCCGTCTTTGTTTTGATATTGCTCGAAACACGGAGTCGAAGTCCGTTTGTTTGTTTTTCAGATATCGGTTGGTAACTTCTTTTCTATACATGCTAGCGACCTAAGACTTGTTTTATCGCATTCAGCGCGTCAAATTACGCCGGAAACGGCCGTCTTTGTTTTGATATTGCTCAAAACACGGAGTCGAATTCCGTTTGTTTGTTCCGTGAATATCGGTGAGTAACTTTTTTTCTATACATGCTAGCGACCTAAAACTTGTTTTATCGCATTCAGCGCGTCAAATTACGCCGGAAACGGTCGTCTTTGTTCTGATATTGCTCAAAACACGGAGTCGAATTCCGTTTGTTTGTTTCGTGAATATCGGTGAGTAACTTTTTTTCTATACATGCTAGCGACCTAAAACTTGTTTTATCGCATTCAGCGCGTCAAATTACGCCGGAAACGGTCGTCTTTGTTCTGATATTGCTCAAAACACGGAGTCAAATTCCGTTTGTTTGTTTCGTGAATATCGGTGAGTAACTTGTTTTCTATACATGCTAGCGACCTAAAACTTGTTTTATCGCATTCAGCGCGTCAAATTACGCCGGAAACGCCCGTCTTTGTTTTGATATTGCTCGAAACACGGAGTCGAAGTCCGTTTGTTTGTTTTTCAGATATCGGTTGGAAACTTTTTTTCGATACATGCTAGCAACCTAAAACTTGTTTTATCGCATTCAGCGCGTCAAATTACGCCGGAAACGGCCGTCTTTGTTTTGATATTGCTCGAAACACGGAGTCGAAGTCCGTTTGTTTGTTTTTCAGATATCGGTTGGTAACTTTTTTTCTATACATGCTAGCGACCTAAAACTTGTTTTATCGCATTCAGCGCGTCAAATTACGCCGGAAACGGCCGTCTTTGTTCTGTTATTGCTCAAAACACGGAGTCGAAGTCCGTTTGTTTGTTTCGCGAATATCGGTTAGTAACTTTTTTTCTATACATGCTAGCGACCTAAAGCTTGTTTTATCGCATTCAGCGCGTCAAATTACGCCGGAAACGGCCGTCTTTGTTTTGATATTGCTCGAAACACGGAGTCGAAGTCCATTTGTTTGTTTTTCAGATATCGGTTGATAACTTTTTTTCTTCACATGCTAGCGACCTAAAACTTGTTTTATCGCATTCAGCGCGTCAAATTACGCCGGAAACGGTCGTCTTTGTTCTGATATTGCTCAAAACACGGAGTCGAATTCCGTTGGTTTGTTCCGTGAATATCGGTGAGTAACTTTTTCTCTATACATGCTAGCAACCTAAAACTTGTTTTATCGCATTCAGCGCGTCAAATTACGCCGGAATCGGTCGTCTTTGTTCTGATATTGCTCAAAACACGGAGTCGAATTCCGTTTGTTTGTTTCGTGGATATCGGTGTGTAACTTTTTTTCCATACATGCTAGCGACCTAAAACTTGTTTTATCGCATTCAGCGCGTCAAATTACGCCGGAAACGGCCGTCTTTGTTTTGATATTGCTCGAAACACGGAGTCGAAGTCCGTTTGTTTGTTTTTCAGATATCGGTTGGTAACTTTTTTTCTATACATGCCAGCAACCTAAAACTTGTTTTATCGCATTCAGCGCGTCAAATTACGCCGGAAACGGTCGTCTTTGTTCTGATATTGCTCAAAACACGGAGTCGAAATCCGTTTGTTTGTTCCGTGAATATCGGTGAGTAACTTTTTTTCTATACATGCTAGCGACCTAAAACTTGTTTTATCGAATTCAGCGCGTCAAATTACGCCGGAATCGGTCGTCTTTGTTCTGATATTGCTCAAAACACGGAGTCGAATTCCGTTTGTTTGTTTCGTGAATATCGGTGAGTAACTTTTTTTCTATACATGCTAGCGACCTAAAACTTGTTTTATCGCATTCAGCGCGTCAAATTACGCCGGAAACGGCCGTCTTTGTTTTGATATTGCTCGAAACACGGAGTCGAAGTCCGTTTGTTTGTTTTTCAGATATCGGTTGGAAACTTTTTTTCGATACATGCTAGCAACCTAAAACTTGTTTTATCGCATTCAGCGCGTCAAATTACGCCGGAAACGGCCGTCTTTGTTTTGATATTGCTCGAAACACGGAGTCGAAGTCCGTTTGTTTGTTTTTCAGATATCGGTTGGTAACTTTTTTTCTATACATGCTAGCGACCTAAAACTTGTTTTATCGCATTCAGCGCGTCAAATTAGGCCGGAAACGGCCGTCTTTGTTCTGTTATTGCTCAAAACACGGAGTCGAAGTCCGTTTGTTTGTTTCGCGAATATCGGTTAGTAACTTTTTTTCTATACATGCTAGCGACCTAAAGCTTGTTTTATCGCATTCAGCGCGTCAAATTACGCCGGAAACGGCCGTCTTTGTTTTGATATTGCTCGAAACACGGAGTCGAAGTCCATTTGTTTGTTTTTCAGATATCGGTTGATAACTTTTTTTCTATACATGCTAGCGACCTAAAACTTGTTTTATCGCATTCAGCGCGTCAAATTACGCCGGAAACGGTCGTCTTTGTTCTGATATTGCTCAAAACACGGAGTCGAATTCCGTTGGTTTGTTCCGTGAATATCGGTGAGTAACTTTTTCTTTATACATGCTAGCAACCTAAAACTTGTTTTATCGCATTCAGCGCGTCAAATTACGCCGGAATCGGTCGTCTTTGTTCTGATATTGCTCAAAACACGGAGTCGAATTCCGTTTGTTTGTTTCGTGGATATCGGTGTGTAACTTTTTTTCCATACATGCTAGCGACCTAAAACTTGTTTTATCGCATTCAGCGCGTCAAATTACGCCGGAAACGGCCGTCTTTGTTTTGATATTGCTCGAAACACGGAGTCGAAGTCCGTTTGTTTGTTTTTCAGATATCGGTTGGTAACTTTTTTTCTATACATGCTAGCGACCTAAAACTTGTTTTATCGCATTCAGCGCGTCAAAATACGCCGGAAACGGCCGTCTTTGTTTTGATATTGCTCGAAACACGGAGTCGAAGTCCGTTTGTTTGTTTTTCAGATATCGGTTGGTAACTTTTTTTCTATACATGCCAGCAACCTAAAACTTGTTTTATCGCATTCAGCGCGTCAAATTACGCCGGAAACGGTCGTCTTTGTTCTGATATTGCTCAAAACACGGAGTCGAATTCCGTTTGTTTGTTTCGTAAATATCGGTGAGTAACTTTTTTTCCATACATGCTAGCGACCTAAAACTTGTTTTATCGCATTCAGCGCGTCAAATTACGCCGGAAACGGCCGTCTTTGTTTTGATATTGCTCGAAACACGGAGTCGAAGTCCGTTTGTTTGTTTTTCAGATATCGGTTGGTAACTTTTTTTCTATACATGCGAGCGACCTAAAACTTGTTTTATCGCATTCAGCGCGTCAAATTACGCCGGAAACGGCCGTCTTTGTTTTGATATTGCTCGAAACACGGAGTCGAAGTCCGTTTGTTTGTTTTTCAGATATCGGTTGGCAACTTTTTTTCTATACATGCCAGCAACCTAAAACTTGTTTTATCGCATTCAGCGCGTCAAATTACGCCGGAAACGGCCGTCTTTGTTTTGATATTGCTCGAAACACGGAGTCGAAGTCCGTTTGTTTTTTTTTCAGATATCGGTTGGTAACTTTTTTTCTATACATGCTAGCGACCTAAAACTTGTTTTATCGCATTCAGCGCGTCAAATTACGCCGGAAACGGCCGTCTTTGTTCTGTTATTGCTCAAAACACGGAGTCGAAGTCCGTTTGTTTGTTTCGCGAATATCGGTTGGTAACTTTTTTTCTATACATGCTAGCGACCTAAAACTTGTTTTATCGCATTCAGCGCGTCAAATTACGCCGGAAACGGCCGTCTTTGTTTTGATATTGCTCAAAACACGGAGTCGAATTCCGTTTGTTTGTTCCGTGAATATCGGTGAGTAACTTTTTTTCTATACATGCTAGCGACCTAAAACTTGTTTGATCGCATTCAGCGCGTCAAATTACGCCGGAAACGGTCGTCTTTGTTCTGATATTGCTCAAAACACGGAGTCGAATTCCGTTTGTTTGTTTCGTGAATATCGGTGAGTAACTTTTTTTCTATACATGCTAGCGACCTAAAACTTGTTTTATCGCATTCAGCGCGTCAAATTACGCCGGAAACGGTCGTCTTTGTTCTGATATTGCTCAAAACACGGAGTCAAATTCCGTTTGTTTGTTTCGTGAATATCGGTGAGTAACTTTTTTTCTATACATGCTAGCGACCTAAAACTTGTTTTATCGCATTCAGCGCGTCAAATTACGCCGGAAACGGCCGTCTTTGTTTTGATATTGCTCGAAACACGGAGTCGAAGTCCGTTTGTTTGTTTTTCAGATATCGGTTGGAAACTTTTTTTCTATACATGCTAGCAACCTAAAACTTGTTTTATCGCATTCAGCGCGTCAAATTACGCCGGAAACGGCCGTCTTTGTTTTGATATTGCTCGAAACACGGAGTCGAAGTCCGTTTGTTTGTTTTTCAGATATCGGTTGGTAACTTTTTTTCTATACATGCTAGCGACCTGAGACTTGTTTTATCGCATTCAGCGCGTCAAATTACGCCGGAAACGGCCGTCTTTGTTTTGATAATGCTCAAAACACGGAGTCGAATTCCGTTTGTTTGTTCCGTGAATATCGGTGAGTAACTTTTTTTCTATACATGCTAGCGACCTAAAACTTGTTTTATCGCATTCAGCGCGTCAAATTACGCCGGAAACGGTCGTCTTTGTTCTGATATTGCTCAAAACACGGAGTCAAAGTCCGTTTGTTTGTTTTTCAGATATCGGTTGGTAACTTTTTTTCTATACATGCCAGCAACCTAAAACTTGTTTTATCGCATTCAGCGCGTCAAATTACGCCGGAAACGGTCGTCTTTGTTCTGATATTGCTCAAAACACGGAGTCAAATTCCGTTTGTTTGTTTCGTGAATATCGGTGAGTAACTTTTTTTCTATACATGCTAGCGACCTAAAACTTGTTTTATCGCATTCAGCGCGTCAAATTACGCCGGAAACGGCCGTCTTTGTTTTGATATTGCTCGAAACACGGAGTCGAAGTCCGTTTGTTTGTTTTTCAGATATCGGTTGGTAACTTTTTTTCTATACATGCCAGCAACCTAAAACTTGTTTTATCGCATTCAGCGCGTCAAATTACGCCGGAAACGGCCGTCTTTGTTTTGATATTGCTCGAAACACGGAGTCGAAGTCCGTTTGTTTGTTTTTCAGATATCGGTTGGAAACTTTTTTTCTATACATGCTAGCAACCTAAAACTTGTTTTATCGCATTCAGCGCGTCAAATTACGCCGGAAACGGCCGTCTTTGTTTTGATATTGCTCGAAACACGGAGTCGAAGTCCGTTTGTTTGTTTTTCAGATATCGGTTGGTAACTTTTTTTCTATACATGCTAGCGACCTAAAACTTGTTTTATCGCATTCAGCGCGTCAAATTACGCCGGAAACGGCCGTCTTTGTTCTGTTATTGCTCAAAACACGGAGTCGAAGTCCGTTTGTTTGTTTCGCGAATATCGGTTAGTAACTTTTTTTCTATACATGCTAGCGACCTAAAACTTGTTTTATCGCATTCAGCGCGTCAAATTACGCCGGAAACGGCCGTCTTTGTTTTGATATTGCTCGAAACACGGAGTCGAAGTCCATTTGTTTGTTTTTCAGATATCGGTTGGTAACTTTTTTTCTATACATGCTAGCGACCTAAAACTTGTTTTATCGCATTCAGCGCGTCAAATTACGCCGGAAACGGTCGTCTTTGTTCTGATATTGCTCAAAACACGGAGTCGAATTCCGTTTGTTTGTTCCGTGAATATCGGTGAGTAACTTTTTTTCTATACATGCTAGCGACCTAAAACTTGTTTTATCGCATTCAGCGCGTCAAATTACGCCGGAATCGGTCGTCTTTGTTCTGATATTGCTCAAAACACGGAGTCGAATTCCGTTTGTTTGTTTCGTGGATATCGGTGTGTAACTTTTTTTCCATACATGCTAGCGACCTAAAACTTGTTTTATCGCATTCAGCGCGTCAAATTACGCCGGAAACGGCCGTCTTTGTTTTGATATTGCTCGAAACACGGAGTCGAAGTCCGTTTGTTTGTTTTTCAGATATCGGTTGGTAACTTTTTTTCTATACATGCTAGCGACCTAAAACTTGTTTTATCGCATTCAGCGCGTCAAATTACGCCGGAAACGGCCGTCTTTGTTTTGATATTGCTCGAAACACGGAGTCGAAGTCCGTTTGTTTGTTTTTCAGATATCGGTTGGTAACTTTTTTTCTAAACATGCCAGCAACCTAAAACTTGTTTTATCGCATTCAGCGCGTCAAATTACGCCGGAAACGGTCGTCTTTGTTCTGATATTGCTCAAAACACGGAGTCGAATTCCGTTTGTTTGTTTCGTAAATATCGGTGAGTAACTTTTTTTCTATACATGCTAGCGACCTAAAACTTGTTTTATCGCATTCAGCGCGTCAAATTACGCCGGAAACGGTCGTCTTTGTTCTGATATTGCTCAAAACACGGAGTCGAATTCCGTTTGTTTGTTCCGTGAATATCGGTGAGTAACTTTTTTTCTATACATGCTAGCGACCTAAAACTTGTTTTATCGCATTCAGCGCGTCAAATTACGCCGGAATCGGTCGTCTTTGTTCTGATATTGCTCAAAACACGGAGTCAAATTCCGTTTGTTTGTTTCGTGAATATCGGTGAGTAACTTTTTTTCTATACATGCTAGCGACCTAAAACTTGTTTTATCGCATTCAGCGCGTCAAATTACGCCGGAAACGGCCGTCTTTGTTTTGATATTGCTCGAAACACGGAGTCGAAGTCCGTTTGTTTGTTTTTCAGATATCGGTTGGTAACTTTTTTTCTATACATGCCAGCAACCTAAAACTTGTTTTATCGCATTCAGCGCGTCAAATTACGCCGGAAACGGCCGTCTTTGTTTTGATATTGCTCGAAACACGGAGTCGAAGTCCGTTTGTTTGTTTTTCAGATATCGGTTGGAAACTTTTTTTCTATACATGCTAGCAACCTAAAACTTGTTTTATCGCATTCAGCGCGTCAAATTACGCCGGAAACGGCCGTCTTTGTTTTGATATTGCTCGAAACACGGAGTCGAAGTCCGTTTGTTTGTTTTTCAGATATCGGTTGGTAACTTTTTTTCTATACATGCTAGCGACCTAAAACTTGTTTTATCGCATTCAGCGCGTCAAATTACGCCGGAAACGGCCGTCTTTGTTCTGTTATTGCTCAAAACACGGAGTCGAAGTCCGTTTGTTTGTTTCGCGAATATCGGTTAGTAACTTTTTTTCTATACATGCTAGCGACCTAAAACTTGTTTTATCGCATTCAGCGCGTCAAATTACGCCGGAAACGGCCGTCTTTGTTTTGATATTGCTCGAAACACGGAGTCGAAGTCCATTTGTTTGTTTTTCAGATATCGGTTGGTAACTTTTTTTCTATACATGCTAGCGACCTAAAACTTGTTTTATCGCATTCAGCGCGTCAAATTACGCCGGAAACGGTCGTCTTTGTTCTGATATTGCTCAAAACACGGAGTCGAATTCCGTTTGTTTGTTCCGTGAATATCGGTGAGTAACTTTTTTTCTATACATGCTAGCGACCTAAAACTTGTTTTATCGCATTCAGCGCGTCAAATTACGCCGGAATCGGTCGTCTTTGTTCTGATATTGCTCAAAACACGGAGTCGAATTCCGTTTGTTTGTTTCGTGGATATCGGTGTGTAACTTTTTTTCCATACATGCTAGCGACCTAAAACTTGTTTTATCGCATTCAGCGCGTCAAATTACGCCGGAAACGGCCGTCTTTGTTTTGATATTGCTCGAAACACGGAGTCGAAGTCCGTTTGTTTGTTTTTCAGATATCGGTTGGTAACTTTTTTTCTATACATGCTAGCGACCTAAAACTTGTTTTATCGCATTCAGCGCGTCAAATTACGCCGGAAACGGCCGTCTTTGTTTTGATATTGCTCGAAACACGGAGTCGAAGTCCGTTTGTTTGTTTTTCAGATATCGGTTGGTAACTTTTTTTCTAAACATGCCAGCAACCTAAAACTTGTTTTATCGCATTCAGCGCGTCAAATTACGCCGGAAACGGTCGTCTTTGTTCTGATATTGCTCAAAACACGGAGTCGAATTCCGTTTGTTTGTTTCGTAAATATCGGTGAGTAACTTTTTTTCTATACATGCTAGCGACCTAAAACTTGTTTTATCGCATTCAGCGCGTCAAATTACGCCGGAAACGGTCGTCTTTGTTCTGATATTGCTCAAAACACGGAGTCGAATTCCGTTTGTTTGTTCCGTGAATATCGGTGAGTAACTTTTTTTCTATACATGCTAGCGACCTAAAACTTGTTTTATCGCATTCAGCGCGTCAAATTACGCCGGAATCGGTCGTCTTTGTTCTGATATTGCTCAAAACACGGAGTCGAATTCCGTTTGTTTGTTTCGTGGATATCGGTGTGTAACTTTTTTTCCATACATGCTAGCGACCTAAAACTTGTTTTATCGCATTCAGCGCGTCAAATTACGCCGGAAACGGCCGTCTTTGTTTTGATATTGCTCGAAACACGGAGTCGAAGTCCGTTTGTTTGTTTTTCAGATATCGGTTGGTAACTTTTTTTCTATACATGCTAGCGACCTAAAACTTGTTTTATCGCATTCAGCGCGTCAAATTACGCCGGAAACGGCCGTCTTTGTTTTGATATTGCTCGAAACACGGAGTCGAAGTCCGTTCGTTTGTTTTTCAGATATCGTTTGGTAACTTTTTTTCTATACATGCCAGCAACCTAAAACTTGTTTTATCGCATTCAGCGCGTCAAATTACGCCGGAAACGGTCGTCTTTGTTCTGATATTGCTCAAAACACGGAGTCGAATTCCGTTTGTTTGTTTCGTAAATATCGGTGAGTAACTTTTTTTCTATACATGCCAGCAACCTAAAACTTGTTTTATCGCATTCAGCGCGTCAAATTACGCCGGAAACGGTCGTCATTGTTCTGATATTGCTCAAAACACGGAGTCGAATTCCGTTTGTTTGTTTCGTAAATATCGGTGAGTAACTTTTTTTCTATACATGCTAGCGACCTAAAACTTGTTTTATCGCATTCAGCGCGTCAAATTACGCCGGAAACGGCCGTCTTTGTTTTGATATTGCTCGAAACACGGAGTCGAAGTCCGTTTGTTTGTTTTTCAGATATCGGTTGGTAACTTTTTTTCTATACATGCCAGCAACCTAAAACTTGTTTTATCGCATTCAGCGCGTCAAATTACGCCGGAAACGGCCGTCTTTGTTTTGATATTGCTCGAAACACGGAGTCGAAGTCCGTTTGTTTGTTTTTCAGATATCGGTTGGTAACTTTTTTTCTATACATGCTAGCGACCTAAGACTTGTTTTATCGCATTCAGCGCGTCAAATTACGCCGGAAACGGCCGTCTTTGTTTTGATATTGCTCAAAACACGGAGTCGAATTCCGTTTGTTTGTTCCGTGAATATCGGTGAGTAACTTTTTTTCTATACATGCTAGCGACCTAAAACTTGTTTTATCGCATTCAGCGCGTCAAATTACGCCGGAAACGGTCGTCTTTGTTCTGATATTGCTCAAAACACGGAGTCGAATTCCGTTTGTTTGTTTCGTGAATATCGGTGAGTAACTTTTTTTCTATACATGCTAGCGACCTAAAACTTGTTTTATCGCATTCAGCGCGTCAAATTACGCCGGAAACGGTCGTCTTTGTTCTGATATTGCTCAAAACACGGAGTCAAATTCCGTTTGTTTGTTTCGTGAATATCGGTGAGTAACTTTTTTTCCATACATGCTAGCGACCTAAAACTTGTTTTATCGCATTCAGCGCGTCAAATTACGCCGGAAACGGCCGTCTTTGTTTTGATATTGCTCGAAACACGGAGTTGAAGTCCGTTTGTTTGTTTTTCAGATATCGGTTGGTAACTTTTTTTCTATACATGCTAGCGACCTAAAACTTGTTTTATCGCATTCAGCGCGTCAAATTACGCCGGAAACGGCCGTCTTTGTTCTGATATTGCTCGAAACACGGAGTCGAAGTCCGTTCGTTTGTTTTTCAGATATCGGTTGGTAACTTTTTTTCTATACATGCCAGCAACCTAAAACTTGTTTTATCGCATTCAGCGCGTCAAATTACGCCGGAAACGGTCGTCTTTGTTCTGATATTGCTCAAAACACGGAGTCGAAGTCCGTTCGTTTGTTTTTCAGATATCGGTTGGTAACTTTTTTTCTATACATGCCAGCAACCTAAAACTTGTTTTATCGCATTCAGCGCGTCAAATTACGCCGGAAACGGTCGTCTTTGTTCTGATATTGCTCAAAACGCGGAGTCGAATTCCGTTTGTTTGTTTCGTAAATATCGGTGAGTAACTTTTTTTCTATACATGCCAGCAACCTAAAACTTGTTTTATCGCATTCAGCGCGTCAAATTACGCCGGAAACGGTCGTCATTGTTCTGATATTGCTCAAAACACGGAGTCGAATTCCGTTTGTTTGTTTCGTAAATATCGGTGAGTAACTTTTTTTCTATACATGCTAGCGACCTAAAACTTGTTTTATCGCATTCAGCGCGTCAAATTACGCCGGAAACGGCCGTCTTTGTTTTGATATTGCTCGAAACACGGAGTCGAAGTCCGTTTGTTTGTTTTTCAGATATCGGTTGGTAACTTTTTTTCTATACATGCTAGCGACCTAAAACTTGTTTTATCGCATTCAGCGCGTCAAATTACGCCGGAAACGGCCGTCTTTGTTTTGATATTGCTCGAAACACGGAGTCGAAGTCCGTTCGTTTGTTTTTCAGATATCGGTTGGTAACTTTTTTTCTATACATGCCAGCAACCTAAAACTTGTTTTATCGCATTCAGCGCGTCAAATTACGCCGGAAACGGTCGTCTTTGTTCTGATATTGCTCAAAACACGGAGTCGAAGTCCGTTCGTTTGTTTTTCAGATATCGGTTGGTAACTTTTTTTCTATACATGCCAGCAACCTAAAACTTGTTTTATCGCATTCAGCGCGTCAAATTACGCCGGAAACGGTCGTCTTTGTTCTGATATTGCTCAAAACACGGAGTCGAATTCCGTTTGTTTGTTTCGTAAATATCGGTGAGTAACTTTTTTTCTATACATGCCAGCAACCTAAAACTTGTTTTATCGCATTCAGCGCGTCAAATTACGCCGGAAACGGTCGTCATTGTTCTGATATTGCTCAAAACACGGAGTCGAATTCCGTTTGTTTGTTCCGTAAATATCGGTGAGTAACTTTTTTTCTATACATGCTAGCGACCTAAAACTTGTTTTATCGCATTCAGCGCGTCAAATTACGCCGGAAACGGCCGTCTTTGTTTTGATATTGCTCGAAACACGGAGTCGAAGTCCGTTTGTTTGTTTTTCAGATATCGGTTGGTAACTTTTTTTCTATACATGCCAGCAACCTAAAACTTGTTTTATCGCATTCAGCGCGTCAAATTACGCCGGAAACGGCCGTCTTTGTTTTGATATTGCTCGAAACACGGAGTCGAAGTCCGTTTGTTTGTTTTTCAGATATCGATTGGTAACTTTTTTTCTATACATGCTAGCGACCTAAGACTTGTTTTATCGCATTCAGCGCGTCAAATTACGCCGGAAACGGCCG
Organism: Diprion similis; assembly: GCF_021155765.1. Taxonomy (NCBI): domain Eukaryota; kingdom Metazoa; phylum Arthropoda; class Insecta; order Hymenoptera; family Diprionidae; genus Diprion; species Diprion similis. The sequence continues at coordinate 7,891,362 of NC_060109.1, read as the reverse complement.
TCTTTGTTTTGATATTGCTCAAAACACGGAGTCGAATTCCGTTTGTTTGTTCCGTGAATATCGGTGAGTAACTTTTTTTCTATACATGCTAGCGACCTAAAACTTGTTTTATCGCATTCAGCGCGTCAAATTACGCCGGAAACGGTCGTCTTTGTTCTGATATTGCTCAAAACACGGAGTCGAATTCCGTTTGTTTGTTTCGTGAATATCGGTGAGTAACTTTTTTTCTATACATGCTAGCGACCTAAAACTTGTTTTATCGCATTCAGCGCGTCAAATTACGCCGGAAACGGTCGTCTTTGTTCTGATATTGCTCAAAACACGGAGTCAAATTCCGTTTGTTTGTTTCGTGAATATCGGTGAGTAACTTTTTTTCCATACATGCTAGCGACCTAAAACTTGTTTTATCGCATTCAGCGCGTCAAATTACGCCGGAAACGGCCGTCTTTGTTTTGATATTGCTCGAAACACGGAGTCGAAGTCCGTTTGTTTGTTTTTCAGATATCATTGGTAACTTTTTTTCTATACATGCTAGCGACCTAAAACTTGTTTTATCGCATTCAGCGCGTCAAATTACGCCGGAAACGGCCGTCTTTGTTTTGATATTGCTCGAAACACGGAGTCGAAGTCCGTTCGTTTGTTTTTCAGATATCGGTTGGTAACTTTTTTTCTATACATGCCAGCAACCTAAAACTTGTTTTATCGCATTCAGCGCGTCAAATTACGCCGGAAACGGTCGTCTTTGTTCTGATATTGCTCAAAACACGGAGTCGAATTCCGTTTGTTTGTTTCGTAAATATCGGTGAGTAACTTTTTTTCTATACATGCCAGCAACCTAAAACTTGTTTTATCGCATTCAGCGCGTCAAATTACGCCGGAAACGGTCGTCATTGTTCTGATATTGCTCAAAACACGGAGTCGAATTCCGTTTGTTTGTTTCGTAAATATCGGTGAGTAACTTTTTTTCTATACATGCTAGCGACCTAAAACTTGTTTTATCGCATTCAGCGCGTCAAATTACGCCGGAAACGGCCGTCTTTGTTTTGATATTGCTCGAAACACGGAGTCGAAGTCCGTTTGTTTGTTTTTCAGATATCGGTTGGTAACTTTTTTTCTATACATGCCAGCAACCTAAAACTTGTTTTATCGCATTCAGCGCGTCAAATTACGCCGGAAACGGCCGTCTTTGTTTTGATATTGCTCGAAACACGGAGTCGAAGTCCGTTTGTTTGTTTTTCAGATATCGGTTGGTAACTTTTTTTCTATACATGCTAGCGACCTAAGACTTGTTTTATCGCATTCAGCGCGTCAAATTACGCCGGAAACGGCCGTCTTTGTTTTGATATTGCTCAAAACACGGAGTCGAATTCCGTTTGTTTGTTCCGTGAATATCGGTGAGTAACTTTTTTTCTATACATGCTAGCGACCTAAAACTTGTTTTATCGCATTCAGCGCGTCAAATTACGCCGGAAACGGTCGTCTTTGTTCTGATATTGCTCAAAACACGGAGTCGAATTCCGTTTGTTTGTTTCGTGAATATCGGTGAGTAACTTTTTTTCTATACATGCTAGCGACCTAAAACTTGTTTTATCGCATTCAGCGCGTCAAATTACGCCGGAAACGGTCGTCTTTGTTCTGATATTGCTCAAAACACGGAGTCAAATTCCGTTTGTTTGTTTCGTGAATATCGGTGAGTAACTTTTTTTCTATACATGCTAGCGACCTAAAACTTGTTTTATCGCATTCAGCGCGTCAAATTACGCCGGAAACGGCCGTCTTTGTTTTGATATTGCTCGAAACACGGAGTCGAAGTCCGTTTGTTTGTTTTTCAGATATCGGTTGGAAACTTTTTTTCTATACATGCTAGCAACCTAAAACTTGTTTTATCGCATTCAGCGCGTCAAATTACGCCGGAAACGGCCGTCTTTGTTTTGATATTGCTCGAAACACGGAGTCGAAGTCCGTTTGTTTGTTTTTCAGATATCGGTTGGTAACTTTTTTTCTATACATGCTAGCGACCTAAAACTCGTTTTATCGCATTCAGCGCGTCAAATTACGCCGGAAACGGCCGTCTTTGTTCTGTTATTGCTCAAAACACGGAGTCGAAGTCCGTTTGTTTGTTTCGCGAATATCGGTTAGTAACTTTTTTTCTATACATGCTAGCGACCTAAAACTTGTTTTATCGCATTCAGCGCGTCAAATTACGCCGGAAACGGCCGTCTTTGTTTCGATATTGCTCGAAACACGGAGTCGAAGTCCATTTGTTTGTTTTTCAGATATCGGTTGGTAACTTTTTTTCTATACATGCTAGCGACCTAAAACTTGTTTTATCGCATTCAGCGCGTTAAATTACGCCGAAAACGGTCGTCTTTGTTCTGATATTGCTCAAAACACGGAGTCGAATTCCGTTTGTTTGTTCCGTGAATATCGGTGAGTAACTTTTTTTCTATACATGCTAGCGACCTAAAACTTGTTTTATCGCATTCAGCGCGTCAAATTACGCCGGAATCGGTCGTCTTTGTTCTGATATTGCTCAAAACACGGAGTCGAATTCCGTTTGTTTGTTTCGTGGATATCGGTGTGTAACTTTTTTTCCATACATGCTAGCGACCTAAAACTTGTTTTATCGCATTCAGCGCGTCAAATTACGCCGGAAACGGCCGTCTTTGTTTTGATATTGCTCGAAACACGGAGTCGAAGTCCGTTTGTTTGTTTTTCAGATATCGGTTGGTAACTTTTTTTCTATACATGCCAGCAACCTAAAACTTGTTTTATCGCATTCAGCGCGTCAAATTACGCCGGAAACGGTCGTCTTTGTTCTGATATTGCTCAAAACACGGAGTCGAAGTCCGTTTGTTTGTTTTTCAGATATCGGTGAGTAACTTTTTTTCTATACATGCTAGCGACCTAAAACTTGTTTTATCGCATTCAGCGCGTCAAATTACGCCGGAAACGGTCGTCTTTGTTCTGATATTGCTCAAAACACGGAGTCGAATTCCGTTTGTTTGTTCCGTGAATATCGGTGAGTAACTTTTTTTCTATACATGCTAGCGACCTAAAACTTGTTTTATCGCATTCAGCGCGTCAAATTACGCCGGAATCGGTCGTCTTTGTTCTGATATTGCTCAAAACACGGAGTCGAATTCCGTTTGTTTGTTTCGTGGATATCGGTGTGTAACTTTTTTTCCATACATGCTAGCGACCTAAAACTTGTTTTATCGCATTCAGCGCGTCAAATTACGCCGGAAACGGCCGTCTTTGTTTTGATATTGCTCGAAACACGGAGTCGAAGTCCGTTTGTTTGTTTTTCAGATATCGGTTGGTAACTTTTTTTCTATACATGCTAGCGACCTAAAACTTGTTTTATCGCATTCAGCGCGTCAAATTACGCCGGAAACGGCCGTCTTTGTTTTGATATTGCTCGAAACACGGAGTCGAAGTCCGTTCGTTTGTTTTTCAGATATCGGTTGGTAACTTTTTTTCTATACATGCCAGCAACCTAAAACTTGTTTTATCGCATTCAGCGCGTCAAATTACGCCGGAAACGGTCGTCTTTGTTTTGATATTGCTCGAAACACGGAGTCGAAGTCCGTTTGTTTGTTTTTCAGATATCGGTTGGTAACTTTTTTTCTATACATGCCAGCAACCTAAAACTTGTTTTATCGCATTCAGCGCGTCAAATTACGCCGGAAACGGTCGTCTTTGTTCTGATATTGCTCAAAACACGGAGTCGAAGTCCGTTTGTTTGTTTTTCAGATATCGGTGAGTAACTTTTTTTCTATACATGCTAGCGACCTAAAACTTGTTTTATCGCATTCAGCGCGTCAAATTACGCCGGAAACGGCCGTCTTTGTTTTGATATTGCTCGAAACACGGAGTCGAAGTCCGTTTGTTTGTTTTTCAGATATCGGTTGGAAACTTTTTTTCTATACATGCTAGCAACCTAAAACTTGTTTTATCGCATTCAGCGCGTCAAATTACGCCGGAAACGGTCGTCTTTGTTCTGATATTGCTCAAAACACGGAGTCAAATTCCGTTTGTTTGTTTCGTGAATATCGGTGAGTAACTTTTTTTCTATACATGCTAGCGACCTAAAACTTGTTTTATCGCATTCAGCGCGTCAAATTACGCCGGAAACGGCCGTCTTTGTTTTGATATTGCTCGAAACACGGAGTCGAAGTCCGTTTGTTTGTTTTTCAGATATCGGTTGGAAACTTTTTTTCTATACATGCTAGCAACCTAAAACTTGTTTTATCGCATTCAGCGCGTCAAATTACGCCGGAAACGGCCGTCTTTGTTTTGATATTGCTCGAAACACGGAGTCGAAGTCCGTTTGTTTGTTTTTCAGATATCGGTTGGTAACTTTTTTTCTATACATGCTAGCGACCTAAAACTCGTTTTATCGCATTCAGCGCGTCAAATTACGCCGGAAACGGCCGTCTTTGTTCTGTTATTGCTCAAAACACGGAGTCGAAGTCCGTTTGTTTGTTTCGCGAATATCGGTTAGTAACTTTTTTTCTATACATGCTAGCGACCTAAAACTTGTTTTATCGCATTCAGCGCGTCAAATTACGCCGGAAACGGCCGTCTTAGTTTTGATATTGCTCGAAACACGGAGTCGAAGTCCATTTGTTTGTTTTTCAGATATCGGTTGGTAACTTTTTTTCTATACATGCTAGCGACCTAAAACTTGTTTTATCGCATTCAGCGCGTCAAATTACGCCGGAAACGGTCGTCTTTGTTCTGATATTGCTCAAAACACGGAGTCGAATTCCGTTTGTTTGTTCCGTGAATATCGGTGAGTAACTTTTTTTCTATACATGCTAGCGACCTAAAACTTGTTTTATCGCATTCAGCGCGTCAAATTACGCCGGAATCGGTCGTCTTTGTTCTGATATTGCTCAAAACACGGAGTCGAATTCCGTTTGTTTGTTTCGTGGATATCGGTGTGTAACTTTTTTTCCATACATGCTAGCGACCTAAAACTTGTTTTATCGCATTCAGCGCGTCAAATTACGCCGGAAACGGCCGTCTTTGTTTTGATATTGCTCGAAACACGGAGTCGAAGTCCGTTTGTTTGTTTTTCAGATATCGGTTGGTAACTTTTTTTCTATACATGCCAGCAACCTAAAACTTGTTTTATCGCATTCAGCGCGTCAAATTACGCCGGAAACGGTCGTCTTTGTTCTGATATTGCTCAAAACACGGAGTCGAAGTCCGTTTGTTTGTTTTTCAGATATCGGTGAGTAACTTTTTTTCTATACATGCTAGCGACCTAAAACTTGTTTTATCGCATTCAGCGCGTCAAATTACGCCGGAAACGGTCGTCTTTGTTCTGATATTGCTCAAAACACGGAGTCGAATTCCGTTTGTTTGTTCCGTGAATATCGGTGAGTAACTTTTTTTCTATACATGCTAGCGACCTAAAACTTGTTTTATCGCATTCAGCGCGTCAAATTACGCCGGAATCGGTCGTCTTTGTTCTGATATTGCTCAAAACACGGAGTCGAATTTCGTTTGTTTGTTTCGTGGATATCGGTGTGTAACTTTTTTTCCATACATGCTAGCGACCTAAAACTTGTTTTATCGCATTCAGCGCGTCAAATTACGCCGGAAACGGCCGTCTTTGTTTTGATATTGCTCGAAACACGGAGTCGAAGTCCGTTTGTTTGTTTTTCAGATATCGGTTGGTAACTTTTTTTCTATACATGCTAGCGACCTAAAACTTGTTTTATCGCATTCAGCGCGTCAAATTACGCCGGAAACGGCCGTCTTTGTTTTGATATTGCTCGAAACACGGAGTCGAAGTCCGTTCGTTTGTTTTTCAGATATCGGTTGGTAACTTTTTTTCTATACATGCCAGCAACCTAAAACTTGTTTTATCGCATTCAGCGCGTCAAATTACGCCGGAAACGGTCGTCTTTGTTCTGATATTGCTCAAAACACGGAGTCGAATTCCGTTTGTTTGTTTCGTAAATATCGGTGAGTAACTTTTTTTCTATACATGCTAGCGACCTAAAACTTGTTTTATCGCATTCAGCCCGTCAAATTACGCCGGAAACGGTCGTCTTTGTTTTGATATTGCTCAAAACACGGAGTCGAATTCCGTTTGTTTGTTTCGTGAATATCGGTGAGTAACTTTTTTTCTTTACATGCTAGCGACCTAAAACTTGTTTTATCGCATTCAGCGCGTCAAATTACGCCGGAAACGGCCGTCTTTGTTTTGATATTGCTCGAAACACGGAGTCGAAGTCCGTTTGTTTGTTTTTCAGATATCGGTTGGAAACTTTTTTTCTATACATGCTAGCAACCTAAAACTTGTTTTATCGCATTCAGCGCGTCAAATTACGCCGGAAACGGTCGTCTTTGTTCTGATATTGCTCAAAACACGGAGTCAAATTCCGTTTGTTTGTTTCGTGAATATCGGTGAGTAACTTTTTTTCTATACATGCTAGCGACCTAAAACTTGTTTTATCGCATTCAGCGCGTCAAATTACGCCGGAAACGGCCGTCTTTGTTTTGATATTGCTCGAAACACGGAGTCGAAGTCCGTTTGTTTGTTTTTCAGATATCGGTTGGAAACTTTTTTTCTATACATGCTAGCAACCTAAAACTTGTTTTATCGCATTCAGCGCGTCAAATTACGCCGGAAACGGCCGTCTTTGTTTTGATATTGCTCGAAACACGGAGTCGAAGTCCGTTTGTTTGTTTTTCAGATATCGGTTGGTAACTTTTTTTCTATACATGCTAGCGACCTAAAACTTGTTTTATCGCATTCAGCGCGTCAAATTACGCCGGAAACGGCCGTCTTTGTTTTGATATTGCTCGAAACACGGAGTCGAAGTCCGTTTGTTTGTTTTTCAGATATCGGTTGGTAACTTTTTTTCTATACATGCTAGCGACCTAAAACTTGTTTTATCGCATTCAGCGCGTCAAATTACGCCGGAAACGGCCGTCTTTGTTTTGATATTGCTCGAAACACGGAGTCGAAGTCCGTTCGTTTGTTTTTCAGATATCGGTTGGTAACTTTTTTTCTATACATGCCAGCAACCTAAAACTTGTTTTATCGCATTCAGCGCGTCAAATTACGCCGGAAACGGTCGTCTTTGTTCTGATATTGCTCAAAACACGGAGTCGAATTCCGTTTGTTTGTTTCGTAAATATCGGTGAGTAACTTTTTTTCTATACATGCTAGCGACCTAAAACTTGTTTTATCGCATTCAGCCCGTCAAATTACGCCGGAAACGGTCGTCTTTGTTTTGATATTGCTCAAAACACGGAGTCGAATTCCGTTTGTTTGTTTCGTGAATATCGGTGAGTAACTTTTTTTCTTTACATGCTAGCGACCTAAAACTTGTTTTATCGCATTCAGCGCGTCAAATTACGCCGGAAACGGCCGTCTTTGTTTTGATATTGCTCGAAACACGGAGTCGAAGTCCGTTTGTTTGTTTTTCAGATATCGGTTGGAAACTTTTTTTCTATACATGCTAGCAACCTAAAACTTGTTTTATCGCATTCAGCGCGTCAAATTACGCCGGAAACGGTCGTCTTTGTTCTGATATTGCTCAAAACACGGAGTCAAATTCCGTTTGTTTGTTTCGTGAATATCGGTGAGTAACTTTTTTTCTATACATGCTAGCGACCTAAAACTTGTTTTATCGCATTCAGCGCGTCAAATTACGCCGGAAACGGCCGTCTTTGTTTTGATATTGCTCGAAACACGGAGTCGAAGTCCGTTTGTTTGTTTTTCAGATATCGGTTGGAAACTTTTTTTCTATACATGCTAGCAACCTAAAACTTGTTTTATCGCATTCAGCGCGTCAAATTACGCCGGAAACGGCCGTCTTTGTTTTGATATTGCTCGAAACACGGAGTCGAAGTCCGTTTGTTTGTTTTTCAGATATCGGTTGGTAACTTTTTTTCTATACATGCTAGCGACCTAAAACTTGTTTTATCGCATTCAGCGCGTCAAATTACGCCGGAAACGGCCGTCTTTGTTTTGATATTGCTCGAAACACGGAGTCGAAGTCCGTTTGTTTGTTTTTCAGATATCGGTTGGTAACTTTTTTTCTATACATGCTAGCGACCTAAAACTTGTTTTATCGCATTCAGCGCGTCAAATTACGCCGGAAACGGCCGTCTTTGTTTTGATATTGCTCGAAACACGGAGTCGAAGTCCGTTCGTTTGTTTTTCAGATATCGGTTGGTAACTTTTTTTCTATACATGCCAGCAACCTAAAACTTGTTTTATCGCATTCAGCGCGTCAAATTACGCCGGAAACGGTCGTCTTTGTTCTGATATTGCTCAAAACACGGAGTCGAATTCCGTTTGTTTGTTTCGTAAATATCGGTGAGTAACTTTTTTTCTATACATGCTAGCGACCTAAAACTTGTTTTATCGCATTCAGCCCGTCAAATTACGCCGGAAACGGTCGTCTTTGTTTTGATATTGCTCAAAACACGGAGTCGAATTCCGTTTGTTTGTTTCGTGAATATCGGTGAGTAACTTTTTTTCTTTACATGCTAGCGACCTAAAACTTGTTTTATCGCATTCAGCGCGTCAAATTACGCCGGAAACGGCCGTCTTTGTTTTGATATTGCTCGAAACACGGAGTCGAAGTCCGTTTGTTTGTTTTTCAGATATCGGTTGGAAACTTTTTTTCTATACATGCTAGCAACCTAAAACTTGTTTTATCGCATTCAGCGCGTCAAATTACGCCGGAAACGGTCGTCTTTGTTCTGATATTGCTCAAAACACGGAGTCAAATTCCGTTTGTTTGTTTCGTGAATATCGGTGAGTAACTTTTTTTCTATACATGCTAGCGACCTAAAACTTGTTTTATCGCATTCAGCGCGTCAAATTACGCCGGAAACGGCCGTCTTTGTTTTGATATTGCTCGAAACACGGAGTCGAAGTCCGTTTGTTTGTTTTTCAGATATCGGTTGGAAACTTTTTTTCTATACATGCTAGCAACCTAAAACTTGTTTTATCGCATTCAGCGCGTCAAATTACGCCGGAAACGGCCGTCTTTGTTTTGATATTGCTCGAAACACGGAGTCGAAGTCCGTTTGTTTGTTTTTCAGATATCGGTTGGTAACTTTTTTTCTATACATGCTAGCGACCTAAAACTCGTTTTATCGCATTCAGCGCGTCAAATTACGCCGGAAACGGCCGTCTTTGTTCTGTTATTGCTCAAAACACGGAGTCGAAGTCCGTTTGTTTGTTTCGCGAATATCGGTTAGTAACTTTTTTTCTATACATGCTAGCGACCTAAAACTTGTTTTATCGCATTCAGCGCGTCAAATTACGCCGGAAACGGCCGTCTTTGTTTTGATATTGCTCGAAACACGGAGTCGAAGTCCATTTGTTTGTTTTTCAGATATCGGTTGGTAACTTTTTTTCTATACATGCTAGCGACCTAAAACTTGTTTTATCGCATTCAGCGCGTCAAATTACGCCGGAAACGGTCGTCTTTGTTCTGATATTGCTCAAAACACGGAGTCGAATTCCGTTTGTTTGTTCCGTGAATATCGGTGAGTAACTTTTTTTCTATACATGCTAGCGACCTAAAACTTGTTTTATCGCATTCAGCGCGTCAAATTACGCCGGAATCGGTCGTCTTTGTTCTGATATTGCTCAAAACACGGAGTCGAATTCCGTTTGTTTGTTTCGTGGATATCGGTGTGTAACTTTTTTTCCATACATGCTAGCGACCTAAAACTTGTTTTATCGCATTCAGCGCGTCAAATTACGCCGGAAACGGCCGTCTTTGTTTTGATATTGCTCGAAACACGGAGTCGAAGTCCGTTTGTTTGTTTTTCAGATATCGGTTGGTAACTTTTTTTCTATACATGCCAGCAACCTAAAACTTGTTTTATCGCATTCAGCGCGTCAAATTACGCCGGAAACGGTCGTCTTTGTTCTGATATTGCTCAAAACACGGAGTCGAAGTCCGTTTGTTTGTTTTTCAGATATCGGTGAGTAACTTTTTTTCTATACATGCTAGCGACCTAAAACTTGTTTTATCGCATTCAGCGCGTCAAATTACGCCGGAAACGGTCGTCTTTGTTCTGATATTGCTCAAAACACGGAGTCGAATTCCGTTTGTTTGTTCCGTGAATATCGGTGAGTAACTTTTTTTCTATACATGCTAGCGACCTAAAACTTGTTTTATCGCATTCAGCGCGTCAAATTACGCCGGAATCGGTCGTCTTTGTTCTGATATTGCTCAAAACACGGAGTCGAATTTCGTTTGTTTGTTTCGTGGATATCGGTGTGTAACTTTTTTTCCATACATGCTAGCGACCTAAAACTTGTTTTATCGCATTCAGCGCGTCAAATTACGCCGGAAACGGCCGTCTTTGTTTTGATATTGCTCGAAACACGGAGTCGAAGTCCGTTTGTTTGTTTTTCAGATATCGGTTGGTAACTTTTTTTCTATACATGCTAGCGACCTAAAACTTGTTTTATCGCATTCAGCGCGTCAAATTACGCCGGAAACGGCCGTCTTTGTTTTGATATTGCTCGAAACACGGAGTCGAAGTCCGTTCGTTTGTTTTTCAGATATCGGTTGGTAACTTTTTTTCTATACATGCCAGCAACCTAAAACTTGTTTTATCGCATTCAGCGCGTCAAATTACGCCGGAAACGGTCGTCTTTGTTCTGATATTGCTCAAAACACGGAGTCGAATTCCGTTTGTTTGTTTCGTAAATATCGGTGAGTAACTTTTTTTCTATACATGCTAGCGACCTAAAACTTGTTTTATCGCATTCAGCCCGTCAAATTACGCCGGAAACGGTCGTCTTTGTTTTGATATTGCTCAAAACACGGAGTCAAATTCCGTTTGTTTGTTTCGTGAATATCGGTGAGTAACTTTTTTTCTTTACATGCTAGCGACCTAAAACTTGTTTTATCGCATTCAGCGCGTCAAATTACGCCGGAAACGGCCGTCTTTGTTTTGATATTGCTCGAAACACGGAGTCGAAGTCCGTTTGTTTGTTTTTCAGATATCGGTTGGAAACTTTTTTTCTATACATGCTAGCAACCTAAAACTTGTTTTATCGCATTCAGCGCGTCAAATTACGCCGGAAACGGTCGTCTTTGTTCTGATATTGCTCAAAACACGGAGTCAAATTCCGTTTGTTTGTTTCGTGAATATCGGTGAGTAACTTTTTTTCTATACATGCTAGCGACCTAAAACTTGTTTTATCGCATTCAGCGCGTCAAATTACGCCGGAAACGGCCGTCTTTGTTTTGATATTGCTCGAAACACGGAGTCGAAGTCCGTTTGTTTGTTTTTCAGATATCGGTTGGAAACTTTTTTTCTATACATGCTAGCAACCTAAAACTTGTTTTATCGCATTCAGCGCGTCAAATTACGCCGGAAACGGCCGTCTTTGTTTTGATATTGCTCGAAACACGGAGTCGAAGTCCGTTTGTTTGTTTTTCAGATATCGGTTGGTAACTTTTTTTCTATACATGCTAGCGACCTAAAACTTGTTTTATCGCATTCAGCGCGTCAAATTACGCCGGAAACGGCCGTCTTTGTTCTGTTATTGCTCAAAACACGGAGTCGAAGTCCGTTTGTTTGTTTCGCGAATATCGGTTAGTAACTTTTTTTCTATACATGCTAGCGACCTAAAACTTGTTTTATCGCATTCAGCGCGTCAAATTACGCCGGAAACGGCCGTCTTTGTTTTGATATTGCTCGAAACACGGAGTCGAAGTCCATTTGTTTGTTTTTCAGATATCGGTTGGTAACTTTTTTTCTATACATGCTAGCGACCTAAAACTTGTTTTATCGCATTCAGCGCGTCAAATTACGCCGGAAACGGTCGTCTTTGTTCTGATATTGCTCAAAACACGGAGTCGAATTCCGTTTGTTTGTTCCGTGAATATCGGTGAGTAACTTTTTTTCTATACATGCTAGCGACCTAAAACTTGTTTTATCGCATCCAGCGCGTCAAATTACGCCGGAATCGGTCGTCTTTGTTCTGATATTGCTCAAAACACGGAGTCGAATTCCGTTTGTTTGTTTCGTGGATATCGGTGTGTAACTTTTTTTCCATACATGCTAGCGACCTAAAACTTGTTTTATCGCATTCAGCGCGTCAAATTACGCCGGAAACGGCCGTCTTTGTTTTGATATTGCTCGAAACACGGAGTCGAAGTCCGTTTGTTTGTTTTTCAGATATTGGTCGGTAACTTTTTTTCTATACATGCCAGCAACCTAAAACTTGTTTTATCGCATTCAGCGCGTCAAATTACGCCGGAAACGGTCGTCTTTGTTCTGATATTGCTCAAAACACGGAGTCGAATTCCGTTTGTTTGTTTCGTAAATATCGGTGAGTAACTTTTTTTCTATACATGCTAGCGACCTAAAACTTGTTTTATCGCATTCAGCGCGTCAAATTACGCCGGTAACGGTCGTCTTTGTTCTGATATTGCTCAAAACACGGAGTCGAATTCCGTTTGTTTGTTCCGTGAATATCGGTGAGTAACTTTTTTTCTATACATGCTAGCGACCTAAAACTTGTTTTATCGCATTCAGCGCGTCAAATTACGCCGGAATCGGTCGTCTTTGTTCTGATATTGCTCAAAACACGGAGTCGAATTCCGTTTGTTTGTTTCGTGGATATCGGTGTGTAACTTTTTTTCCATACATGCTAGCGACCTAAAACTTGTTTTATCGCATTCAGCGCGTCAAATTACGCCGGAAACGGCCGTCTTTGATTTGATATTGCTCGAAACACGGAGTCGAAGTCCGTTTGTTTGTTTTTCAGATATCGGTTGGTAACTTTTTTTCTATACATGCTAGCGACCTAAAACTTGTTTTATCGCATTCAGCGCGTCAAATTACGCCGGAAACGGCCGTCTTTGTTTTGATATTGCTCGAAACACGGAGTCGAAGTCCGTTTGTTTGTTTTTCAGATATCGGTTGGTAACTTTTTTTCTATACATGCCAGCAACCTAAAACTTGTTTTATCGCATTCAGCGCGTCAAATTACGCCGGAAACGGTCGTCTTTGTTCTGATATTGCTCAAAACACGGAGTCGAATTCCGTTTGTTTGTTTCGTAAATATCGGTGAGTAACTTTTTTTCTATACATGCTAGCGACCTAAAACTTGTTTTATCGCATTCAGCCCGTCAAATTACGCCGGAAACGGTCGTCTTTGTTTTGATATTGCTCAAAACACGGAGTCGAATTCCGTTTGTTTGTTTCGTAAATATCGGTGAGTAACTTTTTTTCTATACATGCTAGCGACCTGAAACTTGTTTTATCGCATTCAGCGCGTCAAATTACGCCGGAAACGGTCGTCTTTGTTCTGATATTGCTCAAAACACGGAGTCGAATTCCGTTTGTTCGTTTCGTGAATATCGGTGGGTAACTTTTTTTCTATACATGCTAGCGACCTCAAACTTGTTTTATCGCATTCAGCGCGTCAAATTACGCCGGAAACGGTCGTCTTTGTTCTGATATTGCTCAAAACACGGAGTCGAATTCCGTTTGTTTGTTTCGTAAATATCGGTGAGTAACTTTTTTTCTATACATGCTAGCGACCTAAAACTTGTTTTATCGCATTCAGCGCGTCAAATTACGCCGGAAACGGTCGTCTTTGTTCTGATATTGCTCAAAACACGGAGTCGAATTCCGTTTGTTTGTTCCGTGAATATCGGTGAGTAACTTTTTTTCTATACATGCTAGCGACCTAAAACTTGTTTTATCGCATTCAGCGCGTCAAATTACGCCGGAATCGGTCGTCTTTGTTCTGATATTGCTCAAAACACGGAGTCGAATTCCGTTTGTTTGTTTCGTGGATATCGGTGTGTAACTTTTTTTCCATACATGCTAGCGACCTAAAACTTGTTTTATCGCATTCAGCGCGTCAAATTACGCCGGAAACGGCCGTCTTTGATTTGATATTGCTCGAAACACGGAGTCGAAGTCCGTTTGTTTGTTTTTCAGATATCGGTTGGTAACTTTTTTTCTATACATGCTAGCGACCTAAAACTTGTTTTATCGCATTCAGCGCGTCAAATTACGCCGGAAACGGCCGTCTTTGTTTTGATATTGCTCGAAACACGGAGTCGAAGTCCGTTTGTTTGTTTTTCAGATATCGGTTGGTAACTTTTTTTCTATACATGCCAGCAACCTAAAACTTGTTTTATCGCATTCAGCGCGTCAAATTACGCCGGAAACGGTCGTCTTTGTTCTGATATTGCTCAAAACACGGAGTCGAATTCCGTTTGTTTGTTTCGTAAATATCGGTGAGTAACTTTTTTTCTATACATGCTAGCGACCTAAAACTTGTTTTATCGCATTCAGCCCGTCAAATTACGCCGAAAACGGTCGTCTTTGTTTTGATATTGCTCAAAACACGGAGTCGAATTCCGTTTGTTTGTTTCGTAAATATCGGTGAGTAACTTTTTTTCTATACATGCTAGCGACCTGAAACTTGTTTTATCGCATTCAGCGCGTCAAATTACGCCGGAAACGGTCGTCTTTGTTCTGATATTGCTCAAAACACGGAGTCGAATTCCGTTTGTTCGTTTCGTAAATATCGGTGGGTAACTTTTTTTCTATACATGCTAGCGACCTAAAACTTGTTTTATCGCATTCAGCGCGTCAAATTACGCCGGAAACGGTCGTCTTTGTTCTGATATTGCTCGAAACACGGAGTCGAATTCCGTTTGTTTGTTTCGTGAATATCGGTGAGTAACTTTTTTTCTATACATGCTAGCGACCTAAAACTTGTTTTATCGCATTCAGCCCGTCAAATTCCGCCGGAAACGGTCGTCTTTGTTTTGATATTGCTCAAAACACGGAGTCGAATTCCGTTTGTTTGTTTCGTAAATATCGGTGAGTAACTTTTTTTCTATACATGCTAGCGACCTGAAACTTGTTCTATCGCATTCAGCGCGTCAAATTACGCCGGAAACGGTCGTCTTTGTTCTGATATTGCTCAAAACACGGAGTCGAATTCCGTTTGTTTGTTCCGTGAATATCGGTGAGTAACTTTTTTTCTATACATGCTAGCGACCTAAAACTTGTTTTATCGCATTCAGCGCGTCAAATTACGCCGGAATCGGTCGTCTTTGTTCTGATATTGCTCAAAACACGGAGTCGAATTCCGTTTGTTTGTTTCGTGGATATCGGTGTGTAACTTTTTTTCCATACATGCTAGCGACCTAAAACTTGTTTTATCGCATTCAGCGCGTCAAATTACGCCGGAAACGGCCGTCTTTGTTTTGATATTGCTCGAAACACGGAGTCGAATTCCGTTTGTTTGTTCCGTGAATATCGGTGAGTAACTTTTTTTCTATACATGCTAGCGACCTAAAACTTGTTTTATCGCATTCAGCGCGTCAAATTACGCCGGAATCGGTCGTCTTTGTTCTGATATTGCTCAAAACACGGAGTCGAATTCCGTTTGTTTGTTTCGTGGATATCGGTGTGTAACTTTTTTTCCATACATGCTAGCGACCTAAAACTTGTTTTATCGCATTCAGCGCGTCAAATTACGCCGGAAACGGCCGTCTTTGTTTTGATATTGCTCGAAACACGGAGTCGAAGTCCGTTTGTTTGTTTTTCAGATATCGGTTGGTAACTTTTTTTCTATACATGCTAGCGACCTAAAACTTGTTTTATCGCATTCAGCGCGTCAAATTACGCCGGAAACGGTCGTCTTTGTTCTGATATTGCTCAAAACACGGAGTCGAATTCCGTTTGTTTGTTTCGTAAATATCGGTGAGTAACTTTTTTTCTATACATGCTAGCGACCTAAAACTTGTTTTATCGCATTCAGCCCGTCAAATTACGCCGGAAACGGTCGTCTTTGTTTTGATATTGCTCAAAACACGGAGTCGAATTCCGTTTGTTTGTTTCGTAAATATCGGTGAGTAACTTTTTTTCTATACATGCTAGCGACCTGAAACTTGTTTTATCGCATTCAGCGCGTCAAATTACGCCGGAAACGGTCGTCTTTGTTCTGATATTGCTCAAAACACGGAGTCGAATTCCGTTTGTTTGTTTCGTGAATATCGGTGGGTAACTTTTTTTCTATACATGCTAGCGACCTAAAACTTGTTTTATCGCATTCAGCGCGTCAAATTACGCCGGAAACGGTCGTCTTTGTTCTGATATTGCTCGAAACACGGAGTCGAATTCCGTTTGTTTGTTTCGTGAATATCGGTGAGTAACTTTTTTTCTATACATGCTAGCGACCTAAAACTTGTTTTATCGCATTCAGCGCGTCAAATTACGCCGGAATCGGTCGTCTTTGTTCTGATATTGCTCAAAACACGGAGTCGAATTCCGTTTGTTTGTTTCGTGGATATCGGTGTGTAACTTTTTTTCCATACATGCTAGCGACCTAAAACTTGTTTTATCGCATTCAGCGCGTCGAATTACGCCGGAAACGGTCGTCTTTGTTCTGATATTGCTCGAAACACGGAGTCGAAGTCCGTTTGTTTGTTTTTCAGATATCGGTTGGTAACTTCTTTTCTATACATGCTAGCGACCTAAAACTTGTTTTATCGCATTCAGCGCGTCAAATTACGCCGGAAACGGCCGTCTTTGTTCTGTTATTGCTCAAAACATCGAGTCGAAGTCCGTTTGTTTGTTTCGCGAATATCGGTTAGTAACTTTTTTTCTATACATGCTAGCGACCTAAAACTTGTTTTATCGCATTCAGCGCGTCAAATTACGCCGGAAACGGCCGTCTTTGTTTTGATATTGCTCGAAACACGGATTCGAATTCCGTTTGTTTGTTTCGTAAATATCGGTGAGTAACTTTTTTTCTATACATGCTAGCGACCTAAAACTTAGTTTATCGCATTCAGCGCGTCAAATTACGCCGGAAACGGTCGTCTTTGTTCTGATATTGCTCAAAACACGGAGTCGAATTCCGTTTGTTTGTTCCGTGAATATCGGTGAGTAACTTTTTTTCTATACATGCTAGCGACCTAAAACTTGTTTTATCGCATTCAGCGCGTCAAATTACGCCGGAATCGGTCGTCTTGGTTCTGATATTGCTCAAAACACGGAGTCGAATTCCGTTTGTTTGTTTCGTGGATATCGGTGTGTAACTTTTCTTCCATACATGCTAGCGACCTAAAACTTGTTTTATCGCATTCAGCGCGTCAAATTACGCCGGAAACGGCCGTCTTTGTTTTGATATTGCTCGAAACACGGAGTCGAAGTCCGTTTGTTTGTTTTTCAGATATCGGTTGGTAACTTTTTTTCTATACATGCCAGCAACCTAAAACTTGTTTTATCGCATTCAGCGCGTCAAATTACGCCGGAAACGGTCGTCTTTGTTCTGATATTGCTCAAAACACGGAGTCGAATTCCGTTTGTTTGTTTCGTAAATATCGCTGAGTAACTTTTTTTCTATACATGCTAGCGACCTAAAACTTGTTTTATCGCATTCAGCGCGTCAAATTACGCCGGAAACGGTCGTCTTTGTTCTGATATTGCTCAAAACACGGAGTCGAATTCCGTTTGTTTGTTCCGTGGATATCGGTGAGTAACTTTTTTTCTATACATGCTAGCGACCTAAAACTTGTTTTATCGCATTCAGCGCGTCAAATTACGCCGGAAACGGCCGTCTTTGTTTTGATATTGCTCGAAACACGGAGTCGAAGTCCGTTTGTTTGTTTTTCAGATATCGGTTGGTAACTTTTTTTCTATACATGCTAGCGACCTAAAACTTGTTTTATCGCATTCAGCGCGTCAAATTACGCCGGAAACGGCCGTCTTTGTTTTGATATTGCTCGAAACACGGAGTCGAAGTCCGTTCGTTTGTTTTTCAGATATCGGTTGGTAACTTTTTTTCTATACATGCCAGCAACCTAAAACTTGTTTTATCGCATTCAGCGCGTCAAATTACGCCGGAAACGGTCGTCTTTGTTCTGATATTGCTCAAAACACGGAGTCGAATTCCGTTTGTTTGTTTCGTAAATATCGGTGAGTAACTTTTTTTCTATACATGCTAGCGACCTAAAACTTGTTTTATCGCATTCAGCCCGTCAAATTACGCCGGAAACGGTCGTCTTTGTTTTGATATTGCTCAAAACACGGAGTCGAATTCCGTTTGTTTGTTTCGTAAATATCGGTGAGTAACTTTTTTTCTATACATGCTAGCGACCTGAAACTTGTTTTATCGCAATCAGCGCGTCAAATTACGCCGGAAACGGTCGTCTCTGTTCTGATATTGCTCAAAACACGGAGTCGAATTCCGTTTGTTTGTTCCGTGAATATCGGTGAGTAACTTTTTTTCTATACATGCTAGCGACCTGAAACTTGTTTTATCGCATTCAGCGCGTCAAATTACGCCGGAATCGGTCGTCTTTGTTCTGATATTGCTCAAAACACGGAGTCGAATTCCGTTTGTTTGTTTCGTGGATATCGGTGTGTAACTTTTTTTCCATACATGCTAGCGACCTAAAACTTGTTTTATCGCATTCAGCGCGTCAAATTACGCCGGAAACGGCCGTCTTTGATTTGATATTGCTCGAAACACGGAGTCGAAGTCCGTTTGTTTGTTTTTCAGATATCGGTTGGTAACTTTTTTTCTATACATGCTAGCGACCTAAAACTTGTTTTATCGCATTCAGCGCGTCAAATTACGCCGGAAACGGCCGTCTTTGTTTTGATATTGCTCGAAACACGGAGTCGAAGTCCATTTGTTTGTTTTTCAGATATCGGTTGGTAACTTTTTTTCTATACATGCTAGCGACCTAAAACTTGTTTTATCGCATTCAGCGCGTCAAATTACGCCGGAAACGGTCGTCTTTGTTCTGATATTGCTCAAAACACGGAGTCGAATTCCGTTCGTTTGTTCCGTGAATATCGGTGAGTAACTTTTTTTCTATACATGCTAGCGACCTAAAACTTGTTTTATCGCATTCAGCGCGTCAAATTACGCCGGAATCGGTCGTCTTGGTTCTGATATTGCTCAAAACACGGAGTCGAATTCCGTTTGTTTGTTTCGTGGATATCGGTGTGTAACTTTTTTTCCATACATGCTAGCGACCTAAAACTTGTTTCATCGCATTCAGCGCGTCAAATTACGCCGGAAACGGCCGTCTTTGTTTTGATATTGCTCGAAACACGGAGTCGAAGTCCGTTTGTTTGTTTTTCAGATATCGGTTGGTAACTTTTTTTCTATACATGCCAGCAACCTAAAACTTGTTTTATCGCATTCAGCGCGTCAAATTACGCCGGAATCGGTCGTCTTGGTTCTGATATTGCTCAAAACACGGAGTCGAATTCCGTTTGTTTGTTTCGTAAATATCGGTGAGTAACTTTTTTTCTATACATGCTAGCGACCTAAAACTTGTTTCATCGCATTCAGCCCGTCAAATTACGCCGAAAACGGTCGTCTTTGTTTTGATATTGCTCAAAACACGGATTCGAATTCCGTTTGTTTGTTTCGTAAATATCGGTGAGTAACTTTTTTTCTATACATGCTAGCGACCTGAAACTTGTTTTATCGCATTCAGCGCGTCAAATTACGCCGGAAACGGTCGTCTTTGTTCTGATATTGCTCAAAACACGGAGTCGAATTCCGTTCGTTTGTTCCGTGAATATCGGTGAGTAACTTTTTTTCTATACATGCTAGCGACCTAAAACTTGTTTTATCGCATTCAGCGCGTCAAATTACGCCGGAATCGGCCGTCTTTGATTTGATATTGCTCGAAACACGGAGTCGAAGTCCGTTTGTTTGTTTTTCAGATATCGGTTGGTAACTTTTTTTCTATACATGCTAGCGACCTAAAACTTGTTTTATCGCATTCAGCGCGTCAAATTACGCCGGAAACGGCCGTCTTTGTTTTGATATTGCTCGAAACACGGAGTCGAAGTCCATTTGTTTGTTTTTCAGATATCGGTTGGTAACTTTTTTTCTATACATGCTAGCGACCTAAAACTTGTTTTATCGCATTCAGCGCGTCAAGTTACGCCGGAAACGGTCGTCTTTGTTCTGATATTGCTCAAAACACGGAGTCGAATTCCGTTCGTTTGTTCCGTGAATATCGGTGAGTAACTTTTTTTCTATACATGCTAGCGACCTAAAACTTGTTTTATCGCATTCAGCCCGTCAAATTACGCCGGAAACGGTCGTCTTTGTTTTGATATTGCTCAAAACACGGAGTCGAATTCCGTTTGTTTGTTTCGTAAATATCGGTGAGTAACTTTTTTTCTATACATGCTAGCGACCTGAAACTTGTTTTATCGCAATCAGCGCGTCAAATTACGCCGGAAACGGTCGTCTCTGTTCTGATATTGCTCAAAACACGGAGTCGAATTCCGTTTGTTTGTTCCGTGAATATCGGTGAGTAACTTTTTTTCTATACATGCTAGCGACCTGAAACTTGTTTTATCGCATTCAGCGCGTCAAATTACGCCGGAATCGGTCGTCTTTGTTCTGATATTGCTCAAAACACGGAGTCGAATTCCGTTTGTTTGTTTCGTGGATATCGGTGTGTAACTTTTTTTCCATACATGCTAGCGACCTAAAACTTGTTTTATCGCATTCAGCGCGTCAAATTACGCCGGAAACGGCCGTCTTTGATTTGATATTGCTCGAAACACGGAGTCGAAGTCCGTTTGTTTGTTTTTCAGATATCGGTTGGTAACTTTTTTTCTATACATGCTAGCGACCTAAAACTTGTTTTATCGCATTCAGCGCGTCAAATTACGCCGGAAACGGCCGTCTTTGTTTTGATATTGCTCGAAACACGGAGTCGAAGTCCATTTGTTTGTTTTTCAGATATCGGTTGGTAACTTTTTTTCTATACATGCTAGCGACCTAAAACTTGTTTTATCGCATTCAGCGCGTCAAATTACGCCGGAAACGGTCGTCTTTGTTCTGATATTGCTCAAAACACGGAGTCGAATTCCGTTCGTTTGTTCCGTGAATATCGGTGAGTAACTTTTTTTCTATACATGCTAGCGACCTAAAACTTGTTTTATCGCATTCAGCGCGTCAAATTACGCCGGAATCGGTCGTCTTGGTTCTGATATTGCTCAAAACACGGAGTCGAATTCCGTTTGTTTGTTTCGTGGATATCGGTGTGTAACTTTTTTTCCATACATGCTAGCGACCTAAAACTTGTTTCATCGCATTCAGCGCGTCAAATTACGCCGGAAACGGCCGTCTTTGTTTTGATATTGCTCGAAACACGGAGTCGAAGTCCGTTTGTTTGTTTTTCAGATATCGGTTGGTAACTTTTTTTCTATACATGCCAGCAACCTAAAACTTGTTTTATCGCATTCAGCGCGTCAAATTACGCCGGAATCGGTCGTCTTGGTTCTGATATTGCTCAAAACACGGAGTCGAATTCCGTTTGTTTGTTTCGTAAATATCGGTGAGTAACTTTTTTTCTATACATGCTAGCGACCTAAAACTTGTTTCATCGCATTCAGCCCGTCAAATTACGCCGAAAACGGTCGTCTTTGTTTTGATATTGCTCAAAACACGGATTCGAATTCCGTTTGTTTGTTTCGTAAATATCGGTGAGTAACTTTTTTTCTATACATGCTAGCGACCTGAAACTTGTTTTATCGCATTCAGCGCGTCAAATTACGCCGGAAACGGTCGTCTTTGTTCTGATATTGCTCAAAACACGGAGTCGAATTCCGTTTGTTTGTTTCGTGAATATCGGTGGGTAACTTTTTTTCTATACATGCTAGCGACCTAAAACTTGTTTTATCGCATTCAGCGCGTCAAATTACGCCGGAAACGGTCGTCTTTGTTCTGATATTGCTCGAAACACGGAGTCGAATTCCGTTTGTTTGTTTCGTGAATATCGATGAGTAACTTTTTTTCTATACATGCTAGCGACCTAAAACTTGTTTCATCGCATTCAGCCCGTCAAATTACGCCGAAAACGGTCGTCTTTGTTTTGATATTGCTCAAAACACGGATTCGAATTCCGTTTGTTTGTTTCGTAAATATCGGTGAGTAACTTTTTTTCTATACATGCTAGCGACCTGAAACTTGTTTTATCGCATTCAGCGCGTCAAATTACGCCGGAAACGGTCGTCTTTGTTCTGATATTGCTCAAAACACGGAGTCGAATTCCGTTTGTTTGTTTCGTGAATATCGGTGGGTAACTTTTTTTCTATACATGCTAGCGACCTAAAACTTGTTTTATCGCATTCAGCGCGTCAAATTACGCCGGAAACGGTCGTCTTTGTTCTGATATTGCTCGAAACACGGAGTCGAATTCCGTTTGTTTGTTTCGTGAATATCGATGAGTAACTTTTTTTCTATACATGCTAGCGACCTAAAACTTGTTTTATCGCATTCAGCCCGTCAAATTACGCCGGAAACGGCCGTCTTTGTTTTGATATTGCTCGAAACACGGAGTCGAAGTCCATTTGTTTGTTTTTCAGATATCGGTTGGTAACTTTTTTTCTATACATGCTAGCGACCTAAAACTTGTTTTATCGCATTCAGCGCGTCAAATTACGCCGGAAACGGTCGTCTTTGTTCTGATATTGCTCAAAACACGGAGTCGAATTCCGTTCGTTTGTTCCGTGAATATCGGTGAGTAACTTTTTTTCTATACATGCTAGCGACCTAAAACTTGTTTTATCGCATTCAGCGCGTCAAATTACGCCGGAATCGGTCGTCTTGGTTCTGATATTGCTCAAAACACGGAGTCGAATTCCGTTTGTTTGTTTCGTGGATATCGGTGTGTAACTTTTTTTCCATACATGCTAGCGACCTAAAACTTGTTTCATCGCATTCAGCGCGTCAAATTACGCCGGAAACGGCCGTCTTTGTTTTGATATTGCTCGAAACACGGAGTCGAAGTCCGTTTGTTTGTTTTTCAGATATCGGTTGGTAACTTTTTTTCTATACATGCCAGCAACCTAAAACTTGTTTTATCGCATTCAGCGCGTCAAATTACGCCGGAATCGGTCGTCTTGGTTCTGATATTGCTCAAAACACGGAGTCGAATTCCGTTTGTTTGTTTCGTGGATATCGGTGTGTAACTTTTTTTCCATACATGCTAGCGACCTAAAACTTGTTTTATCGCATTCAGCGCGTCAAATTACGCCGGAAACGGCCGTCTTTGTTTTGATATTGCTCGAAACACGGAGTCGAAGTCCGTTTGTTTGTTTTTCAGATATCGGTTGGTAACTTTTTTTCTATACATGCCAGCAACCTAAAACTTGTTTTATCGCATTCAGCGCGTCAAATTACGCCGGAATCGGTCGTCTTTGTTCTGATATTGCTCAAAACACGGAGTCGAATTCCGTTTGTTTGTTTCGTGGATATCGGTGTGTAACTTTTTTTCCATACATGCTAGCGACCTAAAACTTGTTTTATCGCATTCAGCGCGTCAAATTACGCCGGAAACGGCCGTCTTTGATTTGATATTGCTCGAAACACGGAGTCGAAGTCCGTTTGTTTGTTTTTCAGATATCGGTTGGTAACTTTTTTTCTATACATGCTAGCGACCTAAAACTCGTTTTATCGCATTCAGCGCGTCAAATTACGCCGGAAACGGCCGTCTTTGTTTTGATATTGCTCGAAACACGGAGTCAAAGTCCGTTTGTTTGTTTTTCAGATATCGGTTGGTAACTTTTTTTCTATACATGCCAGCAACCTAAAACTTGTTTTATCGCATTCAGCGCGTCAAATTACGCCGGAAACGGTCGTCTTTGTTCTGATATTGCTCAAAACACGGAGTCGAATTCCGTTTGTTTGTTTCGTAAATATCGGTGAGTAACTTTTTTTCTATACATGCTAGCGACCTAAAACTTGTTTTATCGCATTCAGCCCGTCAAATTACGCCGAAAACGGTCGTCTTTGTTTTGATATTGCTCAAAACACGGAGTCGAATTCCGTTTGTTTGTTTCGTAAATATCGGTGAGTAACTTTTTTTCTATACATGCTAGCGACCTGAAACTTGTTTTATCGCATTCAGCGCGTCAAATTACGCCGGAAACGTTCGTCTTTGTTCTGATATTGCTCAAAACACGGAGTCGAATTCCGTTTGTTTGTTCCGTGAATATCGGTGAGTAACTTTTTTTCTATACATGCTAGCGACCTAAAACTTGTTTTATCGCATTCAGCGCGTCAAATTACGCCGGAAACGGTCGTCTTTGTTCTGATATTGCTCGAAACACGGAGTCGAATTCCGTTTGTTTGTTTCGTGAATATCGATGAGTAACTTTTTTTCTATACATGCTAGCGACCTAAAACTTGTTTTATCGCATTCAGCCCGTCAAATTACGCCGGAAACGGCCGTCTTTGTTTTGATATTGCTCGAAACACGGAGTCGAAGTCCATTTGTTTGTTTTTCAGATATCGGTTGGTAACTTTTTTTCTATACATGCTAGCGACCTAAAACTTGTTTTATCGCATTCAGCGCGTCAAATTACGCCGGAAACGGTCGTCTTTGTTCTGATATTGCTCAAAACACGGAGTCGAATTCCGTTTGTTTGTTCCGTGAATATCGGTGAGTAACTTTTTTTCTATACATGCTAGCGACCTAAAACTTGTTTTATCGCATTCAGCGCGTCAAATTACGCCGGAATCGGTCGTCTTGGTTCTGATATTGCTCAAAACACGGAGTCGAATTCCGTTTGTTTGTTTCGTGGATATCGGTGTGTAACTTTTTTTCCATACATGCTAGCGACCTAAAACTTGTTTTATCGCATTCAGCGCGTCAAATTACGCCGGAAACGGCCGTCTTTGTTTTGATATTGCTCGAAACACGGAGTCGAAGTCCGTTTGTTTGTTTTTCAGATATCGGTTGGTAACTTTTTTTCTATACATGCCAGCAACCTAAAACTTGTTTTATCGCATTCAGCGCGTCAAATTACGCCGGAAACGGTCGTCTTTGTTCTGATATTGCTCAAAACACGGAGTCGAATTCCGTTTGTTTGTTTCGTAAATATCGGTGAGTAACTTTTTTTCTATACATGCTAGCGACCTAAAACTTGTTTTATCGCATTCAGCGCGTCAAATTACGCCGGAAACGGTCGTCTTTGTTCTGATATTGCTCAAAACACGGAGTCGAATTCCGTTTGTTTGTTCCGTGAATATCGGTGAGTAACTTTTTTTCTATACATGCTTGCGACCTAAAACTTGTTTTATCGCATTCAGCGCGTCAAATTACGCCGGAATCGGTCGTCTTTGTTCTGATATTGCTCAAAACACGGAGTCGAATTCCGTTTGTTTGTTTCGTGGATATCGGTGTGTAACTTTTTTTCCATACATGCTAGCGACCTAAAACTTGTTTTATCGCATTCAGCGCGTCAAATTACGCCGGAAACGGCCGTCTTTGTTTTGATATTGCTCGAAACACGGAGTCGAAGTCCGTTTGTTTGTTTTTCAGATATCGGTTGGTAACTTTTTTTCTATACATGCTAGCGACCTAAAACTTGTTTTATCGCATTCAGCGCGTCAAATTACGCCGGAAACGGCCGTCTTTGTTTTGATATTGCTCGAAACACGGAGTCGAAGTCCGTTCGTTTGTTTTTCAGATATCGGTTGGTAACTTTTTTTCTATACATGCCAGCAACCTAAAACTTGTTTTATCGCATTCAGCGCGTCAAATTACGCCGGAAACGGTCGTCTTTGTTCTGATATTGCTCAAAACACGGAGTCGAATTCCGTTTGTTTGTTTCGTAAATATCGGTGAGTAACTTTTTTTCTATACATGCTAGCGACCTAAAACTTGTTTTATCGCATTCAGCCCGTCAAATTACGCCGGAAACGGTCGTCTTTGTTCTGATATTGCTCAAAACACGGAGTCGAATTCCGTTTGTTTGTTTCGTGGATATCGGTGTGTAACTTTTTTTCCATACATGCTAGCGACCTAAAACTTGTTTTATCGCATTCAGCGCGTCAAATTACGCCGGAAACGGCCGTCTTTGATTTGATATTGCTCGAAACACGGAGTCGAAGTCCGTTTGTTTGTTTTTCAGATATCGGTTGGTAACTTTTTTTCTATACATGCTAGCGACCTAAAACTTGTTTTATCGCATTTAGCGCGTCAAATTACGCCGGAAACGGCCGTCTTTGTTTTGATATTGCTCGAAACACGGAGTCAAAGTCCGTTTGTTTGTTTTTCAGATATCGGTTGGTAACTTTTTTTCTATACATGCCAGCAACCTAAAACTTGTTTTATCGCATTCAGCGCGTCAAATTACGCCGGAAACGGTCGTCTTTGTTCTGATATTGCTCAAAACACGGAGTCGAATTCCGTTTGTTTGTTTCGTAAATATCGGTGAGTAACTTTTTTTCTATACATGCTAGCGACCTAAAACTTGTTTTATCGCATTCAGCCCGTCAAATTACGCCGAAAACGGTCGTCTTTGTTTTGATATTGCTCAAAACACGGAGTCGAATTCCGTTTGTTTGTTTCGTAAATATCGGTGAGTAACTTTTTTTCTATACATGCTAGCGACCTGAAACTTGTTTTATCGCATTCAGCGCGTCAAATTACGCCGGAAACGTTCGTCTTTGTTCTGATATTGCTCAAAACACGGAGTCGAATTCCGTTTGTTTGTTCCGTGAATATCGGTGAGTAACTTTTTTTCTATACATGCTAGCGACCTAAAACTTGTTTTATCGCATTCAGCGCGTCAAATTACGCCGGAAACGGTCGTCTTTGTTCTGATATTGCTCGAAACACGGAGTCGAATTCCGTTTGTTTGTTTCGTGAATATCGATGAGTAACTTTTTTTCTATACATGCTAGCGACCTAAAACTTGTTTTATCGCATTCAGCCCGTCAAATTACGCCGGAAACGGCCGTCTTTGTTTTGATATTGCTCGAAACACGGAGTCGAAGTCCATTTGTTTGTTTTTCAGATATCGGTTGGTAACTTTTTTTCTATACATGCTAGCGACCTAAAACTTGTTTTATCGCATTCAGCGCGTCAAATTACGCCGGAAACGGTCGTCTTTGTTCTGATATTGCTCAAAACACGGAGTCGAATTCCGTTTGTTTGTTCCGTGAATATCGGTGAGTAACTTTTTTTCTATACATGCTAGCGACCTAAAACTTGTTTTATCGCATTCAGCGCGTCAAATTACGCCGGAATCGGTCGTCTTGGTTCTGATATTGCTCAAAACACGGAGTCGAATTCCGTTTGTTTGTTTCGTGGATATCGGTGTGTAACTTTTTTTCCATACATGCTAGCGACCTAAAACTTGTTTGATCGCATTCAGCGCGTCAAATTACGCCGGAAACGGCCGTCTTTGTTTTGATATTGCTCGAAACACGGAGTCGAAGTCCGTTTGTTTGTTTTTCAGATATCGGTTGGTAACTTTTTTTCTATACATGCCAGCAACCTAAAACTTGTTTTATCGCATTCAGCGCGTCAAATTACGCCGGAAACGGTCGTCTTTGTTCTGATATTGCTCAAAACACGGAGTCGAATTCCGTTTGTTTGTTTCGTAAATATCGGTGAGTAACTTTTTTTCTATACATGCTAGCGACCTAAAACTTGTTTTATCGCATTCAGCGCGTCAAATTACGCCGGAAACGGTCGTCTTTGTTCTGATATTGCTCAAAACACGGAGTCGAATTCCGTTTGTTTGTTCCGTGAATATCGGTGAGTAACTTTTTTTCTATACATGCTTGCGACCTAAAACTTGTTTTATCGCATTCAGCGCGTCAAATTACGCCGGAATCGGTCGTCTTTGTTCTGATATTGCTCAAAACACGGAGTCGAATTCCGTTTGTTTGTTTCGTGGATATCGGTGTGTAACTTTTTTTCCATACATGCTAGCGACCTAAAACTTGTTTTATCGCATTCAGCGCGTCAAATTACGCCGGAAACGGCCGTCTTTGATTTGATATTGCTCGAAACACGGAGTCGAAGTCAGTTTGTTTGTTTTTCAGATATCGGTTGGTAACTTTTTTTCTATACATGCTAGCGACCTAAAACTTGTTTTATCGCATTCAGCGCGTCAAATTACGCCGGAAACGGCCGTCTTTGTTTTGATATTGCTCGAAACACGGAGTCGAAGTCCGTTTGTTTGTTTTTCAGATATCGGTTGGTAACTTTTTTTCTATACATGCCAGCAACCTAAAACTTGTTTTATCGCATTCAGCGCGTCAAATTACGCCGGAAACGGTCGTCTTTGTTCTGATATTGCTCAAAACACGGAGTCGAATTCCGTTTGTTTGTTTCGTAAATATCGGTGAGTAACTTTTTTTCTATACATGCTAGCGACCTAAAACTTGTTTTATCGCATTCAGCCCGTCAAATTACGCCGGAAACGGTCGTCTTTGTTTTGATATTGCTCAAAACACGGAGTCGAATTCCGTTTGTTTGTTTCGTAAATATCGGTGAGTAACTTTTTTTCTATACATGCTAGCGACCTGAAACTTGTTTTATCGCATTCAGCGCGTCAAATTACGCCGGAAACGGTCGTCTTTGTTCTGATATTGCTCAAAACACGGAGTCGAATTCCGTTTGTTTGTTTCGTGAATATCGGTGGGTAACTTTTTTTCTATACATGCTAGCGACCTAAAACTTGTTTTATCGCATTCAGCGCGTCAAATTACGCCGGAAACGGTCGTCTTTGTTCTGATATTGCTCGAAACACGGAGTCGAATTCCGTTTGTTTGTTTCGTGAATATCGGTGAGTAACTTTTTTTCTATACATGCTAGCGACCTAAAACTTGTTTGATCGCATTCAGCCCGTCAAATTACGCCGGAAACGGTCGTCTTTGTTTTGATATTGCTCAAAACACGGAGTCGAATTCCGTTTGTTTGTTTCGTAAATATCGGTGAGTAACTTTTTTTCTATACATGCTAGCGACCTGAAACTTGTTTTATCGCATTCAGCGCGTCAAATTACGCCGGAAACGGTCGTCTTTGTTCTGATATTGCTCAAAACACGGAGTCGAATTCCGTTTGTTTGTTTCGTGGATATCGGTGTGTAACTTTTTTTCCATACATGCTAGCGACCTAAAACTTGTTTTATCGCATTCAGCGCGTCAAATTACGCCGGAAACGGCCGTCTTTGATTTGATATTGCTCGAAACACGGAGTCGAAGTCAGTTTGTTTGTTTTTCAGATATCGGTTGGTAACTTTTTTTCTATACATGCTAGCGACCTAAAACTTGTTTTATCGCATTCAGCGCGTCAAATTACGCCGGAAACGGCCGTCTTTGTTTTGATATTGCTCGAAACACGGAGTCGAAGTCCGTTTGTTTGTTTTTCAGATATCGGTTGGTAACTTTTTTTCTATACATGCCAGCAACCTAAAACTTGTTTTATCGCATTCAGCGCGTCAAATTACGCCGGAAACGGTCGTCTTTGTTCTGATATTGCTCAAAACACGGAGTCGAATTCCGTTTGTTTGTTTCGTAAATATCGGTGAGTAACTTTTTTTCTATACATGCTAGCGACCTAAAACTTGTTTTATCGCATTCAGCCCGTCAAATTACGCCGGAAACGGTCGTCTTTGTTTTGATATTGCTCAAAACACGGAGTCGAATTCCGTTTGTTTGTTTCGTAAATATCGGTGAGTAACTTTTTTTCTATACATGCTAGCGACCTGAAACTTGTTTTATCGCATTCAGCGCGTCAAATTACGCCGGAAACGGTCGTCTTTGTTCTGATATTGCTCAAAACACGGAGTCGAATTCCGTTTGTTTGTTTCGTGAATATCGGTGGGTAACTTTTTTTCTATACATGCTAGCGACCTAAAACTTGTTTTATCGCATTCAGCGCGTCAAATTACGCCGGAAACGGTCGTCTTTGTTCTGATATTGCTCGAAACACGGAGTCGAATTCCGTTTGTTTGTTTCGTGAATATCGGTGAGTAACTTTTTTTCTATACATGCTAGCGACCTAAAACTTGTTTGATCGCATTCAGCCCGTCAAATTACGCCGGAAACGGTCGTCTTTGTTTTGATATTGCTCAAAACACGGAGTCGAATTCCGTTTGTTTGTTTCGTAAATATCGGTGAGTAACTTTTTTTCTATACATGCTAGCGACCTGAAACTTGTTTTATCGCATTCAGCGCGTCAAATTACGCCGGAAACGGTCGTCTTTGTTCTGATATTGCTCAAAACACGGAGTCGAATTCCGTTTGTTTGTTCCGTGAATATCGGTGAGTAACTTTTTTTCTATACATGCTAGCGACCTAAAACTTGTTTTATCGCATTCAGCGCGTCAAATTACGCCGGAATCGGTCGTCTTTGTTCTGATATTGCTCAAAACACGGAGTCGAATTCCGTTTGTTTGTTTCGTGGATATCGGTGTGTAACTTTTTTTCCATACATGCTAGCGACCTAAAACTTGTTTTATCGCATTCAGCGCGTCAAATTACGCCGGAAACGGCCGTCTTTGTTTTGATATTGCTCGAAACACGGAGTCGAAGTCCGTTTGTTTGTTTTTCAGATATCGGTTGGTAACTTTTTTTCCATGCATGCTAGCGACCTAAAACTTGTTTTATCGCATTCAGCGCGTCAAATTACGCCGGAAACGGCCGTCTTTGTTTTGATATTGCTCGAAACACGGAGTCGAAGTCCGTTTGTTTGTTTTTCAGATATCGGTTGGTAACTTTTTTTCCATACATGCTAGCGACCTAAAACTTGTTTTATCGCATTCAGCGCGTCAAATTACGCCGGAAACGGCCGTCTTTGTTTTGATATTGCTCGAAACACGGAGTCGAAGTCCGTTTGTTTGTTTTTCAGATATCGGTTGGTCACTTTTTTTCCATACATGCTAGCGACCTAAAACTTGTTTTATCGCATACAGCGCGTCAAATTACGCCGGAAACGGCCGTCTTCGTTCTGATATTGCTCAAAACACGGAGTCGAATTCCGTTTGTTTGTTCCGTGAATATCGGTGAGTAACTTTTTTTCTATACATGCTAGCGACCTAAAACTTGTTTTATCGCATTCAGCGCGTCAAATTACGCCGGAATCGGTCGTCTTTGTTCTGATATTGCTCAAAACACGGAGTCGAATTCCGTTTGTTTGTTTCGTGAATATCGGTGGGTAACTTTTTTTCTATACATGCTAGCGACCTAAAACTTGTTTTATCGCATTCAGCGCGTCAAATTACGCCGGAAACGGTCGTCTTTGTTCTGATATTGCTTGAAACACGGAGTCGAATTCCGTTTGTTTGTTTCGTGAATATCGGTGAGTAACTTTTTTTCTATACATGCTAGCGACCTAAAACTTGTTTGATCGCATTCAGCCCGTCAAATTACGCCGGAAACGGTCGTCTTTGTTTTGATATTGCTCAAAACACGGAGTCGAATTCCGTTTGTTTGTTTCGTAAATATCGGTGAGTAACATTTTTTCTATACATGCTAGCGACCTGAAACTTGTTTTATCGCATTCAGCGCGTCAAATTACGCCGGAAACGGTCGTCTTTGTTCTGATATTGCTCAAAACACGGAGTCGAATTCCGTTTGTTTGTTCCGTGAATATCGGTAAGTAACTTTTTTTCTATACATGCTAGCGACCTAAAACTTGTTTTATCGCATTCAGCGCGTCAAATTACGCCGGAATCGGTCGTCTTTGTTCTGATATTGCTCAAATCACGGAGTCGAATTCCGTTTGTTTGTTTCGTGGATATCGGTGTGTAACTTTTTTTCCATACATGCTAGCGACCTAAAACTTGTTTTATCGCATTCAGCGCGTCAAATTACGCCGGAAACGGCCGTCTTTGTTTTGATATTGCTCGAAACACGGAGTCGAAGTCCGTTTGTTTGTTTTTCAGATATCGGTTGGTAACTTTTTTTCCATACATGCTAGCGACCTAAAACTTGTTTTATCGCATTCAGCGCGTCAAATTACGCCGGAAACGGCCGTCTTTGTTTTGATATTGCTCGAAACACGGAGTCGAAGTCCGTTTGTTTGTTTTTCAGATATCGGTTGGTAACTTTTTTTCCATACATGCTAGCGACCTAAAACTTGTTTTATCGCATTCAGCGCGTCAAATTACGCCGGAAACGGCCGTCTTTGTTTTGATATTGCTCGAAACACGGAGTCGAAGTCCGTTTGTTTGTTTTTCAGATATCGGTTGGTAACTTTTTTTCCATACATGCTAGCGACCTGAAACTTGTTTTATCGCATTCAGCGCGTCAAATTACGCCGGAAACGGCCGTCTTTGTTTTGATATTGCTCGAAACACGGAGTCGAAGTCCGTTTGTTTGTTTTTCAGATATCGGTTGGTAACTTTTTTTCTATACATGCCAGCAACCTAAAACTTGTTTTATCGCATTCAGCGCGTCAAATTACGCCGGAAACGGTCGTCTTTGTTCTGATATTGCTCAAAACACGGAGTCGAATTCCGTTTGTTTGTTTCGTAAATATCGGTGAGTAACTTTTTTTCTATACATGCGAGCGACCTAAAACTTGTTTTATCGCATTCAGCGCGTCAAATTACGCCGGAAACGGTCGTCTTTGTTCTGATATTGCTCAAAACACGGAGTCGAATTCCGTTTGTTTGTTTCGTGAATATCGGTGGGTAACTTTTTTTCTATACATGCTAGCGACCTAAAACTTGTTTTATCGCATTTAGCGCGTCAAATTACGCCGGAAACGGTCGTCTTTGTTCTGATATTGCTCGAAACACGGAGTCGAATTCCGTTTGTTTGTTTCGTGAATATCGGTGAGTAACTTTTTTTCTATACATGCTAGCGACCTAAAACTTGTTTTATCGCATTCAGCGCGTCAAATTACGCCGGAAACGGCCGTCTTTGTTTTGATATTGCTCGAAACACGGAGTCGAAGTCCGTTTGTTTGTTTTTCAGATATCGGTTGGTAACTTTTTTTCCATACATGCTAGCGACCTAAAACTTGTTTTATCGCATTCAGCGCGTCAAATTACGCCGGAAACGGCCGTCTTTGTTTTGATATTGCTCGAAACACGGAGTCGAAGTCCGTTTGTTTGTTTTTCAGATATCGGTTGGTAACTTTTTTTCCATACATGCTAGCGACCTGAAACTTGTTTTATCGCATTCAGCGCGTCAAATTACGCCGGAAACGGCCGTCTTTGTTTTGATATTGCTCGAAACACGGAGTCGAAGTCCGTTTGTTTGTTTTTCAGATATCGGTTGGTAACTTTTTTTCTATACATGCCAGCAACCTAAAACTTGTTTTATCGCATTCAGCGCGTCAAATTACGCCGGAAACGGTCGTCTTTGTTCTGATATTGCTCAAAACACGGAGTCGAATTCCGTTTGTTTGTTTCGTAAATATCGGTGAGTAACTTTTTTTCTATACATGCGAGCGACCTAAAACTTGTTTTATCGCATTCAGCGCGTCAAATTACGCCGGAAACGGTCGTCTTTGTTCTGATATTGCTCAAAACACGGAGTCGAATTCCGTTTGTTTGTTTCGTGAATATCGGTGGGTAACTTTTTTTCTATACATGCTAGCGACCTAAAACTTGTTTTATCGCATTTAGCGCGTCAAATTACGCCGGAAACGGTCGTCTTTGTTCTGATATTGCTCGAAACACGGAGTCGAATTCCGTTTGTTTGTTTCGTGAATATCGGTGAGTAACTTTTTTTCTATACATGCTAGCGACCTAAAACTTGTTTTATCGCATTCAGCGCGTCAAATTACGCCGGAATCGGTCGTCTTTGTTCTGATATTGCTCAAAACACGGAGTCGAATTCCGTTTGTTTGTTTCGTAAATATCGGTGAGTAACTTTTTTTCTATACATGCTAGCGACCTGAAACTTGTTTTATCGCATTCAGCCCGTCAAATTACGCCGGAAACGGTCGTCTTTGTTTTGATATTGCTCAAAACACGGAGTCGAATTCCGTTTGTTTGTTTCGTAAATATCGGTGAGTAACTTTTTTTCTATACATGCTAGCGACCTGAAACTTGTTTTATCGCATTCAGCGCGTCAAATTACGCCGGAAACGGTCGTCTTTGTTCTGATATTGCTCAAAACACGGAGTCGAATTCCGTTTGTTTGTTCCGTGAATATCGGTGAGTAACTTTTTTTCTATACATGCTAGCGACCTAAAACTTGTTTTATCGCATTCAGCGCGTCAAATTACGCCGGAATCGGTCGTCTTTGTTCTGATATTGCTCAAAACACGGAGTCGAATTCCGTTTGTTTGTTTCGTGGATATCGGTGTGTAACTTTTTTTCCATACATGCTAGCGACCTAAAACTTGTTTTATCGCATTCAGCGCGTCAAATTACGCCGGAAACGGTCGTCTTTGTTCTGATATTGCTCAAAACACGGAGTCGAATTCCGTTTGTTTGTTTCGTGAATATCGGTGGGTAACTTTTTTTCTATACATGCTAGCGACCTAAAACTTGTTTTATCGCATTTAGCGCGTCAAATTACGCCGGAAACGGTCGTCTTTGTTCTGATATT
This sequence comes from Diprion similis, assembly GCF_021155765.1. NCBI lineage: Eukaryota > Metazoa > Arthropoda > Insecta > Hymenoptera > Diprionidae > Diprion > Diprion similis. The sequence continues at coordinate 7,857,011 of NC_060109.1, read as the reverse complement.
GCTCGAAACACGGAGTCGAATTCCGTTTGTTTGTTTCGTGAATATCGGTGAGTAACTTTTTTTCTATACATGCTAGCGACCTAAAACTTGTTTTATCGCATTCAGCGCGTCAAATTACGCCGGAATCGGTCGTCTTTGTTCTGATATTGCTCAAAACACGGAGTCGAATTCCGTTTGTTTGTTTCGTAAATATCGGTGAGTAACTTTTTTTCTATACATGCTAGCGACCTGAAACTTGTTTTATCGCATTCAGCCCGTCAAATTACGCCGGAAACGGTCGTCTTTGTTTTGATATTGCTCAAAACACGGAGTCGAATTCCGTTTGTTTGTTTCGTAAATATCGGTGAGTAACTTTTTTTCTATACATGCTAGCGACCTGAAACTTGTTTTATCGCATTCAGCGCGTCAAATTACGCCGGAAACGGTCGTCTTTGTTCTGATATTGCTCAAAACACGGAGTCGAATTCCGTTTGTTTGTTCCGTGAATATCGGTGAGTAACTTTTTTTCTATACATGCTAGCGACCTAAAACTTGTTTTATCGCATTCAGCGCGTCAAATTACGCCGGAATCGGTCGTCTTTGTTCTGATATTGCTCAAAACACGGAGTCGAATTCCGTTTGTTTGTTTCGTGGATATCGGTGTGTAACTTTTTTTCCATACATGCTAGCGACCTAAAACTTGTTTTATCGCATTCAGCGCGTCAAATTACGCCGGAAACGGCCGTCTTTGTTTTGATATTGCTCGAAACACGGAGTCGAAGTCCGTTTGTTTGTTTCGTAAATATCGGTGAGTAACTTTTTTTCTATACATGCTAGCGACCTGAAACTTGTTTTATCGCATTCAGCGCGTCAAATTACGCCGGAAACGGTCGTCTTTGTTCTGATATTGCTCAAAACACGGAGTCGAATTCCGTTTGTTTGTTCCGTGAATATCGGTGAGTAACTTTTTTTCTATACATGCTAGCGACCTAAAACTAGTTTTATCGCATTCAGCGCGTCAAATTACGCCGGAATCGGTCGTCTTTGTTCTGATATTGCTCAAAACACGGAGTCGAATTCCGTTTGTTTGTTTCGTGGATATCGGTGTGTAACTTTTTTTCCATACATGCTAGCGACCTAAAACTTGTTTTATCGCATTTAGCGCGTCAAATTACGCCGGAAACGGTCGTCTTTGTTCTGATATTGCTCGAAACACGGAGTCGAATTCCGTTTGTTTGTTTCGTGAATATCGGTGAGTAACTTTTTTTCTATACATGCTAGCGACCTAAAACTTGTTTTATCGCATTCAGCGCGTCAAATTACGCCGGAATCGGTCGTCTTTGTTCTGATATTGCTCAAAACACGGAGTCGAATTCCGTTTGTTTGTTTCGTGGATATCGGTGTGTAACTTTTTTTCCATACATGCTAGCGACCTAAAACTTGTTTTATCGCATTCAGCGCGTCGAATTACGCCGGAAACGGTCGTCTTCGTTCTGATATTGCTCGAAACACGGAGTCGAAGTCCGTTTGTTTGTTTTTCAGATATCGGTTGGTAACTTCTTTTTTATACATGCTAGCGACCTAAAACTTGTTTTATCGCATTCAGCGCGTCAAATTACGCCGGAAACGGCCGTCTTTGTTTTGATATTGCTCGAAACACGGAGTCGAAGTCCGTTTGTTTGTTTTTCAGATATCGGTTGGTAACTTTTTTTCTATACATGCCAGCAACCTAAAACTTGTTTTATCGCATTCAGCGCGTCAAATTACGCCGGAAACGGTCGTCTTTGTTCTGATATTGCTCAAAACACGGAGTCGAATTCCGTTTGTTTGTTTCGTAAATATCGGTGAGTAACTTTTTTTCTATACATGCTAGCGACCTGAAACTTGTTTTATCGCATTCAGCCCGTCAAATTACGCCGGAAACGGTCGTCTTTGTTTTGATATTGCTCAAAACACGGAGTCGAATTCCGTTTGTTTGTTTCGTAAATATCGGTGAGTAACTTTTTTTCTATACATGCTAGCGACCTGAAACTTGTTTTATCGCATTCAGCGCGTCAAATTACGCCGGAAACGGTCGTCTTTGTTCTGATATTGCTCAAAACACGGAGTCGAATTCCGTTTGTTTGTTCCGTGAATATCGGTGAGTAACTTTTTTTCTATACATGCTAGCGACCTAAAACTTGTTTTATCGCATTCAGCGCGTCAAATTACGCCGGAATCGGTCGTCTTTGTTCTGATATTGCTCAAAACACGGAGTCGAATTCCGTTTGTTTGTTTCGTGGATATCGGTGAGTAACTTCTTTTCTATACATGCTAGCGACCTAAAACTTGTTTTATCGCATTCAGCGCGTCGAATTACGCCGGAAACGGCCGTCTTTGTTTTGATATTGCTCGAAACACGGAGTCGAAGTCCATTTGTTTGTTTTTCAGATATCGGTTGGTAACTTTTTTTCTATACATGCTAGCGACCTAAAACTTGTTTTATCGCATTCAGCCCGTCAAATTACGCCGGAAACGGTCGTCTTTGTTTTGATATTGCTCAAAACACGGAGTCGAATTCCGTTTGTTTGTTTCGTAAATATCGGTGAGTAACTTTTTTTCTATACATGCTAGCGACCTGAAACTTGTTTTATCGCATTCAGCGCGTCAAATTACGCCGGAAACGGTCGTCTTTGTTCTGATATTGCTCAAAACACGGAGTCGAATTCCGTTTGTTTGTTCCGTGAATATCGGTGAGTAACTTTTTTTCTATACATGCTAGCGACCTAAAACTTGTTTTATCGCATTCAGCGCGTCAAATTACGCCGGAATCGGTCGTCTTTGTTCTGATATTGCTCAAAACACGGAGTCGAATTCCGTTTGTTTGTTTCGTGGATATCGGTGTGTAACTTTTTTTCCATACATGCTAGCGACCTAAAACTTGTTTTATCGCATTCAGCGCGTCAAATTACGCCGGAAACGGCCGTCTTTGTTTTGATATTGCTCGAAACACGGAGTCGAAGTCCGTTTGTTTGTTTTTCAGATATCGGTTGGTAACTTTTTTTCTATACATGCTAGCGACCTAAAACTTGTTTTATCGCATTCAGCGCGTCAAATTACGCCGGAAACGGCCGTCTTTGTTTTGATATTGCTCGAAACACGGAGTCGAAGTCCGTTTGTTTGTTTTTCAGATATCGGTTGGTAACTTTTTTTCTATACATGCCAGCAACCTAAAACTTGTTTTATCGCATTCAGCGCGTCAAATTACGCCGGAAACGGTCGTCTTTGTTCTGATATTGCTCAAAACACGGAGTCGAATTCCGTTTGTTTGTTTCGTAAATATCGGTGAGTAACTTTTTTTCTATACATGCTAGCGACCTAAAACTTGTTTTATCGCATTCAGCACGTCAAATTACGCCGGAAACGGTCGTCTTTGTTGTGATATTGCTCAAAACACGGAGTCGAATTCCGTTTGTTTGTTTCGTAAATATCGGTGAGTAACTTTTTTTCTATACATGCTAGCGACCTGAAACTTGTTTTATCGCATTCAGCGCGTCAAATTACGCCGGAAACGGTCGTCTTTGTTCTGATATTGCTCAAAACACGGAGTCGAATTCCGTTTGTTTGTTTCGTGAATATCGGTGGGTAACTTTTTTTCTATACACGCTAGCGACCTAAAACTTGTTTTATCGCATTCAGCGCGTCAAATTACGCCGGAAACGGTCGTCTTTGTTCTGATATTGCTCAAAACACGGAGTCGAATTCCGTTTGTTTGTTTTGTGGATATCGGTGAGTAACTTTCTTTCTATACATGCTAGCGACCTAAAACTTGTTTTATCGCATTCAGCGCGTCAAATTACGCCGAAAACGGCCGTCTTTGTTTTGATATTGCTCAAAACACGACGTCGAATTCCGTTCGTTTGTTTCGTGGATATCGGTGTGTAACTTTTTTTCTATACATGCTGGCGACCTAAAACTTGTTTTATCGCATTCAGCCCGTCGAATTACGCCGGAAACGGCCGTCTTTGTTTTGATATTGCTCGAAACACGGAGTCGAAGTCCGTTTGTTTGTTTTTCAGATATCGGTTGGTAACTTTTTTTCTATACATGCTAGCGACCTGAAACTTGTTTTATCGCATTCAGCGCGTCAAATTACGCCGGAAACGGCCGTCTTTGTTCTGATATTGCTCGAAACACGGAGTCGAAGTCCGTTTGTTTGTTTTTCAGATATCGGTTGGTAACTTTTTTTCTATACATGCCAGCAACCTAAAACTTGTTTTATCGCATTCAGCGCGTCAAATTACGCCGGAAACGGTCGTCTTTGTTCTGATATTGCTCGAAACACGGAGTCGAAGTCCGTTTGTTTGTTTTTCAGATATCGGTTGGTAACTTTTTTTCTATACATGCTAGCGACCTAAAACTTGTTTTATCGCATTTAGCCCGTCAAATTACGCCGGAAACGGTCGTCTTTGTTCTGATATTGCTCGAAACACGGAGTCGAATTCCGTTTGTTTGTTTCGTGAATATCGGTGAGTAACTTTTTTTCTATACATGCTAGCGACCTAAAACTTGTTTTATCGCATTCAGCGCGTCAAATTACGCCGGAAACGGTCGTCTTTGTTCTGATATTGCTCAAAACACGGAGTCGAATTCCGTTTGTTTGTTTCGTGGATATCGGTGTGTAACTTTTTTTCCATACATGCTAGCGACCTAAAACTTGTTTTATCGCATTCAGCGCGTCGAATTACGCCGGAAACGGTCGTCTTTGTTCTGATATTGCTCGAAACACGGAGTCGAAGTCCGTTTGTTTGTTTTTCAGATATCGGTTGGTAACTTCTTTTTTATACATGGTAGCGACCTAAAACTTGTTTTATCGCATTCAGCGCGTCAAATTACGCCGAAAACGGCCGTCTTTGTTTTGATATTGCTCAAAACACGACGTCGAATTCCGTTCGTTTGTTTTGTGGATATCGGTGAGTAACTTTCTTTCTATACATGCTAGCGACCTAAAACTTGTTTTATCGCATTCAGCGCGTCAAATTACGCCGAAAACGGCCGTCTTTGTTTTGATATTGCTCAAAACACGACGTCGAATTCCGTTCGTTTGTTTCGTGGATATCGGTGTGTAACTTATTTTCTATACATGCTGGCGACCTAAAACTTGTTTTATCGCATTCAGCCCGTCGAATTACGCCGGAAACGGCCGTCTTTGTTTCGATATTGCTCAAAACACGGAGTCGAAGTCCGTTTGTTTGTTTTTCAGATATCGGTTGGTAACTTTTTTTCTATACATGCTAGCGACCTGAAACTTGTTTTATCGCATTCAGCGCGTCAAATTACGCCGGAAACGGCCGTCTTTGTTTTGATATTGCTCGAAACACGGAGTCGAAGTCCGTTTGTTTGTTTTTCAGATATCGGTTGGTAACTTTTTTTCTATACATGCCAGCAACCTAAAACTTGTTTTATCGCATTCAGCGCGTCAAATTACGCCGGAAACGATCGTCTTTGTTCTGATATTGCTCAAAACACGGAGTCGAAGTCCGTTTGTTTGTTTTTCAGATATCGGTTGGTAACTTTTTTTCTATACATGCTAGCGACCTAAAACTTGTTTTATCGCATTCAGCGCGTCAAATTACGCCGGAAACGGTCGTCTTTGTTCTGATATTGCTCAAAACACGGAGTCGAATTCCGTTTGTTTGTTTCGTGGATATCGGTGTGTAACTTTTTTTCCATACATGCTAGCGACCTAAAACTTGTTTTATCGCATTCAGCGCGTCGAATTACGTCGGAAACGGTCGTCTTTGTTCTGATATTGCTCGAAACACGGAGTCGAAGTCCGTTTGTTTGTTTTTCAGATATCGGTTAGTAACTTCTTTTTTATACATGCTAGCGACCTAAAACTTGTTTTATCGCATTCAGCGCGTCAAATTACGCCGGAAACGGCCGTCTTTGTTTTGATATTGCTCGAAACACGGAGTCGAAGTCCGTTTGTTTGTTTTTCAGATATCGGTTGGTAACTTTTTTTTTATACATGCCAGCAACCTAAAACTTGTTTTATCGCATTCAGCGCGTCAAATTACGCCGGAAACGGTCGTCTTTGTTCTGATATTGCTCAAAACACGGAGTCGAATTCCGTTTGTTTGTTTCGTAAATATCGGTGAGTAACTTTTTTTCTATACATGCTAGCGACCTGAAACTTGTTTTATCGCATTCAGCCCGTCGAATTACGCCGGAAACGGCCGTCTTTGTTTTGATATTGCTCGAAACACGGAGTCGAAGTCCGTTTGTTTGTTTTTCAGATATCGGTTGGTAACTTTTTTTCTATACATGCTAGCGACCTGAAACTTGTTTTATCGCATTCAGCGCGTCAAATTACGCCGGAAACGGCCGTCTTTGTTTTGATATTGCTCGAAACACGGAGTCGAAGTCCGTTTGTTTGTTTTTCAGATATCGGTTGGTAACTTTTTTTCTATACATGCCAGCAACCTAAAACTTGTTTTATCGCATTCAGCGCGTCAAATTACGCCGGAAACGGTCGTCTTTGTTCTGATATTGCTCAAAACACGGAGTCGAATTCCGTTTGTTTGTTTCGTGAATATCGGTGGGTAACTTTTTTTCTATACACGCTAGCGACCTAAAACTTGTTTTATCGCATTCAGCGCGTCAAATTACGCCGGAAACGGTCGTCTTTGTTCTGATATTGCTCAAAACACGGAGTCGAATTCCGTTTGTTTGTTTTGTGGATATCGGTGAGTAACTTTCTTTCTATACATGCTAGCGACCTAAAACTTGTTTTATCGCATTCAGCGCGTCAAATTACGCCGAAAACGGCCGTCTTTGTTTTGATATTGCTCAAAACACGACGTCGAATTCCGTTCGTTTGTTTCGTGGATATCGGTGTGTAACTTTTTTTCTATACATGCTGGCGACCTAAAACTTGTTTTATCGCATTCAGCCCGTCGAATTACGCCGGAAACGGCCGTCTTTGTTTTGATATTGCTCGAAACACGGAGTCGAAGTCCGTTTGTTTGTTTTTCAGATATCGGTTGGTAACTTTTTTTCTATACATGCTAGCGACCTGAAACTTGTTTTATCGCATTCAGCGCGTCAAATTACGCCGGAAACGGCCGTCTTTGTTCTGATATTGCTCGAAACACGGAGTCGAAGTCCGTTTGTTTGTTTTTCAGATATCGGTTGGTAACTTTTTTTCTATACATGCCAGCAACCTAAAACTTGTTTTATCGCATTCAGCGCGTCAAATTACGCCGGAAACGGTCGTCTTTGTTCTGATATTGCTCAAAACACGGAGTCGAAGTCCGTTTGTTTGTTTTTCAGATATCGGTTGGTAACTTTTTTTCTATACATGCTAGCGACCTAAAACTTGTTTTATCGCATTTAGCCCGTCAAATTACGCCGGAAACGGTCGTCTTTGTTCTGATATTGCTCGAAACACGGAGTCGAATTCCGTTTGTTTGTTTCGTGAATATCGGTGAGTAACTTTTTTTCTATACATGCTAGCGACCTAAAACTTGTTTTATCGCATTCAGCGCGTCAAATTACGCCGGAAACGGTCGTCTTTGTTCTGATATTGCTCAAAACACGGAGTCGAATTCCGTTTGTTTGTTTCGTGGATATCGGTGTGTAACTTTTTTTCCATACATGCTAGCGACCTAAAACTTGTTTTATCGCATTCAGCGCGTCGAATTACGCCGGAAACGGTCGTCTTTGTTCTGATATTGCTCGAAACACGGAGTCGAAGTCCGTTTGTTTGTTTTTCAGATATCGGTTGGTAACTTCTTTTCTATACATGCTAGCGACCTGAAACTTGTTTTATCGCATTCAGCGCGTCAAATTACGCCGGAAACGGCCGTCTTTGTTTTGATATTGCTCGAAACACGGAGTCGAAGTCCGTTTGTTTGTTTTTCAGATATCGGTTGGTAACTTTTTTTCTATACATGCCAGCAACCTAAAACTTGTTTTATCGCATTCAGCGCGTCAAATTACGCCGGAAACGATCGTCTTTGTTCTGATATTGCTCAAAACACGGAGTCGAAGTCCGTTTGTTTGTTTTTCAGATATCGGTTGGTAACTTTTTTTCTATACATGCTAGCGACCTAAAACTTGTTTTATCGCATTCAGCGCGTCAAATTACGCCGGAAACGGTCGTCTTTGTTCTGATATTGCTCAAAACACGGAGTCGAATTCCGTTTGTTTGTTTCGTGGATATCGGTGTGTAACTTTTTTTCCATACATGCTAGCGACCTAAAACTTGTTTTATCGCATTCAGCGCGTCGAATTACGTCGGAAACGGTCGTCTTTGTTCTGATATTGCTCGAAACACGGAGTCGAAGTCCGTTTGTTTGTTTTTCAGATATCGGTTAGTAACTTCTTTTTTATACATGCTAGCGACCTAAAACTTGTTTTATCGCATTCAGCGCGTCAAATTACGCCGGAAACGGCCGTCTTTGTTTTGATATTGCTCGAAACACGGAGTCGAAGTCCGTTTGTTTGTTTTTCAGATATCGGTTGGTAACTTTTTTTTTATACATGCCAGCAACCTAAAACTTGTTTTATCGCATTCAGCGCGTCAAATTACGCCGGAAACGGTCGTCTTTGTTCTGATATTGCTCAAAACACGGAGTCGAATTCCGTTTGTTTGTTTCGTAAATATCGGTGAGTAACTTTTTTTCTATACATGCTAGCGACCTGAAACTTGTTTTATCGCATTCAGCCCGTCGAATTACGCCGGAAACGGCCGTCTTTGTTTTGATATTGCTCGAAACACGGAGTCGAAGTCCGTTTGTTTGTTTTTCAGATATCGGTTGGTAACTTTTTTTCTATACATGCTAGCGACCTGAAACTTGTTTTATCGCATTCAGCGCGTCAAATTACGCCGGAAACGGCCGTCTTTGTTTTGATATTGCTCGAAACACGGAGTCGAAGTCCGTTTGTTTGTTTTTCAGATATCGGTTGGTAACTTTTTTTCTATACATGCCAGCAACCTAAAACTTGTTTTATCGCATTCAGCGCGTCAAATTACGCCGGAAACGGTCGTCTTTGTTCTGATATTGCTCAAAACACGGAGTCGAATTCCGTTTGTTTGTTTCGTAAATATCGGTGAGTAACTTTTTTTCTATACATGCAGGCGACCTAAAACTTGTTTAATCGCATTCAGCGCGTCAAATTACGCCGGAATCGGTCGTCTTTGTTCTGATATTGCTCAAAACACGGAGTCGAATTCCGTTTGTTTGTTTCGTGGATATCGGTGTGTAACTTTTTTTCCATACATGCTAGCGACCTAAAACTTGTTTTATCGCATTCAGCGCGTCAAATTACGCCGGAAACGGCCGTCTTTGTTTTGATATTGCTCGAAACACGGAGTCGAAGTCCGTTTGTTTGTTTTTCAGATATCGGTTGGTAACTTTTTTTCTATACATGCTAGCGACCTAAAACTTGTTTTATCGCATTCAGCGCGTCAAATTACGCCGGAAACGGCCGTCTTTGTTTTGATATTGCTCGAAACACGGAGTCGAAGTCCGTTTGTTTGTTTTTCAGATATCGGTTGGTAACTTTTTTTCTATACATGCCAGCAACCTAAAACTTGTTTTATCGCATTCAGCGCGTCAAATTACGCCGGAAACGGTCGTCTTTGTTCTGATATTGCTCAAAACACGGAGTCGAATTCCGTTTGTTTGTTTCGTAAATATCGGTGAGTAACTTTTTTTCTATACATGCTAGCGACCTAAAACTTGTTTTATCGCATTCAGCACGTCAAATTACGCCGGAAACGGTCGTCTTTGTTTTGATATTGCTCAAAACACGGAGTCGAATTCCGTTTGTTTGTTTCGTAAATATCGGTGAGTAACTTTTTTTCTATACATGCTAGCGACCTGAAACTTGTTTTATCGCATTCAGCGCGTCAAATTACGCCGGAAACGGTCGTCTTTGTTCTGATATTGCTCAAAACACGGAGTCGAATTCCGTTTGTTTGTTTCGTGAATATCGGTGGGTAACTTTTTTTCTATACACGCTAGCGACCTAAAACTTGTTTTATCGCATTCAGCGCGTCAAATTACGCCGGAAACGGTCGTCTTTGTTCTGATATTGCTCAAAACACGGAGTCGAATTCCGTTTGTTTGTTTCGTAAATATCGGTGAGTAACTTTTTTTCTATACATGCAGGCGACCTAAAACTTGTTTAATCGCATTCAGCGCGTCAAATTACGCCGGAATCGGTCGTCTTTGTTTTGATATTGCTCGAAACACGGAGTCGAAGTCCGTTTGTTTGTTTTTCAGATATCGGTTGGTAACTTTTTTTCTATACATGCCAGCAACCTAAAACTTGTTTTATCGCATTCAGCGCGTCAAATTACGCCGGAAACGATCGTCTTTGTTCTGATATTGCTCAAAACACGGAGTCGAAGTCCGTTTGTTTGTTTTTCAGATATCGGTTGGTAACTTTTTTTCTATACATGCTAGCGACCTAAAACTTGTTTTATCGCATTCAGCGCGTCAAATTACGCCGGAAACGGTCGTCTTTGTTCTGATATTGCTCAAAACACGGAGTCGAATTCCGTTTGTTTGTTTCGTGGATATCGGTGTGTAACTTTTTTTCCATACATGCTAGCGACCTAAAACTTGTTTTATCGCATTCAGCGCGTCGAATTACGTCGGAAACGGTCGTCTTTGTTCTGATATTGCTCGAAACACGGAGTCGAAGTCCGTTTGTTTGTTTTTCAGATATCGGTTAGTAACTTCTTTTTTATACATGCTAGCGACCTAAAACTTGTTTTATCGCATTCAGCGCGTCAAATTACGCCGGAAACGGCCGTCTTTGTTTTGATATTGCTCGAAACACGGAGTCGAAGTCCGTTTGTTTGTTTTTCAGATATCGGTTGGTAACTTTTTTTTTATACATGCCAGCAACCTAAAACTTGTTTTATCGCATTCAGCGCGTCAAATTACCCCGGAAACGGTCGTCTTTGTTCTGATATTGCTCAAAACACGGAGTCGAATTCCGTTTGTTTGTTTCGTAAATATCGGTGAGTAACTTTTTTTCTATACATGCTAGCGACCTGAAACTTGTTTTATCGCATTCAGCCCGTCGAATTACGCCGGAAACGGCCGTCTTTGTTTTGATATTGCTCGAAACACGGAGTCGAAGTCCGTTTGTTTGTTTTTCAGATATCGGTTGGTAACTTTTTTTCTATACATGCTAGCGACCTGAAACTTGTTTTATCGCATTCAGCGCGTCAAATTACGCCGGAAACGGCCGTCTTTGTTTTGATATTGCTCGAAACACGGAGTCGAAGTCCGTTTGTTTGTTTTTCAGATATCGGTTGGTAACTTTTTTTCTATACATGCCAGCAACCTAAAACTTGTTTTATCGCATTCAGCGCGTCAAATTACGCCGGAAACGGTCGTCTTTGTTCTGATATTGCTCAAAACACGGAGTCGAATTCCGTTTGTTTGTTTCGTGAATATCGGTGGGTAACTTTTTTTCTATACACGCTAGCGACCTAAAACTTGTTTTATCGCATTCAGCGCGTCAAATTACGCCGGAAACGGTCGTCTTTGTTCTGATATTGCTCAAAACACGGAGTCGAATTCCGTTTGTTTGTTTTGTGGATATCGGTGAGTAACTTTCTTTCTATACATGCTAGCGACCTAAAACTTGTTTTATCGCATTCAGCGCGTCAAATTACGCCGAAAACGGCCGTCTTTGTTTTGATATTGCTCAAAACACGACGTCGAATTCCGTTCGTTTGTTTCGTGGATATCGGTGTGTAACTTTTTTTCTATACATGCTGGCGACCTAAAACTTGTTTTATCGCATTCAGCCCGTCGAATTACGCCGGAAACGGCCGTCTTTGTTTTGATATTGCTCGAAACACGGAGTCGAAGTCCGTTTGTTTGTTTTTCAGATATCGGTTGGTAACTTTTTTTCTATACATGCTAGCGACCTGAAACTTGTTTTATCGCATTCAGCGCGTCAAATTACGCCGGAAACGGCCGTCTTTGTTCTGATATTGCTCGAAACACGGAGTCGAAGTCCGTTTGTTTGTTTTTCAGATATCGGTTGGTAACTTTTTTTCTATACATGCCAGCAACCTAAAACTTGTTTTATCGCATTCAGCGCGTCAAATTACGCCGGAAACGGTCGTCTTTGTTCTGATATTGCTCAAAACACGGAGTCGAAGTCCGTTTGTTTGTTTTTCAGATATCGGTTGGTAACTTTTTTTCTATACATGCTAGCGACCTAAAACTTGTTTTATCGCATTTAGCCCGTCAAATTACGCCGGAAACGGTCGTCTTTGTTCTGATATTGCTCGAAACACGGAGTCGAATTCCGTTTGTTTGTTTCGTGAATATCGGTGAGTAACTTTTTTTCTATACATGCTAGCGACCTAAAACTTGTTTTATCGCATTCAGCGCGTCAAATTACGCCGGAAACGGTCGTCTTTGTTCTGATATTGCTCAAAACACGGAGTCGAATTCCGTTTGTTTGTTTCGTGGATATCGGTGTGTAACTTTTTTTCCATACATGCTAGCGACCTAAAACTTGTTTTATCGCATTCAGCGCGTCGAATTACGCCGGAAACGGTCGTCTTTGTTCTGATATTGCTCGAAACACGGAGTCGAAGTCCGTTTGTTTGTTTTTCAGATATCGGTTGGTAACTTCTTTTTTATACATGGTAGCGACCTAAAACTTGTTTTATCGCATTCAGCGCGTCAAATTACGCCGAAAACGGCCGTCTTTGTTTTGATATTGCTCAAAACACGACGTCGAATTCCGTTCGTTTGTTTTGTGGATATCGGTGAGTAACTTTCTTTCTATACATGCTAGCGACCTAAAACTTGTTTTATCGCATTCAGCGCGTCAAATTACGCCGAAAACGGCCGTCTTTGTTTTGATATTGCTCAAAACACGACGTCGAATTCCGTTCGTTTGTTTCGTGGATATCGGTGTGTAACTTTTTTTCTATACATGCTGGCGACCTAAAACTTGTTTTATCGCATTCAGCCCGTCGAATTACGCCGGAAACGGCCGTCTTTGTTTCGATATTGCTCAAAACACGGAGTCGAAGTCCGTTTGTTTGTTTTTCAGATATCGGTTGGTAACTTTTTTTCTATACATGCTAGCGACCTGAAACTTGTTTTATCGCATTCAGCGCGTCAAATTACGCCGGAAACGGCCGTCTTTGTTTTGATATTGCTCGAAACACGGAGTCGAAGTCCGTTTGTTTGTTTTTCAGATATCGGTTGGTAACTTTTTTTCTATACATGCCAGCAACCTAAAACTTGTTTTATCGCATTCAGCGCGTCAAATTACGCCGGAAACGATCGTCTTTGTTCTGATATTGCTCAAAACACGGAGTCGAAGTCCGTTTGTTTGTTTTTCAGATATCGGTTGGTAACTTTTTTTCTATACATGCTAGCGACCTAAAACTTGTTTTATCGCATTCAGCGCGTCAAATTACGCCGGAAACGGTCGTCTTTGTTCTGATATTGCTCAAAATACGGAGTCGAATTCCGTTTGTTTGTTTCGTGGATATCGGTGTGTAACTTTTTTTCCATACATGCTAGCGACCTAAAACTTGTTTTATCGCATTCAGCGCGTCGAATTACGTCGGAAACGGTCGTCTTTGTTCTGATATTGCTCGAAACACGGAGTCGAAGTCCGTTTGTTTGTTTTTCAGATATCGGTTAGTAACTTCTTTTTTATACATGCTAGCGACCTAAAACTTGTTTTATCGCATTCAGCGCGTCAAATTACGCCGGAAACGGCCGTCTTTGTTTTGATATTGCTCGAAACACGGAGTCGAAGTCCGTTTGTTTGTTTTTCAGATATCGGTTGGTAACTTTTTTTTTATACATGCCAGCAACCTAAAACTTGTTTTATCGCATTCAGCGCGTCAAATTACGCCGGAAACGGTCGTCTTTGTTCTGATATTGCTCAAAACACGGAGTCGAATTCCGTTTGTTTGTTTCGTAAATATCGGTGAGTAACTTTTTTTCTATACATGCTAGCGACCTGAAACTTGTTTTATCGCATTCAGCCCGTCGAATTACGCCGGAAACGGCCGTCTTTGTTTTGATATTGCTCGAAACACGGAGTCGAAGTCCGTTTGTTTGTTTTTCAGATATCGGTTGGTAACTTTTTTTCTATACATGCTAGCGACCTGAAACTTGTTTTATCGCATTCAGCGCGTCAAATTACGCCGGAAACGGCCGTCTTTGTTTTGATATTGCTCGAAACACGGAGTCGAAGTCCGTTTGTTTGTTTTTCAGATATCGGTTGGTAACTTTTTTTCTATACATGCCAGCAACCTAAAACTTGTTTTATCGCATTCAGCGCGTCAAATTACGCCGGAAACGGTCGTCTTTGTTCTGATATTGCTCAAAACACGGAGTCGAATTCCGTTTGTTTGTTTCGTAAATATCGGTGAGTAACTTTTTTTCTATACATGCAGGCGACCTAAAACTTGTTTAATCGCATTCAGCGCGTCAAATTACGCCGGAATCGGTCGTCTTTGTTCTGATATTGCTCAAAACACGGAGTCGAATTCCGTTTGTTTGTTTCGTGGATATCGGTGTGTAACTTTTTTTCCATACATGCTAGCGACCTAAAACTTGTTTTATCGCATTCAGCGCGTTGAATTACGCCGGAAACGGTCGTCTTTGTTCTGATATTGCTCAAAACACGGAGTCGAATTCCGTTCGTTTGTTTCGTGAATATCGGTGAGTAACTTTTTTTCTATACATGCTAGCGACCTAAAACTTGTTTTATCGCATTCAGCGCGTCAAATTACGCCGAAAACGGCCGTCTTTGTTTTGATATTGCTCAAAACACGACGTCGAATTCCGTTCGTTTGTTTCGTGGATATCGGTGAGTAACTTTTTTTCTATACATGCTAGCGACCTGAAACTTGTTTTATCGCATTCAGCGCGTCAAATTACGCCGGAAACGGCCGTCTTTGTTTTGATATTGCTCGAAACACGGAGTCGAAGTCCGTTTGTTTGTTTTTCAGATATCGGTTGGTAACTTTTTTTCTATACATGCCAGCAACCTAAAACTTGTTTTATCGCATTCAGCGCGTCAAATTACGCCGGAAACGGTCGTCTTTGTTCTGATATTGCTCAAAACACGGAGTCGAATTCCGTTTGTTTGTTTCGTAAATATCGGTGAGTAACTTTTTTTCTATACATGCAGGCGACCTAAAACTTGTTTAATCGCATTCAGCGCGTCAAATTACGCCGGAATCGGTCGTCTTTGTTCTGATATTGCTCAAAACACGGAGTCGAATTCCGTTTGTTTGTTTCGTGGATATCGGTGTGTAACTTTTTTTCCATACATGCTAGCGACCTAAAACTTGTTTTATCGCATTCAGCGCGTTGAATTACGCCGGAAACGGTCGTCTTTGTTCTGATATTGCTCAAAACACGGAGTCGAATTCCGTTCGTTTGTTTCGTGAATATCGGTGAGTAACTTTTTTTCTATACATGCTAGCGACCTAAAACTTGTTTTATCGCATTCAGCGCGTCAAATTACGCCGAAAACGGCCGTCTTTGTTTTGATATTGCTCAAAACACGACGTCGAATTCCGTTCGTTTGTTTCGTGGATATCGGTGAGTAACTTTTTTTTTATACATGCTAGCGACCTAAAACTTGTTTTATCGCATTCAGCGCGTCGAATTACGCCGGAAACGGCCGTCTTTGTTTTGATATTGCTCGAAACACGGAGTCGAAGTCCATTTGTTTGTTTTTCAGATATCGGTTGGTAACTTTTTTTCTATACATGCTAGCGACCTAAAACTTGTTTTATCGCATTCAGCGCGTCATATTACGCCGGAAACGGTCGTCTTTGTTCTGATATTGCTCAAAACACGGAGTCGAATTCCGTTTGTTTGTTTCGTGGATATCGGTGAGTAACTTTCTTTCTATACATGCTAGCGACCTAAAACTTGTTTTATCGCATTCAGCGCGTCAAATTACGCCGGAAACGGCCGTCTTTGTTTTGATATTGCTCGAAACACGGAGTCGAAGTCCGTTTGTTTGTTTTTCAGATATCGGTTGGAAACTTTTTTTCTATACATGCTAGCAACCTAAAACTTGTTTTATCGCATTCAGCGCGTCAAATTACGCCGAAATCGGTCGTCTTTGTTCTGATATTGCTCAAAACACGGAGTCGAATTCCGTTTGTTTGTTTCGTGGATATCGGTGTGTAACTTTTTTTCCATACATGCTAGCGACCTAAAACTTGTTTCATCGCATTCAGCGCGTCAAATTACGCCGGAAACGGCCGTCTTTGTTTTGATATTGCTCGAAACACGGAGTCGAAGTCCGTTTGTTTGTTTTTCAGATATCGGTTGGTAACTTTTTTTCTATACATGCTAGCGACCTGAAACTTGTTTTATCGCATTCAGCGCGTCAAATTACGCCGGAAACGGCCGTCTTTGTTTTGATATTGCTCGAAACACGGAGTCGAAGTCCGTTTGTTTGTTTTTCAGATATCGGTTGGTAACTTTTTTTCTATACATGCCAGCAACCTAAAACTTGTTTTATCGCATTCAGCGCGTCAAATTACGCCGGAAACGGTCGTCTTTGTTCTGATATTGCTCAAAACACGGAGTCGAATTCCGTTTGTTTGTTTCGTAAATATCGGTGAGTAACTTTTTTTCTATACATGCTAGCGACCTAAAACTTGTTTTATCGCATTCAGCCCGTCAAATTACGCCGGAAACGGTCGTCTTTGTTTTGATATTGCTCAAAACACGGAGTCAAATTCCGTTTGTTTGTTTCGTAAATATCGGTGAGTAACTTTTTTTCTATACATGCTTGCGACCTGAAACTTGTTTTATCGCATTCAGCGCGTCAAATTACGCCGGAAACGGTCGTCTTTGTTCTGATATTGCTCAAAACACGGAGTCGAATTCCGTTTGTTTGTTTTTCAGATATCGGTTGGTAACTTTTTTTCTATACATGCTAGCGACCTAAAACTTGTTTTATCGCATTCAGCGCGTCAAATTACGCCGGAAACGGTCGTCTTTGTTCTGATATTGCTCAAAACACGGAGTCGAATTCCGTTTGTTTGTTTCGTGGATATCGGTGAGTAACTTTCTTTCTATACATGCTAGCGACCTAAAACTTGTTTTATCGCATTCAGCGCGTCAAATTACGCCGGAAACGGCCGTCTTTGTTTTGATATTGCTCGAAACACGGAGTCGAAGTCCGTTTGTTTGTTTTTCAGATATCGGTTGGAAACTTTTTTTCTATACATGCTAGCAACCTAAAACTTGTTTTATCGCATTCAGCGCGTCAAATTACGCCGGAATCGGTCGTCTTTGTTCTGATATTGCTCAAAACACGGAGTCGAATTCCGTTTGTTTGTTTCGTGGATATCGGTGTGTAACTTTTTTTCCATACATGCTAGCGACCTAAAACTTGTTTTATCGCATTCAGCGCGTCAAATTACGCCGGAAACGGCCGTCTTTGTTTTAATATTGCTCGAAACACGGAGTCGAAGTCCGTTTGTTTGTTTTTCAGATATCGGTTGGTAACTTTTTTTCTAACATGCTAGCGACCTAAAACTTGTTTTATCGCATTCAGCGCGTCAAATTACGCCGGAAACGGTCGTCTTTGTTCTGATATTGCTCAAAACACGGAGTCGAATTCCGTTTGTTTGTTTCGTGGATATCGGTGAGTAACTTTCTTTCTATACATGCTAGCGACCTAAAACTTGTTTTATCGCATTCAGCGCGTCAAATTACGCCGGAAACGGCCGTCTTTGTTTTGATATTGCTCGAAACACGGAGTCGAAGTCCGTTTGTTTGTTTTTCAGATATCGGTTGGAAACTTTTTTTCTATACATGCTAGCAACCTAAAACTTGTTTTATCGCATTCAGCGCGTCAAATTACGCCGGAATCGGTCGTCTTTGTTCTGATATTGCTCAAAACACGGAGTCGAATTCCGTTTGTTTGTTTCGTGGATATCGGTGTGTAACTTTTTTTCCATACATGCTAGCGACCTAAAACTTGTTTTATCGCATTCAGCGCGTCAAATTACGCCGGAAACGGCCGTCTTTGTTTTAATATTGCTCGAAACACGGAGTCGAAGTCCGTTTGTTTGTTTTTCAGATATCGGTTGGTAACTTTTTTTCTATACATGCTAGCGACCTGAAACTTGTTTTATCGCATTCAGCGCGTCAAATTACGCCGGAAACGGCCGTCTTTGTTTTGATATTGCTCGAAACACGGAGTCGAAGTCCGTTTGTTTGTTTTTCAGATATCGGTTGGTAACTTTTTTTCTATACATGCCAGCAACCTAAAACTTGTTTTATCGCATTCAGCGCGTCAAATTACGCCGGAAACGGTCGTCTTTGTTCTGATATTGCTCAAAACACGGAGTCGAATTCCGTTTGTTTGTTTCGTGAATATCGGTGAGTAACTTTTTTTCTATACATGCTAGCGACCTAAAACTTGTTTTATCGCATTCAGCGCGTCAAATTACGCCGGAAACGGTCGTCTTTGTTCCGATATTGCTCAAAACACGGAGTCGAATTCCGTTTGTTTGTTTCGTGGATATCGGTGAGTAACTTTTTTTCTATACATGCTAGCGACCTAACACTTGTTTTATCGCATTCAGCGCGTCAAATTACGCCGGAATCGGTCGTCTTTGTTCTGATATTGCTCAAAACACGGAGTCGAATTCCGTTTGTTTGTTTCGTGGGTATCGGTGTGTAACTTTTTTTCCATACATGCTAGCGACCTAAAACTTGTTTTATCGCATTCAGCGCGTCAAATTACGCCGGAAACGGCCGTCTTTGTTTTGATATTGCTCGAAACACGGAGTCGAAGTCCGTTTGTTTGTTTTTCAGATATCGGTTGGTAACTTTTTTTCTATACATGCTAGCGACCTAAAACTCGTTTTATCGCATTCAGCGCGTCAAATTACGCCGGAAACGGCCGTCTTTGTTTTGATATTGCTCGAAACACGGAGTCGAAGTCCGTTTGTTTGTTTTTCAGATATCGGTTGGTAACTTTTTTTCTATACATGCCAGCAACCTAAAACTTGTTTTATCGCATTCAGCGCGTCAAATTACGCCGGAAACGGTCGTCTTTGTTCTGATATTGCTCAAAACACGGAGTCGAATTCCGTTTGTTTGTTTCGTAAATATCGGTGAGTAACTTTTTCTCTATACATGCTAGCGACCTGAAACTTGTTTTATCGCATTCAGCGCGTCAAATTACGCCGGAAACGGCCGTCTTTGTTTTGATATTGCTCGAAACACGGAGTCGAAGTCCGTTTGTTTGTTTTTCAGATATCGGTTGGTAACTTTTTTTCTATACATGCTAGCGACCTAAAACTTGTTTTATCGCATTCAGCGCGTCAAATTACGCCGGAAACGGTCGTCTTTGTTCTGATATTGCTCAAAACACGGAGTCGAATTCCGTTTGTTTGTTTCGTGAATATCGGTGAGTAACTTTTTTTCTATACATGCTAGCGACCTAAAACTTGTTTTATCGCATTCAGCGCGTCAAATTACGCCGGAAACGGTCGTCTTTGTTCCGATATTGCTCAAAACACGGAGTCGAATTCCGTTTGTTTGTTTCGTGGATATCGGTGAGTAACTTTTTTTCTATACATGCTAGCGACCTAACACTTGTTTTATCGCATTCAGCGCGTCAAATTACGCCGGAATCGGTCGTCTTTGTTCTGATATTGCTCAAAACACGGAGTCGAATTCCGTTTGTTTGTTTCGTGGATATCGGTGTGTAACTTTTTTTCCATACATGCTAGCGACCTAAAACTTGTTTTATCGCATTCAGCGCGTCAAATTACGCCGGAAACGGCCGTCTTTGTTTTAATATTGCTCGAAACACGGAGTCGAAGTCCGTTTGTTTGTTTTTCAGATATCGGTTGGTAACTTTTTTTCTATACATGCTAGCGACCTGAAACTTGTTTTATCGCATTCAGCGCGTCAAATTACGCCGGAAACGGCCGTCTTTGTTTTGATATTGCTCGAAACACGGAGTCGAAGTCCGTTTGTTTGTTTTTCAGATATCGGTTGGTAACTTTTTTTCTATACATGCCAGCAACCTAAAACTTGTTTTATCGCATTCAGCGCGTCAAATTACGCCGGAAACGGTCGTCTTTGTTCTGATATTGCTCAAAACACGGAGTCGAATTCCGTTTGTTTGTTTCGTGAATATCGGTGAGTAACTTTTTTTCTATACATGCTAGCGACCTAAAACTTGTTTTATCGCATTCAGCGCGTCAAATTACGCCGGAAACGGTCGTCTTTGTTCCGATATTGCTCAAAACACGGAGTCGAATTCCGTTTGTTTGTTTCGTGGATATCGGTGAGTAACTTTTTTTCTATACATGCTAGCGACCTAACACTTGTTTTATCGCATTCAGCGCGTCAAATTACGCCGGAATCGGTCGTCTTTGTTCTGATATTGCTCAAAACACGGAGTCGAATTCCGTTTGTTTGTTTCGTGGGTATCGGTGTGTAACTTTTTTTCCATACATGCTAGCGACCTAAAACTTGTTTTATCGCATTCAGCGCGTCAAATTACGCCGGAAACGGCCGTCTTTGTTTTGATATTGCTCGAAACACGGAGTCGAAGTCCGTTTGTTTGTTTTTCAGATATCGGTTGGTAACTTTTTTTCTATACATGCTAGCGACCTAAAACTCGTTTTATCGCATTCAGCGCGTCAAATTACGCCGGAAACGGCCGTCTTTGTTTTGATATTGCTCGAAACACGGAGTCGAAGTCCGTTTGTTTGTTTTTCAGATATCGGTTGGTAACTTTTTTTCTATACATGCCAGCAACCTAAAACTTGTTTTATCGCATTCAGCGCGTCAAATTACGCCGGAAACGGTCGTCTTTGTTCTGATATTGCTCAAAACACGGAGTCGAATTCCGTTTGTTTGTTTCGTAAATATCGGTGAGTAACTTTTTCTCTATACATGCTAGCGACCTGAAACTTGTTTTATCGCATTCAGCGCGTCAAATTACGCCGGAAACGGCCGTCTTTGTTTTGATATTGCTCGAAACACGGAGTCGAAGTCCGTTTGTTTGTTTTTCAGATATCGGTTGGTAACTTTTTTTCTATACATGCTAGCGACCTAAAACTTGTTTTATCGCATTCAGCGCGTCAAATTACGCCGGAAACGGTCGTCTTTGTTCTGATATTGCTCAAAACACGGAGTCGAATTCCGTTTGTTTGTTTCGTGAATATCGGTGAGTAACTTTTTTTCTATACATGCTAGCGACCTAAAACTTGTTTTATCGCATTCAGCGCGTCAAATTACGCCGGAAACGGTCGTCTTTGTTCCGATATTGCTCAAAACACGGAGTCGAATTCCGTTTGTTTGTTTCGTGGATATCGGTGAGTAACTTTTTTTCTATACATGCTAGCGACCTAACACTTGTTTTATCGCATTCAGCGCGTCAAATTACGCCGGAATCGGTCGTCTTTGTTCTGATATTGCTCAAAACACGGAGTCGAATTCCGTTTGTTTGTTTCGTGGGTATCGGTGTGTAACTTTTTTTCCATACATGCTAGCGACCTAAAACTTGTTTTATCGCATTCAGCGCGTCAAATTACGCCGGAAACGGCCGTCTTTGTTTTGATATTGCTCGAAACACGGAGTCGAAGTCCGTTTGTTTGTTTTTCAGATATCGGTTGGTAACTTTTTTTCTATACATGCTAGCGACCTAAAACTCGTTTTATCGCATTCAGCGCGTCAAATTACGCCGGAAACGGCCGTCTTTGTTTTGATATTGCTCGAAACACGGAGTCGAAGTCCGTTTGTTTGTTTTTCAGATATCGGTTGGTAACTTTTTTTCTATACATGCCAGCAACCTAAAACTTGTTTTATCGCATTCAGCGCGTCAAATTACGCCGGAAACGGTCGTCTTTGTTCTGATATTGCTCAAAACACGGAGTCGAATTCCGTTTGTTTGTTTCGTAAATATCGGTGAGTAACTTTTTCTCTATACATGCTAGCGACCTGAAACTTGTTTTATCGCATTCAGCGCGTCAAATTACGCCGGAAACGGTCGTCTTAGTTCTGATATTGCTCAAAACACGGAGTCGAATTCCGTTCGTTTGTTTCGTGAATATCGGTGAGTAACTTTTTTTCTATACATGCTAGCGACCTAAAACTTGTTTTATCGCATTCAGCGCGTCAAATTACGCCGGAAACGGTCGTCTCTGTTCTGATATTGCTCGAAACACGGAGTCGAAGTCCGTTTGTTTGTTTTTCAGATATCGGTTGGTAACTTTTTTTCTAACATGCTAGCGACCTAAAACTTGTTTTATCGCATTCAGCGCGTCAAATTACGCCGGAAACGGTCGTCTCTGTTCTGATATTGCTCAAAACACGGAGTCGAATTCCGTTTGTTTGTTTCGTGAATATCGGTGAGTAACTTTTTTTCTATACATGCTAGCGACCTAAAACTTGTTTTATCGCATTCAGCGCGTCAAATTACGCCGGAAACGGTCGTCTTTGTTCTGATATTGCTCGAAACACGGAGTCGAATTCCGTTTGTTTGTTTCGTGAATATCGGTGAGTAACTTTCTTTCTATACATGCTAGCGACCTAAAACTTGTTTTATCGCATTCAGCGCGTCAAATTACGCCGGAAACGGTCGTCTTTGTTCTGATATTGCTCAAAACACGGAGTCGAATTCCGTTTGTTTGTTTCGCGAATATCGGTTAGTAACTTTTTTTCTATACATGCTAGCGACCTAAAACTTGTTTTATCGCATTCAGCGCGTCAAATTACGCCGGAAACGGCCGTCTTTGTTCTGATATTGCTCAAAACACGGAGTCGAAGTCCGTTCGTTTGTTTTTCAGATATCGGTTGGTAACTTTTTTTCTATACATGCTAGCGACCTAAAACTTGTTTTACCGCATTCAGCGCGTCAAATTACGCCGGAGTCGGTCGTCTTTGTTCTGATATTGCTCAAAACACGGAGTCGAATTCCGTTTGTTTGTTTCGTGGATATCGGTGAGTAACTTTTTTTCTATACATGCTAGCGACCTAAAACTTGTTTTATCGCATTCAGCGCGTCAAATTACGCCGAAAACGGCCGTCTTTGTTTTGATATTGCTCAAAACACGACGTCGAATTCCGTTCGTTTGTTTCGTGGATATCGGTGAGTAACTTTTTTTCTATACATGCTAGCGACCTAAAACTTGTTTTATCGCATTCAGCGCGTCAAATTACGCCGGAAACGGCCGTCTTTGTTTTGATATTGCTCGAAACACGGAGTCGAAGTCCGTTTGTTTGTTTTTCAGATATCGGTTGGTAACTTTTTTTCTATACATGCCAGCAACCTAAAACTTGTTTTATCGCATTCAGCGCGTCAAATTACGCCGGAAACGGTCGTCTTTGTTCTGATATTGCTCAAAACACGGAGTCGAATTCCGTTTGTTTGTTTCGTAAATATCGGTGAGTAACTTTTTTTCTATACATGCTAGCGACCTAAAACTTGTTTTATCGCATTCAGCCCGTCAAATTACGCCGGAAACGGTCGTCTTTGTTCTGATATTGCTCAAAACACGGAGTCGAATTCCGTTTGTTTGTTTCGTAAATATCGGTGAGTAACTTTTTTTCTATACATGCTAGCGACCTAAAACTTGTTTTATCGCATTCAGCGCGTCAAATTACGCCGGAAACGGTCGTCTTTGTTCTGATATTGCTCAAAACACGGAGTCGAATTCCGTTTGTTTGTTTCGTGAATATCGGTGAGTAACTTTTTTTCTATACATGCTAGCGACCTGAAACTTGTTTTATCGCATTCAGCGCGTCAAATTACGCCGGAAACGGTCGTCTTTGTTCCGATATTGCTCAAAACACGGAGTCGAATTCCGTTTGTTTGTTTCGTGGATATCGGTGAGTAACTTTTTTTCTATACATGCTAGCGACCTAACACTTGTTTGATCGCATTCAGCGCGTCAAATTACGCCGGAAACGGCCGTCTTTGTTTCGATATTGCTCGAAACACGGAGTCGAAGTCCATTTGTTTGTTTTTAGATATCGGTTGGTAACTTTTTTTCTATACATGCTAGCGACCTAAAACTTGTTTTATCGCATTCAGCCCGTCAAATTACGCCGGAAACGGTCGTCTTTGTTCTGATATTGCTCAAAACACGGAGTCGAATTCCGTTTGTTTGTTTCGTAAATATCGGTGAGTAACTTTTTTTCTATACATGCTAGCGACCTAAAACTTGTTTTATCGCATTCAGCGCGTCAAATTACGCCGGAAACGGTCGTCTTTGTTCTGATATTGCTCAAAACACGGAGTCGAATTCCGTTTGTTTGTTTCGTGAATATCGGTGAGTAACTTTTTTTCTATACATGCTAGCGACCTAAAACTTGTTTTATCGCATTCAGCGCGTCAAATTACGCCGGAAACGGTCGTCTTTGTTCCGATATTGCTCAAAACACGGAGTCGAATTCCGTTTGTTTGTTTCGTGGATATCGGTGAGTAACTTTTTTTCTATACATGCTAGCGACCTAACACTTGTTTTATCGCATTCAGCGCGTCAAATTACGCCGGAAACGGCCGTCTTTGTTTCGATATTGCTCGAAACACGGAGTCGAAGTCCATTTGTTTGTTTTTAGATATCGGTTGGTAACTTTTTTTCTATACATGCTAGCGACCTAAAACTTGTTTTATCGCATTCAGCGCGTCAAATTACGCCGGAAACGGTCGTCTTTGTTCTGATATTGCTCAAAACACGGAGTCGAATTCCGTTTGTTTGTTCCGTGAATATCGGTGAGTAACTTTTTTTCTATACATGCTAGCGACCTAAAACTTGTTTCATCGCATTCAGCGCGTCAAATTACGCCGGAATCGGTCGTCTTTGTTCTGATATTGCTCAAAACACGGAGTCGAATTCCGTTTGTTTGTTTCGTGGGTATCGGTGTGTAACTTTTTTTCCATACATGCTAGCGACCTAAAACTTGTTTTATCGCATTCAGCGCGTCAAATTACGCCGGAAACGGCCGTCTTTGTTTTGATATTGCTCGAAACACGGAGTCGAAGTCCGTTTGTTTGTTTTTCAGATATCGGTTGGTAACTTTTTTTCTATACATGCTAGCGACCTAAAACTCGTTTTATCGCATTCAGCGCGTCAAATTACGCCGGAAACGGCCGTCTTTGTTTTGATATTGCTCGAAACACGGAGTCGAAGTCCGTTTGTTTGTTTTTCAGATATCGGTTGGTAACTTTTTTTCTATACATGCCAGCAACCTAAAACTTGTTTTTTCGCATTCAGCGCGTCAAATTACGCCGGAAACGGTCGTCTTAGTTCTGATATTGCTCAAAACACGGAGTCGAATTCCGTTCGTTTGTTTCGTGAATATCGGTGAGTAACTTTTTTTCTATACATGCTAGCGACCTAGAACTTGTTTTATCGCATTCAGCGCGTCAAATTACGCCGGAAACGGTCGTCTCTGTTCTGATATTGCTCGAAACACGGAGTCGAAGTCCGTTTGTTTGTTTTTCAGATATCGGTTGGTAACTTTTTTTCTAACATGCTAGCGACCTAAAACTTGTTTTATCGCATTCAGCGCGTCAAATTACGCCGGAAACGGTCGTCTCTGTTCTGATATTGCTCAAAACACGGAGTCGAATTCCGTTTGTTTGTTTCGTGAATATCGGTGAGTAACTTTTTTTCTATACATGCTAGCGACCTAAAACTTGTTTTATCGCATTCAGCGCGTCAAATTACGCCGGAAACGGTCGTCTTTGTTCTGATATTGCTCGAAACACGGAGTCGAATTCCGTTTGTTTGTTTCGTGAATATCGGTGAGTAACTTTTTTTCTATACATGCTAGCGACCTAGAACTTGTTTTATCGCATTCAGCGCGTCAAATTACGCCGGAAACGGTCGTCTCTGTTCTGATATTGCTCGAAACACGGAGTCGAAGTCCGTTTGTTTGTTTTTCAGATATCGGTTGGTAACTTTTTTTCTAACATGCTAGCGACCTAAAACTTGTTTTATCGCATTCAGCGCGTCAAATTACGCCGGAAACGGTCGTCTCTGTTCTGATATTGCTCAAAACACGGAGTCGAATTCCGTTTGTTTGTTTCGTGAATATCGGTGAGTAACTTTTTTTCTATACATGCTAGCGACCTAAAACTTGTTTTATCGCATTCAGCGCGTCAAATTACGCCGGAAACGGTCGTCTTTGTTCTGATATTGCTCGAAACACGGAGTCGAATTCCGTTTGTTTGTTTCGTGAATATCGGTGAGTAACTTTCTTTCTATACATGCTAGCGACCTAAAACTTGTTTTATCGCATTCAGCGCGTCAAATTACGCCGGAAACGGTCGTCTTTGTTCTGATATTGCTCAAAACACGGAGTCGAATTCCGTTTGTTAGTTTCGCGAATATCGGTTAGTAACTTTTTTTCTATACATGCTAGCCACCTAAAACTTGTTTTATCGCATTCAGCGCGTCAAATTACGCCGGAAACGGCCGTCTTTGTTCTGATATTGCTCAAAACACGGAGTCGAAGTCCGTTTGTTTGTTTTTCAGATATCGGTTGGTAACTTTTTTTCTATACATGCTAGCGACCTAAAACTTGTTTTACCGCATTCAGCGCGTCAAATTACGCCGGAATCGGTCGTCTTTGTTCTGATATTGCTCAAAACACGGAGTCGAATTCCGTTTGTTTGTTTCGTGGATATCGGTGAGTAACTTTTTTTCTATACATGCTAGCGACCTAAAACTTGTTTCATCGCATTCAGCCCGTCAAATTACGCCGGAAACGGTCGTCTTTGTTCTGATATTGCTCAAAACACGGAGTCGAATTCCGTTTGTTTGTTTCGTAAATATCGGTGAGTAACTTTTTTTCTATACATGCTAGCGACCTAAAACTTGTTTTATCGCATTCAGCGCGTCAAATTACGCCGAAAACGGTCGTCTTTGTTCTGATATTGCTCAAAACACGGAGTCGAATTCCGTTTGTTTGTTTCGTGAATATCGGTGAGTAACTTTTTTTCGATACATGCTAGCGACCTAAAACTTGTTTTATCGCATTCAGCGCGTCAAATTACGCCGGAAACGGTCGTCTTTGTTCTGATATTGCTCAAAACACGGAGTCGAATTCCGTTTGTTTGTTTCGCGAATATCGGTTAGTAACTTTTTTTCTATACATGCTAGCGACCTAAAACTTGTTTTATCGCATTCAGCGCGTCAAATTACGCCGGAAACGGCCGTCTTTGTTCTGATATTGCTCAAAACACGGAGTCGAAGTCCGTTCGTTTGTTTTTCAGATATCGGTTGGTAACTTTTTTTCTATACATGCTAGCGACCTGAAACTTGTTTTACCGCATTCAGCGCGTCAAATTACGCCGGAATCGGTCGTCTTTGTTCTGATATTGCTCAAAACACGGAGTCGAAGTCCGTTTGTTTGTTTTTCAGATATCGGTTGGTAACTTTTTTTCTATACATGCCAGCAACCTAAAACTTGTTTTATCGCATTCAGCGCGTCAAATTACGCCGGAAACGGCCGTCTTTGTTTTGATATTGCTCGAAACACGGAGTCGAAGTCCGTTTGTTTGTTTTTCAGATATCGGTTGGTAACTTTTTTTCTATACATGCCAGCAACCTAAAACTTGTTTTATCGCATTCAGCGCGTCAAATTACGCCGGAAACGGTCGTCTTAGTTCTGATATTGCTCAAAACACGGAGTCGAATTCCGTTCGTTTGTTTCGTGAATATCGGTGAGTAACTTTTTTTCTATACATGCTAGCGACCTAAAACTTGTTTTATCGCATTCAGCGCGTCAAATTACGCCGGAAACGGTCGTCTCTGTTCTGATATTGCTCGTAACACGGAGTCGAAGTCCGTTTGTTTGTTTTTCAGATATCGGTTGGTAACTTTTTTTCTAACATGCTAGCGACCTAAAACTTGTTTTATCGCATTCAGCGCGTCAAATTACGCCGGAAACGGTCGTCTCTGTTCTGATATTGCTCGTAACACGGAGTCGAAGTCCGTTTGTTTGTTTTTCAGATATCGGTTGGTAACTTTTTTTCTATACATGCCAGCAACCTAAAACTTGTTTTATCGCATTCAGCGCGTCAAATTACGCCGGAAACGGCCGTCTTTGTTTTGATATTGCTCGAAACACGGAGTCGAAGTCCGTTTGTTTGTTTTTCAGATATCGGTTGGTAACTTTTTTTCTATACATGCCAGCAACCTAAAACTTGTTTTATCGCATTCAGCGCGTCAAATTACGCCGGAAACGGTCGTCTTTGTTCTGATATTGCTCAAAACACGGAGTCGAATTCCGTTTGTTTGTTTCGTAAATATCGGTGAGTAACTTTTTCTCTATACATGCTAGCGACCTGAAACTTGTTTTATCGCATTCAGCGCGTCAAATTACGCCGGAAACGGTCGTCTTAGTTCTGATATTGCTCAAAACACGGAGTCGAATTCCGTTCGTTTGTTTCGTGAATATCGGTGAGTAACTTTTTTTCTATACATGCTAGCGACCTAAAACTTGTTTTATCGCATTCAGCGCGTCAAATTACGCCGGAAACGGTCGTCTCTGTTCTGATATTGCTCGTAACACGGAGTCGAAGTCCGTTTGTTTGTTTTTCAGATATCGGTTGGTAACTTTTTTTCTAACATGCTAGCGACCTAAAACTTGTTTTATCGCATTCAGCGCGTCAAATTACGCCGGAAACGGTCGTCTCTGTTCTGATATTGCTCGTAACACGGAGTCGAAGTCCGTTTGTTTGTTTTTCAGATATCGGTTGGTAACTTTTTTTCTAACATGCTAGCGACCTAAAACTTGTTTTATCGCATTCAGCGCGTCAAATTACGCCGGAAACGGTCGTCTCTGTTCTGATATTGCTCAAAACACGGAGTCGAATTCCGTTTGTTTGTTTCGTGAATATCGGTGAGTAACTTTTTTTCTATACATGCTAGCGACCTAAAACTTGTTTTATCGCATTCAGCGCGTCAAATTACGCCGGAAACGGTCGTCTTTGTTCTGATATTGCTCGAAACACGGAGTCGAATTCCGTTTGTTTGTTTCGTGAATATCGGTGAGTAACTTTCTTTCTATACATGCTAGCGACCTAAAACTTGTTTTATCGCATTCAGCGCGTCAAATTACGCCGGAAACGGTCGTCTTTGTTCTGATATTGCTCAAAACACGGAGTCGAATTCCGTTTGTTTGTTTCGTGGATATCGGTGAGTAACTTTTTTTCTATACATGCTAGCGACCTAAAACTTGTTTTATCGCATTCAGCGCGTCAAATTACGCCGAAAACGGCCGTCTTTGTTTTGATATTGCTCAAAACACGACGTCGAATTCCGTTCGTTTGTTTCGTGGATATCGGTGAGTAACTTTTTTTCTATACATGCTAGCGACCTAAAACTTGTTTTATCGCATTCAGCGCGTCAAATTACGCCGGAAACGGCCGTCTTTGTTTTGATATTGCTCGAAACACGGAGTCGAAGTCCGTTTGTTTGTTTTTCAGATATCGGTTGGTAACTTTTTTTCTATACATGCCGGCAACCTAAAACTTGTTTTATCGCATTCAGCGCGTCAAATTACGCCGGAAACGGTCGTCTTTGTTCTGATATTGCTCAAAACACGGAGTCGAATTCCGTTTGTTTGTTTCGTAAATATCGGTGAGTAACTTTTTTTCTATACATGCTAGCGACCTAAAACTTGTTTTATCGCATTCAGCCCGTCAAATTACGCCGGAAACGGTCGTCTTTGTTCTGATATTGCTCAAAACACGGAGTCGAATTCCGTTTGTTTGTTTCGTAAATATCGGTGAGTAACTTTTTTTCTATACATGCTAGCGACCTAAAACTTGTTTTATCGCATTCAGCGCGTCAAATTACGCCGGAAACGGTCGTCTTTGTTCCGATATTGCTCAAAACACGGAGTCGAATTCCGTTTGTTTGTTTCGTGGATATCGGTGAGTAACTTTTTTTCTATACATGCTAGCGACCTAACACTTGTTTTATCGCATTCAGCGCGTCAAATTACGCCGGAAACGGCCGTCTTTGTTTCGATATTGCTCGAAACACGGAGTCGAAGTCCATTTGTTTGTTTTTAGATATCGGTTGGTAACTTTTTTTCTATACATGCTAGCGACCTAAAACTTGTTTTATCGCATTCAGCGCGTCAAATTACGCCGGAAACGGTCGTCTTTGTTCTGATATTGCTCAAAACACGGAGTCGAATTCCGTTTGTTTGTTCCGTGAATATCGGTGAGTAACTTTTTTTCTATACATGCTAGCGACCTAAAACTTGTTTTATCGCATTCAGCGCGTCAAATTACGCCGGAAACGGCCGTCTTTGTTCTGATATTGCTCAAAACACGGAGTCGAAGTCCGTTCGTTTGTTTTTCAGATATCGGTTAGTAACTTTTTTTCTATACATGCTAGCGACCTGAAACTTGTTTTACCGCATTCAGCGCGTCAAATTACGCCGGAATCGGTCGTCTTTGTTCTGATATTGCTCAAAACACGGAGTCGAAGTCCGTTTGTTTGTTTTTCAGATATCGGTTGGTAACTTTTTTTCTATACATGCCAGCAACCTAAAACTTGTTTTATCGCATTCAGCGCGTCAAATTACGCCGGAAACGGCCGTCTTTGTTGTGATATTGCTCGAAACACGGAGTCGAAGTCCGTTTGTTTGTTTTTCAGATATCGGTTGGTAACTTTTTTTCTATACATGCCAGCAACCTAAAACTTGTTTTATCGCATTCAGCGCGTCAAATTACGCCGGAAACGGTCGTCTTTGTTCTGATATTGCTCAAAACACGGAGTCGAATTCCGTTTGTTTGTTTCGTAAATATCGGTGAGTAACTTTTTCTCTATACATGCTAGCGACCTGAAACTTGTTTTATCGCATTCAGCGCGTCAAATTACGCCGGAAACGGTCGTCTTAGTTCTGATATTGCTCAAAACACGGAGTCGAATTCCGTTCGTTTGTTTCGTGAATATCGGTGAGTAACTTTTTTTCTATACATGCTAGCGACCTAAAACTTGTTTTATCGCATTCAGCGCGTCAAATTACGCCGGAAACGGTCGTCTCTGTTCTGATATTGCTCGTAACACGGAGTCGAAGTCCGTTTGTTTGTTTTTCAGATATCGGTTGGTAACTTTTTTTCTAACATGCTAGCGACCTAAAACTTGTTTTATCGCATTCAGCGCGTCAAATTACGCCGGAAACGGTCGTCTCTGTTCTGATATTGCTCAAAACACGGAGTCGAATTCCGTTTGTTTGTTTCGTGAATATCGGTGAGTAACTTTTTTTCTATACATGCTAGCGACCTAAAACTTGTTTTATCGCATTCAGCGCGTCAAATTACGCCGGAAACGGTCGTCTTTGTTCTGATATTGCTCAAAACACGGAGTCGAATTCCGTTTGTTTGTTTCGTAAATATCGGTGAGTAACTTTTTTTCTATACATGCTAGCGACCTAAAACTTGTTTTATCGCATTCAGCGCGTCAAATTACGCCGGAAACGGTCGTCTTTGTTCTGATATTGCTCAAAACACGGAGTCGAATTCCGTTTGTTTGTTTCGTGAATATCGGTGAGTAACTTTTTTTCTATACATGCTAGCGACCTAAAACTTGTTTTATCGCATTCAGCGCGTCAAATTACGCCGGAAACGGTCGTCTTTGTTCCGATATTGCTCAAAACACGGAGTCGAATTCCGTTTGTTTGTTTCGTGGATATCGGTGAGTAACTTTTTTTCTATACATGCTAGCGACCTAACACTTGTTTTATCGCATTCAGCGCGTCAAATTACGCCGGAAACGGCCGTCTTTGTTTCGATATTGCTCGAAACACGGAGTCGAAGTCCATTTGTTTGTTTTTAGATATCGGTTGGTAACTTTTTTTCTATACATGCTAGCGACCTAAAACTTGTTTTATCGCATTCAGCCCGTCAAATTACGCCGGAAACGGTCGTCTTTGTTCTGATATTGCTCAAAACACGGAGTCGAATTCCGTTTGTTTGTTTCGTAAATATCGGTGAGTAACTTTTTTTCTATACATGCTAGCGACCTAAAACTTGTTTTATCGCATTCAGCGCGTCAAATTACGCCGGAAACGGTCGTCTTTGTTCTGATATTGCTCAAAACACGGAGTCGAATTCCGTTTGTTTGTTTCGTGAATATCGGTGAGTAACTTTTTTTCTATACATGCTAGCGACCTAAAACTTGTTTTATCGCATTCAGCGCGTCAAATTACGCCGGAAACGGTCGTCTTTGTTCCGATATTGCTCAAAACACGGAGTCGAATTCCGTTTGTTTGTTTCGTGGATATCGGTGAGTAACTTTTTTTCTATACATGCTAGCGACCTAACACTTGTTTTATCGCATTCAGCGCGTCAAATTACGCCGGAAACGGCCGTCTTTGTTTCGATATTGCTCGAAACACGGAGTCGAAGTCCATTTGTTTGTTTTTAGATATCGGTTGGTAACTTTTTTTCTATACATGCTAGCGACCTAAAACTTGTTTTATCGCATTCAGCGCGTCAAATTACGCCGGAAACGGTCGTCTTTGTTCTGATATTGCTCAAAACACGGAGTCGAATTCCGTTTGTTTGTTCCGTGAATATCGGTGAGTAACTTTTTTTCTATACATGCTAGCGACCTAAAACTTGTTTTATCGCATTCAGCGCGTCAAATTACGCCGGAATCGGTCGTCTTTGT
Organism: Diprion similis; assembly: GCF_021155765.1. Taxonomy (NCBI): domain Eukaryota; kingdom Metazoa; phylum Arthropoda; class Insecta; order Hymenoptera; family Diprionidae; genus Diprion; species Diprion similis. The sequence continues at coordinate 7,824,325 of NC_060109.1, read as the reverse complement.
TCTGATATTGCTCAAAACACGGAGTCGAATTCCGTTTGTTTGTTTCGTGGGTATCGGTGTGTAACTTTTTTTCCATACATGCTAGCGACCTAAAACTTGTTTTATCGCATTCAGCGCGTCAAATTACGCCGGAAACGGCCGTCTTTGTTTTGATATTGCTCGAAACACGGAGTCGAAGTCCGTTTGTTTGTTTTTCAGATATCGGTTGGTAACTTTTTTTCTATACATGCTAGCGACCTAAAACTCGTTTTATCGCATTCAGCGCGTCAAATTACGCCGGAAACGGCCGTCTTTGTTTTGATATTGCTCGAAACACGGAGTCGAAGTCCGTTTGTTTGTTTTTCAGATATCGGTTGGTAACTTTTTTTCTATACATGCCAGCAACCTAAAACTTGTTTTATCGCATTCAGCGCGTCAAATTACGCCGGAAACGGTCGTCTTAGTTCTGATATTGCTCAAAACACGGAGTCGAATTCCGTTCGTTTGTTTCGTGAATATCGGTGAGTAACTTTTTTTCTATACATGCTAGCGACCTAGAACTTGTTTTATCGCATTCAGCGCGTCAAATTACGCCGGAAACGGTCGTCTCTGTTCTGATATTGCTCGAAACACGGAGTCGAAGTCCGTTTGTTTGTTTTTCAGATATCGGTTGGTAACTTTTTTTCTAACATGCTAGCGACCTAAAACTTGTTTTATCGCATTCAGCGCGTCAAATTACGCCGGAAACGGTCGTCTCTGTTCTGATATTGCTCAAAACACGGAGTCGAATTCCGTTTGTTTGTTTCGTGAATATCGGTGAGTAACTTTTTTTCTATACATGCTAGCGACCTAAAACTTGTTTTATCGCATTCAGCGCGTCAAATTACGCCGGAAACGGTCGTCTTTGTTCTGATATTGCTCGAAACACGGAGTCGAATTCCGTTTGTTTGTTTCGTGAATATCGGTGAGTAACTTTCTTTCTATACATGCTAGCGACCTAAAACTTGTTTTATCGCATTCAGCGCGTCAAATTACGCCGGAAACGGTCGTCTTTGTTCTGATATTGCTCAAAACACGGAGTCGAATTCCGTTTGTTTGTTTCGCGAATATCGGTTAGTAACTTTTTTTCTATACATGCTAGCCACCTAAAACTTGTTTTATCGCATTCAGCGCGTCAAATTACGCCGGAAACGACCGTCTTTGTTCTGATATTGCTTAAAACACGGAGTCGAAGTCCGTTTGTTTGTTTTTCAGATATCGGTTGGTAACTTTTTTTCTATACATGCTAGCGACCTAAAACTTGTTTTACCGCATTCAGCGCGTCAAATTACGCCGGAATCGGTCGTCTTTGTTCTGATATTGCTCAAAACACGGAGTCGAATTCCGTTTGTTTGTTTCGTGGATATCGGTGAGTAACTTTTTTTCTATACATGCTAGCGACCTAAAACTTGTTTTATCGCATTCAGCGCGTCAAATTACGCCGAAAACGGCCGTCTTTGTTTTGATATTGCTCAAAACACGACGTCGAATTCCGTTCGTTTGTTTCGTGGATATCGGTGAGTAACTTTTTTTCTATACATGCCAGCAACCTAAAACTTGTTTTTTCGCATTCAGCGCGTCAAATTACGCCGGAAACGGTCGTCTTAGTTCTGATATTGCTCAAAACACGGAGTCGAATTCCGTTCGTTTGTTTCGTGAATATCGGTGAGTAACTTTTTTTCTATACATGCTAGCGACCTAGAACTTGTTTTATCGCATTCAGCGCGTCAAATTACGCCGGAAACGGTCGTCTCTGTTCTGATATTGCTCGAAACACGGAGTCGAAGTCCGTTTGTTTGTTTTTCAGATATCGGTTGGTAACTTTTTTTCTAACATGCTAGCGACCTAAAACTTGTTTTATCGCATTCAGCGCGTCAAATTACGCCGGAAACGGTCGTCTCTGTTCTGATATTGCTCAAAACACGGAGTCGAATTCCGTTTGTTTGTTTCGTGAATATCGGTGAGTAACTTTTTTTCTATACATGCTAGCGACCTAAAACTTGTTTTATCGCATTCAGCGCGTCAAATTACGCCGGAAACGGTCGTCTTTGTTCTGATATTGCTCGAAACACGGAGTCGAATTCCGTTTGTTTGTTTCGTGAATATCGGTGAGTAACTTTCTTTCTATACATGCTAGCGACCTAAAACTTGTTTTATCGCATTCAGCGCGTCAAATTACGCCGGAAACGGTCGTCTTTGTTCTGATATTGCTCAAAACACGGAGTCGAATTCCGTTTGTTAGTTTCGCGAATATCGGTTAGTAACTTTTTTTCTATACATGCTAGCCACCTAAAACTTGTTTTATCGCATTCAGCGCGTCAAATTACGCCGGAAACGGCCGTCTTTGTTCTGATATTGCTCAAAACACGGAGTCGAAGTCCGTTTGTTTGTTTTTCAGATATCGGTTGGTAACTTTTTTTCTATACATGCTAGCGACCTAAAACTTGTTTTACCGCATTCAGCGCGTCAAATTACGCCGGAATCGGTCGTCTTTGTTCTGATATTGCTCAAAACACGGAGTCGAATTCCGTTTGTTTGTTTCGTGGATATCGGTGAGTAACTTTTTTTCTATACATGCTAGCGACCTAAAACTTGTTTCATCGCATTCAGCCCGTCAAATTACGCCGGAAACGGTCGTCTTTGTTCTGATATTGCTCAAAACACGGAGTCGAATTCCGTTTGTTTGTTTCGTAAATATCGGTGAGTAACTTTTTTTCTATACATGCTAGCGACCTAAAACTTGTTTTATCGCATTCAGCGCGTCAAATTACGCCGAAAACGGTCGTCTTTGTTCTGATATTGCTCAAAACACGGAGTCGAATTCCGTTTGTTTGTTTCGTGAATATCGGTGAGTAACTTTTTTTCGATACATGCTAGCGACCTAAAACTTGTTTTATCGCATTCAGCGCGTCAAATTACGCCGGAAACGGTCGTCTTTGTTCTGATATTGCTCAAAACACGGAGTCGAATTCCGTTTGTTTGTTTCGCGAATATCGGTTAGTAACTTTTTTTCTATACATGCTAGCGACCTAAAACTTGTTTTATCGCATTCAGCGCGTCAAATTACGCCGGAAACGGCCGTCTTTGTTCTGATATTGCTCAAAACACGGAGTCGAAGTCCGTTCGTTTGTTTTTCAGATATCGGTTGGTAACTTTTTTTCTATACATGCTAGCGACCTGAAACTTGTTTTACCGCATTCAGCGCGTCAAATTACGCCGGAATCGGTCGTCTTTGTTCTGATATTGCTCAAAACACGGAGTCGAAGTCCGTTTGTTTGTTTTTCAGATATCGGTTGGTAACTTTTTTTCTATACATGCCAGCAACCTAAAACTTGTTTTATCGCATTCAGCGCGTCAAATTACGCCGGAAACGGCCGTCTTTGTTTTGATATTGCTCGAAACACGGAGTCGAAGTCCGTTTGTTTGTTTTTCAGATATCGGTTGGTAACTTTTTTTCTATACATGCCAGCAACCTAAAACTTGTTTTATCGCATTCAGCGCGTCAAATTACGCCGGAAACGGTCGTCTTTGTTCTGATATTGCTCAAAACACGGAGTCGAATTCCGTTTGTTTGTTTCGTAAATATCGGTGAGTAACTTTTTCTCTATACATGCTAGCGACCTGAAACTTGTTTTATCGCATTCAGCGCGTCAAATTACGCCGGAAACGGTCGTCTTAGTTCTGATATTGCTCAAAACACGGAGTCGAATTCCGTTCGTTTGTTTCGTGAATATCGGTGAGTAACTTTTTTTCTATACATGCTAGCGACCTAAAACTTGTTTTATCGCATTCAGCGCGTCAAATTACGCCGGAAACGGTCGTCTCTGTTCTGATATTGCTCGTAACACGGAGTCGAAGTCCGTTTGTTTGTTTTTCAGATATCGGTTGGTAACTTTTTTTCTAACATGCTAGCGACCTAAAACTTGTTTTATCGCATTCAGCGCGTCAAATTACGCCGGAAACGGTCGTCTCTGTTCTGATATTGCTCAAAACACGGAGTCGAATTCCGTTTGTTTGTTTCGTGAATATCGGTGAGTAACTTTTTTTCTATACATGCTAGCGACCTAAAACTTGTTTTATCGCATTCAGCGCGTCAAATTACGCCGGAAACGGTCGTCTTTGTTCTGATATTGCTCGAAACACGGAGTCGAATTCCGTTTGTTTGTTTCGTGAATATCGGTGAGTAACTTTCTTTCTATACATGCTAGCGACCTAAAACTTGTTTTATCGCATTCAGCGCGTCAAATTACGCCGGAAACGGTCGTCTTTGTTCTGATATTGCTCAAAACACGGAGTCGAATTCCGTTTGTTTGTTTCGCGAATATCGGTTAGTAACTTTTTTTCTATACATGCTAGCGACCTAAAACTTGTTTTATCGCATTCAGCGCGTCAAATTACGCCGGAAACGGCCGTCTTTGTTCTGATATTGCTCAAAACACGGAGTCGAAGTCCGTTCGTTTGTTTTTCAGATATCGGTTGGTAACTTTTTTTCTATACATGCTAGCGACCTAAAACTTGTTTTACCGCATTCAGCGCGTCAAATTACGCCGGAGTCGGTCGTCTTTGTTCTGATATTGCTCAAAACACGGAGTCGAATTCCGTTTGTTTGTTTCGTGGATATCGGTGAGTAACTTTTTTTCTATACATGCTAGCGACCTAAAACTTGTTTTATCGCATTCAGCGCGTCAAATTACGCCGAAAACGGCCGTCTTTGTTTTGATATTGCTCAAAACACGACGTCGAATTCCGTTCGTTTGTTTCGTGGATATCGGTGAGTAACTTTTTTTCTATACATGCTAGCGACCTAAAACTTGTTTTATCGCATTCAGCGCGTCAAATTACGCCGGAAACGGCCGTCTTTGTTTTGATATTGCTCGAAACACGGAGTCGAAGTCCGTTTGTTTGTTTTTCAGATATCGGTTGGTAACTTTTTTTCTATACATGCCAGCAACCTAAAACTTGTTTTATCGCATTCAGCGCGTCAAATTACGCCGGAAACGGTCGTCTTTGTTCTGATATTGCTCAAAACACGGAGTCGAATTCCGTTTGTTTGTTTCGTAAATATCGGTGAGTAACTTTTTTTCTATACATGCTAGCGACCTAAAACTTGTTTTATCGCATTCAGCCCGTCAAATTACGCCGGAAACGGTCGTCTTTGTTCTGATATTGCTCAAAACACGGAGTCGAATTCCGTTTGTTTGTTTCGTAAATATCGGTGAGTAACTTTTTTTCTATACATGCTAGCGACCTAAAACTTGTTTTATCGCATTCAGCGCGTCAAATTACGCCGGAAACGGTCGTCTTTGTTCTGATATTGCTCAAAACACGGAGTCGAATTCCGTTTGTTTGTTTCGTGAATATCGGTGAGTAACTTTTTTTCTATACATGCTAGCGACCTAAAACTTGTTTTATCGCATTCAGCGCGTCAAATTACGCCGGAAACGGTCGTCTTTGTTCCGATATTGCTCAAAACACGGAGTCGAATTCCGTTTGTTTGTTTCGTGGATATCGGTGAGTAACTTTTTTTCTATACATGCTAGCGACCTAACACTTGTTTTATCGCATTCAGCGCGTCAAATTACGCCGGAAACGGCCGTCTTTGTTTCGATATTGCTCGAAACACGGAGTCGAAGTCCATTTGTTTGTTTTTAGATATCGGTTGGTAACTTTTTTTCTATACATGCTAGCGACCTAAAACTTGTTTTATCGCATTCAGCCCGTCAAATTACGCCGGAAACGGTCGTCTTTGTTCTGATATTGCTCAAAACACGGAGTCGAATTCCGTTTGTTTGTTTCGTAAATATCGGTGAGTAACTTTTTTTCTATACATGCTAGCGACCTAAAACTTGTTTTATCGCATTCAGCGCGTCAAATTACGCCGGAAACGGTCGTCTTTGTTCTGATATTGCTCAAAACACGGAGTCGAATTCCGTTTGTTTGTTTCGTGAATATCGGTGAGTAACTTTTTTTCTATACATGCTAGCGACCTAAAACTTGTTTTATCGCATTCAGCGCGTCAAATTACGCCGGAAACGGTCGTCTTTGTTCCGATATTGCTCAAAACACGGAGTCGAATTCCGTTTGTTTGTTTCGTGGATATCGGTGAGTAACTTTTTTTCTATACATGCTAGCGACCTAACACTTGTTTTATCGCATTCAGCGCGTCAAATTACGCCGGAAACGGCCGTCTTTGTTTCGATATTGCTCGAAACACGGAGTCGAAGTCCATTTGTTTGTTTTTAGATATCGGTTGGTAACTTTTTTTCTATACATGCTAGCGACCTAAAACTTGTTTTATCGCATTCAGCGCGTCAAATTACGCCGGAAACGGTCGTCTTTGTTCTGATATTGCTCAAAACACGGAGTCGAATTCCGTTTGTTTGTTCCGTGAATATCGGTGAGTAACTTTTTTTCTATACATGCTAGCGACCTAAAACTTGTTTTATCGCATTCAGCGCGTCAAATTACGCCGGAAACGGCCGTCTTTGTTCTGATATTGCTCAAAACACGGAGTCGAAGTCCGTTCGTTTGTTTTTCAGATATCGGTTAGTAACTTTTTTTCTATACATGCTAGCGACCTGAAACTTGTTTTACCGCATTCAGCGCGTCAAATTACGCCGGAATCGGTCGTCTTTGTTCTGATATTGCTCAAAACACGGAGTCGAAGTCCGTTTGTTTGTTTTTCAGATATCGGTTGGTAACTTTTTTTCTATACATGCCAGCAACCTAAAACTTGTTTTATCGCATTCAGCGCGTCAAATTACGCCGGAAACGGCCGTCTTTGTTTTGATATTGCTCGAAACACGGAGTCGAAGTCCGTTTGTTTGTTTTTCAGATATCGGTTGGTAACTTTTTTTCTATACATGCCAGCAACCTAAAACTTGTTTTATCGCATTCAGCGCGTCAAATTACGCCGGAAACGGTCGTCTTTGTTCTGATATTGCTCAAAACACGGAGTCGAATTCCGTTTGTTTGTTTCGTAAATATCGGTGAGTAACTTTTTTTCTATACATGCTAGCGACCTAAAACTTGTTTTATCGCATTCAGCCCGTCAAATTACGCCGGAAACGGTCGTCTTTGTTCTGATATTGCTCAAAACACGGAGTCGAATTCCGTTTGTTTGTTTCGTAAATATCGGTGAGTAACTTTTTTTCTATACATGCTAGCGACCTAAAACTTGTTTTATCGCATTCAGCGCGTCAAATTACGCCGGAAACGGTCGTCTTTGTTCTGATATTGCTCAAAACACGGAGTCGAATTCCGTTTGTTTGTTTCGTGAATATCGGTGAGTAACTTTTTTTCTATACATGCTAGCGACCTAAAACTTGTTTTATCGCATTCAGCGCGTCAAATTACGCCGGAAACGGTCGTCTTTGTTCCGATATTGCTCAAAACACGGAGTCGAATTCCGTTTGTTTGTTTCGTGGATATCGGTGAGTAACTTTTTTTCTATACATGCTAGCGACCTAACACTTGTTTTATCGCATTCAGCGCGTCAAATTACGCCGGAAACGGCCGTCTTTGTTTCGATATTGCTCGAAACACGGAGTCGAAGTCCATTTGTTTGTTTTTAGATATCGGTTGGTAACTTTTTTTCTATACATGCTAGCGACCTAAAACTTGTTTTATCGCATTCAGCCCGTCAAATTACGCCGGAAACGGTCGTCTTTGTTCTGATATTGCTCAAAACACGGAGTCGAATTCCGTTTGTTTGTTTCGTAAATATCGGTGAGTAACTTTTTTTCTATACATGCTAGCGACCTAAAACTTGTTTTATCGCATTCAGCGCGTCAAATTACGCCGGAAACGGTCGTCTTTGTTCTGATATTGCTCAAAACACGGAGTCGAATTCCGTTTGTTTGTTTCGTGAATATCGGTGAGTAACTTTTTTTCTATACATGCTAGCGACCTAAAACTTGTTTTATCGCATTCAGCGCGTCAAATTACGCCGGAAACGGTCGTCTTTGTTCCGATATTGCTCAAAACACGGAGTCGAATTCCGTTTGTTTGTTTCGTGGATATCGGTGAGTAACTTTTTTTCTATACATGCTAGCGACCTAACACTTGTTTTATCGCATTCAGCGCGTCAAATTACGCCGGAAACGGCCGTCTTTGTTTCGATATTGCTCGAAACACGGAGTCGAAGTCCATTTGTTTGTTTTTAGATATCGGTTGGTAACTTTTTTTCTATACATGCTAGCGACCTAAAACTTGTTTTATCGCATTCAGCGCGTCAAATTACGCCGGAAACGGTCGTCTTTGTTCTGATATTGCTCAAAACACGGAGTCGAATTCCGTTTGTTTGTTCCGTGAATATCGGTGAGTAACTTTTTTTCTATACATGCTAGCGACCTAAAACTTGTTTTATCGCATTCAGCGCGTCAAATTACGCCGGAAACGGCCGTCTTTGTTCTGATATTGCTCAAAACACGGAGTCGAAGTCCGTTCGTTTGTTTTTCAGATATCGGTTAGTAACTTTTTTTCTATACATGCTAGCGACCTGAAACTTGTTTTACCGCATTCAGCGCGTCAAATTACGCCGGAATCGGTCGTCTTTGTTCTGATATTGCTCAAAACACGGAGTCGAAGTCCGTTTGTTTGTTTTTCAGATATCGGTTGGTAACTTTTTTTCTATACATGCCAGCAACCTAAAACTTGTTTTATCGCATTCAGCGCGTCAAATTACGCCGGAAACGGCCGTCTTTGTTTTGATATTGCTCGAAACACGGAGTCGAAGTCCGTTTGTTTGTTTTTCAGATATCGGTTGGTAACTTTTTTTCTATACATGCCAGCAACCTAAAACTTGTTTTATCGCATTCAGCGCGTCAAATTACGCCGGAAACGGTCGTCTTTGTTCTGATATTGCTCAAAACACGGAGTCGAATTCCGTTTGTTTGTTTCGTAAATATCGGTGAGTAACTTTTTCTCTATACATGCTAGCGACCTGAAACTTGTTTTATCGCATTCAGCGCGTCAAATTACGCCGGAAACGGTCGTCTTAGTTCTGATATTGCTCAAAACACGGAGTCGAATTCCGTTCGTTTGTTTCGTGAATATCGGTGAGTAACTTTTTTTCTATACATGCTAGCGACCTAAAACTTGTTTTATCGCATTCAGCGCGTCAAATTACGCCGGAAACGGTCGTCTCTGTTCTGATATTGCTCGTAACACGGAGTCGAAGTCCGTTTGTTTGTTTTTCAGATATCGGTTGGTAACTTTTTTTCTAACATGCTAGCGACCTAAAACTTGTTTTATCGCATTCAGCGCGTCAAATTACGCCGGAAACGGTCGTCTCTGTTCTGATATTGCTCAAAACACGGAGTCGAATTCCGTTTGTTTGTTTCGTGAATATCGGTGAGTAACTTTTTTTCTATACATGCTAGCGACCTAAAACTTGTTTTATCGCATTCAGCGCGTCAAATTACGCCGGAAACGGTCGTCTTTGTTCTGATATTGCTCAAAACACGGAGTCGAATTCCGTTTGTTTGTTTCGTAAATATCGGTGAGTAACTTTTTTTCTATACATGCTAGCGACCTAAAACTTGTTTTATCGCATTCAGCGCGTCAAATTACGCCGGAAACGGTCGTCTTTGTTCTGATATTGCTCAAAACACGGAGTCGAATTCCGTTTGTTTGTTTCGTGAATATCGGTGAGTAACTTTTTTTCTATACATGCTAGCGACCTAAAACTTGTTTTATCGCATTCAGCGCGTCAAATTACGCCGGAAACGGTCGTCTTTGTTCCGATATTGCTCAAAACACGGAGTCGAATTCCGTTTGTTTGTTTCGTGGATATCGGTGAGTAACTTTTTTTCTATACATGCTAGCGACCTAACACTTGTTTTATCGCATTCAGCGCGTCAAATTACGCCGGAAACGGCCGTCTTTGTTTCGATATTGCTCGAAACACGGAGTCGAAGTCCATTTGTTTGTTTTTAGATATCGGTTGGTAACTTTTTTTCTATACATGCTAGCGACCTAAAACTTGTTTTATCGCATTCAGCCCGTCAAATTACGCCGGAAACGGTCGTCTTTGTTCTGATATTGCTCAAAACACGGAGTCGAATTCCGTTTGTTTGTTTCGTAAATATCGGTGAGTAACTTTTTTTCTATACATGCTAGCGACCTAAAACTTGTTTTATCGCATTCAGCGCGTCAAATTACGCCGGAAACGGTCGTCTTTGTTCTGATATTGCTCAAAACACGGAGTCGAATTCCGTTTGTTTGTTTCGTGAATATCGGTGAGTAACTTTTTTTCTATACATGCTAGCAACCTAAAACTTGTTTTATCGCATTCAGCGCGTCAAATTACGCCGGAAACGGTCGTCTTTGTTCCGATATTGCTCAAAACACGGAGTCGAATTCCGTTTGTTTGTTTCGTGGATATCGGTGAGTAACTTTTTTTCTATACATGCTAGCGACCTAACACTTGTTTTATCGCATTCAGCGCGTCAAATTACGCCGGAAACGGCCGTCTTTGTTTCGATATTGCTCGAAACACGGAGTCGAAGTCCATTTGTTTGTTTTTAGATATCGGTTGGTAACTTTTTTTCTATACATGCTAGCGACCTAAAACTTGTTTTATCGCATTCAGCGCGTCAAATTACGCCGGAAACGGTCGTCTTTGTTCTGATATTGCTCAAAACACGGAGTCGAATTCCGTTTGTTTGTTCCGTGAATATCGGTGAGTAACTTTTTTTCTATACATGCTAGCGACCTAAAACTTGTTTTATCGCATTCAGCGCGTCAAATTACGCCGGAATCGGTCGTCTTTGTTCTGATATTGCTCAAAACACGGAGTCGAATTCCGTTTGTTTGTTTCGTGGGTATCGGTGTGTAACTTTTTTTCCATACATGCTAGCGACCTAAAACTTGTTTTATCGCATTCAGCGCGTCAAATTACGCCGGAAACGGCCGTCTTTGTTTTGATATTGCTCGAAACACGGAGTCGAAGTCCGTTTGTTTGTTTTTCAGATATCGGTTGGTAACTTTTTTTCTATACATGCTAGCGACCTAAAACTCGTTTTATCGCATTCAGCGCGTCAAATTACGCCGGAAACGGCCGTCTTTGTTTTGATATTGCTCGAAACACGGAGTCGAAGTCCGTTTGTTTGTTTTTCAGATATCGGTTGGTAACTTTTTTTCTATACATGCCAGCAACCTAAAACTTGTTTTATCGCATTCAGCGCGTCAAATTACGCCGGAAACGGTCGTCTTAGTTCTGATATTGCTCAAAACACGGAGTCGAATTCCGTTCGTTTGTTTCGTGAATATCGGTGAGTAACTTTTTTTCTATACATGCTAGCGACCTAGAACTTGTTTTATCGCATTCAGCGCGTCAAATTACGCCGGAAACGGTCGTCTCTGTTCTGATATTGCTCGAAACACGGAGTCGAAGTCCGTTTGTTTGTTTTTCAGATATCGGTTGGTAACTTTTTTTCTAACATGCAAGCGACCTAAAACTTGTTTTATCGCATTCAGCGCGTCAAATTACGCCGGAAACGGTCGTCTCTGTTCTGATATTGCTCAAAACACGGAGTCGAATTCCGTTTGTTTGTTTCGTGAATATCGGTGAGTAACTTTTTTTCTATACATGCTAGCGACCTAAAACTTGTTTTATCGCATTCAGCGCGTCAAATTACGCCGGAAACGGTCGTCTTTGTTCTGATATTGCTCGAAACACGGAGTCGAATTCCGTTTGTTTGTTTCGTGAATATCGGTGAGTAACTTTCTTTCTATACATGCTAGCGACCTAAAACTTGTTTTATCGCATTCAGCGCGTCAAATTACGCCGGAAACGGTCGTCTTTGTTCTGATATTGCTCAAAACACGGAGTCGAATTCCGTTTGTTTGTTTCGCGAATATCGGTTAGTAACTTTTTTTCTATACATGCTAGCCACCTAAAACTTGTTTTATCGCATTCAGCGCGTCAAATTACGCCGGAAACGGCCGTCTTTGTTCTGATATTGCTCAAAACACGGAGTCGAAGTCCGTTTGTTTGTTTTTCAGATATCGGTTGGTAACTTTTTTTCTATACATGCTAGCGACCTAAAACTTGTTTTACCGCATTCAGCGCGTCAAATTACGCCGGAATCGGTCGTCTTTGTTCTGATATTGCTCAAAACACGGAGTCGAATTCCGTTTGTTTGTTTCGTGGATATCGGTGAGTAACTTTTTTTCTATACATGCTAGCGACCTAAAACTTGTTTCATCGCATTCAGCCCGTCAAATTACGCCGGAAACGGTCGTCTTTGTTCTGATATTGCTCAAAACACGGAGTCGAATTCCGTTTGTTTGTTTCGTAAATATCGGTGAGTAACTTTTTTTCTATACATGCTAGCGACCTAAAACTTGTTTTATCGCATTCAGCGCGTCAAATTACGCCGGAAACGGTCGTCTTTGTTCTGATATTGCTCAAAACACGGAGTCGAATTCCGTTTGTTTGTTTCGTGAATATCGGTGAGTAACTTTTTTTCGATACATGCTAGCGACCTAAAACTTGTTTTATCGCATTCAGCGCGTCAAATTACGCCGGAAACGGTCGTCTTTGTTCTGATATTGCTCAAAACACGGAGTCGAATTCCGTTTGTTTGTTTCGCGAATATCGGTTAGTAACTTTTTTTCTATACATGCTAGCGACCTAAAACTTGTTTTATCGCATTCAGCGCGTCAAATTACGCCGGAAACGGCCGTCTTTGTTCTGATATTGCTCAAAACACGGAGTCGAAGTCCGTTCGTTTGTTTTTCAGATATCGGTTGGTAACTTTTTTTCTATACATGCTAGCGACCTGAAACTTGTTTTACCGCATTCAGCGCGTCAAATTACGCCGGAATCGGTCGTCTTTGTTCTGATATTGCTCAAAACACGGAGTCGAATTCCGTTTGTTTGTTTCGTGGATATCGGTGAGTAACTTTTTTTCTATACATGCTAGCGACCTAAAACTTGTTTTATCGCATTCAGCGCGTCAAATTACGCCGAAAACGGCCGTCTTTGTTTTGATATTGCTCAAAACACGACGTCGAATTCCGTTCGTTTGTTTCGTGGATATCGGTGAGTAACTTTTTTTCTATACATGCTAGCGACCTAAAACTTGTTTTATCGCATTCAGCGCGTCAAATTACGCCGGAAACGGCCGTCTTTGTTTTGATATTGCTCGAAACACGGAGTCGAAGTCCGTTTGTTTGTTTTTCAGATATCGGTTGGAAACTTTTTTTCTATACATGCTAGCAACCTAAAACTTGTTTTATCGCATTCAGCGCGTCAAATTACGCCGGAAACGGCCGTCTTTGTTTTGATATTGCTCGAAACACGGAGTCGAAGTCCGTTTGTTTGTTTTTCAGATATCGGTTGGTAACTTTTTTTCTATACATGCTAGCGACCTAAAACTTGTTTTATCGCATTCAGCGCGTCAAATTACGCCGGAAACGGCCGTCTTTGTTCTGTTATTGCTCAAAACACGGAGTCGAAGTCCGTTTGTTTGTTTCGCGAATATCGGTTAGTAACTTCTTTTCTATACATGCTAGCGACCTGAAACTTGTTTTATCGCATTCAGCGCGTCAAATTACGCCGGAAACGGCCGTCTTTGTTTTGATATTGCTCGAAACACGGAGTCGAAGTCCGTTTGTTTGTTTTTCAGATATTGGTTGGTAACTTTTTTTGTAACATGCTAGCGACCTAAAACTTGTTTTATCGCATTCAGCGCGTCAAATTACGCCGGAAACGGCCGTCTTCGTTTTGATATTGCTCGAAACACGGAGTCGATGTCCGTTTGTTTGTTTTTCAGATATCGGTTGGTAACTTTTTTTCTATACATGCTAGCGACCTAAAACTTGTTTTATCGCATTCAGCGCGTCAAATTACGCCGGAATCGGTCGTCTTTGTTCTGATATTGCTCAAAACACGGAGTCGAATTCCGTTTGTTTGTTTCGTGGATATCGGTGTGTAACTTTTTTTCCATACATGCTAGCGACCTAAGACTTGTTTTATCGCATTCAGCGCGTCAAATTACGCCGGAAACGGTCGTTTTTGTTCTGATATTGCTCAAAACACGGAGTCGAATTCCGTTCGTTTGTTTCGTGAATATCGGTGAGTAACTTTTTTTCCATACATGCTAGCGAACTAAAACTTGTTTTATCGCATTCAGCGCGTCAAATTACGCCGAAAACGGCCGTCTTTGTTTCGATATTGCTCAAAACACGACGTCGAATTCCGTTCGTTTGATTCGTGGATATCGGTGAGTAACTTCTTTTCTATACATGCTAGCGACCTAAAACTTGTTTTATCGCATTCAGCGCGTCGAATGACGCCGGAAACGGCCGTCTTTGTTTTGATATTGCTCAAAACACGGAGTCGAATTCCGTTTGTTTGTTTCGTGGATATCGGTGAGTAACTTTTTTTCTATACATGCTAGCGACCTAAAACTTGTTTTATCGCATTCAGCGCGTCAAATTACGCCGAAAACGGCCGTCTTTGTTTTGATATTGCTCAAAACACGACGTCGAATTCCGTTCGTTTGTTTCGTGGATATCGGTGAGTAACTTTTTTTCTATACATGCTAGCGACCTAAAACTTGTTTTATCGCATTCAGCGCGTCAAATTACGCCGGAAACGGCCGTCTTTGTTTTGATATTGCTCGAAACACGGAGTCGAAGTCCGTTTGTTTGTTTTTCAGATATCGGTTGGAAACTTTTTTTCTATACATGCTAGCAACCTAAAACTTGTTTTATCGCATTCAGCGCGTCAAATTACGCCGGAAACGGCCGTCTTTGTTTTGATATTGCTCGAAACACGGAGTCGAAGTCCGTTTGTTTGTTTTTCAGATATCGGTTGGTAACTTTTTTTCTATACATGCTAGCGACCTAAAACTTGTTTTATCGCATTCAGCGCGTCAAATTACGCCGGAAACGGCCGTCTTTGTTCTGTTATTGCTCAAAACACGGAGTCGAAGTCCGTTTGTTTGTTTCGCGAATATCGGTTAGTAACTTCTTTTCTATACATGCTAGCGACCTGAAACTTGTTTTATCGCATTCAGCGCGTCAAATTACGCCGGAAACGGCCGTCTTTGTTTTGATATTGCTCGAAACACGGAGTCGAAGTCCGTTTGTTTGTTTTTCAGATATTGGTTGGTAACTTTTTTTGTAACATGCTAGCGACCTAAAACTTGTTTTATCGCATTCAGCGCGTCAAATTACGCCGGAAACGGCCGTCTTCGTTTTGATATTGCTCGAAACACGGAGTCGATGTCCGTTTGTTTGTTTTTCAGATATCGGTTGGTAACTTTTTTTCTATACATGCTAGCGACCTAAAACTTGTTTTATCGCATTCAGCGCGTCAAATTACGCCGGAATCGGTCGTCTTTGTTCTGATATTGCTCAAAACACGGAGTCGAATTCCGTTTGTTTGTTTCGTGGATATCGGTGTGTAACTTTTTTTCCATACATGCTAGCGACCTAAGACTTGTTTTATCGCATTCAGCGCGTCAAATTACGCCGGAAACGGTCGTTTTTGTTCTGATATTGCTCAAAACACGGAGTCGAATTCCGTTCGTTTGTTTCGTGAATATCGGTGAGTAACTTTTTTTCCATACATGCTAGCGAACTAAAACTTGTTTTATCGCATTCAGCGCGTCAAATTACGCCGAAAACGGCCGTCTTTGTTTCGATATTGCTCAAAACACGACGTCGAATTCCGTTCGTTTGATTCGTGGATATCGGTGAGTAACTTCTTTTCTATACATGCTAGCGACCTAAAACTTGTTTTATCGCATTCAGCGCGTCGAGTGACGCCGGAAACGGCCGTCTTTGTTTTGATATTGCTCGAAACACGGAGTCGAAGTCCATTTGTTTGTTTTTCAGATATCGGTTGGTAACTTTTCTTCTATACATGCTAGCGACCTGAAACTTGTTTTATCGCATTCAGCGCGTCAAATTACGCCGGAAACGGTCGTCTTTGTTCTGATATTGCTCAAAACACGACGTCGAATTCCGTTTGTTTGTTTCGTGGATATCGGTGAGTAAC
Source organism: Diprion similis (assembly GCF_021155765.1). NCBI lineage: Eukaryota > Metazoa > Arthropoda > Insecta > Hymenoptera > Diprionidae > Diprion > Diprion similis. Next base: position 7,808,289 of record NC_060109.1, on the reverse strand, counting down.
TTTTTTTCTATACATGCTAGCGACCTAAAACTTGTTTTATCGCATTCAGCGCGTCAAATTACGCCGGAAACGGTCGTCTCTGTTCTGATATTGCTCGAAACACGGAGTCGAAGTCCGTTTGTTTGTTTTTCAGATATCGGTTGGTAACTTTTTTTCTAACATGCTAGCGACCTAAAACTTGTTTTATCGCATTCAGCGCGTCAAATTACGCCGGAAACGGTCGCCTCTGTTCTGATATTGCTCAAAACACGGAGTCGAATTCCGTTTGTTTGTTTCGTGAATATCGGTGAGTAACTTTTTTTCTATACATGCTAGCGACCTAAAACTTGTTTTATCGCATTCAGCGCGTCAAATTACGCCGGAAACGGTCGTCTTTGTTCTGATATTGCTCGAAACACGGAGTCGAATTCCGTTTGTTTGTTTCGTGAACATCGGTGAGTAACTTTCTTTCTATACATGCTAGCGACCTAAAACTTGTTTTATCGCATTCAGCGCGTCAAATTACGCCGGAAACGGTCGTCTTTGTTCTGATATTGCTCAAAACACGGAGTCGAATTCCGTTTGTTTGTTTCGCGAATATCGGTTAGTAACTTTTTTTCTATACATGCTAGCGACCTAAAACTTGTTTTATCGCATTCAGCGCGTCAAATTACGCCGGAAACGGTCGTCTTTGTTCTGATATTGCTCAAAACACGGAGTCGAATTCCGTTTGTTTGTTTCGTAAATATCGGTGAGTAACTTTTTTTCTATACATGCTAGCGACCTAAAACTTGTTTTATCGCATTCAGCGCGTCAAATTACGCCGGAAACGGTCGTCTTTGTTCTGATATTGCTCAAAACACGGAGTCGAATTCCGTTTGTTTGTTTCGTGAATATCGGTGAGTAACTTTTTTTCTATACATGCTAGCGACCTAAAACTTGTTTTATCGCATTCAGCGCGTCAAATTACGCCGGAAACGGTCGTCTTTGTTCCGATATTGCTCAAAACACGGAGTCGAATTCCGTTTGTTTGTTTCGTGGATATCGGTGAGTAACTTTTTTTCTATACATGCTAGCGACCTAACACTTGTTTTATCGCATTCAGCGCGTCAAATTACGCCGGAAACGGCCGTCTTTGTTTCGATATTGCTCGAAACACGGAGTCGAAGTCCATTTGTTTGTTTTTAGATATCGGTTGGTAACTTTTTTTCTATACATGCTAGCGACCTAAAACTTGTTTTATCGCATTCAGCCCGTCAAATTACGCCGGAAACGGTCGTCTTTGTTCTGATATTGCTCAAAACACGGAGTCGAATTCCGTTTGTTTGTTTCGTAAATATCGGTGAGTAACTTTTTTTCTATACATGCTAGCGACCTAAAACTTGTTTTATCGCATTCAGCGCGTCAAATTACGCCGGAAACGGTCGTCTTTGTTCTGATATTGCTCAAAACACGGAGTCGAATTCCGTTTGTTTGTTTCGTGAATATCGGTGAGTAACTTTTTTTCTATACATGCTAGCAACCTAAAACTTGTTTTATCGCATTCAGCGCGTCAAATTACGCCGGAAACGGTCGTCTTTGTTCCGATATTGCTCAAAACACGGAGTCGAATTCCGTTTGTTTGTTTCGTGGATATCGGTGAGTAACTTTTTTTCTATACATGCTAGCGACCTAACACTTGTTTTATCGCATTCAGCGCGTCAAATTACGCCGGAAACGGCCGTCTTTGTTTCGATATTGCTCGAAACACGGAGTCGAAGTCCATTTGTTTGTTTTTAGATATCGGTTGGTAACTTTTTTTCTATACATGCTAGCGACCTAAAACTTGTTTTATCGCATTCAGCGCGTCAAATTACGCCGGAAACGGTCGTCTTTGTTCTGATATTGCTCAAAACACGGAGTCGAATTCCGTTTGTTTGTTCCGTGAATATCGGTGAGTAACTTTTTTTCTATACATGCTAGCGACCTAAAACTTGTTTTATCGCATTCAGCGCGTCAAATTACGCCGGAATCGGTCGTCTTTGTTCTGATATTGCTCAAAACACGGAGTCGAATTCCGTTTGTTTGTTTCGTGGGTATCGGTGTGTAACTTTTTTTCCATACATGCTAGCGACCTAAAACTTGTTTTATCGCATTCAGCGCGTCAAATTACGCCGGAAACGGCCGTCTTTGTTTTGATATTGCTCGAAACACGGAGTCGAAGTCCGTTTGTTTGTTTTTCAGATATCGGTTGGTAACTTTTTTTCTATACATGCTAGCGACCTAAAACTCGTTTTATCGCATTCAGCGCGTCAAATTACGCCGGAAACGGCCGTCTTTGTTTTGATATTGCTCGAAACACGGAGTCGAAGTCCGTTTGTTTGTTTTTCAGATATCGGTTGGTAACTTTTTTTCTATACATGCCAGCAACCTAAAACTTGTTTTATCGCATTCAGCGCGTCAAATTACGCCGGAAACGGTCGTCTTAGTTCTGATATTGCTCAAAACACGGAGTCGAATTCCGTTCGTTTGTTTCGTGAATATCGGTGAGTAACTTTTTTTCTATACATGCTAGCGACCTAGAACTTGTTTTATCGCATTCAGCGCGTCAAATTACGCCGGAAACGGTCGTCTCTGTTCTGATATTGCTCGAAACACGGAGTCGAAGTCCGTTTGTTTGTTTTTCAGATATCGGTTGGTAACTTTTTTTCTAACATGCAAGCGACCTAAAACTTGTTTTATCGCATTCAGCGCGTCAAATTACGCCGGAAACGGTCGTCTCTGTTCTGATATTGCTCAAAACACGGAGTCGAATTCCGTTTGTTTGTTTCGTGAATATCGGTGAGTAACTTTTTTTCTATACATGCTAGCGACCTAAAACTTGTTTTATCGCATTCAGCGCGTCAAATTACGCCGGAAACGGTCGTCTTTGTTCTGATATTGCTCGAAACACGGAGTCGAATTCCGTTTGTTTGTTTCGTGAATATCGGTGAGTAACTTTCTTTCTATACATGCTAGCGACCTAAAACTTGTTTTATCGCATTCAGCGCGTCAAATTACGCCGGAAACGGTCGTCTTTGTTCTGATATTGCTCAAAACACGGAGTCGAATTCCGTTTGTTTGTTTCGCGAATATCGGTTAGTAACTTTTTTTCTATACATGCTAGCCACCTAAAACTTGTTTTATCGCATTCAGCGCGTCAAATTACGCCGGAAACGGCCGTCTTTGTTCTGATATTGCTCAAAACACGGAGTCGAAGTCCGTTTGTTTGTTTTTCAGATATCGGTTGGTAACTTTTTTTCTATACATGCTAGCGACCTAAAACTTGTTTTACCGCATTCAGCGCGTCAAATTACGCCGGAATCGGTCGTCTTTGTTCTGATATTGCTCAAAACACGGAGTCGAATTCCGTTTGTTTGTTTCGTGGATATCGGTGAGTAACTTTTTTTCTATACATGCTAGCGACCTAAAACTTGTTTCATCGCATTCAGCCCGTCAAATTACGCCGGAAACGGTCGTCTTTGTTCTGATATTGCTCAAAACACGGAGTCGAATTCCGTTTGTTTGTTTCGTAAATATCGGTGAGTAACTTTTTTTCTATACATGCTAGCGACCTAAAACTTGTTTTATCGCATTCAGCGCGTCAAATTACGCCGGAAACGGTCGTCTTTGTTCTGATATTGCTCAAAACACGGAGTCGAATTCCGTTTGTTTGTTTCGTGAATATCGGTGAGTAACTTTTTTTCGATACATGCTAGCGACCTAAAACTTGTTTTATCGCATTCAGCGCGTCAAATTACGCCGGAAACGGTCGTCTTTGTTCTGATATTGCTCAAAACACGGAGTCGAATTCCGTTTGTTTGTTTCGCGAATATCGGTTAGTAACTTTTTTTCTATACATGCTAGCGACCTAAAACTTGTTTTATCGCATTCAGCGCGTCAAATTACGCCGGAAACGGCCGTCTTTGTTCTGATATTGCTCAAAACACGGAGTCGAAGTCCGTTCGTTTGTTTTTCAGATATCGGTTGGTAACTTTTTTTCTATACATGCTAGCGACCTGAAACTTGTTTTACCGCATTCAGCGCGTCAAATTACGCCGGAATCGGTCGTCTTTGTTCTGATATTGCTCAAAACACGGAGTCGAATTCCGTTTGTTTGTTTCGTGGATATCGGTGAGTAACTTTTTTTCTATACATGCTAGCGACCTAAAACTTGTTTTATCGCATTCAGCGCGTCAAATTACGCCGAAAACGGCCGTCTTTGTTTTGATATTGCTCAAAACACGACGTCGAATTCCGTTCGTTTGTTTCGTGGATATCGGTGAGTAACTTTTTTTCTATACATGCTAGCGACCTAAAACTTGTTTTATCGCATTCAGCGCGTCAAATTACGCCGGAAACGGCCGTCTTTGTTTTGATATTGCTCGAAACACGGAGTCGAAGTCCGTTTGTTTGTTTTTCAGATATCGGTTGGAAACTTTTTTTCTATACATGCTAGCAACCTAAAACTTGTTTTATCGCATTCAGCGCGTCAAATTACGCCGGAAACGGCCGTCTTTGTTTTGATATTGCTCGAAACACGGAGTCGAAGTCCGTTTGTTTGTTTTTCAGATATCGGTTGGTAACTTTTTTTCTATACATGCTAGCGACCTAAAACTTGTTTTATCGCATTCAGCGCGTCAAATTACGCCGGAAACGGCCGTCTTTGTTCTGTTATTGCTCAAAACACGGAGTCGAAGTCCGTTTGTTTGTTTCGCGAATATCGGTTAGTAACTTCTTTTCTATACATGCTAGCGACCTGAAACTTGTTTTATCGCATTCAGCGCGTCAAATTACGCCGGAAACGGCCGTCTTTGTTTTGATATTGCTCGAAACACGGAGTCGAAGTCCGTTTGTTTGTTTTTCAGATATTGGTTGGTAACTTTTTTTGTAACATGCTAGCGACCTAAAACTTGTTTTATCGCATTCAGCGCGTCAAATTACGCCGGAAACGGCCGTCTTCGTTTTGATATTGCTCGAAACACGGAGTCGATGTCCGTTTGTTTGTTTTTCAGATATCGGTTGGTAACTTTTTTTCTATACATGCTAGCGACCTAAAACTTGTTTTATCGCATTCAGCGCGTCAAATTACGCCGGAATCGGTCGTCTTTGTTCTGATATTGCTCAAAACACGGAGTCGAATTCCGTTTGTTTGTTTCGTGGATATCGGTGTGTAACTTTTTTTCCATACATGCTAGCGACCTAAGACTTGTTTTATCGCATTCAGCGCGTCAAATTACGCCGGAAACGGTCGTTTTTGTTCTGATATTGCTCAAAACACGGAGTCGAATTCCGTTCGTTTGTTTCGTGAATATCGGTGAGTAACTTTTTTTCCATACATGCTAGCGAACTAAAACTTGTTTTATCGCATTCAGCGCGTCAAATTACGCCGAAAACGGCCGTCTTTGTTTCGATATTGCTCAAAACACGACGTCGAATTCCGTTCGTTTGATTCGTGGATATCGGTGAGTAACTTCTTTTCTATACATGCTAGCGACCTAAAACTTGTTTTATCGCATTCAGCGCGTCGAATGACGCCGGAAACGGCCGTCTTTGTTTTGATATTGCTCAAAACACGGAGTCGAATTCCGTTTGTTTGTTTCGTGGATATCGGTGAGTAACTTTTTTTCTATACATGCTAGCGACCTAAAACTTGTTTTATCGCATTCAGCGCGTCAAATTACGCCGAAAACGGCCGTCTTTGTTTTGATATTGCTCAAAACACGACGTCGAATTCCGTTCGTTTGTTTCGTGGATATCGGTGAGTAACTTTTTTTCTATACATGCTAGCGACCTAAAACTTGTTTTATCGCATTCAGCGCGTCAAATTACGCCGGAAACGGCCGTCTTTGTTTTGATATTGCTCGAAACACGGAGTCGAAGTCCGTTTGTTTGTTTTTCAGATATCGGTTGGAAACTTTTTTTCTATACATGCTAGCAACCTAAAACTTGTTTTATCGCATTCAGCGCGTCAAATTACGCCGGAAACGGCCGTCTTTGTTTTGATATTGCTCGAAACACGGAGTCGAAGTCCGTTTGTTTGTTTTTCAGATATCGGTTGGTAACTTTTTTTCTATACATGCTAGCGACCTAAAACTTGTTTTATCGCATTCAGCGCGTCAAATTACGCCGGAAACGGCCGTCTTTGTTCTGTTATTGCTCAAAACACGGAGTCGAAGTCCGTTTGTTTGTTTCGCGAATATCGGTTAGTAACTTCTTTTCTATACATGCTAGCGACCTGAAACTTGTTTTATCGCATTCAGCGCGTCAAATTACGCCGGAAACGGCCGTCTTTGTTTTGATATTGCTCGAAACACGGAGTCGAAGTCCGTTTGTTTGTTTTTCAGATATTGGTTGGTAACTTTTTTTGTAACATGCTAGCGACCTAAAACTTGTTTTATCGCATTCAGCGCGTCAAATTACGCCGGAAACGGCCGTCTTCGTTTTGATATTGCTCGAAACACGGAGTCGATGTCCGTTTGTTTGTTTTTCAGATATCGGTTGGTAACTTTTTTTCTATACATGCTAGCGACCTAAAACTTGTTTTATCGCATTCAGCGCGTCAAATTACGCCGGAATCGGTCGTCTTTGTTCTGATATTGCTCAAAACACGGAGTCGAATTCCGTTTGTTTGTTTCGTGGATATCGGTGTGTAACTTTTTTTCCATACATGCTAGCGACCTAAGACTTGTTTTATCGCATTCAGCGCGTCAAATTACGCCGGAAACGGTCGTTTTTGTTCTGATATTGCTCAAAACACGGAGTCGAATTCCGTTCGTTTGTTTCGTGAATATCGGTGAGTAACTTTTTTTCCATACATGCTAGCGAACTAAAACTTGTTTTATCGCATTCAGCGCGTCAAATTACGCCGAAAACGGCCGTCTTTGTTTCGATATTGCTCAAAACACGACGTCGAATTCCGTTCGTTTGATTCGTGGATATCGGTGAGTAACTTCTTTTCTATACATGCTAGCGACCTAAAACTTGTTTTATCGCATTCAGCGCGTCGAGTGACGCCGGAAACGGCCGTCTTTGTTTTGATATTGCTCGAAACACGGAGTCGAAGTCCATTTGTTTGTTTTTCAGATATCGGTTGGTAACTTTTCTTCTATACATGCTAGCGACCTGAAACTTGTTTTATCGCATTCAGCGCGTCAAATTACGCCGGAAACGGTCGTCTTTGTTCTGATATTGCTCAAAACACGACGTCGAATTCCGTTTGTTTGTTTCGTGGATATCGGTGAGTAACTTTTTTTCTATACATGCTAGCGACCTAAAACTTGTTTTATCGCATTCAGCGCGTCAAATTACGCCGGAAACGGTCGTCTCTGTTCTGATATTGCTCGAAACACGGAGTCGAAGTCCGTTTGTTTGTTTTTCAGATATCGGTTGGTAACTTTTTTTCTAACATGCTAGCGACCTAAAACTTGTTTTATCGCATTCAGCGCGTCAAATTACGCCGGAAACGGTCGTCTCTGTTCTGATATTGCTCAAAACACGGAGTCGAATTCCGTTTGTTTGTTTCGTGAATATCGGTGAGTAACTTTTTTTCTATACATGCTAGCGACCTAAAACTTGTTTTATCGCATTCAGCGCGTCAAATTACGCCGGAAACGGTCGTCTTTGTTCTGATATTGCTCGAAACACGGAGTCGAATTCCGTTTGTTTGTTTCGTGAACATCGGTGAGTAACTTTCTTTCTATACATGCTAGCGACCTAAAACTTGTTTTATCGCATTCAGCGCGTCAAATTACGCCGGAAACGGTCGTCTTTGTTCTGATATTGCTCAAAACACGGAGTCGAATTCCGTTTGTTTGTTTCGCGAATATCGGTTAGTAACTTTTTTTCTATACATGCTAGCCACCTAAAACTTGTTTTATCGCATTCAGCGCGTCAAATTACGCCGGAAACGGCCGTCTTTGTTCTGATATTGCTCAAAACACGGAGTCGAAGTCCGTTTGTTTGTTTTTCAGATATCGGTTGGTAACTTTTTTTCTATACATGCTAGCGACCTAAAACTTGTTTTACCGCATTCAGCGCGTCAAATTACGCCGGAATCGGTCGTCTTTGTTCTGATATTGCTCAAAACACGGAGTCGAATTCCGTTTGTTTGTTTCGTGGATATCGGTGAGTAACTTTTTTTCTATACATGCTAGCGACCTAAAACTTGTTTCATCGCATTCAGCCCGTCAAATTACGCCGGAAACGGTCGTCTTTGTTCTGATATTGCTCAAAACACGGAGTCGAATTCCGTTTGTTTGTTTCGTAAATATCGGTGAGTAACTTTTTTTCTATACATGCTAGCGACCTAAAACTTGTTTTATCGCATTCAGCGCGTCAAATTACGCCGGAAACGGTCGTCTTTGTTCTGATATTGCTCAAAACACGGAGTCGAATTCCGTTTGTTTGTTTCGTGAATATCGGTGAGTAACTTTTTTTCGATACATGCTAGCGACCTAAAACTTGTTTTATCGCATTCAGCGCGTCAAATTACGCCGGAAACGGTCGTCTTTGTTCTGATATTGCTCAAAACACGGAGTCGAATTCCGTTTGTTTGTTTCGCGAATATCGGTTAGTAACTTTTTTTCTATACATGCTAGCGACCTAAAACTTGTTTTATCGCATTCAGCGCGTCAAATTACGCCGGAAACGGCCGTCTTTGTTCTGATATTGCTCAAAACACGGAGTCGAAGTCCGTTCGTTTGTTTTTCAGATATCGGTTGGTAACTTTTTTTCTATACATGCTAGCGACCTGAAACTTGTTTTACCGCATTCAGCGCGTCAAATTACGCCGGAATCGGTCGTCTTTGTTCTGATATTGCTCAAAACACGGAGTCGAATTCCGTTTGTTTGTTTCGTGGATATCGGTGAGTAACTTTTTTTCTATACATGCTAGCGACCTAAAACTTGTTTTATCGCATTCAGCGCGTCAAATTACGCCGAAAACGGCCGTCTTTGTTTTGATATTGCTCAAAACACGACGTCGAATTCCGTTCGTTTGTTTCGTGGATATCGGTGAGTAACTTTTTTTCTATACATGCTAGCGACCTAAAACTTGTTTTATCGCATTCAGCGCGTCAAATTACGCCGGAAACGGCCGTCTTTGTTTTGATATTGCTCGAAACACGGAGTCGAAGTCCGTTTGTTTGTTTTTCAGATATTGGTTGGTAACTTTTTTTGTAACATGCTAGCGACCTAAAACTTGTTTTATCGCATTCAGCGCGTCAAATTACGCCGGAAACGGCCGTCTTCGTTTTGATATTGCTCGAAACACGGAGTCGATGTCCGTTTGTTTGTTTTTCAGATATCGGTTGGTAACTTTTTTTCTATACATGCTAGCGACCTAAAACTTGTTTTATCGCATTCAGCGCGTCAAATTACGCCGGAATCGGTCGTCTTTGTTCTGATATTGCTCAAAACACGGAGTCGAATTCCGTTTGTTTGTTTCGTGGATATCGGTGTGTAACTTTTTTTCCATACATGCTAGCGACCTAAGACTTGTTTTATCGCATTCAGCGCGTCAAATTACGCCGGAAACGGTCGTTTTTGTTCTGATATTGCTCAAAACACGGAGTCGAATTCCGTTCGTTTGTTTCGTGAATATCGGTGAGTAACTTTTTTTCCATACATGCTAGCGACCTAAAACTTGTTTTATCGCATTCAGCGCGTCAAATTACGCCGAAAACGGCCGTCTTTGTTTCGACATTGCTCAAAACACGACGTCGAATTCCGTTCGTTTGATTCGTGGATATCGGTGAGTAACTTCTTTTCTATACATGCTAGCGACCTAAAACTTGTTTTATCGCATTCAGCGCGTCGAATGACGCCGGAAACGGCCGTCTTTGTTTTGATATTGCTCGAAACACGGAGTCGAAGTCCATTTGTTTGTTTTTCAGATATCGGTTGGTAACTTTTCTTCTATACATGCTAGCGACCTGAAACTTGTTTTATCGCATTCAGCGCGTCAAATTACGCCGGAAACGGTCGTCTTTGTTCTGATATTGCTCAAAACACGACGTCGAATTCCGTTTGTTTGTTTCGTGGATATCGGTGAGTAACTTTCTTTCTATACATGCTAGCGACCTAAAACTTGTTTTATCGCATTCAGCGCGTCAAATTACGCCGGAAACGGTCGTCTTTGTTCTGATATTGCTCAAAACACGGAGTCGAATTCCGTTTGTTTGTTTCGTGAATATCGGTGAGTAACTTTTTTTCGATACATGCTAGCGACCTAAAACTTGTTTTATCGCATTCAGCGCGTCAAATTACGCCGGAAACGGTCGTCTTTGTTCTGATATTGCTCAAAACACGGAGTCGAATTCCGTTTGTTTGTTTCGCGAATATCGGTTAGTAACTTTTTTTCTATACATGCTAGCGACCTAAAACTTGTTTTATCGCATTCAGCGCGTCAAATTACGCCGGAAACGGCCGTCTTTGTTCTGATATTGCTCAAAACACGGAGTCGAAGTCCGTTCGTTTGTTTTTCAGATATCGGTTGGTAACTTTTTTTCTATACATGCTAGCGACCTGAAACTTGTTTTACCGCATTCAGCGCGTCAAATTACGCCGGAATCGGTCGTCTTTGTTCTGATATTGCTCAAAACACGGAGTCGAATTCCGTTTGTTTGTTTCGTGGATATCGGTGAGTAACTTTTTTTCTATACATGCTAGCGACCTAAAACTTGTTTTATCGCATTCAGCGCGTCAAATTACGCCGAAAACGGCCGTCTTTGTTTTGATATTGCTCAAAACACGACGTCGAATTCCGTTCGTTTGTTTCGTGGATATCGGTGAGTAACTTTTTTTCTATACATGCTAGCGACCTAAAACTTGTTTTATCGCATTCAGCGCGTCAAATTACGCCGGAAACGGCCGTCTTTGTTTTGATATTGCTCGAAACACGGAGTCGAAGTCCGTTTGTTTGTTTTTCAGATATTGGTTGGTAACTTTTTTTGTAACATGCTAGCGACCTAAAACTTGTTTTATCGCATTCAGCGCGTCAAATTACGCCGGAAACGGCCGTCTTCGTTTTGATATTGCTCGAAACACGGAGTCGATGTCCGTTTGTTTGTTTTTCAGATATCGGTTGGTAACTTTTTTTCTATACATGCTAGCGACCTAAAACTTGTTTTATCGCATTCAGCGCGTCAAATTACGCCGGAATCGGTCGTCTTTGTTCTGATATTGCTCAAAACACGGAGTCGAATTCCGTTTGTTTGTTTCGTGGATATCGGTGTGTAACTTTTTTTCCATACATGCTAGCGACCTAAGACTTGTTTTATCGCATTCAGCGCGTCAAATTACGCCGGAAACGGTCGTTTTTGTTCTGATATTGCTCAAAACACGGAGTCGAATTCCGTTCGTTTGTTTCGTGAATATCGGTGAGTAACTTTTTTTCCATACATGCTAGCGACCTAAAACTTGTTTTATCGCATTCAGCGCGTCAAATTACGCCGAAAACGGCCGTCTTTGTTTCGATATTGCTCAAAACACGACGTCGAATTCCGTTCGTTTGATTCGTGGATATCGGTGAGTAACTTCTTTTCTATACATGCTAGCGACCTAAAACTTGTTTTATCGCATTCAGCGCGTCGAATGACGCCGGAAACGGCCGTCTTTGTTTTGATATTGCTCGAAACACGGAGTCGAAGTCCATTTGTTTGTTTTTCAGATATCGGTTGGTAACTTTTCTTCTATACATGCTAGCGACCTGAAACTTGTTTTATCGCATTCAGCGCGTCAAATTACGCCGGAAACGGTCGTCTTTGTTCTGATATTGCTCAAAACACGACGTCGAATTCCGTTTGTTTGTTTCGTGGATATCGGTGAGTAACTTTCTTTCTATACATGCTAGCGACCTAAAACTTGTTTTATCGCATTTAGCGCGTCAAATTACGCCGGAAACGGCCGTCTTTGTTTTGATATTGCTCGAAACACGGAGTCGAAGTCCGTTTGTTTGTTTTTCAGATATCGGTTGGAAACTTTTTTTCTATACATGCTAGCAACCTAAAACTTGTTTTATCGCATTCAGCGCGTCAAATTACGCCGGAAACGGCCGTCTTTGTTTTGATATTGCTCGAAACACGGAGTCGAATTCCGTTTGTTTGTTTCGTGGATATCGGTGTGTAACTTTTTTTCCATACATGCTAGCGACCTAAAACTTGTTTTATCGCATTCAGCGCGTCAAATTACGCCGGAAACGGTCGTTTTTGTTCTGATATTGCTCAAAACACGGAGTCGAATTCCGTTCGTTTGTTTCGTGAATATCGGTGAGTAACTTTTTTTCTATACATGCTAGCGACCTAAAACTTGTTTTATCGCATTCAGCGCGTCAAATTACGCCGAAAACGGCCGTCTTTGTTTCGATATTGCTCAAAACACGACGTCGAATTCCGTTCGTTTGTTTCGTGGATATCGGTGAGTAACTTCTTTTCTATACATGCTAGCGACCTAAAACTTGTTTCATCGCATTCAGCGCGTCGAATTACGCCGGAAGCGGTCGTCTTTGTTTTGATATTGCTCGAAACACGGAGTCGAAGTCCATTTGTTTGTTTTTCAGATATCGGTTGGTAACTTTTCTTCTATACATGCTAGCGACCTAAAACTTGTTTTATCGCATTCAGCGCGTCGAATTACGCCGGAAACGGTCGTCTTTGTTCTGATATTGCTCAAAACACGGAGTCGAATTCTGTTTGTTTGTTTCGTGGATATCGGTGAGTAACTTTCTTTCTATACATGCTAGCGACCTAAAACTTGTTTTATCGCATTCAGCGCGTCAAATTACGCCGGAAACGGCCGTCTTTGTTTTGATATTGCTCGAAACACGGAGTCGAAGTCCGTTTGTTTGTTTTTCAGATATCGGTTGGAAACTTTTTTTCTATACATGCTAGCAACCTAAAACTTGTTTTATCGCATTCAGCGCGTCAAATTACGCCGGAAACGGCCGTCTTTGTTTCGATATTGCTCGAAACACGGAGTCGAAGTCCGTTTGTTTGTTTTTCAGATATCGGTTGGTAACTTTTTTTCTATACATGCTAGCGACCTAAAACTTGTTTCATCGCATTCAGCGCGTCAAATTACGCCGGAAACGGCCGTTTTTGTTTTGATATTGCTCGAAACACGGAGTCGAAGTCCATTTGTTTGTTTCCAGAAATCGGTTGGTAACTTTTTTTCTATACATGCTAGCGACCTAAAACTTGTTTTATCGCATTCGGCGCGTCAAATTACGCCGGAAACGGTCGTCTTTGTTCTGATATTGCTCAAAACACGGAGTCGAATTCCGTTTGTTTGTTCCGTGAATATCGGTGAGTAACTTTTTTTCTATACATGCTAGCGACCTAAAACTTGTTTTATCGCATTCAGCGCGTCAAATTACGCCGGAAACGGCCGTCTTTGTTTTGATATTGCTCGAAACACGGAGTCGAAGTCCATTTGTTTGTTTTTCAGATATCGGTTGGTAACTTTTCTTCTATACATGCTAGCGACCTGAAACTTGTTTTATCGCATTCAGCGCGTCAAATTACGCCGGAAACGGTCGTCTTTGTTCTGATATTGCTCAAAACACGACGTCGAATTCCGTTTGTTTGTTTCGTGGATATCGGTGAGTAACTTTCTTTCTATACATGCTAGCGACCTAAAACTTGTTTTATCGCATTTAGCGCGTCAAATTACGCCGGAAACGGCCGTCTTTGTTTTGATATTGCTCGAAACACGGAGTCGAAGTCCGTTTGTTTGTTTTTCAGATATCGGTTGGAAACTTTTTTTCTATACATGCTAGCAACCTAAAACTTGTTTTATCGCATTCAGCGCGTCAAATTACGCCGGAAACGGCCGTCTTTGTTTTGATATTGCTCGAAACACGGAGTCGAATTCCGTTTGTTTGTTTCGTGGATATCGGTGTGTAACTTTTTTTCCATACATGCTAGCGACCTAAAACTTGTTTTATCGCATTCAGCGCGTCAAATTACGCCGGAAACGGTCGTTTTTGTTCTGATATTGCTCAAAACACGGAGTCGAATTCCGTTCGTTTGTTTCGTGAATATCGGTGAGTAACTTTTTTTCTATACATGCTAGCGACCTAAAACTTGTTTTATCGCATTCAGCGCGTCAAATTACGCCGAAAACGGCCGTCTTTGTTTCGATATTGCTCAAAACACGACGTCGAATTCCGTTCGTTTGTTTCGTGGATATCGGTGAGTAACTTCTTTTCTATACATGCTAGCGACCTAAAACTTGTTTCATCGCATTCAGCGCGTCGAATTACGCCGGAAGCGGTCGTCTTTGTTTTGATATTGCTCGAAACACGGAGTCGAAGTCCATTTGTTTGTTTTTCAGATATCGGTTGGTAACTTTTCTTCTATACATGCTAGCGACCTAAAACTTGTTTTATCGCATTCAGCGCGTCGAATTACGCCGGAAACGGTCGTCTTTGTTCTGATATTGCTCAAAACACGGAGTCGAATTCTGTTTGTTTGTTTCGTGGATATCGGTGAGTAACTTTCTTTCTATACATGCTAGCGACCTAAAACTTGTTTTATCGCATTCAGCGCGTCAAATTACGCCGGAAACGGCCGTCTTTGTTTTGATATTGCTCGAAACACGGAGTCGAAGTCCGTTTGTTTGTTTTTCAGATATCGGTTGGAAACTTTTTTTCTATACATGCTAGCAACCTAAAACTTGTTTTATCGCATTCAGCGCGTCAAATTACGCCGGAAACGGCCGTCTTTGTTTCGATATTGCTCGAAACACGGAGTCGAAGTCCGTTTGTTTGTTTTTCAGATATCGGTTGGTAACTTTTTTTCTATACATGCTAGCGACCTAAAACTTGTTTTATCGCATTCAGCGCGTCAAATTACGCCGGAAACGGCCGTTTCTGTTTTGATATTGCTCGAAACACGGAGTCGAAGTCCATTTGTTTGTTTTTCAGAAATCGGTTGGTAACTTTTTTTCTATACATGCTAGCGACCTAAAACTTGTTTTATCGCATTCAGCGCGTCGAATTACGCCGGAAACGGTCGTCTTTGTTCTGATATTGCTCAAAACACGGAGTCGAATTCTGTTTGTTTGTTTCGTGGATATCGGTGAGTAACTTTCTTTCTATACATGCTAGCGACCTAAAACTTGTTTTATCGCATTCAGCGCGTCAAATTACGCCGGAAACGGCCGTCTTTGTTTTGATATTGCTCGAAACACGGAGTCGAAGTCCATTTGTTTGTTTTTCAGAAATCGGTTGGTAACTTTTTTTCTATACATGCTAGCGACCTAAAACTTGTTTTATCGCATTCAGCGCGTCGAATTACGCCGGAAACGGTCGTCTTTGTTCTGATATTGCTCAAAACACGGAGTCGAATTCTGTTTGTTTGTTTCGTGGATATCGGTGAGTAACTTTCTTTCTATACATGCTAGCGACCTAAAACTTGTTTTATCGCATTCAGCGCGTCAAATTACGCCGGAAACGGCCGTCTTTGTTTTGATATTGCTCGAAACACGGAGTCGAAGTCCGTTTGTTTGTTTTTCAGATATCGGTTGGAAACTTTTTTTCTATACATGCTAGCAACCTAAAACTTGTTTTATCGCATTCAGCGCGTCAAATTACGCCGGAAACGGCCGTCTTTGTTTCGATATTGCTCGAAACACGGAGTCGAAGTCCGTTTGTTTGTTTTTCAGATATCGGTTGGTAACTTTCTTTCTATACATGCTAGCGACCTAAAACTTGTTTTATCGCATTCAGCGCGTCAAATTACGCCGGAAACGGCCGTTTTTGTTTTGATATTGCTCGAAACACGGAGTCGAAGTCCATTTGTTTGTTTCCAGAAATCGGTTGGTAACTTTTTTTCTATACATGCTAGCGACCTAAAACTTGTTTTATCGCATTCAGCGCGTCAAATTACGCCGGAAACGGCCGTCTTTGTTTCGATATTGCTCGAAACACGGAGTCGAAGTCCGTTTGTTTGTTTTTCAGATATCGGTTGGTAACTTTCTTTCTATACATGCTAGCGACCTAAAACTTGTTTTATCGCATTCAGCGCGTCAAATTACGCCGGAAACGGCCGTTTTTGTTTTGATATTGCTCGAAACACGGAGTCGAAGTCCATTTGTTTGTTTCCAGAAATCGGTTGGTAACTTTTTTTCTATACATGCTAGCGACCTAAAACTTGTTTTATCGCATTCAGCGCGTCAAATTACGCCGGAAACGGCCGTCTTTGTTTTGATATTGCTCGAAACACGGAGTCGAAGTCCGTTTGTTTGTTTTTCAGATATCGGTTGGAAACTTTTTTTCTATACATGCTAGCAACCTAAAACTTGTTTTATCGCATTCAGCGCGTCAAATTACGCCGGAAACGGCCGTCTTTGTTTCGATATTGCTCGAAACACGGAGTCGAAGTCCGTTTGTTTGTTTTTCAGATATCGGTTGGTAACTTTCTTTCTATACATGCTAGCGACCTAAAACTTGTTTTATCGCATTCAGCGCGTCAAATTACGCCGGAAACGGCCGTTTTTGTTTTGATATTGCTCGAAACACGGAGTCGAAGTCCATTTGTTTGTTTCCAGAAATCGGTTGGTAACTTTTTTTCTATACATGCTAGCGACCTAAAACTTGTTTTATCGCATTCAGCGCGTCAAATTACGCCGGAAACGGCCGTCTTTGTTTCGATATTGCTCGAAACACGGAGTCGAAGTCCGTTTGTTTGTTTTTCAGATATCGGTTGGTAACTTTCTTTCTATACATGCTAGCGACCTAAAACTTGTTTCATCGCATTCAGCGCGTCAAATTACGCCGGAAACGGCCGTTTTTGTTTTGATATTGCTCGAAACACGGAGTCGAAGTCCATTTGTTTGTTTCCAGAAATCGGTTGGTAACTTTTTTTCTATACATGCTAGCGACCTAAAACTTGTTTTATCGCATTCAGCGCGTCAAATTACGCCGGAAACGGTCGTCTTTGTTCTGATATTGCTCAAAACACGGAGTCGAATTCCGTTTGTTCGTTCCGTGAATATCGGTGAGTAACTTTTTTTCTATACATGCTAGCGACCGAAAACTTGTTTTATCGCATTCAGCGCGTCAAATTACGCCGGAAACGGCCGTCTTTGTTTTGATATTGCTCGAAACACGGAGTCGAAGTCCATTTGTTTGTTTTTCAGATATCGGTTGGTAACTTTTTTTCTATACATGCTAGCGACCTAAAACTTGTTTTATCGCATTCAGCGCGTCAAATTACGCCGGAAACGGTCGTCTTTGTTCTGATATTGCTCAAAACACGGAGTCGAATTCCGTTTGTTTGTTCCGTGAATATCGGTGAGTAACTTTTTTTCTATACATGCTAGCAACCTAAAACTTGTTTTATCGCATTCAGCGCGTCAAATTACGCCGGAATCGGTCGTCTTTGTTCTGATATTGCTCAAAACACGGAGTCGAATTCCGTTTGTTTGTTTCGTGGATATCGGTGTGTAACTTTTTTTCCATACATGCTAGCGACCTAAAACTTGTTTTATCGCATTCAGCGCGTCAAATTACGCCGGAAACGGCCGTCTTTGTTTTGATATTGCTCGAAACACGGAGTCGAAGTCCGTTTGTTTGTTTTTCAGATATCGGTTGGTAACTTTTTTTCTATACATGCCAGCAACCTAAAACTTGTTTTATCGCATTCAGCGCGTCAAATTACGCCGGAAACGGTCGTTTTTGTTCTGATATTGCTCAAAACACGGAGTCGAATTCCGTTCGTTTGTTTCGTGAATATCGGTGAGTAACTTTTTTTCTATACATGCTAGCGACCTAAAACTTGTTTTATCGCATTCAGCGCGTCAAATTACGCCGAAAACGGCCGTCTTTGTTTCGATATTGCTCAAAACACGACGTCGAATTCCGTTCGTTTGTTTCGTGGATATCGGTGAGTAACTTCTTTTCTATACATGCTAGCGACCTAAAACTTGTTTTATCGCATTCAGCGCGTCGAATTACGCCGGAAACGGCCGTCTTTGTTTTGATATTGCTCGAAACACGGAGTCGAAGTCCATTTGTTTGTTTTTCAGATATCGGTTGGTAACTTTTTTTCTATACATGCTAGCGACCTAAAACTTGTTTTATCGCATTCAGCGCGTCAAATTACGCCGGAAACGGTCGTCTTTGTTCTGATATTGCTCAAAACACGGAGTCGAATTCCGTTTGTTTGTTCCGTGAATATCGGTGAGTAACTTTTTTTCTATACATGCTAGCAACCTAAAACTTGTTTTATCGCATTCAGCGCGTCAAATTACGCCGGAATCGGTCGTCTTTGTTCTGATATTGCTCAAAACACGGAGTCGAATTCCGTTTGTTTGTTTCGTGGATATCGGTGTGTAACTTTTTTTCCATACATGCTAGCGACCTAAAACTTGTTTTATCGCATTCAGCGCGTCAAATTACGCCGGAAACGGCCGTCTTTGTTTTGATATTGCTCGAAACACGGAGTCGAAGTCCGTTTGTTTGTTTTTCAGATATCGGTTGGTAACTTTTTTTCTATACATGCCAGCAACCTAAAACTTGTTTTATCGCATTCAGCGCGTCAAATTACGCCGGAAACGGTCGTTTTTGTTCTGATATTGCTCAAAACACGGAGTCGAATTCCGTTCGTTTGTTTCGTGAATATCGGTGAGTAACTTTTTTTCTATACATGCTAGCGACCTAAAACTTGTTTTATCGCATTCAGCGCGTCAAATTACGCCGAAAACGGCCGTCTTTGTTTTGATATTGCTCAAAACACGACGTCGAATTCCGTTTGTTTGTTTCGTGGATATCGGTGAGTAACTTCTTTTCTATACATGCTAGCGACCTAAAACTTGTTTTATCGCATTCAGCGCGTCGAATTACGCCGGAAACGGCCGTCTTTGTTTTGATATTGCTCGAAACACGGAGTCGAAGTCCATTTGTTTGTTTTTCAGATATCGGTTGGTAACTTTTCTTCTATACATGCTAGCGACCTAAAACTTGTTTTATCGCATTCAGCGCGTCGAATTACGCCGGAAACGGTCGTCTTTGTTCTGATATTGCTCGAAACACGGAGTCGAATTCTGTTTGTTTGTTTCGTGGATATCGGTGAGTAACTTTCTTTCTATACATGCTAGCGACCTAAAACTTGTTTTATCGCATTCAGCGCGTCAAATTACGCCGGAAACGGTCGTCTTTGTTCTGATATTGCTCAAAACACGGAGTCGAATTCCGTTTGTTTGTTCCGTGAATATCGGTGAGTAACTTTTTTTCTATACATGCTAGCAACCTCAAACTTGTTTTATCGCATTCAGCGCGTCAAATTACGCCGGAATCGGTCGTCTTTGTTCTGATATTGCTCAAAACACGGAGTCGAATTCCGTTTGTTTGTTTCGTGGATATCGGTGTGTAACTTTTTTTCCATACATGCTAGCGACCTAAAACTTGTTTTATCGCATTCAGCGCGTCAAATTACGCCGGAAACGGCCGTCTTTGTTTTGATAATGCTCGAAACACGGAGTCGAAGTCCGTTTGTTTGTTTTTCAGATATCGGTTGGTAACTTTTTTTCTATACATGCCAGCAACCTAAAACTTGTTTTATCGCATTCAGCGCGTCAAATTACGCCGGAAACGGTCGTTTTTGTTCTGATATTGCTCAAAACACGGAGTCGAATTCCGTTCGTTTGTTTCGTGAATATCGGTGAGTAACTTTTTTTCTATACATGCTAGCGACCTAAAACTTGTTTTATCGCATTCAGCGCGTCAAATTACGCCGAAAACGGCCGTCTTTGTTTCGATATTGCTCAAAACACGACGTCGAATTCCGTTTGTTTGTTTCGTGGATATCGGTGAGTAACTTCTTTTCTATACATGCTAGCGACCTAAAACTTGTTTTATCGCATTCAGCGCGTCGAATTACGCCGGAAACGGCCGTCTTTGTTTTGATATTGCTCGAAACACGGAGTCGAAGTCCATTTGTTTGTTTTTCAGATATCGGTTGGTAACTTTTCTTCTATACATGCTAGCGACCTAAAACTTGTTTTATCGCATTCAGCGCGTCGAATTACGCCGGAAACGGTCGTCTTTGTTCTGATATTGCTCGAAACACGGAGTCGAATTCTGTTTGTTTGTTTCGTGGATATCGGTGAGTAACTTTCTTTCTATACATGCTAGCGACCTAAAACTTGTTTTATCGCATTCAGCGCGTCAAATTACGCCGGAAACGGCCGTCTTTGTTTTGATATTGCTCGAAACACGGAGTCGAAGTCCGTTTGTTTGTTTTTCAGATATCGGTTGGAAACTTTTTTTCTATACATGCTAGCAACCTAAAACTTGTTTTATCGCATTCAGCGCGTCAAATTACGCCGGAAACGGCCGTCTTTGTTTCGATATTGCTCGAAACACGGAGTCGAAGTCCGTTTGTTTGTTTTTCAGATATCGGTTGGTAACTTTTTTTCTATACATGCTAGCGACCTAAAACTTGTTTTATCGCATTCAGCGCGTCAAATTACGCCGGAAACGGCCGTTTTTGTTTTGATATTGCTCGAAACACGGAGTCGAAGTCCATTTGTTTGTTTTTCAGAAATCGGTTGGTAACTTTTTTTCTATACAAGCTAGCGACCTAAAACTTGTTTTATCGCATTCAGCGCGTCGAATTACGCCGGAAACGGTCGTCTTTGTTCTGATATTGCTCAAAACACGGAGTCGAATTCTGTTTGTTTGTTTCGTGGATATCGGTGAGTAACTTTCTTTCTATACATGCTAGCGACCTAAAACTTGTTTTATCGCATTCAGCGCGTCAAATTACGCCGGAAACGGCCGTCTTTGTTTTGATATTGCTCGAAACACGGAGTCGAAGTCCGTTTGTTTGTTTTTCAGATATCGGTTGGAAACTTTTTTTCTATACATGCTAGCAACCTGAAACTTGTTTTATCGCATTCAGCGCGTCAAATTACGCCGGAAACGGCCGTCTTTGTTTCGATATTGCTCGAAACACGGAGTCGAAGTCCGTTTGTTTGTTTTTCAGATATCGGTTGGTAACTTTCTTTCTATACATGCTAGCGACCTAAACCTTGTTTTATCGCATTCAGCGCGTCAAATTACGCCGGAAACGGCCGTTTTTGTTTTGATATTGCTCGAAACACGGAGTCGAAGTCCATTTGTTTGTTTCCAGAAATCGGTTGGTAACTTTTTTTCTATACATGCTAGCGACCTAAAACTTGTTTTATCGCATTCAGCGCGTCAAATTACGCCGGAAACGGCCGTCTTTGTTTCGATATTGCTCGAAACACGGAGTCGAAGTCCGTTTGTTTGTTTTTCAGATATCGGTTGGTAACTTTCTTTCTATACATGCTAGCGACCTAAAACTTGTTTTATCGCATTCAGCGCGTCAAATTACGCCGGAAACGGCCGTTTTTGTTTTGATATTGCTCGAAACACGGAGTCGAAGTCCATTTGTTTGTTTCCAGAAATCGGTTGGTAACTTTTTTTCTATACATGCTAGCGACCTAAAACTTGTTTTATCGCATTCAGCGCGTCAAATTACGCCGGAAACGGTCGTCTTTGTTCTGATATTGCTCAAAACACGGAGTCGAATTCCGTTTGTTTGTTCCGTGAATATCGGTGAGTAACTTTTTTTCTATACATGCTAGCGACCTAAAACTTGTTTTATCGCATTCAGCGCGTCAAATTACGCCGGAAACGGCCGTCTTTGTTTTGATATTGCTCGAAACACGGAGTCGAAGTCCATTTGTTTGTTTTTCAGATATCGGTTGGTAACTTTTTTTCTATACATGCTAGCGACCTAAAACTTGTTTTATCGCATTCAGCGCGTCAAATTACGCCGGAAACGGTCGTCTTTGTTCTGATATTGCTCAAAACACGGAGTCGAATTCCGTTTGTTTGTTCCGTGAATATCAGTGAGTAACTTTTTTTCTATACATGCTAGCAACCTAAAACTTGTTTTATCGCATTCAGCGCGTCAAATTACGCCGGAATCGGTCGTCTTTGTTCTGATATTGCTCAAAACACGGAGTCGAATTCCGTTTGTTTGTTTCGTGGATATCGGTGTGTAACTTTTTTTCCATACATGCTAGCGACCTAAAACTTGTTTTATCGCATTCAGCGCGTCAAATTACGCCGGAAACGGCCGTCTTTGTTTTGATATTGCTCGAAACACGGAGTCGAAGTCCGTTTGTTTGTTTTTCAGATATCGGTTGGTAACTTTTTTTCTATACATGCCAGCAACCTAAAACTTGTTTTATCGCATTCAGCGCGTCAAATTACGCCGGAAACGGTCGTTTTTGTTCTGATATTGCTCAAAACACGGAGTCGAATTCCGTTCGTTTGTTTCGTGAATATCGGTGAGTAACTTTTTTTCTATACATGCTAGCGACCTAAAACTTGTTTTATCGCATTCAGCGCGTCAAATTACGCCGAAAACGGCCGTCTTTGTTTCGATATTGCTCAAAACACGACGTCGAATTCCGTTCGTTTGTTTCGTGGATATCGGTGAGTAACTTCTTTTCTATACATGCTAGCGACCTAAAACTTGTTTTATCGCATTCAGCGCGTCGAATTACGCCGGAAACGGCCGTCTTTGTTTTGATATTGCTCGAAACACGGAGTCGAAGTCCATTTGTTTGTTTTTCAGATATCGGTTGGTAACTTTTCTTCTATACATGCTAGCGACCTAAAACTTGTTTTATCGCATTCAGCGCGTCGAATTACGCCGGAAACGGTCGTCTTTGTTCTGATATTGCTCGAAACACGGAGTCGAATTCTGTTTGTTTGTTTCGTGGATATCGGTGAGTAACTTTCTTTCTATACATGCTAGCGACCTAAAACTTGTTTTATCGCATTCAGCGCGTCAAATTACGCCGGAAACGGCCGTCTTTGTTTTGATATTGCTCGAAACACGGAGTCGAAGTCCGTTTGTTTGTTTTTCAGATATCGGTTGGAAACTTTTTTTCTATACATGCTAGCAACCTAAAACTTGTTTTATCGCATTCAGCGCGTCAAATTACGCCGGAAACGGCCGTCTTTGTTTCGATATTGCTCGAAACACGGAGTCGAAGTCCGTTTGTTTGTTTTTCAGATATCGGTTGGTAACTTTTTTTCTATACATGCTAGCGACCTAAAACTTTTTTATCGCATTCAGCGCGTCAAATTACGCCGGAATCGGCCGTTTTTGTTTTGATATTGCTCGAAACACGGAGTCGAAGTCCATTTGTTTGTTTTTCAGAAATCGGTTGGTAACTTTTTTTCTATACATGCTAGCGACCTAAAACTTGTTTTATCGCATTCAGCGCGTCGAATTACGCCGGAAACGGTCGTCTTTGTTCTGATATTGCTCAAAACACGGAGTCGAATTCCGTTTGTTTGTTCCGTGAATATCGGTGAGTAACTTTTTTTCTATACATGCTAGCGACCTAAAACTTGTTTTATCGCATTCAGCGCGTCAAATTACGCCGGAAACGGCCGTCTTTGTTTTGATATTGCTCGAAACACGGAGTCGAAGTCCATTTGTTTGTTTTTCAGATATCGGTTGGTAACTTTTTTTCTATACATGCTAGCGACCTAAAACTTGTTTTATCGCATTCAGCGCGTCAAATTACGCCGGAAACGGTCGTCTTTGTTCTGATATTGCTCAAAACACGGAGTCGAATTCCGTTTGTTTGTTCCGTGAATATCAGTGAGTAACTTTTTTTCTATACATGCTAGCAACCTAAAACTTGTTTTATCGCATTCAGCGCGTCAAATTACGCCGGAATCGGTCGTCTTTGTTCTGATATTGCTCAAAACACGGAGTCGAATTCCGTTTGTTTGTTTCGTGGATATCGGTGTGTAACTTTTTTTCCATACATGCTAGCGACCTAAAACTTGTTTTATCGCATTCAGCGCGTCAAATTACGCCGGAAACGGCCGTCTTTGTTTTGATATTGCTCGAAACACGGAGTCGAAGTCCGTTTGTTTGTTTTTCAGATATCGGTTGGTAACTTTTTTTCTATACATGCCAGCAACCTAAAACTTGTTTTATCGCATTCAGCGCGTCAAATTACGCCGGAAACGGTCGTTTTTGTTCTGATATTGCTCAAAACACGGAGTCGAATTCCGTTCGTTTGTTTCGTGAATATCGGTGAGTAACTTTTTTTCTATACATGCTAGCGACCTAAAACTTGTTTTATCGCATTCAGCGCGTCAAATTACGCCGAAAACGGCCGTCTTTGTTTCGATATTGCTCAAAACACGACGTCGAATTCCGTTCGTTTGTTTCGTGGATATCGGTGAGTAACTTCTTTTCTATACATGCTAGCGACCTAAAACTTGTTTTATCGCATTCAGCGCGTCGAATTACGCCGGAAACGGCCGTCTTTGTTTTGATATTGCTCGAAACACGGAGTCGAAGTCCATTTGTTTGTTTTTCAGATATCGGTTGGTAACTTTTCTTCTATACATGCTAGCGACCTAAAACTTGTTTTATCGCATTCAGCGCGTCGAATTACGCCGGAAACGGTCGTCTTTGTTCTGATATTGCTCGAAACACGGAGTCGAATTCTGTTTGTTTGTTTCGTGGATATCGGTGAGTAACTTTCTTTCTATACATGCTAGCGACCTAAAACTTGTTTTATCGCATTCAGCGCGTCAAATTACGCCGGAAACGGCCGTCTTTGTTTTGATATTGCTCGAAACACGGAGTCGAAGTCCGTT
Organism: Diprion similis; assembly: GCF_021155765.1. Taxonomy (NCBI): domain Eukaryota; kingdom Metazoa; phylum Arthropoda; class Insecta; order Hymenoptera; family Diprionidae; genus Diprion; species Diprion similis. The sequence continues at coordinate 7,783,619 of NC_060109.1, read as the reverse complement.
TGTTTGTTTTTCAGATATCGGTTGGAAACTTTTTTTCTATACATGCTAGCAACCTAAAACTTGTTTTATCGCATTCAGCGCGTCAAATTACGCCGGAAACGGCCGTCTTTGTTTCGATATTGCTCGAAACACGGAGTCGAAGTCCGTTTGTTTGTTTTTCAGATATCGGTTGGTAACTTTTTTTCTATACATGCTAGCGACCTAAAACTTGTTTTATCGCATTCAGCGCGTCAAATTACGCCGGAATCGGCCGTTTTTGTTTTGATATTGCTCGAAACACGGAGTCGAAGTCCATTTGTTTGTTTTTCAGAAATCGGTTGGTAACTTTTTTTCTATACATGCTAGCGACCTGAAACTTGTTTTATCGCATTCAGCGCGTCGAATTACGCCGGAAACGGTCGTCTTTGTTCTGATATTGCTCAAAACACGGAGTCGAATTCTGTTTGTTTGTTTCGTGGATATCGGTGAGTAACTTTCTTTCTATACATGCTAGCGACCTAAAACTTGTTTTATCGCATTCAGCGCGTCAAATTACGCCGGAAACGGCCGTCTTTGTTTTGATATTGCTCGAAACACGGAGTCGAAGTCCGTTTGTTTGTTTTTCAGATATCGGTTGGAAACTTTTTTTCTATACATGCTAGCAACCTAAAACTTGTTTTATCGCATTCAGCGCGTCAAATTACGCCGGAAACGGCCGTCTTTGTTTCGATATTGCTCGAAACACGGAGTCGAAGTCCGTTTGTTTGTTTTTCAGATATCGGTTGGTAACTTTTTTTCTATACATGCTAGCGACCTAAAACTTGTTTCATCGCATTCAGCGCGTCAAATTACGCCGGAAACGGCCGTTTTTGTTTTGATATTGCTCGAAACACGGAGTCGAAGTCCATTTGTTTGTTTCCAGAAATCGGTTGGTAACTTTTTTTCTATACATGCTAGCGACCTAAAACTTGTTTTATCGCATTCGGCGCGTCAAATTACGCCGGAAACGGTCGTCTTTGTTCTGATATTGCTCAAAACACGGAGTCGAATTCCGTTTGTTTGTTCCGTGAATATCGGTGAGTAACTTTTTTTCTATACATGCTAGCGACCTAAAACTTGTTTTATCGCATTCAGCGCGTCAAATTACGCCGGAAACGGCCGTCTTTGTTTTGATATTGCTCGAAACACGGAGTCGAAGTCCATTTGTTTGTTTTTCAGATATCGGTTGGTAACTTTTTTTCTATACATGCTAGCGACCTAAAACTTGTTTTATCGCATTCAGCGCGTCAAATTACGCCGGAAACGGTCGTCTTTGTTCTGATATTGCTCAAAACACGGAGTCGAATTCCGTTTGTTTGTTCCGTGAATATCGGTGAGTAACTTTTTTTCTATACATGCTAGCAACCTAAAACTTGTTTTATCGCATTCAGCGCGTCAAATTACGCCGGAATCGGTCGTCTTTGTTCTGATATTGCTCAAAACACGGAGTCGAATTCCGTTTGTTTGTTTCGTGGATATCGGTGTGTAACTTTTTTTCCATACATGCTAGCGACCTAAAACTTGTTTTATCGCATTCAGCGCGTCAAATTACGCCGGAAACGGCCGTCTTTGTTTTGATATTGCTCGAAACACGGAGTCGAAGTCCGTTTGTTTGTTTTTCAGATATCGGTTGGTAATTTTTTTTCTATACATGCCAGCAACCTGAAACTTGTTTTATCGCATTCAGCGCGTCAAATTACGCCGGAAACGGTCGTCTTTGTTCTGATATTGCTCAAAACACGGAGTCGAATTCCGTTAGTTTGTTTCGTAAATATCGGTGAGTAACTTTTTTTCTATACATGCTAGCAACCTAAAACTTGTTTTATCGCATTCAGCGCGTCAAATTACGCCGGAATCGGTCGTCTTTGTTCTGATATTGCTCAAAACACGGAGTCGAATTCCGTTTGTTTGTTTCGTGGATATCGGTGTGTAACTTTTTTTCCATACATGCTAGCGACCTAAAACTTGTTTTATCGCATTCAGCGCGTCAAATTACGCCGGAAACGGCCGTCTTTGTTTTGATATTGCTCGAAACACGGAGTCGAAGTCCGTTTGTTTGTTTTTCAGATATCGGTTGGTAACTTTTTTTCTATACATGCCAGCAACCTAAAACTTGTTTTATCGCATTCAGCGCGTCAAATTACGCCGGAAACGGTCGTTTTTGTTCTGATATTGCTCAAAACACGGAGTCGAATTCCGTTCGTTTGTTTCGTGAATATCGGTGAGTAACTTTTTTTCTATACATGCTAGCGACCTAAAACTTGTTTTATCGCATTCAGCGCGTCAAATTACGCCGAAAACGGCCGTCTTTGTTTCGATATTGCTCAAAACACGACGTCGAATTCCGTTCGTTTGTTTCGTGGATATCGGTGAGTAACTTCTTTTCTATACATGCTAGCGACCTAAAACTTGTTTTATCGCATTCAGCGCGTCGAATTACGCCGGAAACGGCCGTCTTTGTTTTGATATTGCTCGAAACACGGAGT